>NC_072796.1:70106963-70745963 GCF_028583425.1 Eublepharis macularius
TCGACAATGCAATGTGAATCCTTAGTTCATAGTGCTTATGTTTTCCATTCCTTATGCTAAAGTCCTATGCACACTTACTCTGGGTCTGATCCTCATTAAAATTGCTTGGACCCTCATACAGACTAGCCTGGTCTAGTTCGATCTTGGAAGCTAAGCAGGATCATCCGTGATTAGTACTGAACAGGAAACTACTCTTGCCACGATCCTATCCAGTCCCTTAATTGTTTGTTTTCTTAAAACGGAAGATGAGATCACAGATCTCTGTCTAGTTTGGCCTTCACTTTGAAAGGACTATCGACCAAGTTATGATCAACTTTTGTTATCTTCCTAAGACATCAGCTCCAAATTTCCAGCGGGTAAAGCGCTTCATTGTAGGGGAACAACCCGGGTCCTGCGTGAGTGTGTGTGTGAAATCACCCGCGTGCCTCTTTTCCTGGCAAGTCGCTTCTCCATCCTGCCAAGCCCGCAGCCGGGAAGCTAAGTTAAAAAGGGCTCTTACGGGAGATGCGTCGCCGCAGCCTACGAGAAGGAAATATGGTCCAGGCTAACCAGTAGCATCCTTCTGCTGCGGGAACGCGGCTCTCGAGACTTGCCTGGCGAGCACGTTGACTGGATGCGACGCGGGGCCATCCTGGGGGTGGGGTGGGGCTGCAGGGGGTGTATTTCTGCTGAGCCGCGGCTGGGGGAGATGGCGAGGGATGAGGGCTCCGCCTATTCTCGTGCAATGCTCCTGTGCGCGCCCGGGGCCCAGGCTGATTGATTCATCCCGCTCTCCGCTTCCCACGGTCATCGCACTCCTCTGTACTGCACGTTACAGCGCTCGGACCAGCAGGCAGCGCTTCCACTCCGGGCACACACGCAGGCGCGCTCTCGCGCGCACACGGATCGCACGCTGCTGCCGCGCCTGCTGCTGCTGCCGGAGGAGCGCTTGCTGCCCAGCCGAGGATTAGCCGCCGCCTCTCTCCAGCGTTGCGGTTCCTGCGTGCGCCTCGCTGGAAATACGCAAGAAAGGTACGGGGTAGGGGGAGAAAGTGGCTCGCTCGGCCGTCAAGGGCACGCGGGAGGAGGCAGCGGCGGGGGGTCCGCCAGCGCCGAGCAAAGGGGCTCCCCTCTTCCCCCAGCGCTGCGGAAAGGAGACGAGACTTCTCTGCTTCGCGCCCTGGCATCGACGGGCGCTGGGTGGGAAATTGCCCTGGCGGCCGCTCTTCCAGGTGGGCGTGGGGAGCAGAGCGCTGGGGGGAGAGGAGGCTCCCTCGGGCGCCTGGTGCGCCTGTTAATCTCGGCGGTGCCCGTTTTGCGGCTTCTTAAGCAGCCCCACTGGAGCCTTTTCTGAGGGAGACACGGGCACGCCCCTCCCCCTCACGCCGCCTCTCTTGCGGCATCAGTCAAGGGGGCTGGAGGCCGAGTGGTCGGGGCGGGGGGGGGCGGGGGGGAGGGCAGCGGCGTGGCAGTTCTCGAAAGTGCCCCTTTGGCCAGCCCCTGGGCGGCTAAGCAGCCTCGCGCGTTCTGCTCGCCGCTCGGCCCGCGCTCGGCGGCGTTTCTGCGAGGCGCATCACGAGGCTGTCTGTCTGGCTGACTGGGCAAGCAGCCCTCGCTTCGGAGCACTCTTGTGCCTGTGATTTCCAGAGGATTTCCGACAGCTTTCGTGCCGACTTAGAAGGCAAGGCAGGTATGGTTGCAGAGGTCTTGTGGTTTGCGAACTCCCGGTGTTTGGGCTTTACTGTTTTGATTTTGGCTGCAAAGCGTGTGTGTGTTTGTTCAGTAGAGTCCTACTTGGAAATTCTATCGAAGCCTGTCAAGGATCCACCCTGCATTGAATAGCATAAATGGGTAGCTTGGAGTGGCCCCTTCAACAGGACTTGTGTGTGTGTGTGTGTGTGGGGGGGTGTATAACAATTTACACTTTCATTTAGTGGAAGTGCAGCTGCTGGGGAACCCTTTCAAGGCAAGAAGAGGAGGAAATGAAGACTGCATTCAGGGGAACCGCACTGCTGTATTTTTTAAAGGAATGGGAAAACTCTTGTTTGAAAAAGAATGATTTAAAAAGACAGGGAAGGATGTTTTTACTGGTTCTGTTATAGCTTTCCATTGCATTTGTGTTAGCCAGTGTTTAAGAAGTCCTGCCAGAGGGGAGTAGTAATCAACAGTACTACTTTTCAGCTAAACAAATAAGTTTGAAGTTGTGTGAAAGAGGACAGGGTTGAATGTGTAGAGCTAGACTTGTTGATCAAGTGTCAATCTTCTTAGTCATTAACATAGTGAGATGGTGGTAGATAAATTTTATCTATTGTGAAATCCCAAATTAAGTCAGCTATGAATAATTCATGAGAGATACTCTGCTCTTAAGATTTAGGAGGAAACATATACAATTGTTGGCTATATACTCTGCTGCTTGCCCTCTGATGGCTATAAGAGCCAGTGTTAAATATCAATACAGTGAGAGTGTGAGAAGACATAGACATGTTTCTGGTGTGTGTCATTTTACTACTAGGAGTTACTGTTTTCCTTAAGTTTGACAGTAAGGTATTCCAACATGCTTTGCATTTTTAATCTGAAGTGATGTGCTATAGGCAAGAAGTGTGAATATGCTTACTAAGTCTCAGACGATTACCAGTAGTTCTTGACACCTGATGGACAGACTACATCCAACTTGCATCTAGTTACCTTTGGAGCTAAGTAATTAGAATGTAAAATTTGCAGGCTTCTGAACGGAGACTAAGAAGTAGGTCCAAGTTAGTTTCCATATTTAAATACTCAGTTATATTCCTTGGCTTAGATACCACAGAAATGTACCTTTTCAAACTGTATGCCCTTTCTGATTGAGGAGTACCAGTACTGATATAAGATGTAGATTAATTGAATATTAATAAAAATACATTTTTAATTCATACTATGTTTATGTTTTTTAATTCTTGATTAATTGTTTTTACTTTACTCAACTTTTTTAAAGCCACAATTGATTATATGGCAAATAATACAGGAGCGTTTCAAGAATGTTGTTTTCTGATGGGCTGACTATTGATGAGTATTAATGCTTTCTATTTTATTGTTAAGTATGTTTGCATGGTAATAAAAAGACGTATTAAGCATTGGCCAGGTATGTAAGATAACATTTATATGAACAAGAACCTGGGTGAAGTCAGTGTTGTTCAAAAGTGACAAAGTTGGTATTGAATTGATTTATACTTTTTTCTTTCTCTACTACTTCAGTGTTATCTTTGTTTATTTCTGAAATTAGAGTTAGTATCATTAATAAAAGTAAACAGAAGTCCATTTTACTAAAAAAAATGGCTGGAGAGACTTAAAATGCTTTACTTGATAATAATTCTGGATGCAATATCAACTAAATTGGGGAAACTGGGTAACTGTTCCTTAATCGGTTCCCTCTAGCCTACTGAATATTGGATGAGCCCAAATCACACAAGTATAAAATGTATGTTTTTGTAAAAGCATGCTTAAAATGGTGGTGTAGATAACTTCAACCTGGATTAATCACTATTACAAACAGAAATTTAGAAGTCATATAGTATTATTAAGCTTGACACAATAGAACACAGGAATTTCCTCATAGTTTTAGGCTTCCTAAAACCCTTTAGGTCTTCTTTGTTGTGCCATTGCAGGGTGAAGTATAAATTGCAAAAGATTTTAACTACCCAAAATTATTGTATTATGGATGCAAAATTATTTTACTCCAAATTATTTTATTTTATTGTTGATGCAATTCGATAATGTTGTTTTTAAAGGACTATATGGCAACATGTTTCTTCCATGGCCTAATCTCATTAAACATTTAAAAAGAATCTCTATGGTAGATTCCCCATGCAGTGTATAACTGGCTTGACAACATATATGAAGGCATGCATTGTGATTGGATAGCTTCTATGATGTCTACTGGGTCTGAGCAAGTCAGTATTATCTAGACTCTCTGTTTCTTTTCCCCATATGCTGTGCTTCTTGCAGTTCATTCGGAAAGCTTTTTGTGTAGTCTCAAAATTATGTTTCAATTGAAGATCATAACCACTTATCCAGAAATAGCTGGAGTTCTGCTCACTATGCCTTCCATATTTCTTGAATGAAGTACCTGTTTTCCAAATAAAGAAAATACAGCAGCATCTTGATTTTATTGTTATAAGTTATGCAAGGAAGTGATAGTTTTAATGTCTATTTTTAATGTTCAGAGATGTTTTGTTTGTATCATTCTTAGTTTTCTCTTGAAAATGCAGACCCACAGAAGGGACCATAGCTCAAAGCACATACTTTCCCTGCAGACGCTCCCACCTTCAATATCCTGATAGATCTTAGAAGGTCTGCAGGCACTGGGACAGACCTTTGAGTCCTTGAAGGTTCAATCAAAGTAAATGGTATAATGCATCGTCTGATCCAGTGTAAGGCAGTTTTATATTTATTTCTATTATTTATAGTCCAACTTTCTCACTGGGACTCAAGGCAGATTACATAGTGTTAGTCAATACAATCAACAGCTGGGGCATTCAGTAAACAATGCACTAGAGGGTACAAATTTACAGAAATTGGAATCAAGCTGGAATTTAATACCGTACTAAACACATTGCTGAAATAAGAACAAACAATTAAATATGACATATTAAACAATGCAGATGCTACCCAGTAGGAACTTACTACAACAACAGACAGTACATGCTGCTATCATGGTTCCTGGAATTAATACGGAGAACATCTTCCATTTTTTAAAAAGATAGGCATGGCTGCCTATAACCATGAATCCAGTTTCAGTGATTGGTTTCTAACATTAGCTTTTTGACTTTAAAAACAAAACCTTAGTAAACATGTTTTTTTTACCCCGTGTTTGCCTTTGTTATAGCATCTCCTATTCCCTTCCAGCATTAGATAGCCAGGGAGGGGACAGGAGCGGAGCAGTGGCCATTCTACTCTAGGTAGTTGTTGTCTTCTAAGCAGCAGCACTTCTTAGAATCAAGATGTTTTCAGAACTTCCATTTTGTTCCATTTAAAAGGAGGCATGGAACCAAGTAGGTCGAAGTTTAACACAGAGCTAGGCATATACTTCACTGTGTTGATTTCAGTTGTTAGGGTACAAAGAGCTAAGCGCAGTGTTCTGAACACCACAGGGCCTTCAGCAACAGGGCTTTCCCCACCCCTTTGAACTGTAGTCCCATGTGCCCTGTAAAGCCACTCCCTCTCTTTTATATGTTTGGAAGCACAAATAGGTGAAAATTAGCAAAAAGAAGCACTACAAAGAAGCTCTAAATACTTTCCTTTTGCAGAGACTTTTGATTACAAGGCAGTAGGTTTAAGTGCACATAACTCTGTTGTGTAGTAACCATTATTTGTTAAAACGTTGTTTGAGATATGCAACAAATATCCCAAAGGCCAAATCTCAATATGGAATCATTGTGTGATCTAGCTCAATGGATTTCTTTTTCATACTTTTACAGTAGTTTTAATTCAACTATTGTAGATTTAGTTCTGTCTGTCCCCTAACTAATAAAAAGGTATTTCTTCAAGTTCATATCCAAATCCAAATCCAATTTATTACAGCAAAAGCCAGCAATATAAAACAATACGATTACAAGCAATAAATCAATATTATCAATACAGGAAAACCACAGGCATAAAGGGATCAAGTTCATATAAAATCAGCTATTTTCTATATCAGTTCATCATTACTCCTGTGGAAATAGGTCTCATCATGAAATGGCTTTTTAAATAAGCATAGGTTGATGGAAAATTCATATCCTTGTCACTGTAGCTAAGTCATGGTTGTATTTGTATATATCTCATATACTAATAGCCAAGTGGCCCTGATCTGTAAATACTTAAATCTGGAGACTCGAGCCATGAACATACAAGATGGATCTTTCTACACACTTTAAAAATGCCCCAAGTTTGCAAAAAAAAAACCCTGAAATCTAAAGAAAAATGTCTTTTTAAAAAAATGATAAAAGGAGCATTTGTAGCTTTAACCAGATGCCCTCAGTGGCTGTCACTAGGCAATTATAACAGTATAGCCAGTATTCCAGGCTTGACTTCTGTCAGTAAAAGGTGGCGGTGGGACACAGGGTATTTTGGCCTTTGAGGGAGGACTCATTGGGGTCAGGCCAAGAAGCAACTGCTGAATGACTTGATACCACATGATTTGCATGACTCACCCAGTCCTGGCTGCTTGCTGCTGTTCAACAGCAACCCTCCCCCTCCCCTAGAGTCAGTGTAGTGGTTAGATTTCCCCCTGCAAGCCCTTGTGGGTCTCCCACTTGTCATATATATAATAGCCAAGTGGCCGTGATGTGTGAATACTTAAATCCAAGAATCCAGACCAGTTAGCTACAAACCAGATGGTTCTGCAAACTTGGAGGAACCTCCAGGTTGCCTGCACATTTCCTGCTGACCTCCATCATTGATAATTGCAAAGCAGAAACCTCATAGTAAGGCTGAGGGAAACCAGGTGAGGAGGATGGGCAGGCTGTGGGGGGAGACACCCACTGTGCTAAAGTTGCAGGGTGTGGGCATTGGGGCTAAAGGAGGCAAGTGCCAGAGTTGTCCCACAAAGCCTGAATGGCATTAGGGTGCACCTGGTGGCCTGGCCGGAATGAAGACGGCTGTGCCAAGGGAAGGGCTGTGATGCTGGTGAAATGGTGGGGCCTGCCCCAGCCACCTGTGGGGCAGGAGGAGACAAACAGGGCCTGATCAGCTCCCAGCATTGCCCCCCCCTGCTGCCCCTGGCCTGGCTGGGATACCAGCTGAATGGCAGGGCCTACTCTGGCAGTATGTGCTATCAAAAGATGACTGAGGGCCTCAGAAAGGAGGTCAGTGGGTGGAGGACGCATTGGAGTAGAAGCAGGACTGTGAAGAGGCAAACCTGGAGGGCAAGAGGGTTAAGGGGGGAAGAAAGACAGAGAATGGTTTGAGGGGTTAAGAGGGTAGAAAGACAGAGATGGTGTGGGAGGGGGAAGGAGATAAGAACGTCGTCTAAAGGGAAAGGAAGAAAAGGCTGAAGGGATAGGATTCCCCCCTCCTTGCAAATTCTCTATCCCCTACCATTACTGCAGCTGTCCCCTGGGCCTCATGAACCTCTCTGCCCTCCGCAGTCAATGCCGCCCTCTTCCAGCCCCAGAAGTTCCTTGTGGGTTCCCACTTGTATTCTGTAAGTCTCTTACCCAAGGAACTGAGTCATAAAATCAGGCCAGTCTATAGCTGATGTAACATGCTGGATAAGGAGGATATTTTATACTTTGTTGTAATCTCTGAATGGTAATATGAAACTCCAGATGATTTTGGCCAAGGATCTAACATACTAAAGAGTCTTGAGGATAAAATACCCCTTCTGACACTCCATCATATCCCTACTAGCTGGTTCTGCCTCTGTTGTGTGAGTGTAGCCTTCAAGTCATAGCTGACTTACGGCAACCCCTGGTTAGGTTTTCATGGCAAGAGACTATCAGAGGTGGTTTGCCATTACCTGTCTCTGCAACTTTTGTCTTTGTTGAAGGTCTCCCATCCAATTACTAACCAAGGCCGACCCTGCTTAGCTTTTGAGATCTGACGAGATCAGGCTCATCTGGGCTGTGCAAGTTGGGGCCTGCCTCTATTAGGGAAACTCTTATTTCCAGCAAATAAGAAAAGAATGAAATTAACAAATGATCCCCAAACATTTTTTGAAGTCAATCTACTAATCCATGGTCAAACATTAATTCTGTTGCTGGGACTATTACTATCAACAGCAGTCGCTGTTGGTAGCTGAAGTTGAAGATTATCTGCTTTTAAAGTTGTAATTTGTGTATTTTAATCTGTGTTTTAATTTCATTAATTTGACCGTTGTAACTTTTGTCTTTGCAACTTGGTTGCTGAAATGTTTGCTGCCTTAAGTCCAAGAAGTTATGGCAAGATAGAAATGTTTTAAGCCAGTAATGTAATTTCAGTCCTCAAGCCAGGTCTGAAGACAGGTCAGTCAAGAGCAGAGGTTTCATCCAGAAATTCCTGTAGCTCTGCCCTGCCACAAACTGGGTTGTTTCCATGCCAGAATTTCCCCCTCGGTAGCATGCAGATGTCTGCACTTAATTTAAGAGCTTCTACTTGATGCTGTGCTCTTTCCTAGCATGGCTTTTAAAACTCCTGGGGCTTTCCCCTTTCAGGCGGAGCAAAGAAAATCCTCTAAAGAGCAATTGGTGCAACAGTTGCAGGCAAGGCTTCTGTTGGACAGCTCTGCCTGTAGCTGATCCAGAGGGAGAAAAATCAAAAAGAGTCCAGTAGCACCTTTAAGACTAACCAACTTTATTGTAGCATAAGCTTTCGAGAATCACAGTTCTCTTCGTCAGATGCAGAGGGAGAAGGAGCTCAGCAATGGTCAGCTCCAGTGCCCTCCTTTAGCCCTTTAAAAGGGGTTTGAAAGGCTTTAAAAGGCTGTGAGCCTCAGTTGAATTATTGGGAGGGGAGGACAGATGGCCAGCCTACAGGGGTCCTGGTACTCTCTCTACTTGATTGTCAGTTCAGTGCTTCTCTGCCAACATGATAAGCAGGAAGGGGAGGTAGTGCCGGCAGTGAGCAATACAGGGGTGGGGAAGCAATGCAGGGATGGGGTGTGTGAATGCCACTCCCATACATTTCAGCCCCCCCCCTCCGCTTTTTCTTTCCCAAGGGGTGGCTTTTTCCTCCTCTGTGTGAAAGCAGCCCTGCTTAATCACTTTGCTCAAAGGATATAAAAACGTCCTGTGCTCCTCTACAATGGCTCCTTTAACAAAAGGCAGCGATGTTAGTTGTTGCAGAATTTGGTAACAAGTAGTTGTCTTGTTCTTAAAGACTGCAGTCAGGATTTAAAGAACAACTTTAAGCGAGCATAAGGATTTAAACATGCTAATTGGTTATTTGTCTTTCATTCTTTGTACTGCTGATCATGTCAAGGTTTTGAAGTTTCTTCAGTTTTAATATTGGCTGGCTGTGTCTCCATGGGAATTCACTGTTCTAAAAACATTGCTCCAAACCCCACTTTAGGGTATGGAACTATTTGTGTTTCAGACTGTCAATGTATGTAGTTGCTGTGATAACCAGATAGATAATCATCATTCTTATAATAATAAGTGCCTACTTTAATACAGAAATGGAATTTTAATTCAGCAAAGATTAATAAGGTGGGACTAGTGGACAAGTTATTAACTGTATCTTTGGGATTTCATGCATGTTCATGTTGATTGTATATTGTATGACTGGTGACTCTGAAATTACATGTCACACCTAATAATGAGAGACAGGCAGTAGCGCTGTGTTAACATAAGTACAAGTATTTGCATAGAAAGCAGGGTTAGTCATAGTGGCATCAATTGCCAGATGCTTATGTAAAACCTTTTGCTGAGATCATCTGTAGCTTTGAAGTTGTCTAGCATCAACATGCTGATGGCACTTGCGTCTATATTTCTTTATCTGAGTCTCCAGAAGCAACTGTAAGGGTCATAGGCCAATGTTTTGAGACTGTGATCAAGTGACTGAGGGTGAACATGCTGAAAATGCATCCAGACATTTTGGAGGTGATTCTGGATGGGAAAGAAGAAGCTTTGGTTGGATGAAGCAATGTTAAAGGGGATCATGCTTCCTTTAATAATAAAATAAATAACTTGAGGTACTCTTGAACCCAGATGTTGGTAGTGTTGCCAGGTGTGTATTCTTTTATTTGGATTTTACCAACCAAACCATGATGATCCATGCTGCTGTAGATTAGATTGCATTACATTATTCTACAGTAATGCATCTTATGTGAAGCTACCTTTGGAGAGGACTTGGAGACTGTCATTGGTACAAAATATGGCAGCAAGGCTCTTATATAGGACTCTGTGTGTGTGTGTGTGTGAGAGAGAGAGAGAGAGAGAGAGAGACTGACTGACTGACTGACTGGGTCATAAACAGGTGAATTTGTTTGTGACGCTATTATTCAAAGACTGACCTTGTAAAAATCAAATGTAAGAGGAAGAAAAGTTTATTTCCATACACACTGCTTTGAAGTCTTCTTTTGCAAATCTATGCAGTTTTAACTAGCCATATATTTATTTTTAGATGGTTCAGAAAGAGTTGTAAGAGCTGAAGCAAGAATTTCTTTTGAAAGAGTTATTTTTAATATTTTGCGTATCTTTGTAACTATTTGGAATTCAGGGATCTAAAACTGTTGAAGGAATTGCCTGTATCCTTTTTAGTCCATTGATGTTTGTTATTCATGTTACATTCATACAAGAATCCTAACAAAAGCTTGCATTTTTACTGTCATAAAAGAGGATCTGACAGTTAATCTAGGTCAGAAGCCTTGAATATGACCACTTTAATGATTATAAAAAGTGATAAACAGCTAATCCTCATAACTGTGAATATATCCTGTGGGCATTTTAAAGTTCACATGGAAAATGTGATATATAACTTTGTCTCCCCTTCTACATTTAAATCTTTAATAGGTGAAAGGAAAGGGATGTGAAATGGTGAGGCTAGAGTTGCCAGTTACCCTTCCAGTGATGGGGGGGGGAAGGAAACCTGGCATTTACCTGGAACATGTTGCATGTGTGCAAAGTGCAGAGGGTATGTTCCTGGCGGACATGATGTCACCAGTTTTACAACAACAACAACAACAACAACAACAACATTCAATTTATATACCGCCCTTCAGGACAACTTAATGCCCACTCAGAGCGGTTTACAGAGTATGTTATTATTATCCTCACAACAAACACCCTGTGAGGTAAGTGGGGCTGAGAGAGCTCCAGAGAGCTGTGACTAGCCCAAGGTCACCCAGCTGGCTTCAAGTGGAGGAGTGGGGAATCAAACCCGGTTCTCCAGATTAGAGTCTCGCGCTCTTAACCCCTACACCAATCTGGCTTTTAGAAGTGACATCATTGTGCCTGGTGGCAGCATGCTACTACACTTCACAGGGGCCAGTTTGGGCCTGTGAAGTATGGGGGCATGTCTGCCACCAGGCATGATGACATCACTTGAGGAAATGACATAATCAAGCTTGGCGTGAGTGCACCCTCGGCCCTCTGGCCTAGAAGGTTTTTTGCCCCCCGGGCCTTTCCTCCTTGTTGGCCAGGTGAGTGGGGGTGGGAGGCAGAGGCTGGGAGCAAATGATCTGCCACCCCCACTGGGTGACCTGGCAGTCCTAGGTGGGGCCACGTAGAGTAATCATGCCTTTAGGCTTTTTCAGATTACTGTCAAACTTATTTAAAACAGGTTGACTCAAAGTTTCAATGGAAGACTAGTCATTTTGTGCAGATTAATGTTATATTATCATAGATATCTCAGGTATGTTATGTCTTGAATTTTTTTTATCTGAAACTAATATATTTATTTATATTTGGCATTATATAAAGCGTTTGAGGCGTTTTATATACACATATATGTGCCCCTGAACACAAATAGCTTGATGTGTGCATTGGAATCCTAGTGTACTTGAGCCTCTGGAATGTGTTCATTTGTGTGGTTTTGACCTGGAAATTTGTCTGATGTGCCATATTAATTTGTAGTTATTTTTAAAATTTTACATCTTTTATACCCCGTCATGTTCCACAATAGTGACCCAAAGCAGCTTACATCAAGAAGCAGTTGTTGGATTTCTTCCAGTCCACTGGATTTCTTTCTAGATTAGACCAGAGTTTACCAAATTTGGGAAGTTGGAATGAAAAAGATTTGTTTTACCTTTATTGAATGTTTCAGAGCTGGTTGAAGTAAATGGTGAGACGGGTGACATCAACACATAAACAGAATACAAGAAGTAGACCAGCTTTGATTCTGGATGGGTGATAATACAACGTGGAGTATGGAATGTTGCTAGGGGAGGGAGAATCTGAGCATATGAAGACAGAATTGAGAGTCCTGCTTATGAATGAACCTTATTTGGATCCAATCGAACTTTTGCTGACTATCTCCATAATCTTGCCAATAGAAGCATTTGTGTTAGTCCAGTGGAATGAAACAGAATATAATATTGTCGCTCTTAGGAACAAGAATTTATAACGAAGCTAGAATTCTTAGAAGTAACTACAGATGTCTGACAAAGGCAGAATACATTACATTCATTTAAAATGCTTATTATAAAGATAGATTTGAGGCTATAATAATAAATATCTGTTTTGTTATTTGGGGGTTATGATATGTGTGCATTTCTTTAAAATAATTGCATTGTATTTTTTGAAGCCAAATATGATAAAACTTCTACCACCACCAACAAAGCATAATAATTTATAAACCCAATTTAGTATGAACGTAGATGTGATTCATTCTGTCTTTCATGATACAAATAAATTGGGTTCCATTTGTATACAAAATTACTATGCAAACCCATGGCTGGGTGCATATTTTTCTTTAATGCAGAAACATTTATTGGCTGATTGAATGAAATATATTTCTTTGTACAGCAGGTTGACAATGATACGAATGCAAGATAATATAAGCAATCAACAGCCTTTATTTTTTTCATTCATAGCACTAATACATAGTAAGTGGCACTGTAGGGGAATTAGTCCATTAATTATGTTTAACAGGGGTGCCTGTCTCTTGGCATATTTTATCTTATTTACAATAGGATGTTTAAAGATTGCAGACTTCCTAATAGCATCCATGCTGGGACAAACAAGCCACATTCCAATCCTCATACCTAAATAGGGTTAATCTCAATGAAATTTGACTCTCAAAAGTTTATAACCTGGAAAATTTCATTGCTCTTTAAGGTGCCACTGGTCCTGAATCTGATTCATGAGCCATAGTTGTACAAGCACAGCCAGTACTTTATCCTCTTGGTTAGTCCATAGATTTAGAGGGTGCAGAGCCAGAGAGAAATACCCAACAATGCTGTTTTTTTGTTAGAGACCCCCTCCCCCAAAATTACTGCATACTTTTGAATGAACTATTGATTTCAAGTTGTGTTAATTATTGCATGTTTGGAGCTGGGCAATATTGGATGTTCTGGACAGGAAATGCATAAAGAAATTCTGCCGAAAAGATGTGTTATAGGTAAACGTGGGTGAGTGTTGGCCTCTGCTTCTCTTCTTTGTTGCTAGTTGGCTTCTTGCTTTTGTTAATCTTTGCTTCATTCATCCCTTGGATCATAACCTCCATTGCTGTTTCTAGTTGCCACATGTCTCCTTTCTGGGTGCATTGTCTTGGATGCAAATTTTTATCTGTATTTGTTAGGTAAAATATTGAAAGCTTATAACTCTATGTATGCCTGTAAAGATTTAATGAACAGACAAGCTCATTTTATGTCAATTGCTTCTTAAAGTAGAAGTCAACTAGAGTCAAGACATGTTGCTAATTGGAGTAATGAGTTATATTAGCCATATATGATGGAGGTTGGGGTTGGCAGAAGGCAGTCATTTGCAGCCATGTGGAAAACAAAAATCCAGGAAAACAATCACTCTGTGGATCTTTCCTTTTCAGATACTGATGCCTGCCAATGGTCAATGTCAAGTATGTGTGTATTGTAGAATTTTTAAAGACTGTTCTGTAAGCGCTATTATTTATTGCCCCACTTCACTCTATGATTTGATATTTTTCTTTTGCTTCATTTAACATCTTTGATACTTCTGGCATCTGGCCCTTGACATTTTCTGTTTTGGCTTCTGTGTGCTGCAAAGAAAATATCTTTTTTACCTAGATATAAGGAAAGGAAAAAAACCCCTGATATAGTGACAATTAATCACAATAGAAACGACCATACAACTGGGTAAAGAGTTTGTGGCACAGACTATTAAATTAATAAAACTGATATACTGAGGTTGTTTACAAGAACTTGTAATCAAATAACACCAAATTTTCTTATATTGGCTTAATCCAGAGGGGTAAATTCTTAGTTTCTAACCGTGTCATCATGAAAGAATAGGAAAATTGATCAAAGTTGTAATACTATTTTATGCATTCATAAGCATCCTTTTGTAGGTGATCAGCTAAAATGAATGCACACATTTTAATTTATGATATGTGGGACTCATCTAAATTCATTAATCTGTATATGCTTTCAGTCCTCCATCAAGTCATAATGAGAAGCTCAGCTTATCATAGGAGAGTGGAAGTTCTTAGGAGTGAACCAAACAACTAAAAATATTTTACAAAAATCCTTCTTATGGGAACATCCTCATGGATAAGACCCTCTGTAAGCAAGATTTGCCATGGTGGTTCCACTGCTAGATGATATTTGGAAATCAAACAAGTACAACTATATAAGATCATCTTTAAGACCTCATTCAAAACATTTAATTATCTTTTAAATAGTCTAGACTGAACTTGAAGTGCATGCCTGTGTTCCATTTCATCCATGGATGAAGATTCAGATCTTGGGAAGAAATGACAGAAGTGTGGTAACTAGATGTATGCTAGTGTATATCTCTGTATTATCAGGATGACTTGGTCACATTTAAGCAGTAGGTTCCCTAGAAATGTTTTTCAGTATACCAGGTAACTTGGAAGGTGAAGAGGTGAACTGAATATATTCCATCTATATTTGAGAAAGGGAATAAAATGATTGGTATATAAAGCTAGCTGGAAAATACTAAAGCATGAGATGGTTAAGGATTTGAAGGAGATGTTTGTGTATTTGTAACCTCTTTTGTATGGGTTCTATGGGGCTAATTTAGGAAGCAAACTTTCACACAAATGTAAGTTAAGATTTTTTTTCACTAAACCTTTTAAAATTAGAACAATACAACTATTTTTTCTTTTTTTTAACCAAATTCATAAGTGCAATGAAACCGAAACTTTAAACCAACAGTGTCTTTGAAACCATTCAAGGTAAGCAAGTTCAACTTGTCAGATCCCACCAAGTGATAGAGTCCTTTGCCACAATCCTTCCAATTATGAAGCAACTGGAACCTAGGCTTCTGTCCTCTTCTTGGGGAATTGCAACCCTGCAAGAATAATATGGTTCCAATAATAATACCAACTAATTATAACACACACACACACAAACATGTTCATGGTTGGCTGTTCGTGGGGACCAGCAGGCTCTCCTCCAGCCATCATCCAAGTCAAGATCCCTACCACACCACTCCCAGAAATCTTACCTGAGCAGGCAGCCGGAAAGGTACCAATAATAAATAATAGCTTGGTCCAGAGCCTGGCAGCAGCCCTGAAACTTGAAGGGGTAGATCCCTATCCCACCACACACAAAGAAAATTCAAGCTCCAATGCACTCTATCAAAATGCCAACAGCAACTGTCTCTCCACTGTCTGCAAAGTCAGAGCTGGGAGCCCCCTCCCCCCTAGTCTTTGCTCCCTTGTTGTAACAAATTTGGAGCTCCACACTTGAAAGGAACACCTGCCTATCAAGCTAAATTGGGCTTAAAATGGGGTTTCCAGGGCAACAGCAGGAGTTCAGAGTTCAGACAATCCCTGCCTAAGTTGCCAAGGGAATTCATTACAGGTGCCATACTGTCTGGCTTGACGAACAGCAAGACGAACAGCAATGAAGGAAGCTTGCAATGACCACCTGTTAGTTTTGAATGGGGCCTCACAAACAGCTTGTTCGCGAACAGCAGATTGGGCTGTTCGTGGCTTTTTTTGTACGTATTGCTGTTCGTACCCATCTCTAGCTATAACAGCTCTCATAACTTGTATAGTTGCTGTTTTCCCTGTTATATTGATGTATCTGAAATGCTAATGGCAAAGGAGCTTATTTGAAGTCAGATTATTTGAATAGGAATAGACACGACATTTCTCCTAATAGGTTGCTATTACAATGATCTCATTAATAAATCTAGTCTGTGGCATGCCTGGGATGCTCCCTAGCCCACAAAAACATTTGTTTTTCTGTGTAATGTTATGCAAAGAAAACTAAGTTGCTGTCTTGGTTTGTATCTGTTTCATCTCCAATTTCTGGGGTTGTTAGACAACACATAGAAACAACATGAGTGAGTATGATTTTTATGGTGGTTGGAAAATGTATTAATAATAGCTCACAATAGCATTTAGAAGTGATATGTTTCTGAAACTAGCTATGGTGGATTCAACTACTCTCTTACTGAGAATAAATGGATTTTCTGCATCAGCAATTAATGTAATTTAATTTAACATGTACTAACATAGGCCTTAGAACAGACACAGATATCTGAGGATGTGGACAGCATTCTTGGAAGTTTGAGACCTACCACCTGCTTGTATGACTTTTAAACCTGCTGCTTTGGCTGCTTAAATCTGCTGGGGGGGGATGAGGCTGGGAGACAGTAAATGCCTCCCTGAGGGGTGATTGGTTGCCCCAGCCTTGAAGTGGGTAGTAGTGCTTCTGCCTCTAAAGAAACCTGCTCTGGACCCAGGAGAGTTGTTACAAATGTACCCTTCTTTAACAAGGTGATTGAAAAAGCGATGGCTGAACAACTCCAGAGATTCCTGAATAGGGTTACCAGGTCCCCCTGTACTCCTGATGGGAGGTGAGTGCCTTGGCACCTTACCTTTTGGTTGCTCACCCACATGCTTTGTGTGTGTGCTCCAGCAGGCCTGCACAATGACGTCACTTCCGGGAAGTGATGTCATCATGCAGGTCGTGGCTGCCTCGTGAGTGCTCCCATGCTCCATGGGTCCCCCAATTTAGGCCAGATTCTGCCAGGAACAGGCTGAATTTGGCCCGGATTGGGCCCAAATCGGCCTGGAACCGGCCACTGCCAAGTGGAAGAGCACTCCCCTGCCCAGCAGCAGCCTGATCAGGGCCATTTTGGGCCTGAATTGGCCTGGAATGGGCTGCTACTGCATGGGGGAGCAGTCCCCCTGCATGGCAGCAACCCAATTTGGGCTGATTCAGTCCCGATCCTGGCCCTCAGGAGCACATTGTGCCAGCTGGGAGCATTTATCTAAGGCCACTGGAGGAGGTTCTCCAAGGTTTTGAGCTGAGTTGCCACCAGTATGCGGAGAGCACTCAGCTCTCTCTCTCACTTCCAGCAGATCCCAAAGAGGTCTGGAGGCAGTTTTAGGATGAATAAGGGCTAACAATTTGAAACTTAATCCTAACAAAGGTGTTTCTGGCAGAAGAAAGGTTAGGCCCACGGAGGGGATATCTTCTCTTCTGGATGTGGTTCATTAAAGTACCCTGGCCCCAAGCTATCTATAGCCTTAAAGGTAAGAACCAGCCCTTTGAATTGTAGCTGGAACAATGTGCCTTCAGTGTCCAGCCTCTGACAAAAGCCGTACTTTACCTAGAGTAAGTTCCATTGAACAAAGTGAAATTTACTTCTGAGAAAATGTGGTAGGCCTTCAGTATATTAATGTACAAATGTGAAATGATAAAAAGCAATGGATGGACTAACGAATGTTCAAATTGTCATATAAAATATGATGTATTCCACATTCCAGCAACCAAAAAGCAGCAGTAATTTGCAACAGATTTGGAACACCTCACAACTGCTCTACCTCAGGGCCCCTGCCTTGGTCGCATGCAGTCATCAATAATTCCTTTGCATCTTTATTAAAATACTGCCTACAATGATCACATATTTTATGATTGAACTTAGTACAATCTTGAATGTCAGTCCCCTGTAAAATTTGTCTGATTTTAGGTTGATGAATAATACTTTAGAAATTTATCTGAAACAACTTCCTCAGATTTATGTATGTTGTCTTCTGTCATTTGTGTACCAGTTTCTCAATTCATGGCAGGTTTTACTTGAATCTGGTTTAGTTAATAATCACTTGCTGCATTGATCCTGAACTTTATGCTCATGGAAAATGTCCAGTCTTCTTTTATTTATTTTATTATAGATAATATAGAAAACCAATTCAAATTCCTATGCACCAGAACACTTTTTTTAAAAAACTAGTGCCATGTTTTATAAATATAAGCCTTGGATAGCACTCAGTATAGATGCCATAGTTCAACTTCCAAGGAGTAAATTGGCACCAAGATACTTCCAGCTGCTTAAAAACTTTCCTTTAAATACAAACATACCCCCTGAGAAAAAAAATAATTGTACTCCCAAGAGATCCCTTGTTTCTTAACCTTATACCCAGTTTTCTAAAATGTTGCTTAATTGTACTAAAATTACATGAATTTTCTACATTATTGTTGACTTTCCAGTCTGCTCTCATATGGCTCACTCTCTTCCAATTTATAACATTTGGAGAGAGTGGGCTAACCTTGGGATGCCTCTGATCATGTTCTTCTATGAAATTCAACATAGTAAATGAGAGAGAGTCAGCAATGGATATGATATAATGAGCAAGTGTGGAAAACAAAACAATATAGGCCACAAACTGGAGGCATTAGCAGGTAACTCAGGGTGTCCAACAGGGTTTTTGTGTTGTGCTTCTCGAACTGGGTGGTTAACAAGAAATCATTGCTCAGACTCTGGGCAGTTTTCAAAAGCTGGCTATGATCCGGCATGAGCATCTACTATTCAAAGAAGAAAAAGCCGACAATTTTTTTGAATATGTGTAAGCTCTTGAATACACTTTAAGTAGCTATTTGAATTGTGCCCACCATGTGGTCATTGCCTCCTAATATCTGACCTTTGTGGTATATTTATTGCATACATGTATGTATGTAATGGAACAGTTTGCTCCTCCCCTAATATCTGTGTGAGTTGTGTGTGTGTTATGTGCCGTCAAGTCGTTTCCGACCTATGGCAACCCTATGAATGAAAGACCTCCAAAACGTTCTCTCTCTAACAGACCCACTCAGATCCTGCAAACTGGAGGACGTGGCTTCTTTTATTGAGTCAAGCCACCTCATTTTAGGTCTTCCTCTTTTCCTGCTGCCTTCCACTTTTCCTAGCATTATTGACTTTTCCAGAGAATCTTGTTTTCTCATGATGTGACCAAAGTACGATAGCTTTAGTCTTGTCATTTTAGCTTCTAAGGAGAATTCTGGCTTGATTTGATCTAGTACCCACTTATTTGTCTTTTTGGCTGTCCATGGTATCTGCAAAACTCTCCTCCAGCACCACATTTCAAATGAATCAATTTTTTTCCTGTCAGCTTTCTTTACCATCCAACTTTCACATCCATACATGGCAATGGGGAATACCATAGTTTGGATTATCTTGATCTTGGTTCCCAGAGAGACATCTTTATCTTTAAGGATCTTACCTAGCTCCCTCACACTGCTCTTCCGAGTCTCAATCTTCTTCTGATCGCTTCATTGCAGTCTCCCTGTTGGTTGATGATTGAGCCAAGAAATAGAAAATCTTGAACAACTTTAATTTCCTCATGGTCAACTTTAAAATTGTGTAGTTCCTCGGTAGTCATTACTTTTGTCTTCTTGATGTTCAGTTGTAATCCTGCTTTGGCGCTTTCCCCTTTAACCTTCATCAGTAGTTGTTTCAAGTCTTCACTATTTTCTGCTAGTAATGTGGTGTCATCTGCATATCTCAAATTGTTAATGTTCCTCCCACCAATTTTCACTCCATCTTCTTCTAGATCTAATCCAGCTTTCCTTATGATATACTCTGCATAGAGGTTGAACAGGAAGGGAGATAATATGCATCCTTGTCTGACACCCTTGCCAATTGGAAACCATCCTGTTCCCCCATATTCTGTCCTGACAGTAGTCTCTTGTCCAGAGTACAGGATAGTTAGTGTGAGTTAGTCTGGTCCTATTGGATGGAGCTCTTGTTTTCAGTTTCTAGTTTTGTATGCTAGCTGCAGTTGTTGGTAGTTGGAGTTGCCTCCTTGCAAATAGACAGCTGATGTTTGGAGCCAGCTTGTCTCTGCTGAATGGACCTGATAATGGGTGCCTGAGTGAGTATTCTAACCTGTGAACCCACAGCAAAAGGAGTTACACAAGGTGTCAGAAATTGGCCTGTATCTCCTTTGGATCGCCAGTGTTTAATAGGAAGGTACCAGATTGCAATGGAGGAGATGAGAACAAAAGTTGAAACTGTACCTTGAAGTTGCCATGCCTGATAAAGAGTCTGAGGATTACAAAATGGCAGTCTTGCTTCACAGTATAGGAGACAATTATTTGCAAATTACAATTATTTGCAAAGTGTGTGTTCAGATCCTGACAACAAGACCCTGGCAGAGATTTTAACAGCATTCCAAGCCTACTGTGAACCCAGGAAGAGCCCTGTGTTTGAGAGATTCCAGTACTTGCAATTAAATATAATTAGGCTGCTTAGACAAAAAGCACACCGTTGTGAGTTTGGTCCTTCTCAGGACCTCATGTTAAGGGACAAGATTATATTTAGTATAATTGATAGCAAACTCATGGAGAAACTCAGAAAAGCCTGATCTCAGCCTTCAGCAGACAATTGATATGTGTAGAACAAAAGTTCTTACTAGTGCCCAGGCCAGAACTATGTCTGCAGAAACAACATTGCATTCTGTGTGGCAAAAGCAAAACTGTTCCAGCTCCTTGCTACAGGCATGCAAGCCTCCAACAAACCTCCTACCACAAATGCCTACCCCAGCTAAACTACAGAAGATTTGCAATAAATATGAAAACACACCCAAGCCTAGACATTGTCCTGCCTTTGCAGTTAACTTGTTAACAGACACTCTTTTGATATACAGTCAGCAAGTGAAGTATTTCAGCAGAAAAATTATGAATTCTTTTGTGACATCCCAGGTGTCCATATTATTGCAGCTGACATGATCTTCGCAACAGCAAAGAGGAACATGACACCATTTTAAAGCATGTTCTTCAGAAAGCATGACAAAAGAGTGTAAAATTCAACAAGAATAAGATACGGTTCCTAGCAGAAGAGGTCAAGTATATGGACCATGTATTTTCCAAAGATGGCATCCTACCAGATGACGACAAAGTGGAAACCATCAACAAAATGCCCCTATCTGTAGATAAGAAAGGCCTTCAGAGACCCTTAGGTACAATATCTGGCCCAATATATGCCAAGTGAATCAAGTTTGACTGCACCTCTGCGAGCCCTGTTGAGAAATGATACACTGCAGCAATGTCGTCCTGAACAGCAGGAATCCTTAAGTCTCAAACAAGCCATCATAACTGCTCCAGTACTGAGATACTTTAATCAAGTAGAACAATTGGAGATAGACACAGATGCATCCAAAGAGGGTTTGGGAGCATACCTGTTTCAACAGAAACAACTTACTGCTTACGCTTCAAGAGCACTGACACAGGCCAAGCAGAACTATGCACAAATTGAAAAGGAACTTCTAAAAATTCTTTTTGTCATGATTAAATTCTACCAGTACGTGTTTAGTGCCCAAGCGATAGTCCAGTAAGACCGCAAAACCCTGGAAGCATTTTTTGCCAATCTTATTGGAAAGGATCTAGCACAACTACAAAGGTTGTTGTTACAGCTCCAATAGTATGACATCTGGATTACTTACACTAAGGGCAAAGACATGCTGGTTCCATGCTCCCTCTTCCCTTTACACCCATTTATGAGGACAACGTAATCTATAGTTTAATGAATACTGAATGACTTGGTGAATCCATGCTAAAGCAGCTGCAAAACCATACAAGGACAGACCACGAGCTACAAGCTGTCAGAGCTCTACGTCTTTGCGTGTGGCCATGTTGGCAAAAGCAAGTTTAACCAGATCTTAGACTTTATTGGCCTTTTAGGGATCAAATCAGGATTGAAAATGACTTACTCATGATTGGCCCTAAAATATTGATTCCCCAAGGTGCATGGTCTCACATGCTGGCCCTGCTTCACACTCCCCATAAGGGTATGCAGAGGTTGAAAGCATGGGCTCCTCAAAACATGTACTGGCCTAACATAAATGCTCCCATAGAGCAATGGGTGCACCGTGTCAGAAATTTCAGCCTAGTAACTGCAGTGAGCTAATGATCTCCTATGAGATCCCAGAATTGCCTTGGTTGAAGTTAGCAACTGACATTTTTTACCTCAATGGACAGCATCGATTAAGGGAAAGAGGACTGAAACACATTCCTATACTGTTGAAACACTGAATGCAAATATGTATAGGAGGAATAGGAGACATCTGAAAAAAGGTTGTTCCTCTATCTCCAGAATTTGCTGCTGTGCCTGATCATACTATCTCAGAACAGATCTCGGCTGATGTTCTAGACCTTCCTGGAGAAGAGGATCGTAACACTCCAGATGTGCTCCCAGTGCCTGATGACTTCCCCCCACGAACGAAGAGTGGGTGGGTGGTCAGGTTGCCTGCTAGATTTAAGGACTGTGTGATGGGTTAAGACTAAAGGTGAACCCAAATGATGAGTCAAGTGCTAGCAACTTCTGACTCCACATTTTTGTGTTATTTGGGTTGTACAGAAGGGGGATACAGTATATTTAATGTATACATGTATGTATGTAATAGAACAATCTACTCCTCCCCTAATACCTGTGGGAGTTAGTTTGGTCCTATTGGGTGGAGATCTAGTTTTCAGTTTCCAGTTTTCTATGTTAGCTGAAGTTGTTGATTGTCTTCTTACAAATAAATGGTTGATGTTTTGAGCTAGCTGGTCTCTGCTGAACGGACCTGAGAACAGGTGCCTGAGTAAGTATTCTAAACTGTGAACCCACAGCAAAAGAAGGACTCCACAACCTTGTCTTTCTTCTCCTAGGACACTCATTAGTGAGCTTTACAACAGTAATATTAGGTTAAAGGCACTTGAACCAATTGTAGTAATGCTGTTGAAGTGAGATAGTAGCTGAAACACATTAGTCAGAACAGCATGCATTATATAAAAAGGGTATTATTTAAACATCAGCTCTAAATATGCAGCTTCCAAATAAAACACACAATAAATAATTCAGTTATATTTATCTCTTCTTTTAATGACCCTATCAATTCACTGGGTCTTATTAGGGTACATAGAAATTCATAATAAGCAATCAAGTATCTTTAGCAGTTCTAGTTTTTTTTTAATGCTGTGACATTCTATACTAGTAACATTCTTTTCTGCCCTCTGATGTGCATGGATTTAATGGTTGCTGTTCTGGTGTGTCAAAAGGAAACTTGAAGTCATACTCTCAAAGGGCATTCTAATGGAAGTCTAACTGTTTATTTGAAGCCCCATGAAGATTTAATAATAATGCTAGAAGCCTTTTTAAAAAGTGTCCTTTGTTTACCTTTGTGAATGTTTGTGACAGAAGATTTGGACTTTAAGGAGTTATGTGTTTTAATAATAGAAGAGTAATGTCAAATATTTCTGTACGTTGGAGTGTTTGGTTAATGGTTCTATGATGGCCCAGAAAATAGTCTGCCAGCAGCTCTTGACATTTTACAACCTTTTGTTAGGGGCAGAATATTTTGAGAACTATAGAGAAAATAAAGCTGGTCCAAGTATCCATATTAAGATTTCATTGTAGCAAGTAATGTCTTCTTGCGCAAGGGTGAAATAAATGTGATCACTCATGTTAAAGAAGTAAGTAGTCATACTCGGGTGGGGATGGATACCAGTGAAGGACTACAGTATAGCGAAGAGATTTTAACATTTTCCCCATACCGTTTCCTGTACTCAGTTTGCCTTGATTTGTACGTTGCATGTTTTCCCACAGGGTGAACAGTTACTGAGGAAGTGATGCAGGGGAAAGAGAGACGCTTCCGTCTCCAATGCCATACTCCTAATCTGAATATCGTCTCCTCCCCTCTTATGGTTGCTATTTATTTATTTTTTAAAAAGGCAGGTGATCCATTCACAAACCTTCGTATGTCACATCTAGTTTGACCCTAACTGAGCCATCTTCAGTACAATTTTCATATTATGCCAAATATAATGCTTTTAAACAGGGTGAATTTGATTTAAACCACTGTGGACTTAAGTCATGGGTTGGTATCTGAAAAAGTGAGCTGTGACTCATAAAAGCTCATACTCTACCACAAATTTTGTTAGTCTTATACGTTGGACTCTTGCTCTTTTCTACCGCTACAGACAGACCAACATGGCTGCCCATCTTGATTTAAATCATGATTTTTTTAATATAAAGACTTATTCTTGCTGTACTCTTAGTATTAGAACCAGATGAAGGTATCATTTTTGGAACAATAACTTTTCAGGTTAGTTTTACAGTTATATCAGAAAACTAATGTTTAGATATCAACACCCTTGCAACTTCAATTCCTTTGGGTCCCTTTTCATTTCATTTCCAGGGGATGCCTCTGACTGTCAGGCGCTGGACAGCAGCTAGCTGGCCCTGCTTGTGAGCTTCCTTTAGCAAGGACAAGAGTAACACTGCACTATAATTGGAACACATAGGGAAGCAATCAGGCTGACATGAAGCCACAGCCTTGGAGAAGAGCCACTGTGGAGAGGCGCTGACAGTCCACATCTTTGAACTTAGCCCTTGGTACTCGAGGGGGCCAGGGAGGAGGCAGAAGGTGCCTTTAATCAGGCTGGTGTTTTCCAGCATCTTGAAGAAGCTTCTCCTGAGCCATAATGATGAAGGGAAAGACAGAAACATTTATTCTTTAAATGTAGTTGTAATTGTTCACTAGAATATCTATTAAGGGTTAAACACCTTTAGAAGAAATAATTCTCCTCAGCCTGAAGGATGAGGTGAGGGAAAGGCAGAGAACAGGCCTTTAGTCACTTTCCATGAAGGGTCCTTCTCCTCTGAGGAAAGGAGGACATCTTGGGTGTTTCCCTTCATCCAATCAGGGAGGCAGGAAGTCCGTATTCCTTCCTCTTTCCTGTTTGCAGTTGGAACACCCCTTCTTCCAGTTCGGGTGACTCCATATAGCAGTAGTCTCTCATTAATTGGATTAGGTCAGTTTACTTCTATTTTATGTATCAGAGCAACCTGTTGTAGAAAACAGATAACAGACTCGAAGCAGAAGGAGAGTTACACTTAAGAGCAGCACAAAGTAACAAGAAGGCAAGCAACGATGGATGAGGGACCTGGGAGGGCAAGATGTCCTCCTTTCCTCAGAGGAGAAGAACCCTTCATGATAAGTGTCCAAGGGTCCATTCTCCCTCTGAGGCAGAGGACATCTTGGGTGCTCCCAAAGCACTTACTCCCTTTCAGGTGGGTAGTGTTCCTTGTCCTGGATTATATGCTGCAGTACTCTCCTTCAGAAGGTAGATTTTGCTGAGTCGTACAGGTTTAGTTTATAATGAAGGTAGAAACCAATGACCATGTGGTTGCCTTGTACATTTCTTCCACCGTTGCATTGTTTGAAGGGCTGCATTGGTTGCCGCCTTCTGATGGCATGTGCAGTAATTCCCTTAGGGATTTCTTGTTGCTTGCCTTGCCCGTCTCTATGGTGCAGATTTTGAAGTTGTTACCAATCGTTGTCACTGACATTTTTCTTCCAGCACTCAATGGCATCACATGGAACAGCCTGCCTGTCCGGAGAGCCCCTACACTCCTGGCTTTCCACAAACAATGCAAAACTGAATTAGTCAAAAAGTACTTTTTCTCGGCTAAGAGGGCAGTATTGTAGGAAAGGGGTCCCAGATGCTTCGCTAAGGACAGGAACCATAGATTTCACCATTATGTTGCCTTACATATTATTTATTGCTTTAAATATGTATTCCTATGTATTACCTGTGCTTCATGTTTTCTAAGGTCAGTCCTAGAATTGATTATGTTTTGTTTCAGCAATTCTTCAACCCCATATTGGATCCTTGCTAATACTATGTCTTTGTAAACTTGTATTCATTTACCCTATGACGTGGTTTATGGAAATGTTCTTGACACTGTATGGAAATGCCTGCCCTTGTCCTTGCCACAGATTGTACTAATTCCACACTATGTAATCCGCCTTGAGTCTCAGTGAGAAAGGTGGAATATAAATGACACAAATAAATAAATGACATAAATATTAGCCATTTGAGATAGATCAGTGATTTCTGACTCTTCAGGTGAATGATGACACCAAGGCCCATTTAGTCCAGCATTCCATTTTCTACAGTGGCCAACCAGATGTTTTTGAGAAACCAACAAACATCCCACAAAGGATTCAGCTTCCCCTACTATGAGCAAATGGCATTCTGAAGTACACAGCCTTTGCATATGAAGGTACATTGCATCCTTTGAACTTCCTCTCATTCTCTGCTACTCCCTCTAATCCCTCCTAAAATTCTGAGCTACTTGCTCTAGCAACATCAGAACACATTTTACGTAATTCTTTATCAATCAGCACACATATGCAGTGAAGAAAAAACCAACTAATGAGTGACTTGGAAATCCTGTTTCCAGGGTCAGATCTTAGTTTCCAAAAGTTTTGCCTCAAATTAAGCACCGAAACTGGTTCTTCTAGGAGCCCCTTCACATATTATGATTTTGCTACTGAGAAACTATTCTGCATAGGGAAATGTGTATACCTTTCATTTGTAATCAAATGTTATATTTTGCTTACTGAGATAACACAATTGGTTGCATTTATCACACATGACAGCATGTTTATCTTTTCTCTACAAAGCAGAAGTATCAAGGCAGGTAAATTATAAAAAATGGTCTAGTTTTCAACCTCAGTACAGTGCAAGGGTCTTAGCTTGGTACAAGCTGTGAAAGCACCCCTAGTTTCCAATTTAGAAGAAAGACATGGTTCTTTAAAGTTGGGTAAGAACCACTGTATGGGACAGTAGATACTAAACAGCTGTTTGCTCAAACCTGCTTAACACTGAGCATTATACCACCTTTAACTACCTTCACCGTAGTTAAGTGTAGACTATTAGCAGGGGGTAGGGGATTGCATTGCTCGTGTGTTTGTGGGAGAGAGAAACAAACATTCAGAGCCTTGGCTAAGCCTTAGAAAAGGAAGTAAGAGTATTTATTGTGTGAACTTTATACATAATAGTAAAGATAAGATAGAGATACCTATTTAGCTACCTAGTTTAAGGATGCCAGTGGATGGTGGGATGGGAGATCCTGCATCCATGGTGAAAGATGGAGAGTGTGACAAAGATGAGGTGTTGCCAGGACGAAGTCCCTGAGAATAGCATTCTATACAACAAAGAATAGTGCCGGGGCAGTAATGAGCAAAGTGTAAACAGATCCCTGACTTCGTAAATATATACCTGACCTTTCTATCTTTCTGATTCTTTGGTTTGTTCCCTTCTAAAACCTGAGTAAGAGACAGCATTAGTCCTCCTTTTCTTATAGACTTTTATCAACCAACCAAGCGTTCATCCATAACCAAGTCCATACATAAAACCAATCACATGTGGGGGAGACAAGATCATAACAAAGAGTATCCTCTTCTTCTGAGTGGAGAGTGTGCAGATTTCTTCCTGAGGTCAAGTACCTGACACTGGGTGCTTCTCTCTGTCTTCTCCTTTACCGGTGAGGCCTCAGCTGAAGTTTGAGGAGACATGGTCAGAGGTGTCAGGTTGAGGGGATGCATGAAGATGGCAGTGAATGGGTTTTCAGTAAGGGCTCAGCAAGGAGGAAGAGGAGACAAGAGCAATGAAAAGACAGAGGTAGCCATTAGGGAAATCTGGCCTGTGACCCACTTTCAGATACGGTTGCCATATGTCTGGATTTCCCTGGGACCGTCTGGGTTTTTGTCTGACCAACTGAGGGAAACAGTGTCCAAAAACATGACACCTATGTGCCAAGCCACTAGCCTGCCCAGCCTGCTGCCCACTGGAGGAGTGGCCAACCCGCTCACTCACCTGACTGCCTTGCTGTGGGCCCAGGTGCTGCCGGCCTGTTCACTCGCTTGCCTGGCCTGCTCCAGGCCTGGGCCTCTTGCCCACCCAGCCTCTTGCACTGGTCATCTTATCTCTGGGGCACTGTGAGAAGTTAAATTTTCATGTAATAGGAGCTGCACCTTAAGAATTTCACTTGGGGGAAGATGGATAGAAATAGCCCCAGGTTTCAAATCTATGTATAGAAGTTATTGGCATGACTTTAAACCTTTCTGTTGCAAAACGCTGCCTCTGTTCCTAATGCCAAGCAGACAAAATAAAGAATATCCAGTTTTAGGCATGTTTAGCTACCTTGTAACACATTTAAAAAGTAATAAATGCAGGAATAGGAATAAATACAGTTGACTTCCTCATATATTGGCATGTGCAATATAATCTGACTGGATGCAGTATGTGTTTGTGAAAAGCTGTTATTTTCTTCTGAGAAACTAAATAGCAGGCAGCCATGTGCATCTGTGATCATATTGGAGAACGTTGTTCCAGACCTCAGCATCACTGACCTTTGAATGTGTAAATACAGTTGATATAAAATGACTTGTCATATGGCTTCATCCAGCAGGCTTTATATATGAAATTTTAATGTTTGTGTAGTAACAAAAGTTCTGCACTTCTACTCAAAAGATGAAAAATGTTTTGTTCAAGCAGCACAGAATATATAGTACATCAAATAGTGATGTCCTATTGATAAAGATAACTTTTTTTTGTATAGCAAATTTACATGTAGCAAATTTGCATATAAAACAAGAGAAAAAGCTACAATTGGAATTTTATTCTTAAAATATTGTCCCAGTTATGTCAAGTGAATGTTTGCCAGTTGTATCTTTCCTTCACCAGAATCCTTTCCTTTAGACTTTGGTTAGCTCTCATTATAAGAGCATATTACCTTGTCTGAAAGTTCATTATGTGTTGTGAAATCTGTGGGTGGAAGACGGAACATACAAACCATCTTTTACAATAGTTGCTAGTCTAATACCTATTCTGTTTGAAGAGTTGCTCTCTAAGCATACAATTCAGAATACAGGGTCAGTGAAGTCAAATCACACACTTATTTTTACCAACGTATAATTAAAAAAGTGCTTTCCTTTCCAAAGCTTGGTATAGCCTCATTCCCCAAAGCCATAAAAACTGGTCATATTTTATGACCAGTTACATTCTCAGGACATTTGAACTTGAAAAGTGGTGTTGGTGTTGTGTCCTTCTGTAGATTCAGTTGTATCCTAGCAAGTGACTTACACACTTCATGGTTCATTTTGATTAAAAAATGAAGGGAAGATCAGCTTGCAAATCAACTCTTCGTCCTTCAGTGTTCAGAGTTCTCCTAAGGCCACACCACTTCTCTTTTGTTTATAAAAAATATATGTGTATATCATATTTACCTTTTGTTTTCTTGCACAATCACCACATGAGTGATCTGAAGTAAAGATTTATCTGTCCACTTTATTTTCTTTCCACTTTAATTTTAGCAGTCAGGTTGTCTAACTTGTTATCTCTGTTTTTTTAGAATTCAAAACAATTCAGACAATTTAAAAGAACTCTTTAGTTAAGTGGTAATTTGTAATACAACATTTATTCAAAAATACAATTGTTCTATTGCATAAATGACATTAGAATTCTAAACAGTTTTATATCTACATCTACATCTATTTCTTGCTTTGTGCAATGTAATGTGTAATGAGTACATTCTATAGTTTTCTTTCATGCCATTAATAAAAAAATGAACAGTGCAGTTAATTAATATGTATGTTTGTGCATGTGTGTGTAGAAGAGAACTGAGAGAGATGGCATCAGGTATTTTTATTGTTTTGTCTTCCATGACAGGCTTGCTTTGCCTCTGGAGGCACAGATTGACAGATTCCTTTATCTTCCTCTTAATAGATGTGGAATGGCTTTATTGTGTCTGTTCGCTGTCTTACTCTGAATGTACTAAGAGTAAATGAACAGCTCCATGTTAAAATCAAAGGGATAATATAATTAGGTTATAGATTTTTTTAAAACAGCAACAGAGTGCTTGAACATTCTGTTTAAAGTGGCTATCTAGTCCAACTATTTTACTCTTTTAGTTCAAGTCAAACAGTACCATATATTTTTTAAAAATGCAATACTAAGGTTGATTATTTTTCAGTCTTTGAAAAAATATAATACTTGGCAAGTGGTAGCACTCAATAAAATGTGTTTGATTTTGTTGACAATCACAGGAAATAAACTTCTAGAATCAAGGATGAGATACATGAACCTGTCTTATATGAAGTCAGAGCATTGGTCTATCTTGCCCAGTTTTATTAACTATTCTGTCCAATAATGGCTTCTCAGCAGGAACTCTCTGTGACGTAGGGAACGCTGCTTCCCACTGGCCTGTCTGCTGGAGTTCCTCTGCTATTTGTGGACTCTCTGCTCTTTCTGTACTGTAAACAATTTCTAATCTACTATACAGAAGGGGTAGAAAAACCCCAGATGTTGAAAATATAACACTGATTATAATAGGATTTTCTTCCAAAATATTAAAATACATCCTTAGCTCTAAAGAATTCAAATATATTTTAATACTAAATTTAACTTAGTTTTTATATCAACATTTTATAGCCATTTCTGGTATGACAGTATTGGGAAGTTTGGGCAGAAAGGTAGTATGAAATTTTCATAAATACAAATATATTTTCTGTACAGATGATTTATGTTTTAGAGTGCCGTAAAACCTCTCTTAATGGCAGTAATATTAATGCTGCTATTCAGCAATAAAAGATTGTGTAGATATAGGATTTAGTGCTCCATGCAATACAAATACCAGTTACACAAATTCCCCAAACCTGTGAACAATCTCAGGCAGCCCAATCCTAAACCTCAAGGCAGTGTCATTGCTCATGCATCGATGTAAATAGGGCGCTGCTCCACGGCTCCCTGTGGACTTTTGCAAGAGAGTCCTGCTGGTGCCCGAGTGCGGCAAGGTGAGGAGCAGCCACCACCAGGAGCACTCACTCGCCATTCCCCTGACAACCCTGCTCACACCAACCAATGGCCACACTGCTCCCTTGACAGGCAGGTGAGGGGAAAGCAGTGGCACAGCCAATGGGGAAACTGTGATCCCCGTTGTGGCCAGCAGGCCCCCTCTCAGAGAGCAGGCATCCCTGCCAGGGAGGGAGGAAGAGGTGACAGTGAAGGTCTGGATTGAACACCCACCCTCTTGCCCATCCAGACCCCATTTCTGATGAGGGCCAGGCCAGTGGCTGCAGCTCAGTGCACCTGCAAATCTCCACCGCCGCTGCTACCATGAAAAACAGGTTCCCCCTCCCTGAAAAGTGGGACCAGAAAGCCTGTAGCACTTGGGAGCAGCCCCCAGGATCCAGAGAGGCAAGTGGGTGGGGTTCTACAAAGAGTGACAGGAATGCCCGTTGGAAACCATTCGAGAGGCCAGAAGGGAGTGCAAAGTGCCCACAGACTTGCGGTGGTGCATTTTGAACAATTACTGCATCACAGCGATGCAAGAACATGGGTTGGACCTTGAGAGCCACACCCTAGTCCAGGGGTGATGCCCCCAGTGGACTGAGAGCCCGCAGGAGCAGAGAAACTGCTCCGGGTGCCACTATCCACCCCTTCCCCATGTCAGATTTCCCAAGTCCATCCCTGCTTCTGCAAACAACGAAATGGAGGATAGTCCATCCTCCCGGAGGAAGAGACCTGGAGATTCCAAGATGTCTCTCCACATCCCCCACCTACCGGCAGCAACTTCCTCCTTTCCCTCTACTTGGCTTATCAGAAGCCAGCTGCTCAGTCTGTCAGAGAAAGGTTGTCCTCAGTGGAGCCTTCCCCCTGCCTGGCCAGACATTCATGGGCCACACTTCAATCTCACCCCACTGCCTGAAGTTACATTGAGGGGAGGGAAGGGGTCAGGGAAGCTGGACAGGGTGCCACTTGACACCTGTTCATCCTGGCAGCAGAGCCCACCCCATCCATCCCAGCCCTGAACCAGGAAAAAATTGCAAGGATGTGTGAGAAGGTGTCCTGATGGGGAGTTGGGGGCGGCGGCAGCTAATGTCAATGTCAGGGGAGCAAGCAAACAGACAGCAGTTTCTTGTTTTTCAACACTTATTTTATTAAACTGGAAAAGGTGCAGAGGTTCTCTGGAAGTATTTCCTGCCAATGTGGCCGAGCTGTGGGCTGCCTTGGTAAACTGCTCCCTGGGTTGGACCTGAATGGCACTTGTGGAGGCTTATGGGGGGGGGGGGCTCAGACAGCCATGCCCCTTGGTCTCCAAGACGAGCGGCGATCTGCCAGCAAGGGAAACAGACATGTGTTGCAGGTAATCCAGGCCAGTACGTGGCCAAAGCCAAGTCCAATCTGCAACGTCTGGGAAGGTGTCCATTGGTTAAGAGCTGTGGTGGCAGCTCCACAGGTGCAGCTCACAACCACATGATGCATGACCCTCTGGCAAGGCAGCACTCTGCCTTGGGATGATCTTATCGGACCCTCCAGCAACAGGGTGTTATGAACACCCAGTCAAACCAACCACTGGCTGCACTTCCTCCTCTGCCAAGAGGGGCCCCAGCTGAGGAAGTCTGAACAGAGCTCCCACGTGAGTAGTGGCCCACCAGTTGGCGGTGTCAAAAGTAGTTTTCTCTGGGACAGGCAGGGGCTGCCACCACCACCACCTCCCCCACTGAGTCTCTCCTGAAGAGGCTAGCAGTCAGACGAATTCAGGTGACGGGGCAGCTGGCACAAATCAGCGAGCTGGGTTAGCCACCACCCCATCTCCTTCTTACCTGTCAGTGCCCCCTCATTCCTTACCAAGCTGGAACGTCAGAGTCAGATAACCTGAAAGGAGACTTGAGTTGTTATTGTTAATTAGTCATACATTTTGGGCGTTGCCCTTCTTTCTTTGAGTGAGTACAAAGTTCTCCCAGTTTTCCCGCTAAGTCCCCCCAGTGCACTCAGGGCCCGCCACCGTGAGTACCCATTCTCCCATCTCGCGCACAAAGTCCCTGCGGCAGAAGGCCAACGGGCAGAGCCTTTGGCCGTGTACTCACCTACCTGAGGTTATGAGCAGCGCAGCCAGAAGTTTTGTAGGGTGCCTGGGCAGGCGATTGGGTGCAGGGAGGGGGGCTTGCCCACCCCAGAAGCACACGCAGATTGGCACCCATGGTATTTCCCATCCTATGCTCCTCTGGGCTGAGGGGGTGGGGTGCTAGGAGAGGGGCCTGAGTTTTTCCCATTCAATGGGTGCCTATGGACTACACCTCCTTTTTTTGTGGTGTAACTTTCTGCCACTGCAGGGGGTGTTCCTGGGCCTGCAGTGGCTTTAGAAGCAGACTAAGTCACAGCCCACCCCTGCCCCACCCCCTCCCGTGCTGGCACGGGAACTTGCACCGCACTTGCGCCTCCACCTGGCTGTCAAGCTTGCCCACCGGTAGTGACCCATCTGCGGTAGTGCGCCTGGGGCGGGCGCCGGCAAAGAGGGGTTTATGTCGATGTAAAAGCCAGTTCCGCCAGCATATGCCTTAGTTCACTCCCTAAGCACTTTCTACCCTGCTTCTTAGGATTGCACTGTTAATGTTTAGAGAACATCTACTTAATCTGAATTTTTTTTAAATAAGAAAGGCTTTCAACAAGTTTCATGAATAATTTTTAAAATACCAATAATATAAGTTTAAGTTTGTCTACCCAAAAGGATAGCATTTGACACGTGAACATTCTCCTATAACCATACAGGAGTCATAGCCCCTTCCCCCCTGCCTCTGGTCATCATTTTATGTCACTCTAAAGCTAATTGTTTACATAGACTGAGCAGATCAGTTGTTCATAAATAAGCCCTGTGTTTAAAAAAAGTTTTACTGTTGACTGACGTTTTGCTCACACATGTTTTTGCACAACTTAATGGGAATTACAGCAGCCTGAATAGCCCATCTTGCCTTGAAAATCCAGGAGGGGTCACCATAAGTCTTGCAACTTGAAGGCACTTAATTATTTAAATGGGAGTTGTAGTTGTTACCCACCCCCACCATCATTTAATTACCAGATCCAGTCATCAATGATGTTCAGGGAGAATTGATTTCACTTATTGTGCAGATACAAAAGGAGCCACAAGAAATGAAACTCCGTGGCCACAGCTATTATGCAGCCATGAAACTATTTGGAACGCAGCTGCTTAAGTCAGGTGGTGCCAAAGAGATTTGTAGCTTGGCTCATGAATAATCATGACAGCCAAAAACAATATATTTGCCTGTCCGAAACATAATGGAACCTCTACTTAAGAGTAGTACTTAAAGTACAATCTTAAGCAAAGTTACACTCCTCAAAGTCTATTAAAGTCAAGAAGGGAAGATCTATGGGAAGTGAGTGTTTTTAGAAGTAGTCAATTCCCAAGCTCTTTCCTATGGTTAAGTAATTATGAGCATTATGCATACAGCGACCTTAAATGTTTTACACAAACAATTTGATTTATTGTATACAGCAGTAATAGAGTTTCAGTCATTACAGTAATAATGGAGTATTGTTCAGTGTAGTAATTTTAAGCCAATATTTAAACATATTTTGAAATGTAAAGTATACTTACCTGGCAGGGGAGACACCATGATCACGAAGGTGGTTTTCCCAGGGTGAGGTTCATCCATTGTACTCTGGGTGTGCTGACCCCTGCGATTTCCGGGAAATGTAAAGTAAAAGGGATGAATAATGGAGCACAAATTTAATTCAGAAACCCTTTGGCTATATTCTCACTTGAATGAGAGAAGGATTATCCTTAATGAGAGTCTTGTGTATCTTTCTTCATATTTTGAGACGAGAATAAACTCTGTATTTCGGAAACATGAAAGCTGTCAACAGTTTGCTTAAACTGGTTATGAATGAGAGAAATAACTAGTTATCTTTGCAAGAACATACACCAGAATATGAATCTACGGAGGATGTAAATCAAAGGACTGCATCTTGTTACTTGTTATCTGGTTAAAATGACTATGAACTGAGAGAGTCTTCACGTGTAAACATTTCAAAACATGATTCATAAAAAAATAGAAATTGATTTATAAAAGAACTGTATAGTTCAACTTGCTCTTACTAGTTGAAATATTTGCTTATGAAATCATGGGCACATTTCCCTTCACAGTATTTTCAAGGATGCAAGGCAGATGTGTCCCTCTGACAAATTGAAGTAAAAAGTTTTGGAAAAACACTAGAAGATTTCTTTAGTAGAATAGTTGATAAGTTGCGAATGGGGAAGGTGCTCCCTAAGGGCCCTTTGTGATGATGGAAAGCACCCTCAAGTCATAGCTGACTTAAGGCGATCCACAGTGAGGTTTTCATGGCAAGAAACTAACAGAGGTGGTTTGCTATTGCCTGTCTCTGCAACCCTGGTCTTCGTTGGAGGTCTCTCATCCAATTACTAACCAAAACCAACCCTGCTTAACTTCTGAGATCTAATGAGATCAGACTTGCCTGGGCTATCCATACCCTTTAGGTACTGAATAATCACAAATCAGCTGCCACTGGTGCTCATATAGTTATTATAACAGTCTGATTAGCTGAGGCATTAAATGTAAGTTGGGTTAGAGGAAACTCCAACTCAGTTTACATGTAATGTGTGTCTTGACATGAATCTTTAAAACCATGGGAGGTGGAGCACAAATCAGTTCCTAAGTATGTACTGAGGCAAGAGGAAGGCTGTTGATCTTATTGCCAGTTCTACATGTCTGCCCAGGAGACACATGGAAACACACAAGTAGAAGGGAGGAATTAATGACATTTGGGAGATTATTTACACCCCAGTGCACACATGATGGAGTGACTAGAATGATGGACAGTTTCTGGGTGATACAGGATCAGTTCCCCACTCTGTCATGGAAACTTGCTGGGTGACCTTGGGCCAGTCACATTCATTCAGCATGACCTATCTCACAGGGCTTTGGGGAAGAAAAAATGGAGGAGAGGAGAATTATGTACGCCCCTTTGGGTTCCTGTTGAGGAGAAAGTACGCATACATGTGCATTCTCTCTGTGGGGGAATGGCCTACCTGAAGAGGTCAGGGAAGTTCCCACTCTGCTGGTTTTCCACAAGCTATGCAAAACTGAATTCAAAGGGGCTTTTTTCTCAAATAGGAGGGCTGTACTATAAGGAAATGATCTCAGAGAGATGCATCAGTAAAGCGATAGGGACTGTAGACTTTACTACTATGTACTGTCTGTGCTGTAAGTATGATCCTACTGGCTAGTTTCTATGTTGTTTAATATGTTAGTCTTAGAATTGCTTATGTGCTATGTCAGCATTTCTTCAACTCTGTATTGGATTTCTGCTGGCTTTAAATCTTTGCAAATATCTCTTATTACATTGTTTATTGAAATGTCTTTGAAATTGACTATACTGACTCTCACTGTGTAATCCACCTTGAGTCTCAGACAGGTGGACTATAAATGATATAAATAAATAAAAAGGCAGGATATTAACGAAGTATAAATAAAAAATAAAATACAATTTTTAAAGGTGAGTGTTAGGTCACACATTAAGTGCAAGTTGAGTTGTAGTTTCCCCCAACCCAAATTGCATTTCATGTATTGTCTCATCAATACATTAGTGTTTGTTATCTAGCTCCAACCAAGCGGCTGTATTCTGCACCTTTTGAGATTTCTGAACTGTCTTCAGGGACAATTCCACATACATTGTAGTTTAGTGCTCAAGCTGAGAAGTTAACAATATATGTGAAAAAGTGGCCAGGTCTGTGCTACCAAAAAGGAACGTAACTGACAGTTAATTGAACATTTTCCTGGACATGGCTATTACCTGAATGCCAAATAGCAATGTTGGATCCAGGGCATTCCCAGACTGCTAGCCTGCTTCTTATAGGAGAGTGTGATTATTAATAAAAATAGATATACCCCCCATATCCAGATAAGTCGGTCTGCCAAATGTTGACATCTTCACCTTGTATGGATTGAGTTTAAATTTATTCGCCCTGATCCCTTCCATTGTTGACCTCAGTCAGTCATTCACTGAGGAAAGGAAAATGATTAATCATACTAGGAGAAAAAGGACAAAATAAATTTGTGGATTCTCAGCATATTGATGACACTGAACTTTAGAACCCTGAATCTCTTAATGCAAAGGGGGTAATACTGAGTTCCCCTATCAGCAGCACCAAATGACTCCAAGGTATAAAACAGTACCCAGGATGCCATAGGCAGTCGCTAGGATGGAATGCCAGAAAGATTTAAGAGAATCAACAGGCTACTTCACACATTAAATGCTTGTTATGTATCTTCACTGTTGTTGCTGTGCTTCCAAATGAAGCATTCTCAAAAGAGGTTTTCTGTCTGGTTGCTTTCCTCTGCTTTCCCCCCATGGTTTCTAAGTTGGTAAGTTGAGCTTTCCTCTGCACAATGATTCCGGTGAAGGACTGCAATTTAGTTCCACCAGCACTTCCATCACTGCAGAGGCAGCAACGTGCCACTCTTTTTTATTTCTTTTGCACACGTGCAGTTTTGACACAGCAAGATAACATAAGATGGTGTTCCCACGGCAACAGACAGTGCCACCTTTATAGACCTGAGGCTGCATTTTTAAACAGGCCAGATTCCCCCAATAAGCAAACCAGTGTGGGCTTAAAGCAGGAGGGGGTGGGGAGGACCTGGCTCTATACCTCTCTCTTTTCCTCGTATACATACCACCTGAAGATAGTTTCAGGTGGGCATCTGTGTTCATCTGTAGTAGAAGAGCTAGATTCAGGTCCAGTAACACCTTAAATACCAACTAGATTTCTAGGGAATGAACTTTCAAGTGTCAGAGCTCCCTTCATCAGCTACGAAGAGGGGAAAAAGGAAGGAGCCTTTATAATCCAGGTGGGAGGGGTATTGTAAATTAGAGTTTCAGGAAGATAGCTATAATACATGCTGTAGTTAACTTGACAGACGCTAGGTGCAAAGTGTAGAAATTAGCATCTATAATGCAAGAAAAACTCTATGTCCCAATTCAGTTCTGAGGGATCCATTGTTCCTCATTTGCAAATAAACTCAGTTTCAGCAATCTCGCAATACAATTTTCCTTTAAAGTTTCTCTGCTAACTTTGGGAGCAAAATGAAGGGGACAAGCAGGGACTATATGCCAAATTTAACTGTAAACTCTACTGGGGAAGAAAGAAAGAAAATGTTATAATATTCTCTATAGGAATATGAAGAACAGCTGGTTACTGCCTTGTGCCCACCTTCAGTAATGAAGAATAACATACCATTCCATGTATGCTTTGTTTATTTATATCTCAGTTTTATTCAGAAAAGCATATTGCTGCTGGGTATACTGAGTGTACTCTAAATTTCCTGAATTTTATATTCAGCTCACTTTAGAGGCTGATGTATTACTGTAATTTTATTTAATTAGCCCCTTATATAGTGGTATTTATGCTAATATTGCATCAATCAAGTTCTTAGTCCTGGGCTTAGTTATTGTAGTAATATATTAGGATAATTTTATTTTTAAAAATCTTATATGCCCTTAAAATGTGTGGTTGAATTCACCAGTGTTCTTGGATAAGGGAAAAGTTCTTTTGCTTGCATGTGATGTGTGTGCGTTTGTGTATGGGCAGCTTCCATAGGTTTGGCACTTGAATCTGTGAGAGATACAGTGGGCTGCAAAAGACAGGGCAAGTAGAAAAGGTCTGTTTTGTGACTGGTTCTTTGGATCCAATCCATTAATAGTAATTACGATGCCTGCAAACTTTAATTCAAGCACCATCGCCAGCCAACCTTAACTTACTTGACTCCTGTGCTCAAATACAAAGTAAGCTTCTGTTTGGATTGCCTTGATGGATGTTGTTGAGTAGCAACAGAGCTGTTTTTTTTTTAAAAAAAAGGGCAATAGAAAACAGAGTGCAGGAACACTGCTGGGACAGTGCGACAGGCCCTGGAGTGCTCCACAGCGGGCAGATTTTTCAGCCTCCAAAGGGCCCGATTTGGTCTCAAATGGGCGAAATTGGCCTGCTGTGGAGTGCACGGCTCATAACGCCACTCCAGCTGTGCTCCTGCACTCTGCAGCAGCCTGATTGAGACTGAATTGGGCTGTTTGGACGTGGAGGGACACGCTGCTGTGCCTGGGCTTCTCACCGCAGCGATGGCCTCTGGAGGGACAGGCTGCCTCGTCTGACCTTCTCACCAGGGCAGCAGCCTTCAGAGAGACAGGCCCGCCTTGCCTGGCCTTCCCACTATGGCAGTGGCCTCCGGAGGGATAGGCCCAACTCTCCTGGTCTTCCCACCACAGCCATATGGAAGCATACACAATACATAAACACGTATACTCTACCTAAGTACATCCATTGGGACTTCATCCATTTTCAGTCTAGATTGTTCAGCAAGTATCTGCCTAATGGCATTGGACCATAAAAGATTTGTCTTCATTTGGGACTGTTCCTAAATACATGTACATCCCTCTTGGATGGTAAATGATACAAGACTTCAAGGCCACAAAAAGAACTTCCTCAATTTAAGAATCAAAATCCAAGTACTGAAGTCAAGTAGTCTACAGTTTTCACATGCTCTTTCAATCACTCATTGATTCAGCATCTTTGTTCATTCAATGGATCTCTCAAGACAAATCATGCTTGATTTGCTGTGAATTGAACGCATTGGAAATTATCAGATAGGCACATGAAACCCTGTAGTTAGACAGAATTCTATCAGGCCTTATGTATGTTCTGTGGCCGTGGTAGCAGCCTCCAAAGGCCATGTTGTCAACTACTCAGTTTTTATGCTCGTGCTCCTGCACAGACGCACCAGGATAAAAAAGTGAGTTGTTAGCAACATGGTTTGCCTTTTATATAATAGGATGTTTGTGTTGAGCAGCCACTTACTCTACAGGGCCAGGTTGTTGCGTCTTTTAGTTCTTACAGTTCCAGTTACTGGCCCCTGAACAGCTTGCCATTTTTAAAAAATGAAATTCTCACTATTATACCATTCCACTATTTTTAACATTAGGCAATATAATCTGTGTCATAGTGTAATAACACTAACGTGCTGAAACTGATTGGAAAAAATTGAAAAAAATTGAAAAATTACTGAGGTATAATTCCATTGACATTAGTAAACAGAGAATGAAGCAGGTAAATGATCATCCAAGAAGGGCTTTTTAAAAAAGTTATCTGTCTTTTTAAAATTGGAGGGGATGGTAGATGAATTGCTCTGTGTGTGTGTGGCAGGGTGTGTGTGTGTGTTGCATTAAAAAACACTGCTATTGGTGACCTAATAGTGTTTCTCCATCTGCTTATATCATGGAACCACCCCGCTATATCTTTTTCTTAGCTTGAATTAATTAGCATTATTACGTCATAATACAAGGAATGTGTTCAACTGTAGTTATAGTAATAGTGTAGTAGCACCAATTTCAATTTTAAAAAATGTAAATGTACCAACCGGTTAGAGGCTGGCAACAACACTGTGCCTTCTAACACGTTTGACCAAGCAGTGTCATTATGTCAGAAGAACACATTCAGGTTCATTTGGAAGCATCTGAACAGCTCGCTAAACAATCTGTTCCATCTTGGTGACTGGTGAGCAGGATGTGAGCTAAACTGGCAGTTACTCAAGCATCTTTACATAAAAATATTAAATATTATTGGTCATGGAAAGCTATACACATTATAATTAGGAAAAAATGTTGTAGAATTTTGTTGGTTTTATTAGCTCCTCCTGTATGGAACACATTGAGTTGTCACAAGTTCTTAAGAAGGAGAACTGAAATGATGGCTCATTGTGAATGAGCGAGAGGGTCTTCAGACTCATGTATGCCCTGCTCCAGGGCCGGTGCACCCATTGAGGCCAGGTAGGCAGTGGCCTCAGGGCGTGGGGTGCGGGAGGGAGTGCCGGAGGAGGCGCGGGGGGTGGGAGCGAACGCCACGGAGCTGCAGCCTCCTGCCCCATGCTGCTGCCACCACCAACACATGCCCCCGGCCAGGCGCAGCAGCTGCGGGCAGGCATCTGCGACGGTGCAGGGGGCCGCCCGCTTGGAGGCCATCCGCGCGCCGTCCCAGCTGCCTGCTGCAGTGATCAGGCTGGCGGCATGCACGCACCTGTGATGTCATCACACAGGCTGGTGCGCGCGTGCATGTGCAATATAGATAGGGACTATGACCTCCTGTGATTTCGATGCAATGGCCCTTTTGATACAACCCAAGACTGAGTTTGCCTTTTTTGCCACTGCATCACACTGACTGCTCATATTTAGTTTACAGTCTACTCTTACTCCAAGATCTCTTTCGTATACACTACTACTCAGAAGTGTATCCCCCATCCTGTATTTGTGCTTCACATTTTTGTGGCCCAGATGTAATACTGTGCACTTACCTATGTTGAATTGCATCCTGTTCACAACTGCCCACTTCTCCAGAGTATTCAGGTCTTGTGGAATTATAACTCTATCTTCTTGGGTGTTTGCCACTCCTTCCAACTTGGTATCATCAGCAAATTTAATGAGTAGCCCATTTACCCCTTCATCCACATCATTGATAAAAATATTGAAAAGTACCATGCCCAAAACCGAGCCCTGCGGCATCCCATTGGAACCTTCCTCCAATCTGATGAAATGCCATTGTCCACAACTCTTTGGGTGCAGTCCTTTAACCAGTTCCCTATCCACCGAACTGTCCTATAGTCCAGTTTGCAGTCTTCCAGTTTACCCATTAGAATGTAATGGGGAACATTATCAAAAGCCTTACTGAAATCCAGGTAAATCACGTCGACAGAGTTCCCATGATCCAGTAAGTTTGTCACTTGATCAAAGAAGGAAACCAGGTTGGTCTGACAAGATCTGTTGGGGACAAAACCATGTTGACTTCCCCAGATCACTAAGCGGTCCTTCAGATGCTTACAGATCGATTCTTTTAAAATCTGCTCTAATATCTTCCCAGCAACAGAAGTCAGACTGGCCTGTAGTTTCCAGGATCATCCTTCTTCCCTTTCTTAAAGATTTGCTCTTCTCCAATCTTGTGGCACATCCCCAGTCCTCCAGGAGGCCTTGAAGAGGATGGACAGAGGCTCTGCAGTCATCTTCAGAGACCCTGCTTTGAGTACCTCTGCCTTCTCAGATCAGGCGGGTAACAACCCAGGAGAGGACCTTTTTGATCCTGGCATCAAAATTCTGGAACTCCGTCCAGGGAGACTTGTCTACCCCCTTCTTGTTGCCATGTTCTTCAAGCAAGTGAAGACTTTTCTGTTTCATCTGGCATTCCCTCAGTGATCCCTCCCTTCTGCCCAATATTTTAATTGTTGTTTTTATGTTTTTGTATGCTTTAATTGTTCTAGTGATATGTTTCTTGTTCGTTTTAGTGGTTTTAAAGATGTGATTTTAATTTGTTACCTACCTTAGTGACTCTTATGAAGGCAGAAAGGTGTGGTATAAATTTTGTCAAATAAATAAAAAAAATAACTAAATGCCCTGTATCTTTCATAGGCATACAGTAAGAGGCTTACTGGATCACACTGGAATTCTCTCTAGTTCAATGTCGTATTTCCCATACTGGCCAGCCAGATGCTTTTAGGATTTCCACCAGCAGGGAATAAAGGCAATAGTACCTTCTCATAGTTGACCCCAACAATTGGTGTTCATATATATTACATTATATTATATGAGATCATCTGGAGATTTGGGCTGAGTTGTCACCAATATGCAGATCCCAGGGAGGCTGTAGAAGTTGTCACCAATATGCAGTTTGGTGTAGTGGTTAAGGGCGTGGGACTCTAATTTGGAGAGTCGGGTTTGATTACCCACTCCTTCACTTGAAGCCAGCTGGGTGACCTTCAGTCAGTCACAGCTTCCTGGAGCTCTCTCAGCCCCACCCACCTCACAGGTTGATTGTTGTTATGGGGATAATAATAACATACTTTGTAAACCGCTCTGAAGGGCAGTATATAAATAGATGATGATGATGATGATGATGATGATGATGATGATGATGATTAGATCCCAGGGAGTAAGTTCTATCTTGTGATTCCAGCAGATCCCAGGGAGGCTGTGGAAACTGTGAAGAGGTATCTGGAGGCAGTTTTGGGATGGATGAGGGCTAACAAGCTGAAACTTAACCCTGACAAAACAGAAGTGCTACTGGTGGAGGAAGGTGGTAACCTGGAATGGGAATATATCTGGTTCTGGATGGGGTTGTACTTCCCTAAAGAAGCAGGTTTGTAGCTTTGGGGTGCTGCTGGATACAGGCCTCCTGTTGGATAAACAGGAATTGGATAAAAGGTCAGGAGTGCTTTTCACCAGCTCCAGCTGGTAAACCAGCTGTGGCACTGTGTCACATGTCCTAGTAACATTCAGATTAGATTACTACAATGTGCTCTATATGAAGTTGTCCTCAAATACTGTTCAAAAACTGCAATTGGCACAGAAGTATGTGGCCAAAGAGTGGACTGGAGTGGGTCATAGGGATCATATCACTTCAGTCTTGTTCCGTCTACTCTTGCTCCCTATTTGCTTCCTGGCCCAAATCAAGGTGCTGGCACTGACTTTTAAAGTCTAATACATCTTGGGAACAGCATACCTTAAGGACTACCTTTTCCCACACGAATTTATCTGCAACTTTGATCATTTTTACAGGCTTTGCTTCAGATTTCCCCCTCATCTGAGGTTAGATGAGTGGCTACCCAAAAAAAGGCCTTCTTGGTCATGGTGCTGAAACTTTAGAAGTCCCTTCCGAGGGAGATTCACCTGTCCCCCTCTGTCATTGTCTTTCACCAGCGGGTGAAGACTTTTTTGTTTTGTTTGTCATACCCCTACTAAACTCTTCCTGGTTGTGTTTGTGTTTATAGATCTGTGTTGTTATTGTGTTTATATATGCATTTTAAATGTTAATTTAATGTTTTAATTATCTGTTGCTGCCTTTGGGACTGTATTTTGGGTGGAAAGACAGCATATCCTCCCTGAGCCTGCTGAGGTGGGGAGGGCAGAATACAAATTGAATAAAATAAATACAAATTTTTAAAAATATATCATCATCATCAACCCATGGTTTGAACAGTATTTAAAATGTAATTACATCACTTCTAATGGGTAGTTCTCAACTCAGAATTCACATGTGTTTTAATTAAGTTTAAAAGAAGATTTATTTTAAAACCATGGATACAAATTTAGTCATGTACCACTAGAGTATTATTTGCTTTGATAAAAACTGGAACTAAGGTGCTCACCTAAAATATTCACTATTCCTGATTTACAGATCAATACAGATAACCCATTCGTTGTTAGCCAGTATTTCACTACTTTGGTATATCATGGGGAAATATTAACTTGATACCCCCTCCCTTTCTGTTCATAATATTAACAGAAGTTTTCTGTTCTACTAATATATTTTAACTTCCCAGGTAGGGTAGGGGTGAGAAGGAATGAGACCAATACTGGAAAATGTGGATGGGCTTGCTAAACACAGAAGAATTAGGTGAGGGAAAGAAATGAAGGCAGAGCAGAAAATGAACTAGAAATGGAGAATATAGAAGGAAAGAGAAAGATCTGTCTGGGCAGACAAAAATAGGAGCTCGGTAGAAAGAAAAGATGGAAACTGATAGACTGCACCTACCAATAGATGGCTTGCTTGAGCTTTAATTTTCAAAACGTAAATTCCATGTAGAACAACAGATATATTTAGAAGGCAACAGGTGTCAGATCAGACAAGAGGGAGGAGAATTTGTTGTCAGAACTGGTGATAAGATTGTCTGGTGCAGCTGGAAGGAAGCAGCCCTGAGAGGCATTAGTCAGCTGTAGCTGATAGCCTTACCTTGCGCCAATGCTGGTTTGGTTGATGGGCTTAGCAGCATCTCATGATAGGCAAATGTTTGCCTCAGTCTCATTGTTTTTTTTTTTTTAAAAAGAACAACTTTGCAGCCACGGAGAGCTTACCAAAAAAAAAAAAGTGCAGTCAGAAAAACATAGCAAATAGGAGCAGAAAGTCCGAACTGCTGCTGCTTGATCTATTCTGGGTTCCAGGTGCTTCTAGTGGTTGCACTGCAGAACTGTGCTAGAAGTAAAACAAATTAAAATTCATTAACTTAATGTAGTATGTTTCCAAGTTCACAGACCCTGGGGCTAACTTGGGCCCCTGGACTTTTGTCCCCCTCATCTTCCCCCACCCTCAGCAGCCTTGCCACTTAAGCAATATGGAAAAAGTATCCATACAATTCATACACTGTCCTTATTCCCAAAAAGGTTGTTGATGGAGTAAATTTAATGCAATACTTGAAATACTTGTTTTGAGATTATGTACTGTTTGTACCGCATTTGGGAAAAATGGAAATGCATATCTAATTTTGTTTCTTGCAATTTTTGGACCTGGGGGGTGGGATTCTTTTGTTGTGGGATACAGAATACAATGGCTGCTCTGTACAGTTTAAATGATTTCTGGGGAAGAAAAGCCAAAAATAAATCCAGTTGCTCATGACTACTGTTGCTGCAGAAATGTCCATTTCTGTCTGGTGCATTTAATGGTTTTTGAAGGCTATGCTGAGGATTACACATTAGGAAAATAAATGTGAATCTGTTTCTCCACTAGTGCTACAAAGGAATGCAGAATGGAGGCTGCTTTTTAGTTACTGGAGTGCAATAAGAATAATATTGAATTTAATATGACAACTAATACTGTAGTAATTATTTCTCAGGCAGATTTCCTAATGTTATCTATAATGGTTTACTACTGAAGAGCCACTCAGGGTAACAAAATGTGTTAGACTAGTTCAGTGTTAAAAATTAGTTTTCGCATGATAATTGTTGAAGCTGGTCTCTTGCAATTTAGGTCAGTGAAAAATATGAATGCGTTCTGAAGTAACAGTTTGCAGGCCCTCAAGGTAAGATTTTTAAGGCAAGAATGCAAGAATGTTTTGCTCTGTTCATATCTTTGAGGCAAAGGAATGTTCTGTGAGAATGCTGTGATTATCTTTTTTGAAAATTTCCTTCAAGAATGCCATGTATAAAATTTTGTGCGTTTGGGCTATATATGGAGAAGGGATTCTCTAGAGTACAGAGAGTGGTACCAGAAGAACAGATGATCTTTCCTATCAACAGTGACAACTACCCATAGTGGGAACAAGAGGATTTACAATGGGGATTTGCAGTGGGGACAAGAACACTTTCAATATGAGAAAAAGCCTGAATTTATGAGAAAGAGAAAGAAATCAAATTGAAGCAGCCGAATGGCTATGTCGATATATAGCCCCCAAATAGTTATGCCTGGATGGAATTTTGAGGAAACCAGGGGGTGTGTTTTCACCTCTCTACTGAGATAATGTGGACTCCTTTTTGGAGAGGTGGAAAAAATAGATTATAAATAGTTCAACCTGTCAGACTTGTGGCTAGATAACGTCCTTACTCCAGACTACCTCCTGCAATTAGACAACAGTCCATTGTTTCCAAAAGGCTTTTACTGAAGAATTAGTTCATTATAGTCCACGAGCCTGAATACAAAATTCAGGATGGTACATATGTCTTGTTACCAATGACAAGCAAAGCATGAGGTACAGAGTAACAGATCACAGCAGGCCAAACCTCCCCCCACAGTTCCCAAAACAACCCCTTTGAAGTCGGAAGAGCGAGAAGCTTCCAAGGCTGGTTCTTGGTGGAACGTCGGTAGCCAAAACAATCCTTTTCTGCGAGATAGCTGCCTGGGAACCTTGGCACCTGGAAGAGAGCACTTACACACTGAAAGGATTAAAATGGAGTCAGTTAAGCAAAAGCATACAAGAAAGCAGTCTGGACCTGACATTCTGCCCCCTCTAAGATGCTCCCCCCCCAGGTTTCTGTGGGTAGCGGGAGTGGAACGCTTTAACTAGTCTAGGGGCATGAACATGTACAGAGTTCACCCATTCATCAAACCCAGAGTCAAAGTCCTTCCACCTAATGAGATAAAATAACTGATTTCTGTGTAATTTAGAGTCCAGTATTTGTTGTACTTCATAGTGGGTTTGATCATCGATGAGAGTGGGGATTGGCGGTGCACGGGTGTGCCATTGATTAGCAGGAGGGGCTTTTTTCAACAAACTTACATGGAAGGTATCATGTACATGACGAAGATTCTTTGGCAGATGTAGAGCAACAGTCACTTTGTTGATTACTTTGCGAACAGGAAACGGACCTAAAAATTTCAACGCTAGCTTGCGGCTGGTTTGGGTTGTTTTCAAATTCTTCGTGGAAAGGTAGACCAGATCACCCGGTTGTAATTCCCATTCTGCCGCGCGGTGGCGGTCAGCGTATTTTTTGTAATCCTGTTTGGCTTTGATGAGATGTTTCTTAATCTGCGTCCATTGTTGGGCTGCTTCCCCCCACCATTTGGTGACGTCGTTGGAGGCTGTAGTAGGGGGGGGAAGCGCTTCGAATGGGAAGGGCTTGAAGTGGAAGCCATAGACGATTTTGAAGGGAGTTTCTCCCGTAGAGGCGTGCACGCTGTTATTATATGAGAATTCTGCCAAGGGGAGCAAATCAAACCAATTGTCCTGTCGGAAATTAATATAACAGCGCAGGAATTGTTCTAATATCTGATTTGTTTTTTCTGACTGTCCGTCTGTTTCTGGGTGGTGGCTTGAACTCAGGCCTTGTTCAATACCCAATAGTTGCAAAAGCTCCCGCCAGAAGTTGGCAACGAACTGTCCGCCGCGATCCGAGATCACCTTGGATGGAAAAGAATGTATTTTTACAATGTTTTTTAGAAAGATGTCGGCAAGCTTTCTAGCCGAAGGAATAGTAGTACAGGGTATAAAGTGGGCTTGCTTGGAGAATAAATCGACCACGACTAAGATACAATTGTGTCCCTTGGAGGGGGGCAAGTCTGTAATAAAGTCCATGGAAATTATTTCCCATGGTCGGCTTGGCGTTTCTAGGGGTTGTAGGAGTCCCGGAGGTTTTCCTTTTCGGGATTTGGCGCTGAGGCAGATGGGGCAAGACGCTACATATTGTGAAATGTCCTTGCGCATGCTCGGCCACCAAAATTGGCGCTGTACCAAATGAAGTGTTTTTAAGTACCCATAATGTCCCGCTGTGGGAGCATCGTGACAGCGTTGTAACACTTCTTTCCTTAAGCTTTTGGGTACATAGAAGCGATCTCCCCAGAGCCATTCCCCCTGATTGGATTGTTGCAGTTTGTCTTTGGGCACATCTTCCCCCTCCTTTTCTACTTCAGCTTTTACTTTTTCTCTCCATCCCTGGTCAGGTTGGGGAAAGCGGGTGGTGCGGCTGCGTGTTGTCACCACGCCCCCTAATTGCGTAGGTGAGAAGACTGTGTCTATTGTCTCCTCCCTTTTGCTTTTGTGTTGGGGCATGCGCGATAGAGCGTCCGCTAAGAAGTTGGTTTTCCCAGGGAGGAAGTTCAATGTGAAATCAAATTTAGAGAAACATTCCGCCCATCTTAGTTGTTTGGCGTTTAGCCTGCGAGGGCTGCGCAGGGCTTCTAAATTTTTATGATCCGTCCAGACTTCGAACGGATGGCGGGCTCCTTCTAACCAATGTCGCCAGGTGGTGAGAGCCGCTTTTACAGCAAAGGCTTCTTTCTCCCATACATTCCAATTCCTTTCTGATTCTGAAAATTTCCTGGAAAGGAAGGCGCAGGGTTTGAGCTTCTCATCCGCCCCCCGTTGTAGCAGTACACCCCCAATTGCCGTGTCGCTGGCATCGACCTGTACTATGAACGGGCGACTTTCGTCGGGGTGTTGTAGAACGGGTTCCGATACAAACTGCGTTTTAAGTTGATCGAACGCCGTTTGGCATTCTGCCGTCCAAGCCAGTTTTGCACTTGGCTTTTTGGCTTGGTCCCCCTTATCTTTGGTTTTCAACAGTTCAGTTAGGGGGAGTGTGATTTGGGCGAAATTTGCAATGAACTCTCTATAGAAGTTGGCAAAGCCCAAGAAGGATTGTAATTCTTTGCGGGTTGTGGGGGTTTGCCAATTTAGCACTGCCTGTATTTTACTTGGATCCATTTTCAAACCCTCTCTGGAAATACAATAACCCAAGTAAGTGAGTTCCGTTTTGTGAAATTCACATTTGGAGAGTTTAATAGGTAACTGGTTATTCATGAGGGTGGTTAAGACTCTCTTTACCAGTTCTACATGTTCTTCTTCAGTTTCTGAGTAAATTAACACATCATCCAGATACACCACTACACCTTTATAGAGGAATTCATGCAGTACCTCATTAATCATGGACATGAAAACTGAGGGGGCTCTGGCCAGGCCGAAAGGCATAACTAAGTATTCAAATTGGCCGAGTGACGTGTTGAAGGCCGTTTTCCATTCATCCCCTTCCCGAATACGAACGTGAAAGTAAGCATCTTTCAAATCTAATTTCGTAAAGATCTTACCTTGAGCCACGACGTTGAGTAGATCTCTTATGAGCGGAATAGGGTAGGCATTGCTGGAAGAGACCGCATTAAGACCTCGAAAGTCCGTACATAATCTCAAGCCCCCATCTTTCTTTTTTACAAAAAGTACTGGCGCTGCATGGGGACTGTTAGCTGGTCGAATAAATCCTCTTTGAAGGTTGAGGTTGATGAATTTGCGGAGCTCCTCTCTTTCATTGGGACTCATAGGGTATAGGCGGCCTTTGGGCATCGAGGCGCCCGGCAAAATTTCCACAGCACAGTCTGTCCTTCTATGAGGAGGTAACGAGTTGGCTTCTTCTTCTGTGAAGGCTTGAGTGTACGCCCTGTATTGTTTGGGTATCAGGTTGATTTCTTCCTGGGAGAGGAGAGCCGGTTCGGTTGTGGTCGGATCTTTTCCCTAGTTTTGATCCCACCGATGGGTTTTGCATGACTCATGGGTGAATGTGATGCTTCCCTCTGCCCAGTTGATGTAGGGGTTATGATCGCATAACCACCTGCTTCCCAGGATCAAGGGGTACTTTGCTGTGGCACTAATAACGAAAGATCTTTTTTCCCAATGTTGCCCCATGCCTGTGATGATTGGCATGGTTTCTGTAGTTACTGGATTCATGTTAGTGCCATCCATTTGTTCGAAAATGACCGGTATGTCTAATTCTTTGACAGGGAGTACTAGTCCGTTTACCAAGGCTGGTGCAATAATGTCTCTAGAGCAGCCCGAATCGATGAGGGCTTGTACCCGGATGTGCATCTTTCTGTCTGAATTCACTAAAGTTATTGGTATGAAGAGTATGGACCCGTACGGTCGGTTCGGAATCGGAACTGACTGAGGTTTGATCTGCCGTTTGGGTCCTTTTACGACAGATCCATTTCGTTTCCCGAGGAGGGGCTTTCTGGATTCTCCCCTCCCGCCATCGCCGTTGGATCATATTCCATAACTTCTTCCAGTTCTAGCCCCCTCTCAGGGGGATTTCTTCTCGGCGCTCCCCTACCCCTTGCCGTTCTGGGGGCTGGGGTAGGGCGCTGTGGCGCCGGGTAGGCAGCGGGGGCTGGGCGTCTGAGTTGGAGCGGAGGTCTTTGCACAGGCCGATAAGGACATTGCGCTGCAAAATGACCACTTTGTCCACACTGCAAACACAATCCTTGTTGCCATCTAGCATCTCTCGCTTCATGGATAGCGTAGCCAGCCCCCCGGCTCCCTCGAGCAGGAGTGGAGGAGCGTCTTTGGCCCGGAGGTTGTTGGTGTTGCTCCACCAAACGAACTTCCATCAGACGGTTTTCTACTTCACAGGTCAATTGTATCCACCCTAACAGCGTAGGAGGATTATCTTGCATTAAAGCTCTGTCCAGCAATCTAGGGTTCAAACCCTGTTTAAACATGATAATCTTGGTGGATTCCTCACACCTTGGGCATTTGGCAGCGAGTTGTCGGAATTTTGCGGCATAGTCTCTAGCCGACATGCTGCCTTGCCTGATAGCCTGTAATTCTGTTCGGGCTCTGGTTTCTTCTAGAGGATCCTCATATTGAGCTCGGATTGCGTCTACCAGACCTTGGAGTGTATCTAACTCCGGGGCCCCCACGTTATACAGTCCTACATACCAGTCAGCTGCTTTGCCTTGAAGACGTGACCCCAGATGTTCGATTTGACTAGCTTCACTTCCGAAAAGATGCCCCCAGCGATTAAAAAATTGCACTACTTGTACTAGGAAAAATCCCAATTTGGCAGCGTCCCCATTGAATGTAGCATCCAACTTGACCCATCCCATGGGTAGGTCTTGTCGAGGGGACGGTGCCGGCATTGGATAGACATCGAGTGGGCCAAGTTGTAAAGGAGGTTGTCGTGGAGCTGGCGGCAACTGTGGTAGAGGTTGCTGCGGGCGCGGTTGCGGCTGGTACGGTTGCGGCTGGCGCGGCGGAGGCACTCCTGGAAGCGGCTGATGGAGTCCTCTCGGGATAGGTCGCGCTGGCCGAACGGGTGCTGGTTCCCCTCTAGGCAACGGCTGATGAGGGGCCGGCCGTAATGGTAGCGGATGGGGAGAAATGGGTTGGAGAGGTACCGTATCCCCTCGAGGCCCTGGCGTTGGTCCCGTCCCTGGTATGGTTGGCGGTTGGTTCGCTTGCGTTGTAGGTGGAGGGGCTACCGGCTGGTCCGCTTGCGTCATGGTTGGAGGGAGAAGCGGGGCCGCCGGCAGTAGCGGTTCTCCCCCGCCATCGGTAGGAGTGGTGGGACGGGGATCTCCCGGCTGCGGCCCGTCACCCCCTCCACTGGTCCCATCGTCACCTGGCCTGACCGGTTGGTCAGGATGGGAATCATCTGGACACGGGTCATCTGGGCCAGGGCCTTCTCCGGTAACCGAGTCATCATCTCCCGTCTCTGGTGGCTGCTGCGGCCAGGGTTGAACAGGACCCCCCGGCCGAGGTAGGAGCGTTTGAAGGTTGGCCAAACTCTGACTGATGTCTGATGCCAAACTCTGACTGATCTAGCGGGCCGGTCACGACCGCTGTCCCCCGCAACTAGCACTGACAGCAGGTGAACGGCACTAGCCAAACTTTCTTCCATATTTATGAGTCTGTTTTCCAAAAGCTGCACTCTATCCATAGTTTCTTCTCCCTCAGCAGTTCCGGCAGTCTGCGAGGTTTGCCTAGTTTCAGTCCGCAATCCCGTGGTGAGCGTTTGCTGCCAAGGCAAGGGTGTCTCGTCTCCTCGCTCCCCTTGGGACCTCGCGGCTAAAACTCCTTTTGTCAGGCCGGTGATTGCCGAAATCCCTGAGTCAATGGCTATCGTCCTGCTCTGCAGTTGCACCCACTGGTGCTCACTTACTTCTTGTTGCCCCGACCACGGGGCAACTTCCGCATAATCCCAACTCAGGGCACCACGGCGGGACGTGTCCCACTCCGATTGTTCGGTCGACCTATTCCAATACAGCCAAGGTTGATCACCGGTTTGCTCGGGGATGGATTCCAGGCTACGCCGACTATCCAGCTGTAAATGCGTGAACATCGCGCTGGCCCTCCTATTCCTCGTTTCCCTTGGTCTCGCACCCCACTGTGTCGGGGTAGGCAGCGACAGCAGCGGGAGAGCTGTGGCCTGGGGCTGCGTATCCGCCCTGCTTGGAGCAAGGGTATAGATCGTTGTAACCGAGGAGTTATTCTCCCTCGGTGCAGGTATTTGAGAGTCCGAGCCTTGAGAGCCGGGGGAGGCATACGGGTCAAACAAAGGATCCCTGACCGGGACAGCTTTGGATTCCGTCTGATCCGGCTTAGGCATTGGAAAGTGAGATTGGTAACAAAATGTCAGACTTGTGGCTAGATAACGTCCTTACTCCAGACTACCTCCTGCAATTAGACAACAGTCCATTGTTTCCAAAAGGCTTTTACTGAAGAATTAGTTCATTATAGTCCACGAGCCTGAATACAAAATTCAGGATGGTACATATGTCTTGTTACCAATGACAAGCAAAGCATGAGGTACAGAGTAACAGATCACAGCAGGCCCAACCTCCCCCCACAGTTCCCAAAACAACCCCTTTGAAGTCGGAAGAGCGAGAAGCTTCCAAGGCCGGTTCTTGGTGGAACGTCGGTAGCCAAAACAATCCTTTTCTGCGAGATAGCTGCCTGGGAACCTTGGCACCTGGAAGAGAGCACTTACACACTGAAAGGATTAAAATGGAGTCAGTTAAGCAAAAGCATACAAGAAAGCAGTCTGGACCTGACACAACCGATTATAAATAAGGTTGTCCAAATTGTACCATATGATCTGAAGAAATTGTATAGGAATGGGTATTGCTTTCTTGGAGATTCTCTTCGTAATAGCACTCAGAATGAAAATGCAAAATATGATACACTTTGAAGAGCAGTTTGCTTCCTTGTCAGCTGGTATTGAAAAATGTCAAGCCAGTTCTCCCTCTTAGGCGGAGGACATCTTGGGTGATTCCCACCATCCAATCGGGGAGACAGGAAGTTGATTTTTTGTCCTCTTCCTTTGATGTGTGGGACCACCCTCTCTCTCCTCAATTCTATTTCTGCCTCGTGGGAGAGCAGTACTTCAGTAGGCTAACTCTTCTGCCTTTGACCTTTCTATTTCTATTGCTTACCTCACTTTTTTCTTCTTCAGAAATATCTCTTAGAGCTTTCTTTTCTTTCTCCTTTTTTCTGTCCTGTTTCTCTTGTGAGAGGAGTTTTTCAACACGAGGACAGATGGCCTCAAAGGAGTCATCGGACTCCGAGGATAGTTTTATGGAGAAGGCAGTGGGCTGGTCCCCAGGAACCATCCTTCCAGAGGCGGGAAAAAGCTCAGCCGACATTAGCTTGCCTCGCAGGCTCATATGGCTCCCCAGTGAAGGAACAACACCAGAGGAGAGTCAGCCTTCTAAAAAACAGCCCTGACTTTCGCAGAGGGAGCTAGGGAAAGCCACGCACCACAGCCAGCAGGCTGAGAGTAGCGCCACTCTGCGGAGCCCAGTTTTGACAGGAAAAGATGCACCGGACAATTTCCCACCAAATCGCGAAGATGGGCTTGTCAATCTCCCGGTGGGAGAGATGTGGCAAAACCAGACTGACATGACACAGGGCTCCAGCCGAGTCACTCAGGTGGACCACGTAAGTGCTCCCTCCAGTGTTTTGCCCCCAGAAATTCTTCCCGCGATTAGGGAGAACTTGAGAGAAGAGATATGGTCGCTCTGCCAACTGGAGGATGCTGGGCCTTCTCGTGCCCCCCCTCCCTGCCTGGAACTTCACAGGGAAGTCGAAGCCAAGATGGCCGATGGTCCACAAAGGCAGCCCAAAAACAATCCCGGGGTAAAGTTCAGGACAAAACTCCTAGATGGCTAGAGGAGGAACCATCACCCAGTGAGGATTCTGAGGAGGGGGACTTTTTAACAGAGGAAAAGCAGGAAATGGAGTCAGACACTCCTGAACAGGCCAACAGACTCTTTCAGTCAGAGGATTACCATTATCTTCTGACCAAAACCCTGTCAGCACTGGACTTACAGGAGACTCGACCAGGGGAGGAGGAGGAGGCCAAACCAGAGGGACCCAAGACTAGGCCCTAGGGGAACAGTGAGTTTTTCCCCAGGTCAGAGGACAAGACCAAGGTTTTCCCATTCCCGGAATACTTTGAACGCCAGCTAAAGGCAGAGTGGTCCATGCCTGTGGCATGCAAACAGGTTCCTAATGCCCTTAAAAAGCTATATGTATTACCTAACTTTGCTAATGTTACAGGTACCAGTCATCGATGCACCAGTAGCAGCCCTACAATCCCAGGGTCATCTTTCAGAGAATGGGCAAGGTACAATCAGAGACGGCCTAGACAAGAAGGGTGAGGTAGCCTTAAAGAGAGCCCACGAAGCAATGGCTATTGCTATCAAGGCTTCATCCATTGCATCTATTGTCCCAAGAACATCTGTGGTATGGGTCAGGAGAATGATCCAACTGCTACCAGAGAACAACAAGAGACTTCTGGAGGGAATACTCAAAGCCTGCACGTTCACAGCAGATGCCACTCTGGATGTTCTTTCTTTTTCCTCCAGAGCAATGGCCTCAGCAGCAGTGGCTAGACAACTTCTCTGGCTCAGGGCATGGCCAGTGAACCTTCAAGCCAAAATTATACTAATGTTCTACCCTTAGCAAGGCAGGAAACTTTTTGGCGATCAGCTGGATAAGATTCTAGTGGAAACCAAAGACAAAAAGAAGGCACAACCAAAGTCCTTGAAAAGAACAGAGAGACTATTGTTTGTTTTTCAGCCCTTCAGATCTCACCATACTCTGCCCAGAAATAGATAGGACCACAAACGCACCTAGGACCTCCCAAAGTCACAGTCATGCAGAGGGAATTTTCAGCCCCGATACAACAGACATCAAGGGAACTGCAGCAGCAGGCAAGATCCAGAGGACAAAAGGCAAAAGCCCTGACTTGCAAAGCACTCTGGTGGGAGGAAGGCTACTCCTATTCCAACAAGCATGTTCAGAATCCAAGGTGGACACCTGGGCCAAGGAAGTAGTCTCCAACAGCTATCCAACAGAATTTGTCTCCTTTCTACCAGAGCATTTCCTAATGTCCCCTCTTAAGAAAGACCCGCACAGACGAGCCATTACCATCCAGGCCACTGTTTCCCAAAGTATGGGTCATGGCCCACTGGTGGGTCGCGAGCGGATACTGGGTGGGCCCCAATGTTCCCTCTATGATGTGCAGTGCTGTGAGCCAAAAATGTATTTTGTGAGCTGAAACTTGCATAAAAATTTATTTTGTGAGCTGACTTGCATAAAATTTTTGAGAGCGCCTTTTTAGAAAAAAAATTGCAATCTACAAACATACAAACATTTGGCTACCACATAAACCAGTTTGTAGAAGCTTATAACCACAACCGTATATATATCTGAGAAAACATAAGTCACATTTCATTACAGAGACTTTCAATTTAACTTCTCTCTTCTTCCTTTCTCTGTTTTCCAGAACTTGAAAACACTGGTATTTTATTGATATTGAGCCAAAGGAGGCTGGAGCAGAGGGTCCAGAGGAGTTAGCTGTGTTAATCTGTAGTAGCAAAATAGTAGAGTCCAGTAGCACCTTTAAGACTAACCAACTTTATTGTAGCATAAGCTTTTGAGAGCCACAGCTCTCTTCATCAGATGCATCTGATGAAGAGAGCTGTGGCTCTCGAAAGCTTATGCTACAATGAAGTTGGTTAGTCTTAAAGGTGCTACTGGACACTTTACTGTGGAGCAGAGGGGAGTCTGGGAGGAAAGCTACTCATGTGAAAAATGTACCAAGCCAAACAGGACTGAAAAAGAAGGGGGTGAAGGGACCAGATTATAAAATACAGGACAAATGTCTTCCCTGGCAGCAGAGTCAAGGAAGAGGGGATATGGGCAAATTAAAGAGAATAGAGATACTGCCTCTGAATAGGATCCAGACTTTATTGGAGCAAGAAGGAAAGGGGAAGGGAGCCAAGATCCACAGCAAAGGGCCCAAGGATGATACAACTTCTGGGTTTTGAAGCCAAGCTATCCTTGGTCCCTTGCCTTGCTCATGTGGGATTATTTCCCCCACCCCAGCCCCCTCCATCCACCATTGCCACTGAAGGAGACACAAGGCAGAGTGGGTCTGTTTAGAATTTCACATGCCTTCCTTCTCTCAGAATGCTAAACTTACAGTTCAACCCTCCTCAAGCCAAATTCAGAGGTGTTTGTTGGTGAGGCAGATCCTGAGATTTCCTGTTATGAAGAAGAAAGGAAAGGAGGGAGAATGAGAAAGAGATGGAGAGCTAGTTTTGTGCTTGCAACAAGCCACTGAAGGTGCATTTTACTTACATTTAAACAAAAAGTGTCAGCTTTATGCAAGCAAAAAAGGGGACAGAGATTGCTCAGAGAAATGCCCTGATGCTCAAACTCAAAGGTGGCAGAAGAAGAATTTCTTCTACATGTGCAGAAGGGGAGTAGGCTTGCCATTCTCCTGGTGGTGGCTGGAGATCTCCCTGAATTACAACTGATCTACAGGCAACAGAGATCACTTCCCCTGGAGAAAATAGTTGCTTTGGGGGTGATCTCTATTGTACTATACCCTGCCAAGGTACCTCCCCTCCCCAAACTCTGCCTTCTCCAGGTTGCATGACCTAAATCTCTAGGAATTTCACATCCTTCACCAACAAGCCCTCAGTGTCACAGGACAAGCCTACCCCACTGCTATCCTGTGCCATCCTTCATCCCCAGGCCCTCATTGTTGCAGGCCAGGCCTGCCCCAGCGCTATCCTGCGCCATCCTTCATTCCTGGGCCCTCAACATCGTGGGTGAGGCCTGATCCAGAGCCATCCTACACAATCCTTCATTCCCAGGCCCTCATTGTTACAGGCCAGGCCTGCCCCTGTGCCATCCTTCATCCCTGCGCCCTCAACATCGTGGGTGAGGCCTGCCCTGGCGCCATCCTTCACTCCAGGCCCTCATTGTTGCAGGCCAAGCCTGCCCTGCGCCATCCTTCACTCCGGGCCCTCAGCGTCACAGGCCAAGCCTACCCCAGAACCATCCATCCTCGGGCCCTCAACATTGCAGGCCAATTCTGTCCCAGCGCCATCCTGCTCCATCCTTCATCCTGGGGCCTCAGTGTCGCAGGCCAGGCCTGCCCCAGCACCATCCAGTGCCATCCTTCACCCTGGGCCCTCAGAGGTGTGGGTCAAGCCTGCTTCAGTGCCATCCTGCCGCATCCTTACCATTCAGAGGGCGCCAGCTGAGCAGGAAGTCGAGGCCATCAGAGAGAAATCATCTCTGTGCTCCTGAAGCAATCATGTGTGCCAAGAGGTAATATTCTGTGCGCAATTGCGCACAAGCGCACACTAGAGGGAACGCCGGTGGGCCCTGAAACTGATAGGGCGACAGTCGCAACACGTTGGCCGGGCTGTGTCGTTCGGCCGGCAGCTGAATGGTTACTAATAATTTAATTTCTCATGGCATGGTGCGGAGTGTGATCGTTGGTCGTGGGCGCGGAGTTGGGGCGGGGCGGCCAAAGGCGACTTGCGAGCCCGAGCATCAGTCGTCGCTGTATTGTTCTTCAGCATGTTGTGTGTTTATTATCTTCTTAAAACAAGTGGTTCAAACGGATAGCAAAAAGTACGCCGCCAGCGGCAGATTGTGTACAGAGCAATGAAAAAATAGAAGACGTTATTTCGGATGACAAAAGTGACACTGAGCCTGACCTACTAGCTCCCTCTACGAGTTCACATGAAACAAAACGTCGAAAAGTTGTGAGAAAATATGATGTCGAATACCTGAAACTAGGATTCACATGGAATCAAGATATGGTGGATCCACGCCCTCAATGCGTTATTTGCTGCGAAATATTGGCGAATGAAAGTATGCGTCCAAGTAAGTTGACACGTCATATAGAAACGAAACATTCCCATTTAAAAAATAAGCCAGTGGATTTTTTTCAAAGAAAATTATTGGATATGAAATCTTCAAAGAATATTGTTTCACATTTCATAAATATTAATGAAAATGCTACTTATGCTTCATATCTTATTAGCTTAAGAATCGCCAGAGCAGGTAAACCTCATACCATTGGCGAGAATTTAATGTTGCCATTGATTAAAGATGCTGTTGGAGTGATGTTTGGAGAAAAAGAAGTAAAGGAAATCGAACGTATACCACTTTCTAATAATACTGTTGCACGAAGAATTGACGAGATGTCCGAATGGGCAGAGGATGAGTTAATCCATAGAGTAGTTGGTAGTAAATATTTTACACTACAACTGGATGAGTCTACCGATGTGCAAAGCCTATCTCAGTTACTTGTTTTTGTGCGTTATATATGGCAAAACAACACGCATGAAGATATCTTGTTCTGCAAACCAATTATTCGTGGAACGGCCGAGGAAATTTTCAAAGAAATTGATTCTTATACAAAAGAAAAAGGTTTGGAATGGAAGAACTGTGTCGGCATATGCACTGACGGACCTCGAGCTATGTGCGGCAAAAATAGCAGTGTGGTCATGAGGGTTCTTGAACGAAGTCCCAATGATTCGTGGACACACTGTAGCCTTCATAGAGAAGCACTGGTTTCAAAACCATTGCCTGATAATTTAAAAACAGTATTAAATACCGCTGTGAAAATTGTAAATTATATTAAAACAAGACCCTTACAAACACGTTTATTTCAAAAGCTGTGCAAAGAGATGGGTAGTCTGCATAAATCTCTGCTTCTGCATACAGAGGTACGTTGGTTATCCAGAGGGAAAGTACTGACAAGATTAGTGGAATTACGCAATGAAGTTACAGTTTACCTGGAAGGAAAAAATGAATATCTTGAATCTTTACTGGACGAGGAATTCATCCTCAAGCTCACATACTTGGCGGATATTTTCTCAAAGTTAAACGAACTCATTTTGTACCTGCAAGGTTCAGACGGAGCTGACATTTTTGCAGTTCACGATAAAATTCGAGCGTTCATGAAAAAACATGTTGTGGAAGAGATGTATCGAGGAAGGCAAGTATGATTGTTTTGAAACATTTGAAACTTTCATTATAGAAAACGAAGTGCAGCCAGATATCAATGTAGTGTCTGCAATTTCCACTCATTTAACAGAGTTGAAAAATAACTTTGACGCCTCCTTCGGGGAAGAGATGAAAAAGTTCGACACGATGAGCTCTATTTGTAACCCGTTTCAAGACAACATACCAACTGTAATGTCAGCAAAAGCAAGTGAAGAACGTATTGATTTATCAGAAGATACATCGCTGAAAAACAAGCAATTAACGAAATTCTGGCTTTCAGTTGCTGACACTTATCCCTGCCTGTTTGATGAAGCCATGAAAGTCCTCCTCCCCTTCACTACCTCATACTTATGTGAAGTGGGATTTTCAGCCATGGTTCATATTAAAACTAAATACCGAAATAAATTGGACGTAATGAATTCATTGCGATTAAAAGTGACTAAAATCGAAGTCGATGCTAAAGCTGTAATGGCAAGAAATAGTAAACAAATACATCCTTCTCATTGAAATTGCACATCTTATATTTAGTAAGTAAAAATTTCAATTATAACTGGACGTTTTTCTTTTTTTCTTAATTGAACAGTCCTTCACAATAGTTACAATATGTATTAACGAGAAAATGCTGCAGCAGCAATATAACGCTGCTTTTTTCCCTTCATGTTAGGCACAGGTGCGTTATATATGGTTATTGTATTAGGTGGGTCCCGAACTTTGAAATTTTTTTTAGATGGGTCGCGGTCCAGACAACTTTGGGAAACACTGATCCAGGCCATTCGACATCTGCTAGACATCAGAGCTGTCGAGCCAGTCCCTCAAGGCAAAAGAGGACAGGGTATGTATTCAGTATTTTTCACAGTGCCCAAGAGGAACGGGGACTTTAAATCCATACTAGATCTAAAGTACATGGACAAATTAATCAAACTAAGACAGTTCCGGATGGAAACCTTCTCTCCATTGCAGAGGCTCTGTAACAGGGAGAGTTCTTGACTTCAATAGATTTGACACCGGCATACTTACATGTACCCATTGCTCCACCTCATCGGAAATTTCTCAGGTTCTGCGTAGAAGATATGCACCTTCAGTCCAGAGCAATGCCTTTTGGCCTAGCGACAGCATCAAGCGTCTTCACCAAGCTCCTAATTGTTCCGTTAGACTCAGAGAAATGGGTCTCCATCTACACCCATATTTAGATGACATATTAATGAGATCAATTTCAAGAGAAACCTCGATCCAGGAGACAGCATTCACAATTCAATTCCTAGAGAGACATAGTTTTCTGATAAATCTATCCAAATGCTCTCTGCAACCATCTCAGTGTCTGGAACACCTGGGACTAATAATCAACACACAGGAAGGATGTTTTTTCCTTCCCAAAGAGAAGATGAACAAGACAAAACCTTGCAGCAACCATAATCAGACGGCTGTCTTCTCTACTTACGGATCTGTCCAAATTCATGGGCCTACTGGTAGCGAATGAGGAAGTGATTTATTGGGGGCGTTATCACACCAGACCACTACAGTCTCTACTAAGACCCTTCCAACTTCAGATAGCTCAGAGGGAGACCATCAAGGTGCAGGTCCCACGGACAGTCAAGGAGAGTCTACGGTGGTGAACCATCGACACCAATCTCCAACAACACAAGAGCTTTCTCTCTCCAGGTCTCATTTAGATTTTTACGGACGCCGGCCTAATCGGCCTGGGGGGCAACACTAGACGGCTAGCCCACGCAAGGCTCGTGGTCCGAGGAGGAGAAAGAGCTTCCTATCAATGTCCTAGAGATGCGAGCCATCTTTTTGGCACTAATTCACTTCAGCAAACAGATAACACGCAACCATGTTATCATATGCACCAACAATACTACTGCAAAGACTTACATCAACAAGCAGGGGGGGACCAGATCCTCTTGGTTACAGTGAGAAGCCAACAAGATCATCGGCTGGGCAAAGGATAATCTCCTATCGATACAAGCAGAACACATCAGAGGAATACACAACATCCAAGCGGATTGGCTGAGCAGAGAGTCTCTCCATCCGGGAGAATGGTCTCTCAAGAGGGAGATAGTCCTCCTAATCTTGGCATACTTTGGAACTTCGATAGTGATCTGTTTGCCTTGCACCGGAACAACCAAGTTCCAAGATTCTTCCATCCACGAGCAGAGGGCACAGACACACTCGCTTCTCAATGGCCAAAGGGTCTGCTGTATGCCTTCCCCCTTCTGCCAACAATTCCCAAACTTCTAAGGAAGATAAGGGAACAGAGAGCAACTGTTATCCTAATTGTGCCATAGTGGCCAAGGAGACCTTGGTTTTCAACCTTGCAACTCATGTCCTACGCACCACCATTCCAGCTCCCAGTGCAACTAGATCTGTAACAGGGCCCGATATGGCATCCACATCCGGAATGGTGGTCTCTGACCGGGTAGAAATTGAACGGGAATGCCTTCAGTGGGAAGGCTTCCCTCCAGAGATTATAACTACTCTCTTAGCATCCAGGACGAGGTCTACCGTTAAAATTTACAATTCAACCTGGAAGGATTTTACCTGATGGTGTAGCTGCAAGAAGGTAGGTCCGCTGAAACCATCCATGAGCGAATTTCTTGGCTTCCTACAAGAGGGTCTGGATAGAGGCTTAAAACTGGCAATTGTACTGTTCATCATGGTTGCTTTTGTACAGTCCCATTTAATAATATTAAATAATAATAACATTTGATTTATATACCGCCCCTCAGGATGACTTAACACCCGCTAAGAGCAGTTTACAAAGTATGTCATTATTATCCCCACAACAAAACACCCTGTTAGGTGAGTGAGGCTGAGAGAGCTCCTAGAAGCTGTGACTGACCCAAGGTCACCCAGCTGGCTTCAAGTGGAGGAGTGGGGAATCAAACCCAGTTCTCCAGTTTAGAGTCCCATGCTCTTAATCACTACACCAAACTGGCTCGGTGGGACTGTGGAGGCACCAGCCAGTCACAGAAATCAATTTCTTAAGTTTTCTAGTGCTTTCTAAAGCTTATAGAGTGCTCACTGGCTCATGGTAGAGTTCCCTGCTCAAAGCAACACAAGACTGAGGTGGGACGAGTGCTCCTTCACTCAGTCCTTCCTTCACTGCCATGGAGAAGGCCAGTTGCTCAGAGAGATCCCCACAGTGGAGAAAAGAGGGAGGAATGTGCCCTTGCACAGGATGGTACTCAATGAACCACACTTACAGGTATGTGGAATCCTGTTTTCATCTTCATAGCTTCATGGCACCTATTACTTTCCCCATATGAATATATGTAGGTTGCCTATTAATTTATATTCCCAAAGGTTTCTCTAGGCATTTGGCTTACTAATGTAAATCCAGCTTTAGGAGTAGGGTAATCAGGTCCCTTGCTATAGTGGGAGACCTCTTGACATCAGATTTCTGGAGGAAATGGGGGAGGAGAATGGGGGTGCATGCTGACATTGCACCAGTACACTGATGTCACTTCTGGTGACATCCCTGTCACAGAATCACAGAGTTGGAAGGGGCCGTACAGACCTTCTAGTCCAACCCTCTGCCCAATGCAGGATGTGCCTAAAGCATCCCTGACAAATATTCATCCAGCCTCTTCTTGAAAACTGCCAGTGAAGGGGAGCTCACCACCTCCCTAGGCAGCTGATTCCACCTTAGAACTACTCTGACCATGAAATTTTTTTCCTAATATCCAGCTAGTATCTTTCTGCATGTAATTTAAGCCCGTTGTTTCGAGTCCTATCTTCTGCTGCCAACTGGAACAGCCCCTTGCCCTCCTCCAAATGACAGCCTTTCAAATATTTAAAGAGAGCAATCATGGCCCCACTCAATCTCCTTTTCTCCAAACTAAACGTTCCCAAGTCCCTCAGCCTTTCCTCCTAGGGCTCAGTCTCCAGACCCCTGATCATTCTTATCGCTCTCTTCTGAACCCTCTCAATTTTGTCCACATCTTTTTTGTAGTGAGACCTCCAGAACTGCACACAGTACTCCAGGTGCAGCCTGACTAAGGCAATATAGATAGGGACTATGACCTCCTGTGATTTCGATGTAATGGCTCTTTTGATACAACCCAAGACTGAGTTTGCCTTTTTTGCCACTGCATCACACTGACTGCTCATATTTAGTTTACAGTCCCTTTTAGTTTACTGTCCTCTCAATGCACCTGCGACCTGACAACCTCCAATATACATGTTTCATGCATGGCTTCTGGGTACAAGGCCAGTGATGTAACTTGCCTCAGGCAAAAGATTTTTGGATACTACTGTCTTTTAAAGTTTATTGTTATATTATAGTACATTGTAAGTGCTCTTTGTATTTTCTGTTTTTTTTTTAACTATAGGTAGGTTTCTCATTCAGTATAACTGGCTTCACAGGAAAAATAGTTACAAAACCTAGTATACCGAACAGTCATACTGGTAATTTGTTGCCAAATGTACTGAACTGAAAATTTCTATTCAAAAGCATTGTTTTCTCAAAGTGTGAAATTGGTCCTTTAGGAAAGATGAGATGAGATCTCTCCTGATTCATCAGAGTGCACAGCAAAATGATATCTCAATGAACCTTGCTTTTGAGAAGGAGCTTTAAGGTATTCGGAAAAATTTATAAAAGACAACAGGTATTGTGTAAGTGTATCACTGCCACATAAGAGATATAAATGATGCTGCGTCATCTATGTCTCTTTCCATATGTTTTGTGGCAATACCTGTTATAAATTTCTTAGATAACTTGAAAGCACCTTCTCAAAGCCAAGGTTCATTGAGATACCCATTTATTATAAATTAAAATACTATTACCTATAAAGTAAGTGGTACCCATTGTTTTAATACTCTTTAATTTCAGTTTCTGTTGGTAATCTATATGTTCAGTCAAATCCCTTCCAACTTTGAAATTACACAGAGCAAAAAACTGAAATGACCTCTATCCAATTTTCAGCTGGATCCCCTAGGGCAAAAACATTACCTCATTTTATTGGCCTTGATTAGCCAGTTCTCCTCAACTGCCTGTCTCTGATTTGCTAACCATGCATAATTTGTAAGAACATTCTTGTTACCTTATTTGGAACACTTTCCTTGATAAATAGTCTTTATTTATATAGTCCATCAATCAATATGGTGCTTCACCGGTCCCTGTCCTGAGGAGCTTTCAATTGAATGTATGTTCTGGCGGTATATAGTGTGCATCTTACTTTGTTAGTCATAAGTTTCCATTAAGGAATTCTGACTATGTTGTTGAAGAACAATATTTTTTTCTTATTGTGATATAACATCCAGCTAAAGGTTATTGTGACTTTCCTTGATACCTTAATTTTAAAACATATATGCTCATGATATTGAAGGAAATAAATATTCTTGGTACAGGCATCTTCCAAGTTCACAGAAAAAAATGTCTGAAACATAACTACACAGTTCAGACATGGTTGCACAGATGGAACAGATACATCTAAACCATGGATTATACAAACAATGTTCACCTTGAACATTGGGCTACACAGACAGGTATCTCAGGAAATGGGGACCTTTGACTAGTTATTTAGACAAGTATTAAGAACTTGAAAAAGTAAATACGATTGACACTTGGACATGAGTTGTTCAATATGCCATTTTGTGTAATTGAGACTTTGTATTGCTTTGAACATTTGCTCACAATTTAAAACAATACTGTGTACAGTTTTCCATTTGCAGTTGTGCAGCCAGTGTCAGCATATAACATAGTGGTTGGTTGTGTAGCTGTTGATCATACATGCTTGATTAGTTTGCTCAAGGTTGTCAGTGGATGTCTCTTTTAAAAAGCAGATAATGTAGATTCTTTGTACAGCTTTTATACCTGTGCAGTTGGTGGCATTTGTCCATCTCTTACACTTTCCTTGTCCTCTATAGCCAGGAACCTTTCACTTTTTTCTCCTTTTTGTTCAATATTTTATGAAGGTGTGAATTTATGTAGCTGAGAAATCCTTGGCAATTTAATTTCCAGTTCATGTCAAATAGCAACAGGGAGTGAGGGCAGGTTACAGAAAGGGAATGGAAGAAGGGCTAAATCCCTTTCCTCCCACATATGACAACCCAAACTAAATCTGGGCACCTTGCAACTGCACTTTACAGTAAACACTGGAGACCTCTTCCTAGATCTCCTGTCATCATGTGTCATTTGTTCATAAGAAAAACTCTTTTCAGATACAGGATTTCTTTTTATGAGAACATTTAAGTAGACATACCATTCCAGTAAAGCATCTGATAATACATTAATTGAAGCTGAAATTAATAATTATCAAAAAAAAAGTCTAGCAGCATGAAAGAGTTCTAAATTTTTTGATGCAAAACTTAGTTCTTGGATAGCTCGGCCACCAGATGAGTGCTATTCTCCCATTGGTCCAGGAGTGGGTCAGTCAGACTTGTGGGAAGTAGCTCCTCCTCTGGTGCAGGGTCGGATTGGCTTTGCAATTCCAGGTAGGAGGGGCTCTTCCCTGGACCTCCAGTTTTTTCCGGCCCTGCTCTTGCAGGGTTGTGTTTGGCTTGCTCGCTGAGAGCAAAAGCAATTTCAAAAAAAAATAAAAAAATAAGACGACGACGAAAAGAAGAACCGCGGCGGCGCGAGGGGCAAAGGAAAAAAGGGAAGGGTCTGTCCCCCCTATCCTGCGCTCCCCCCCCCACGGATCGAGCCGCAGGGAGCGGCTAGAAAACGGCGCCAAAAAAAGCGGCGCGTGAAAGGAGCCGCGGACGCACGGCCGATTCGGGAGTCCGGGGAAGCGGCAAGCAACCGCAGCGACAGCGCAGACCAGTGCGGCCAGCAACGTTTTTGCAGGCCAGGCCCGGAAAGCAACCTTGGATCTCCAGGTGCACGGGCAGCGGCGGTGTCGGAGGCACTCCCAGGACTTCATAGAAGGTAGGGAGAGACGTTCCTGGCGGGGGTCGGAGCGGAACAAGGCACAACCAGCGTGGCTGTGGCCCCTGGAGCCTTCTAAAGAAAGTGAAGCGGGGTGCACCAGAGGAGGAGCTACTTCCCACAAGTCTGACTGAGAAAGGAAGCTTCACGGTGAGTGAACACAAATCTTCCATTTACCTGCATCTGTATCAAGATACAGATATCATTGTAAAAGTTTCTGTTTTTCTTGCTAAAAGACATCAGTATCCCAAAACAGAGTATTGTAAGGATATGGGACAAAGTATTGTAAAGATATGAGACATAAGTCAACAAATTATTTCTGTAGAGAGAGGATTAGGAAGTTTGTGGAATTTAAGGCACAACAGTAAAGAAGACTGGAGGAATCCTTTGATTGCATGTTGAACTTGAAAACACTATGGGGTCACTATGAGTCAGCTGTGACTTGAGGACAAAAAAGTATACTTATGATAGCAAAAAGTTAATCTATATTGGAGCCAGTAGATTCTAGGGCAGAGATTGGGTAGAGTGGCCTTAAAGTACTACACAAAGAGTGGATCATGTGGCAGAATGTTCCTACACCATACCTCCTCAGACTGCACATAATGGTCATATGTCTTAATGCTTCCCCATGGGGAGAATATCCCTGCAACACTTCTATAACATGATACTGGTCATCATCATGATGATACTTAGGGTTGCCAGCCTCCAGGTGGTGATTGGAGATCTCCCGGAATTACAACTGATCTCTAAGCAACAGAGATCAGTTCCCCTGGAGAAAATGGCTGCTTTGGAGGATGGACTGTATGACATTATACCATTCTGAGGCCACTCCCCAAACCCCGCCCTCTACATGCTCCACCCCTCAAATCTTTAGGAATTTCCCAACCTGGACCTGGCAACCCTAATGATACTGCAGACCTTAAAATGTGTTTCTTGAAGAAAGCTTTGGTATTGCTGAAGAAATGTGTTGAACTATATTTTTGGTGACTAGGAAAAACCAATATTTAGTTTACAGGAAATAGTAGCATATGTTTATTATTTCTATTTTTATTATTAAATTTATAGTCCGCTCTCCCTGCAAGCAGGCTCGGAGCAGATCACGTCAATTTAAAAGACATAAAAATAAAACAGATAAAACCAGTAGCATAAAAGAGCAGATACAATTTCACAAATCCTCCCTCAGTAGTGGACATTTCACAGTCCTGTATACAGTCATTTTGGGCCCAAAGAGGCACTGGCAGTCAAAAAACCCAGCAAAACCCAGGGAGGGGACACCCCCCCCCCCGGGAGGAGGCTGAATAGGAGACCTGTTTGCCTTAACCACCAAAGGCCTGGCGGAACATCTTGGTCATACAGGCCCAGCAGAATGATAGTAAGTTCTGCTGGGCCCGAATTGTCACAGAGAGTTCTACCAGGCTGGGGTAGTGCCGAAAAGGCCCTGGTCTAGGCAAGGTGGACCTCCTTGGGGTCAGGGACCACCAGTAGATGTTTGTCTGCTGAATGGAGCACCCTCCACAAATTATGTAGCTGAATTTCCTGCATTTGGAGAAATTGCAGGGGTCAGCATACCTGGAGTGCAATGGATGTGCCTTACTCTGGGAAAACCACCAGTCTACACTAAGAAGAAAATCTATTCCAATAGAGACAGACAACATCACTGCAATGTTCTGTTTGAATAAATGGAGGCATGAGTACATTAAAACTGTGCAGGGAAGCTTCAAGAGTATGGGAATGGTGTGTTCAAAAGGGGGTATCCATCAGGGCTATTCACATCCCCAAAGAGATGAACAAATTTGCAAACTCTGTTGACCTGGGATCCTTCCCCATGAGTGATCCCTAGACAAGACCCAGTTGCAGTCAGTGTTTTGCCTCTTGGGCTCTCTTCGTGTCCCAAAGCAGTGCAAAATGCCCTCTGTTTTGCACTCGAGGCAGCAAAGAACCTCATTACTTGGGGAATGTTTCATATTTCTTGGAGGGAAATGTTCTGTTATGCCTTTCATACCCAGGAGCGGCGCCAGGGTTTTTGGCGCCCGTGGCTGGCTGGTGGGCCGGGCGCACACGCGCTCACCAGCCTGTATGATGATGTCACATATGACGTCATTATGGGTGCGCGCGAGCCAGCCCGATTGCTGTGGCGGGCGGCTGAGACAGTGCACAGGTGGCCTCCCAGCTCTCCCGCTTGGTTGCCCTGCACCACCCCAGATGCCTGTCCGCAGCTGCTGTGCCCAGCCGGGGGGGGTGGGGGTGTTGGCGGTGGCGGCAGCGTGGGGCGGGAGAGCTGAGAGGCTGCGGCTCCGTGGGGTGCGCTCCCGCCCCCAGCACCTCCTCTGGCGCCCCGCACCCTGAGGCAACCGCTTACTTGGCCTCAGTGGGCGTGCCGGCCCTGTTCATACCCATGGTTTTGAGCAAAATAGAATTGGGCAGGTTGAGGGCAATAATTGTGGCTCAGTTTTGGCCTTGTGAACCCTGGTTTCTGACTCTAATGATGTTAGACAATGGAACATTATCTTTTCATCCCCTGCCTCATCGCCTGTCCCTGGGCCCTCACTTGCATTCCAGCACCCCTTACTCTACCTCACAGCCTGGTAGATTTTCCTCTACTTTTATCTAATGATGTTAAAGATGTTATAGCTAGTTCTAGAAAAGCATCCACACACTTATATGGCAATCTTATATGGCAAATCTTATATGGCAATCTTATATGGCAAAGTGTAAAAGATTTGTTTCTTCTTTTTTTTTTAAAGAAATTTTTATTAGGTGAGTACAAATTTACAAACATTATTTCAAATATTAAACCTAGATATCAATTTTTCCCCACCCTTTCCCTCCCCCCTTTTCTGGTGACTTCCAACAGTTTTCCAACCCATATCTTAATCTATAACTTATTTTCCTATTCTCTCTATATATAATTAACTCTTATTACATTAATAAACTAAATAATTTCCATTAAACTCAAGTCTATTTAAAATTTAAACTTTACTATAATTAAAACTTTTCTTTAAGTGGTAAAGATTACTGTCCCCACTAAATTCCCCTAATAACTTTCAAATTGCCACAATTTCCCCTTCACGTGCCACTTTTTTTCCAAATAGTCCTTCAATCTACCCCAATCCTTAAAAAATTCTTCAGCATTCTGGTCTCTCAGTCTTCTTGTCATTTTATCCATTTCTGCCATGTACAGCAACTTTTGTATCCAATCTCCAATAGATGGTATTTCTCGCACTTTCCATTTCTGCGCATATAGTATTCTTGCCTCTGTTGTCATGTAAAATAGCAATGTTCTGTATTGTATAGGAACATCTTCCATATTTAAGTTCAGTAGCAGGAGTTCTGGGTTCTTTGTTATTGAAGTCTGCAAAATCTCATTTATCATTTCTAAAATATCTCCCTAGTACTGCCTAGCTACCTCACAAGTCCACCACATATGATACAATGATCCTTCATGACTTTTGCATTTCCAACATTTATCAGACATTTTAGCATTTCCATAAGCTATTTTTTTTGGCGTCAAATACCACCTATATATCATCTTAAAAACATTTTCTTTGATACTGGTACAAGTTGAGATCTTCATTATATTTTTCCACAAATACTCCCATGACTCCATTGTTATGTCTCTTTGACAATTTATAGCTCACTTCACCATCTGGACTTTAACAGTTTCATCCTCTGTGTGCCACTTCAAAAGAATTTAATAGATTTTTGAAATTTTCTTGCAATATAGCTTCTTCCAATTCCGAATCTTTCCATTTAATTCCACTTTTTGAACGATCCAAGTTGTATAAGTCCTTTATCTGCCTATACTGAAACCATCCATAACATGAACATAACTCTTCTTCTGTTTAAATTCTTAACATATTTTGTTCCTGAATGAGAATCTTTTTATAGGACAGACATTGATCTCTATTGTAAATAACTCTTGGGTCGATATGGTACCACCCACGAGGGGATACCTTCGCCCAGGTAACTTTTATATTTTTTCCAGATTGTGAAGACACTTCTTCTCACATAGTGATGTAGAAACATAGAATCAGCTTTCAATTTATCGTGCCACAAGTAGGCATGCCACCCAAACAGTTTTTATAACCTTCCAAAGTTAGTAGCTTACAGTTCTCTAAGGACATCCAATCTTTAAGCCAAACGAAACAAATTGCTTCATGGTAGAGTCTGATATTCGGCAATTGCAGTCCACCTCTTTCCTTGGCATCACACAAAACTTCATTTTTACTCGCGGTTTCTTGCCTGCCCATACAAAATCGGAAATCTTCCTTTGCCACTTTTCGAATTGCTTAATGTCTCTAATAATTGGAATTGTTTGTAATAAGAACATAATCCGAGGTAACACATTCATCTTGACTGCCGCTATTCTTCTCAGCCATGACAGATTTAATTTATTCCATTTAATCAGGTCTCTGTCAATTTGCTGCCATAGCTTTTCATAGTTATTCTTGAACAGATCAATATTCTTCGCTGTAAGCTCAATTCCTAAATATTTTACTTTATGTGTTACTTCACAATTTGTAATTTCCATTAATTCTTGTTGCTTTTGTTTGGTCGTATTCTTACATAGTATCTTAGATTTTCTCTTATTGACATAAAATCCAGCCAACTCTCCAAATTCCTTTATTTTGTCCAACAACTTTGGCATATTTTGTATTGGATCTTCCACAATAACCATCACATCGTCCGCAAAAGCTCTAACTTTGTAGGTAAAATCTTTAATTTTTATGCCTCTTATCGCATCATCCTCTAGAATCTGAATCAATATTTCCAAAATCAAGATGAACAACAATGGAGATAGCGGGCAGCCCTGCCTTGTACCTTTCCTAATTTCCAGTTTTTTAGTTAAATTGTTGTTGACTACAATTGCTGCACATTGGTCTTTGTAAATCGCTCTTACCGCTTGAATAAAGTCTTTTCCCATTTGCAGTTTTTCCATTGTGGCGAACATAAAACGCCAATGTAAATTGTCAAAAGCTTTCTCTGCATCCACAAAAAAGAAACCAACTTCCTTTTCACAGTGTTTATCATAATATTCTATCGCATTTAAAACAGTTCTCAAATTGTCTTTAATTTGTCTATTTGGAAGGAAACCCGCTTGTTCTTCTGCAATAAATTCCACAAGCCCTTCCTTCAGTCTTTCCGCCAATATTTTTGCAAAAATTTTATAATCATTATTCAGCAACGAAATAGGTCGATAGTTTTTAACATTGCATAAGTCCTGATCCTTCTTTGGTATTAATGATATAGTGGCCTCATTCCAAGACTCTGGAACCTTTTGTCCTCTTAAAATTTCATTCATTACCGCCTTCAAAAAAGGTACGAATTCATCTACCGATGATTTATAAAGTCTAGCCGTGATTCCGTCTGGACCTGGTGCCTTGCCTAATTTAGTCGACTGAGTGGCTTCTCTTATCTCGGTCTCCGTAATTTCTGCATTCAGCTTTTCCTTCCAATTCTCTGATATCGATGGTAATTTACCTTTGTCTAAGTATTTCTCAATAGCATCCAAGTTTACTTCTTTCCTTTGATACAGTTTTGCATAAAATTTAAAGAATGCTCTACTAATTGCTGTTTGATCGGTCAATGTGGTTCCATTTTCTTGAATCCTAGTTATCACCTTTTTCTCTTTTTTCTTTTTCAACTGCCACGCTAAATATTTCCCAGGTTTGTTTGCTCCTTCGAACGACTTTTGATTCAGTTTCTTTAGTTCCCATTCCAACTCTTTATTCTCCATTGCTTTCAATTGTTCTTGCAAAATTTTAATTTCTTGAAATAGTTTCTTTTTCCCTGGTCTTTTCTTCAGTTGTATCTCCTTAATTCTTATATTCTCCACAATTTCTTTCTTTTTCTCCTCTTTTTTCTTTTTATCCCTTGCATTTAAATCCATCAATACTCCTCTAATAACTGCCTTATAAGTGTCCCAAACTTTGTGAGTTGGAACGGTATTATTCAAATTATACTGTATAAAGAATCTGGTCTCCCTCTGTAGCAATTCTAAATTGTCCCTTTGTTGCAGCAGATCCTCATTTATTCTCCATCTTTGTCTTTTGGTGCCTTTTCCAAACTTCCACATGATTTGATTATGATCTGAGCCTACTTTTGGCATTATCTCCACATCTTTTGTCCATACAACCAAGTCCTTAGAGGCCCAGATCATATCAATTCTTGATAATGTCGAGTGTCTCGGCGAAAAGTACGTGTACTGCTTTACTTTGGGATTATTTCTTCTCCAAGTATCTTCCAGATTCTCCTGATCCTTCATTTCAAAGAAGGATTTTGGCAATAATCCTCTTTTCTTTTGTGCACCCTTTGTTTTCTTATCCACATCTAAAGCCGTAACTCCGTTAAAATCACCTGCCAAAATTATTTGTGAGTAAGTTAGCCCATCCAGTTGTTTCTGTAAGTCCTTAAAAAATTGTCCTTAGCTCCATTTGGTGCATAAATTCCAATCAGCAAAATCTTTTCCGTGTTCCAAATAATTTCCACAGCTGTATATCTTCCTTCCACATCATTAAATATCATTTTAGGTTGCAGCTCATCTTTAATGTGCAAGACTACTCCTCTTTTTTTTTGCTTCGATGAAGCTGCAAATTCCTTCCCCAATTTGGCATTTTTCAAATATTTTACATCTTTTTTCTTAATATGAGTCTCTTGTAGACAAATTATATTACAGTGCTGTTTAGATAGCCAATGGAAAATAGTTTTACGTTTAAAAGTTGAATTAAGTCCAAGATATAATTTTGCACTCCATGGTCATATTCTGGATCTTTTAGGTAAGTCTTTTTCATTGTCCATAAAAAACCTCTCCATCTCATGACTAGACCTAATTGTTTTTTTGACTGTTTGAAATTCAAAGCTCAAACCCTCTGGTATTTCCCATCTGTATCTGATGTTCAAATCCTTCAACATTTGAACCAGTTCTCTATATTTCTTCCTCTCCAACAAAACTCATCTAGGTAGCTCTTTCATTATTTGTACTCTTTTTCCAGCAATTTCCAGAGGGTTTTTGTCATGGCCCAGTCTGAGAGTGAGGTCTCCTCTGGAGGTGAGGAGCCTTGTGTAGCCAGCCAGGACTCCTCAGGAGAAGAGGAGCCCTGTGTAGCCAGCCCTAGCCCTGATTCAGCAGAAGCCAGCAATCAGGAGCAACAGCTGCTGGCTGATCAGAGCTTGCAGCCAGCAGCTGAGACACAAGCACCCTCTAGCTCCAATACCACAGGGGAAGCTCAGCCAGGGACTTCTACAGGTGCAGCGCAGCCAAGAGCCTCCACCCCCCCCAGGTTCACCCACGCCCAAGGAACGCCGCAGGCAGCGCCAGAGACTGGAACTGCAGGAGAGACGGCGCAGTGCTCACCTCTCGAGCCAACGCCAGCTGCTGGAGAGTGACGATGAGTAACGTCAGTATGAACCCCAGCAGCTGGCTGAAAACCACGCCTGGCTATAAGAGCCAGTTTGGAGGAACTGCCAGGCGTGGAAGCAATGTGTCAATTACCTGCAACCACTTCCTGGTACCTTGCATCTCACTCTTGCCTGCACCTTGCCTTGATACCCTTGTGCTCTGACCTACGGACTGGACTTGGCTTGGCTTTTTGGATCTTGGACACACCCCTGGCGTTTACCTTGGGCTCTGACTACAGACTGGACTCGGCTTGTGACTCTTGAACACTCCTTGGCTTCATGTTAGTACCTGGGCTACCAGCTTGGGCGGGCCCAGCCCATGACAGTTTTGAAACTGTTTACTCACAATATCTTCTCTTGTTCTTTTTGTTGTGAATTGCACTATCATATCTCTTGGTAAATTTTTTTGAGCTGCATATTTTGAGTTGATTCTGTACGCCACATCCAGTAAAACCACAATTTCTTCCACTTCTTTATCCAAAAATTCTGCAAGTATTTCTGATATCTGCTCTTGGGCTGACTTTCCCTCTGCTTCTGGGACCACACGAAATCTAAGTTGTCTTTCCATGTATTTACATTCCATCACGGCCATTCTTCCTTGCAAACCCTTAGTTTCTGTCTTGAAAGAAACAATTTGTCCACTTCATCCTCCCTTACCTTCACTTTCAACTGCGTCATTTGTAACTCCTTCTTGACCTCATCAATACTCTTGGTTACTTCTGCCACCTCCGATTTAAGTGTCTCTTTAGAGTCTTTAGCCATATCTCTTATTATATCTTTAATCTCCTTATTTCCATCCGCCACTTTCTTGTCCAAACTCTCCAACGCCGACTGCCACTCCTTCTTCAACATCGTGGGGCTGGCTTTACCTCGCTCCCACGAGTCCGCTCTCTTCCGCAATTCCGTGGCAAAAGTAATTTATTATTTTTAAAATTGAGTCCTTTATTTAAAACAAATTCTTCTCTAATTAAACAATTCCGGTATCCAAAATGGCGTCTTTTCTCTATGGTTTTAACTCGAAGCTTCTGCCCTTAACCTTCTCCAAGATGTCCCACTTCCGCTTGAATTGAGGTCTTGCCCTTTCCCTTTTTCAAAATGGCGCTCTTCCTTTTCCGGGTTTCCATTGACCACCACTTCCAGCCTGTTACTCTATTGCTTTGATGCACGTCCTGCTCCGTCACGACCACACAGCGGTTCTCGTGTTTTTTCAGGTTTCCCACAGTTCACTATCTCTCTTAGACCGCAGGTATGTAAACAATAATTACTTTCTTCGCTCTAATTCTTCTAAATAAGCTCTTTTTTAACTCAGTCACTTTACCGGAGCTTAACCAATATGTCCTTAACACTTAGCAATCTTTGTCTTCCAAATTAATTCAATTCTTCTTACCAAATTTCTTCTCAGAAAGAGAGATAGCAATCTTTACCTTAACAATTCTATTTGCAGGTTGTAATAGCTGTTTCAGTACTCAAATTATTCCAGATTGGTCCAAATTAGTTACTGAAGCTTGGGTACAGTGATCTTATGCCAATTCAATGACTCCAAAGCTGCTGCAGAGATCTTTGCCGTCCTTCTTCGGGCGGGACCTCAAGGCTGGGTGGGGGACCGTTGCGCAGATCTCCCCCCTCAGCCGAGATCAACGCACCCTCTGGATCCTGAGCGTTCACGCCTGTTCTCCGCCTGAGAACAGGGGGCCCCGGGCATCTAGCACCCCGCTGGCCCTCACAAACAGCGGCTCGGACAGCTCCGCTCTTAGAGCTGCGTCAGACCACCATGATCCCAAACCGGAAGTCTAAAAGATTTGTTTCTTGATGTTCCTTAATTGTTTTTCCTGAACACTTGCCCACTGGGCTGGGTCCTCATTTATCCTTCACCTGTCTCATAGTTCTGTCAGAGCACACTTTGCTGTAGTTGGAGCATTTTACAGGGAGATAATTTTTTGTCTAGCGTGAAAAAAAGGCATTTTTAAAGTCTCTTAAATAAGCTCCTTCCTGTCCCAATTTTGGCCTCACAGTGTAGTGCCTGTCTCTTATCCTTGCTAAATTGATGTCATGTTCCTTTGAACCATTAGGAATATACCTCAAGATACTCTCTTGAAAGACAGTGTTCCTTGTAGTCATTACTTCAGCTACAAGGATTTCAGAATTAAGGGCACTCAGACAGGATTTCCCCCTTCACAACTCTAAAGTGGTTCTTCACACTTGCTTGTCTTTTTTACCTAAGGTGGTCACTAAGTTTCACTCTGCCCAAAATATGACCTTGCTTACTTTCTTCCCTAATCCTCAGAATGATAAAGAAAGGCCTTTGAACTTCCTCATCCTCAAAGCTCTGTTATTCTATCTTGACAGAACACAGGAATTTAGAAAGGATGTAAATTTATTTATTGCTTATGCAGGTTCCAAAAGAGGTCTTAAAGTTTCCTCTGAGTCCCTGTTCATTGGATTATTTCTACCATTAAGTTGTGTAATGAATTGTTTCATTTAAACTGTCCCATTCAACTCTGCACACATTCAACCAGGTCTCAGGCTACTTAAGCTGCCTTCTGTGTCGCTCTTTCCATTGATTCCATTCGCAGGATGGCTACTTGATATGCCTCTTCTACCATTGCAGCTTGCTGTGCTTTGGATGTAGATACTGCAAAAGAAACAGCAATGGGTAAAGTAGTACTTCAATCACTGTTTTTTTGAGCACTCAACCATGTGGGAATTCCCTGTGGCCATGATGATGAAAGCATGGTTGCACTTACCTGTAACCAGTATTCATTGAATGGTCACCAGGGCAGTCACACAACCTTCCTTCCCACCCCACTGTGAGCTCTCTCCTTTTCAGTGGTCTGGGCTCTCTGGTATCAGCAGTGAGAGAAGCGGGGGAAGGTACTTCCCCTCCCCTTCAGCGTGCCATAAAAAAGCCAGGGAAATCTTGTGCTCAGTAGAGTAGTGGAGGACCTTGGGTATTCTTGACGGCTCTAGAGGTTTTTTCTGTGGCAGGCTCGTGCATGTCAGTACTCGTGTGTAACTGTACTGGTGGTGACAGCTCACTGAACATCAGTTACAGGTTAAGTTCAACCATGATTTTTTGTTAAACTATAGTCCCTGTGTTTATGTGCAAAAATGCTCAGTCTAAAAGAGAGAACTCTACTGTTAGACTTTTAGGTGCACCAGAACATGACAACTTCATGTTACACTTTTGTAAGATTACAAAACACAGCAAGACTAAACATGATGCAGAAGATTTGTGGTTGAATCTTCCAATATCTATTATTTAGAAATGTTGATGGGGTTAGGAAGCAAACTGGAATGGAACAGTTGTCATGTCTGAGCCCCATCCATGCCAATGCTAATACTGAACCAATGTTTCATACTGTAACTTGATGTCATATTGCCAATGCCATAACTGTTTCTTTCACAGGCTGCTTGCAGGTGCTTATCTAATGGACTGTAGAAACTTTCAGTGTTCATGACCTTGTGTACTACTCACTCCTGTGACTTGCTATGTCTTGCTTTCTTAGTGACTCAATTTGATAGTACAGCTGTCATGGGCTGGGCCCACCCAAGCTGGTAGCCCAGGTACTAACATGAAGCCAAGGAGTGTTCAAGAGTCACAAGCCAAGTCCAGTCTGTAGTCAGAGCCCAAGGTAAACGCCAGGGGTGTGTCCAAGATCCCAAAAGCCAAGCCAAGTCCAGTCCAGTCCATAGGTCAGAGCACGAGGGTATCAAGGCAAGGTGCAGGCAAGAGCAGGGTGCAAGGTACCAGGAAGTAGTTGCAGGTAACTGACACATTGCTTCCACGCCTGATAGTTGCTCCTGACTGGCTTTTATAGCCAGGCGTGATTTTCAGCCAGCTGCTGGGGCTCCATCCTGATGCTACTCATCGTCGCTCTCCAGCAGCTGGCATTGGCTCAGGAGACGAGCACTGCGCCGTCTCTCCTGCAGTTCCAGTCTCTGGCACTGTCTGCGGCGCTCTCTAGGCGTGGGTGAGCCTGGGGGGGGGTGGAAGCCCCTGGCTGGGCTTCCCCTGTGGTGCTGGCAGTCCCTGACTGAGCCTCCCCTGTGGAAGTTCCTGGCTGAGCTTCCCCTGTGGTATTGGGGCTAGAGGGTGCTGGTGTCTCAGCTGCTAGCTGTGAGCTTTGATCAGCCAGCAGCTGTTGCTCCTGATTGCCGGCTTCTGCTGAGTCAGGGCTAGAGCTGGCTACACAGAACTCTTCTTCTCCTGAGGAGTCCTGGCAGGCTACACGAGGCTCCTCTCCTCCAGAGGAGACCTCACTCTCAGACTGGGCCATGACAACAGCTATGTGAGATGTTCTCAGGGCAAAGTCGTGCCAAAGATCCTGTTTACTATTGGGAGGGGGAAGGAGCAAATGTGTGTGTTAAGAGGAAGGTTTTCCCCAATAATTACTATTCCTGTCAATCTTGCTCTTACTGTTTAGATGCTTACCTTGCTCCTGAGTAATTCTATGGACATCTATATGGAAATGATTTGATTTCTGAATAAAACCATTTAACCAAGAGCCTGGACCTCTTGTTGCAATGGTACAGGGATCTGTCTGCCATATCCTGTCATCCGTAGCATGACATTTTGACAGGAATCCCTTCATTTTCCTCTGCTTCTGCAACCCTTGGAGAATGGCTACCGGCTTCACGTTGTCAGAGCCTAACCTGGGGCTAACAGAGTCAGAGGATCCCACTAATTAACTGGGACCAGGTGCAACTCCTGAAGGGACTTTCAGAGAGCTGGCACCTGTGACCCAAACGAGATTGGACTACCTAATGGACTATAATATATCTGTGATGAGGGGACTTAGTGCTGCAGGAACCCATCCATAGCCTGATAACAGTGGCTCTGGTTGAGGCAGTGCCATTTCCCTAGTCTCTCTGCCACTTTCCTGATCTGAATCTAAAAAGACCGTTTCCCTACATCCCATGGGCCTAATAGTGATTTGAAGGCAGTTTAGGTTTGAGGAAAAGTAGGTTTATGTCAACTCTTCCTCAGAGTAACTGCCTCAGTACAAATTGTGTTTTTAAGAAGCCTGGAGATCTATTCATGGCTTTCCTGTGCCATGTCTGGTTTGATCCATAAGTTTACACATTTATGGGTAGCTGTTGTGATATAAAGCTGGCCTCTAATTAATCCTTTGGGATCAATCTTTGGGAAAAGCTGATCTCTTCTCAGGAAGAGAAGGTCCATAAATGGCCAGGTGTCAGACCGTTGCTCCACTGCCGGTCTGATCTAGAGAGATGACTGTTTTCCTAATCTTTGATGGCCCAATAAAGCTAGAGTCAACGGGTAAAATATACCTGGTTGGACAAGGGGCATGGCGGCATGGATGGAGGTTTCCCCAACTCAGGATTGGTGTGTGTGTGTGGGAGGGAACCTCTCAGGGGCTTAAAAGATCTGTAAGCTTTGTTTGTATATTCATCTGGAATTAGAAGTAAAGAGGATAGAGGAGTAGTTTGCCTCTGTTTCATAACACTTTAAGAAGATGCACACCTATACAGTTTGGGATGCTAAGCTAACATTAGTGACTGTCAAGTTAATTTAGCTATAATATTTCCCTTTTTTCTTCTTTGCATTAGCTGCCAGGCCTTTATGTCATGATATTTCCTTCCGTGCATTTTCTGTTCTCTGCATTATACATCTAGTTTAGTGCAATAAAGATCTTTCTTTGGTTAAGAATAAACTGTGTCAAACATTCCTCCCCACATATCCAGTCACTTGTTTATGCTGGCACTCTGTGTGTGCTCAGTGGCTCACCAGGGCCAGAGAAAAGTCTGACAAATCAATTTGGTAGTGGCAGAACTGAAAGAGATGTAGCCAAGGGGAAAGAGAAGTGTGAGGGTTTGTCCACTCAAGTGCAGCAAACACACACTCTCCCCTTGGCCATAAGAGGAACCACTGAGGTACATGTGAAAAGAAGATGGTTGAAATGTAAGAACTACAAAAGGACTACAGTGTGTTGAAATTTAAAGACAGAAAAAGAAATGACAGCAGCAGTGGAAAAGATACCTTATATTCCAAGGAGTCATAAAATTCCTAGCAACAAAGGCCTTCAAAATTGCTAATATTTATCTTCTTGAGCACCAGCATCAAATGTTGCAGAGGCTAGGTGACCTGGTCCCCTTTAAAGCCTTGCTGTATAGCAAGGCCCATGTCCAGAAATGTTATGGTGGACCCATTAGTAGGACCACTGTTGCAGAAAGGAAGCTGTTTGTTGGCGGTGGCAGATTGGGAAAATATTTCAAAGCTGTAAGTGTGATCAACATTTCTGCTTAAGAAAATGAAAGAGTGGAATCATTTTAAACTTATTAAACTAACCAGTACATGACATATCTAAATGATAGCTCCTTGTAAGTTATTAGATATGATTTTGCTGCCATGTGCATGAAGATTTATATAAAATCTAGTAAATCACAGGACTCCTCCTGCAAATCTGTCAGGATTAATTTTATGCTCTGTGAAGCACAGCAAGTGAGACAGTGAAGCTGAATGACATTTTACACAGTTTGTGCTGCCAGCCTCCTCATGCCTGTGGCAGTGACTGAATCTACAGCAAGTGGGCTAACCATGGATCAGCAGAATTGTTTAATTCTTTCTTAGGGTTCCTCTTTTTGGAACTTTTGTCATTGTTGGAAGGAGTGTTCGAGGTATCTAGCTCATGATCTGCAAAATCCACTGTATTTACGATTGATACTGTTTTTGTTGAGTCCTCCGATCTTTTACAGATTGAAACTAGGAATATATGGAGGCCTTTGTATGCATCAATGGAACATTTAAACGTAGTACATTATAAAGGTATTTAGTTTATGTCTTGATGCATCAGGTACTTCTTATGTAACTAGACCACTTGGTTATACAGCAATGGCAGCAAGACATCCAATTAGTTTGTATGATAGTGGACAGCTCTTTCTGTCTGGAATATTATGCAAATGTTTTAATTTGAAACACAATGAAGTCAGTCAACAAAGTAATATGCAATGTGCAAGGCTGTAATTTTGAATATCCTTAGTTATCAGTAAGTTCCACTGAAATCAGTGGGCATATATTTCCATGTGAGTGTGCTTAAAATGCTAATGAATTTTATGTTTACTTCTGCAGAAGGTTGCATGGGTGCAAGAGCTAAGGATCAGATTTCTGGACTGAGTTTCTGTGGTCAAAATGTTACAAATTTAAGTACAATAAAGTTGGCATACATCAGTGAAGAATGGCTGGAAGTGCATATTTTGCATCCAGTATATATGTTGACAATATTATAAAGTATCTATATAAAGACAAGTGTCCTGACTGACTCATCATTGCCCAGCCTCTGGACCTAGAAACATGAAATTTGGGGAGAACATTCCTTTCATGATGTAAACACCCACTAAGAATGGATTTTAAGAAATTTGCCCCCTAAGGGGGTAAAAAGGGGTAAAATGTGTTTTCCCATAGGGATACAGCTTCCCGGTGTGGCTGGCAAGCTGTTGCCTGCTCCCCCCCCCCCAACTGCCAACTTGGCCACTCTTCCCTGATTGGGCCAGACTTTCAAGGTCATTTGCATATGTGGCCAACATTCTTAACAGTATGCAGTTGCTATTGGGAGTCATTGAATGTGTCCTGAGGTAAAATGCACTTCCCAGTCTTCCCCTCAAAGTTCACTCGGGTTGCCAATCTCCCTGTGGGGCCTGGCTTTCCTGTGTGTCTGGCAGGCTCCTTTCTGCTTGCACCCCCCTCTCTCTGATTGGTCAGCTGTGGAACTCTGTGTTCTGAGGTAAAAATCAGGTCAAAGAAACTGCAGAAAGGCGGTACAAGACTCCTGAATAGGAATTTTATATAAAAGTCAGTATGACCACTGAGTTTTTAAATGTTCTTGGAGAGATGGTGCACGACCTTTCCAGGGGCCATTTCAGTGCAAACTTCTCACATGAACCTACCGAAGTGCCCACCGCACCACCCCTCCCTCAGTCCAACTCCACCTCACACCTCTCGCAGCCATCACCTCTTACTGCCACTAAGAAACCTCCTGGCAGATGTTGTGCAAGATACACCGATGCTATACACCAATGCTAAAAGGAGGAAGCAACTTAGAGATGCAGAAAAGAAATAAGCACATCATACTCCTTTGGTGCACTGAGCAGCAGTGGCCAAGTACCAGCAAGATCACCCTGATGTGCACAGAGTGGCAGAGTCTCTTAATGAGCAAAGCAATCCTGGAAGATGAGTAGAGAAGCACTCATTTCCATGGAAAGTCAAGGCTCACTCAGGCATGGCATATGATCCTTTGCTACCTTCAAGCTGCCTCTTAACATCCATGCAGAAACACTCCTGTTCAGCATCTCAAAACAAAGCAACATGGCCCAAGTGCTGCGGAACTGTAAGCTCATTGTTTGGGATGAGAGCACCATGGCACACAAGGGGTGTTTTGAGGCACTGAGCATAACCCTCAAAGATGTCAGGGGCAATGAGAGAGTGATGGGGGAAGTCACCACTAGCTGGAGACTTCCGGCAGACTCTGCCAGTAGTCCCAAAGGGAACTTGAGCTGAGGAGGTTACCATCTGTGTCAAGGTGTTGCATCTGTGGCTCCTCATCAGGAAACTCTCACTAAGAGAGAACATGAGGGTCCACTTGAGAGGCGAGGTGTCCACTGGGGAATTCTCTGAACTCTTCCTAAAAATAGGGGATGGAGAGTATCCTGAGTGCAAGGGAAAGGTTACCATCCCTGGAGACCTGGGCACAGTAGTGACGACCCTAGCAGACCTAACAGACATGATACACCCTGATATTGCCACTATCACAGAGAAGTCCATGGACTGGCTGTGCAAGTGTGCCATTCTGACCCCCAAGAATGACAAGGCTGCTATCATTATTGAAACACAACTTAACTCCCTCGAAGAGGCAGAAATGGAAAACAGATCTGTGGACTCAATGGTGAAAATGGATGACATGGTGCACTACCTTGTGGAGTTCCTCAACATGCTCAACCCTCCTGGCTTCCCAGACCACAAGCTTCTCCTCAAAGTGGAGGGTCCAGTGATGCTGCTCCAGAACCTCAACCCATCCAAACTCTGCAATGGCACCAGACTACAAGTGAAAGCTCTCCACAGAAACGTCATCGAGGCCACATTGTTCACCGGCAGTTCTTGGGGGGCGGGAGGGGGGGAGTCTGTCAGGACCTTGCCAGGAAAATTCACAAAAGACTCCACTGGTTGGTTATATGAAGATTTATTGTAAAAATTCCAGTTCATGGTATAATGAAGACTTTGTTAGGAATGACATAATATTTCTAGGCATAGATACATAAAATATTAGCCCCCTCCCTTGGGGGGTTGGACTGTCTGTGAGAACTGCAATCTCCAAGGTCAACTCTCAACAGCTCCCTGCACAAACATCCTTGGAGAGGAAGAAACATGCCGCTGTTCTACAATCCAGCACTGGGGGGAGGGGGAAGGATGAGGATGCCAAACTCCAGGCAGGAGCAACCCTTGACATTGTCAGTGTTCATACCATTCATACTACTCATACCATCAGAGAACCCCTTCAAGTTCAAGAGCCTGCAGTTGCTATGGTGATCAAAAAGTCCCAGGGGCAGACACTGAAGGTGGCAGGAATTGATTTGAGGGAGGACTGGTTCTCACATGAGCACTTCTACATGGCCTGCTCCAGAGGGATCTCACCCAGCAGCCTGGTGATCCTAGCACCTGGGAAAACTAGCAATGTGGTCTACAAAGAGGTCCTTCAGTATTAAAAAAACGGTTGTATGTATTTTTCACTTCATTTATTGCACTACAATCTTTTCCTTTTTAAAATTGCTTCAATAAATGTTACATTTCAAAATTCACTTCATCAGTTTTCGACATCAACACGCTTCACTTTATTCAAACACCTTTGTGAAGCTCGGGTACTATACTATTATACTACAGAATCAACTAAAAAAAAACCCACAAACCAAAAAATGTTTCATACCCATAAGTATTAGAACTAGATTTAAGGTAGTTAAATACCGTAGTGAAGCACGGTTTCAAGCTAGTAGATCTATAAATAAAGAAGTATGAATGTCAGTTGTTCAGGAACTGCTTCTCGTCACATCCAGGTTACTTTACTGTAATGTGCTTTATGCCTTTGAAAACTGTCCAGAACCTTCAGTTACCCCAAAATGCAACTACCAGGCTATTGCAAGGATCTGCACAGGCTGCACTGACTGTACAGTAGAAAGTGCTGGTTCTAAATGGCTTGGGAATGGGGTGCTTGATCGTCTGTCATTTTGTGTGTTTGTCAGCCAACCATTTAAAATCTTCTTCCCTAGGCCTGTTCTCTATCCCTTTGCCTGCAGAAATGAGATGGGTGGCAACAAGCAAAAGGTCCTTTCCAAAGATGGCACCTTGCCTTTGGAATATCTTTGTTCTCTAGGGTTGCCTGATGGGGTGTGTATAATGCAAAAAACTGGCTGAAATTACACACAAAAATTACTGGTTCAGCTCGTTAAAGCAGCTTCAGAGTGTTGGGACAAAATTGGTAACTGAAGCTGTAACGCACCCCTTCCCCCCACTGATCACTTTGTTTCATGTGTTTTGGCTCAGTTCACCAGTGCAGCCCCAGTGCAGGAAGGTGGACAGACCAGTGTCACTATGGATGAAAGGAGAAGAGCACCCATCATCCATTGGAGGGGAAAGAGGGGAAGGTGAACTTTTTTTGTTATGGTTGCCACTTCCTGAGTAACGGCATTGTCTCACAGTCACAGCCAATGGAAACTCAGGGGAGCAGACAGCAGATAGCAAAGGCAATAGTTTATTTGCTAAAAGGTGAACAGTAGACTTTTTATAAATGCTGTGCTGCACCATTTGGGTTGTTTTAAAATAGAGTCAGGGCTGAGGAGCTGCCACGACTTGTATGCAAGGGAAGCTAAGCGAAGAGCAACAGGACCACTTGGTACAAGCACATTGGACACAATCCTGTACACCTTGTACGTGCTTAATTTTGTGTTGAATTGTAAACATTATTCCACTTCTGTTTTGACAGACTACAAAATCACCTTGCATATAACTATATTGCATTTGTTAATCAGAAAGTTAATGTACTTACAGGCAAGCAATCATTTATTTTCTTTGCTTCCTTTGCTGTGGACTAATTGGCTATGTAAAGCTAATTGGGCAGAGTAACTACACAAAGGAAATAAATGAATAAAGCATTGGTATAAAATATTCAGGTATTAATGCAACCTTCTCCCACTTTCCACATTTAAATTTACATAAGACTTCGTAAAACAGATCTGGTCTTCATATGTTCAAGTCCTTGTAGAAACTGCATTTGAGTAACCCTGAGGGGCTTTCCTTTTTTAAAATAGCAGTAATTGAATTATGAATTGTCTCGTACATTTGTTTTCCAGATACATTTTCAGAAGAGTCATTTAGTGTTGATACGTTCCCTTTTTGAAAGAGTGACCAACAGTTTACTGAGCCAATGATACATACAAATTCATACCAGTCTTGGTTGCTGTTAGTTGGTTAATCATTGGCTGAATTCACACTTACCGGCACAGCGCTAAGCAGGCGGAGTGAGAGCTCTTTCTGGCGCGTTTTATGATGTCATCGCGTCATGATGCCGCTCTTGTGGCGTGATGATGTCATAAAATGCGCCAGAAAGACGCTCTCACTCTGCCTGCTTAGCACTGTGCTGGTAAGTGTGGATTCAGCCCTTGTTGTACCACTGCTGTTTTAAACTCTTTATATTTCCTTTAGTAGATAGTTCTGGTTAATTGTATTATAGTGCTAGTTAGGTTGTTTATTGCTTTGAATCACCTGAAACACTTTGATGGAGAGATGACTTACAGATATTTTAAATCTGGACTGGTGTTCTTTCTTTTACCTTACATTCTAGTCAGATGGAGTTCCTCCTAAACCTGCTAAACAGTGGGAATCCAGGAGAAAAAAGGAGACACAATTTTGCTTGGCTAGTGTTTTCTCATTCTTGGGTTGTTCTTGTAAGCATCATTGTACAAATGAGAGTCTCTACCTGCAATACAATGCTCAACAGTTTTCTCAGTCTCATTGAATATAAAAAAAAGGAATAAGTTAATAAAATTTTTATTAGCTGTGAAATTTAAGTGGCAGCATGTCTTAATTTCTTTTAGAACTTTCTGAGAGAATTAGAGGGAGAATGCTTTTTCTAAGATGACACTTGCAGGGCTGGTCTAAATGGTTCTGTGGCACTGGGAAGAAATCCAGGATGGGCCCACGGAATCATCCACACACCACCCCCAACTTAAGAACTCCAGGCACAAAGGGTGTAAGTTGGGAGGGTGTGCTGCTTGATGACCACCTGCCCAAGCCCCAGAGGATCTTCTTCTTTCCCCCTCTGTTGTGGCATGGGCACTGCAGGCTCACTCAGCCTGGGGCAGCAGCCATGGCTAAGATCACCCCAGAGCACTTGCTATCAACACTTTTAAAAATCATATTAAATATTCTTATTCTATGTATTTAATATTTACCTGCTTTTTAAAAATCCTGAGTCTGTTTTAATGACAGAGATTAATTTCTAGGCTGTAAATTTGAGCTTGGTATGAGTGATCCTGGTTGAACCATGAACAGCACATTGGAGTTTACAGACTAGATAGTTCAAAAGCTCTTCTAAATTGCTATGTCATTTTCCACATAGTTATGGAAGAAAATATTACGCAAACAGAAATTACTTCTGCTTTTAAAAAAATCTACCTAATGTAATTAATTTAGTAATGTCTGCAACTCCATGTTTGTAGGATTTTTAAAAATCTATTTTCAACACTAAATGAAGATGATACATCCTACTGGGTTGGAGGTGACCCAGTAGACCATCTGCTCCCACAGTAGACTCTCCAGTACCTCTAGCATCCCGAGAGATGCTTGAATGACCTTCTTTGTAAACTTCCAAGAAAGGAGATGGTAGTTTGTTGTACTAAAAAACAAGCCTGAACTACGTCATAAACTTCATCTTTGTGTGACAGGTAGTGCTCAACCCCACCCAGAAGATCGCACAAAACTCATGGAATAAAAACGCCTTCCTAGTGCGATTTCCCTTCATGATACCATTTAATGGTGCTTTTTCCAACATCATCGGGTCATTAAAGGGGATCGTGCTGGGAGATCGTGCTAGGAAGATGCTTCATGCCATGAGTTTGTGCGCTGTCCTGGGGCGCATGTGAAAACAGTCCTGATTGAAGAGAAAAGACCGGTTAAAATAGGATACCTTCCAACATCCATGTTTCTAAGAGGAACTGGATTCAAAGGGGTGTATGTTTGCCCCCACAGTCAGAAGAATGAGATAGACACAGTAGTTGGAACTAAGGGCCGCTTTATTAAACACAACGTCAACAGTAAAACTGCGGCAAGGCAAACTGGCAGTACAGGTCAAGCCACGGGGTCACACCTGGACCTCCACCTTGACCTGCGTGGGCGAGCCCCAGTGCCCTGGGCTTAAGCCATTCCTAGAATGTCCTGGACCTGGCCGGCCAGGCAAAGGGTCCCCCCCCCCCATCAAGCTCCTAAAGCCTCAGCTGTACAGCATGAGGGAAGGACTTGCACCTGGAGTTCCCTGGAGGTGGTCTGGACAGGTGGTGGCAGCCATGAAGCATACCCTCCTTCCTGACAGACCCCTTTCCCCACCGCTGGAGAATTGCCAAAGGGGTGCTCAGTGGCCCGCTCCCTACTCCCCAACTTTCTCCTGCCAGTGATGCCTACTAGGCTCCACCCTATAAATGCCTCAAACCCCTGCAGCAGTACAAGGTAGGCGAAAAACCCAACCCCTTTCAGCCAATTCTGGGAATGGGAAAAAATTCCTACCTGGCTGTGGAACAGCAGCCGGCTAATCCTGCACTGAAACAGGGCAAGGCAGGTGGGCCAATCTCATGGAGAAACTGAAGCCACAGGGCGGCGATGCCTCCTAGGGCTCTTGTCTCCGCCCCAAAGCCAAAAGCCCGGGAAGCGGGGCACCTGTCTGTCCCCTCCTCCATCCGAGGGGGCAAACTTCGGCCCCCAGCTTAAGCTGCAGGGCAGCCGCTGGGAAAGGGCCGCATTGTGTGTGGAGAGGAACAATGTTCTGCAAACCATACACAGCTATGAGGCTAATCTCCCCAAACTGGGGGAAATCTCTACCTATTGCCTCCTGTGAATATACTCACTGGGCAACAGCAACTCATGTGGTGGAGCTAAAGTTGGTAAGCAGTGAGTGTCATGGTGCAGTGGCAGTGGGGACTGCTGGGAAGGGCACTTGCTACCACATAGCTTGTAAATGGCTGGCAGTGCCATTCATATATCATCAACTCTGTTCCTGTTATGTGTTTGTTTTGCAGAAATCTGGAGTTCTGGAAACTAGATTAAAGTGAAGAATGTTTCAGGGGGTATTTATACAGAGTGCCATTTTGCTTTTTGCCCTTAGATGGTAATTGTCCACATTTGTGAACTCTGAACTTTCAAAGAATAAAGTGTCTGAGCCCATGTTAAATGTCTGTACTTGGAATCTATGTTTTGGGGGTTGGGGGATAGTGGCCCCTAAATAACTAGGTGTGCCACAATGAACACTGAGATTGCATTTAAAAAGAAAGGGCACTATTTGCAGGGTGCCTATTAATATCAAGAGAATTAAGTGTTTAAATATTTCACTATAGGTAAGAGCACTGGCACAGATTTTCAGTACTTTAAAATTACTAAAATTATTTTGTCTTAAAGGTAGCATACTTTTAAGAGTGCAATTTGAACTTTACAGGGGTCTGCTTAGTAGTTCTATTTCTGACATTGAAGCATATTTTCAATGTAGTTATGTGTGGGAGCATTGAAGGAACTGCTCTCCACTGTGTAATTGTTTTAGTCTTTTTATGTGACTTTCTCCATCCTGACTTAATCTTTAGAGCTACTGCTATCATTGACATGTTCCCCCTGAGGCTGTCACAGGTAATGTGGGCGGTGATATATTTGAGCACTTTTCTTTTAGTCCATGGTGTTCTAAAGGCCTAAGATTCAACCACTAAATTAGCTGGAAGATGAAGAGCCTGCAATGCATAAGTTTCGAGCATATTTTACCCAGTGTAAACCAATTTTGATTACTATGTTACTGCTGTCTATGTTCCATCTGTTACTACTTGTAGCAGACAGAGTAAGTGGATAAAGGTACTGTACTAGATTTGAGACCAGCGGCATAATACAGAATTCACTTTTGTAGTGCTGTCCTTTTAAAAATAGTTCACCTTTTAACAACTGGAGATATGCCATGACTTGCAGTGAAATCCTTGGTGATCTTTTATTCTCTTGAAATGTAAAAAGTCTTTAAAAACTTCTTGATGTGTTGATTATAAATCACTTCTCTTTTTTTTGCATTTCTTTACTACAGGCAGTATTATTCATGTTTGTAGAAAATTAGTTTCCTACGAGATTGATTATTTTCCCTCATCCCTTTCACAGACAGACGTTTGGAAAGCAAAATAATAGCCATTATCTGACAGTGTTTCAGCCTAATAAAAGTAAATAATTCTTATTCTGCAGTATTCCAAGGGCTTAGCTGATATTGTAATGCTATAAACAGATTAACAGCTCAGTCCTAAACCTCGAGGCAGCGTCCTCACTCGTGCGTCGGCGTAAACAGGGCACCACTCCACAGCTTTTGCATGAGAGTCCCGCTGGCACCCAAGTGCGGCAAGGCAAGGTGTGGCCACTGCCAGGAGCACCTGTCCACCGTTCCCCCGACAACCCCGCTCACACCAGCCAATGGCTACACCACTCCTCTGACAGGCAGGTGAGGAGCAAGCAGTGGCACAGCCAATGATGAGGCCATGATCACTGCTGCCGCCAATAGGCCCCGCCTCAGAGAGCAGGCATCCCTTCCGGGGGGGGGCAGAGGTGTCACTGAAGGTCCAGATTGAACACCCACCTTCTCACCCATCCAGCCCCCATCTCCGATGAGGGCCAGGCCGGTGGCTGCAGCTCGTGCGCCTGCAAATCTCCGCCATCGCTGCCACTACCATGAGAAACAGGTTCCACCTCCCCAAAAAGTGGGACCGAAAGCCTGCAGCACTTGGGAGCAGCCCCCAGGATCCAGAGAGGCAGGGGGTGGTTTTTACAATGAGTGACAGGAATGCCCATTGGAAACCACGCGAGAGGCTAGAAGGGGGTGCAAAGCGTCCATAGAGTATTTCCTGCCAATGTGGCCAAGCCGCGGGCTGCCTTGGTAAACTGTTCCCTGGGCAGAACTTGAATGGCACTTGCGGAGGCTTACGGGGAGCTCAGACAGTCATGCCCCTTGATCTCCCAGACGAGTGGCGATCTGCCTATCAGGGAAACAGACACGTGTTGCAAGTGATCCAGGCCGGTGCGTGGCCAAGGTCAAGCCCAATCTGCAATGTCTGGGAAGGTGTCCATTGATAAAGAGTTGTTGCGGCAGCTCCACAGGTGCAGCTCTCAACCACATGATGCATGATCCTCTGGCAAGACAGCACTCTGCCTTGGGATGATCTTATCCCGTGAGAGAGAAAATCAAGTGGCTGAGCACCCTTCAGCAACAGGGTGTTATGAACACCCAGTCAACTCAACCACTGGTCGCACTTCCTCCTCTGCCGGGAGGAGCCTCAGCTGAGGAAATCTGAACAGAGCTCCCACATGGGTAGGGCCCCCCCCCAAATTAGCTGTGTCAAGAGTAGGTTTCTGGGCAACTGCCTCTTGGGCAGGCAGGGGCTGCCGCCACTGCCCCCTCCCCCAGCAAGCCTCACCTGAAGATGCTAGCAGTCAGGCGAGTTCAGGTGAGGGGGCACCTGGTGCAAATGTTAGCTGCCACCTCATCTCCTTCTTATTTGTCAGTGCTCCCTTGTTCCTTACCAAGCTGGAACTTCAGAGTGAGATAACTTGCAAGGAGACTTGAGTGGTTATTGTTAGTTAGCCAGACATTCTGGACTTTTCCCTTCTTCCCTTGAGAGACTGCATAGTTCTCCCAGTTTTCCCGCTAAGTCCCCTCCCCCCCAGTGCACTCAGGGCCCACCACCGAGAGCACCCATTCTCCCGCCTTGTGCACAAAGTCCACACGGCAGGAGGCTGATGGGCAGAGCCTCTGGCTGCATGCACACCTACCTGAGATCATGAGCAGCACACTTGTGACCTATTTTATTTAGTGGCTTGGAGAAAAAAATTGGGTCTGTAGGAGGTAGGAAATAGTGGTTGATTAAATTGGCAAACAGCACTGAAGGCTAGTTTATATGTCACAAATGTGCTATGGTAGCTGCCAAAACACAAAAATCTTCTCTCTGATCAGTTTCCATGTCAGCTTTGGTAGCTTATAAATATTCCCAATTCTATTTAATTTGCATTTTTTATATATTCAAGGTGACTCACGATAGTTAATTCAACTATAATTTAACTATAAAACAACCAAAACATCATTTATTCATTATTGTCAATCACTAAAAGCACCAAAATGCCAGATAAAATTCCAATAAATAAAGAAAATGATGTGGTATGTTTGTTCCAATTAACTCCTCTGGGTTATGTGACCACCATCTCCACAAAGATGGCAAGGGAGGAGGAGTGGCTATTGTCGTCCATGAGTTTTTGCCTTCCACAAACTCCAAGTGTAAACTATCACTGGGATTGATTGTGTGGTGCTTACGTAGGGAACTACAGAAACATTAGGCACAATATCCTCCACTGTTTCGTTTTTCCCTTCCTTGAAAGCCCCTAGTTTCTCTGCTTTTCCTAGTTCCTTCTCTCTTTCCTACCCTCTCACCAGCCCATCTTTTATCTGCCTTCCCCATCCTAAGCTATATTTATTATTTATTTACTTCACTTGTGCCCTTCTTTATCTGCCTAATGGGACCTAAACCAGGTTATATCATTCTCTTTCATTTTATCTTTACAGCAAACCTGTGTGGTAGTTTAGGCTGAGAATGTGTGACTGGTACAAGATTACCCTGTGAGCTTCCATAACAGTTCATATGGGGTACTGCTTGCACCTTTGGTGGGCAGTCTGTTTTGCAGGTAGGCAGCAGTGTTAATTGCTTCTCCCCAGAATTTCTCAGGTAGCCCTGCTTCAAGGAGCATGCACCTAGTCATTTAAGTGAGAGAGCGATTCTTTCTCTCTGTTACTCCATTCTGCCCTGGCGTGTATGGCACTGTGACTTGATGCTGAATCCCCTGCTTCATTATGTAATTTTTCATTTCATGTCCTACATATTCACCTCCATTGTCAGTGCGGAGTGCCGGTGGTCCTCCCTGGAATCTGTTACTGACCATTGCTACATAAACTTTAAATTTTCCCGCACTTGATTTTTCTCCCTGATCATGTATGTTACAGTATACTTGGAGAATGCATCAATGAAGGTGAGAATATATTTGTTGCCACTTGGTGTTGCTATTGGACCGCATAGGTATTAAATGTGTATTAAATCTAATGAGTGCCTTGCCTCATTTTCCTCAGCCCCTTTCCCTTTAAAGCTGGGTCTGATTGCTTTGCTTTTAATGCCGCATATACATTTTTCTTCAAAAACACACTTTGTAAATTGTATTCCCTTTCATCAGATTATTGGTTTGAAGTTGGCTAATTGCATTTACATCTTGATGCCCAAACTGCCTGTGCCAGATTAATGAGCAATTCTTATGTTTACAGGTCTCCTTTGCATTTGCAAAGTCAGCTATTTGCTGGCACATTTCCAGGGCATATAGACCATTCCTCTTCTTAGCTACAGCTATTATTTCTCTGTCCTCCTGAATGAGACATTGTTTCCCAACAGATACTTTCATGTTTTTCTCTGCAAGCACACTTACAGAAAGAACGCTAGTTTCCAAATTTGGCACATACAAGCATTTTGTTAGTAAGATTTCCCAGGTCTGATCGTTTGGAAGTTTGCATCTTAATGTTCCAGACCCTATGCCTGCTATTTCTACACAGCTACCATCTGCCACACGCAACACCTCCCCTTTTTCTTCCGTTAGCGTTTCAAAGAAAGCTTTATTCCCTGTCATGTGAGCTGTACATGCAGAGCCAATATACCAAAATTGCTGTCTCGGTTCTCTTTCTGCTAGCATAAAGCATTTCTGTGCAGGTTTTGGTTTGTCACGGCTCCTTCCTTTCCTTTCTGGAAGGAATCCCTTTGTTTGGAGAGAGTGCAGTTCTTTTTGAAGTGACTGCCTTTCCCATATTCATGACAAAATGCTTCAGCTTTCTTGCACCCATAGCACTTTCACAGTCCCTCAGTCCAGACCCTCTGTCTGGATTCTAGAATTCCTTATGTCTGTTATACTCCTCCAGCATGCTTGACTCAGAGTCAAATCTTTCTTAGCTTCTACTTGGTTTATGAAACTTCCATACTCTGGCCGCAGGCGGATCAGCAACAATACTATCAGATCTTCATCAAGGAGATCTTTCCAGCTGCTGGATTAAAGCCAGAAAATCATCCAGGTGCTCACGCTAGCACTGATGCTCTCCCATTCTAATACTGAAGAACTTCTTTTGTAAAAATATTCTACTTTTAAATGAAGTATCTACATAAAGTCTTTGAATTTCTCAGATATTTTTAGCTTTATCAATATGAATCACCCCGCAAATATCCTGGTCCTCCAAACCTTTAAACAGGATCCCATTGGCTTTGTTGCTGTGTTCGTCCCATTTTCTTTGCTTTTCAGGTTCCTCATTTGCTGGTCTTGGATCTTTAATTGTGTGTCCCCACCCACCCACACACCCCACCCACCCACACACACACACAGCTTCTGAGGGGAGCCTCTGGTGAGTCTTATTTCTTTAATGAGAGATCAATCCACAAACCGTCCTCTGCTACCATGTAGCCTCTAGTATATTTTAGGCATGATCTTGAGACTGATTAAGGAGTGAATGAAGAGAGTTCATTCAGGAACTACAACTTTTACAAAAAGGAGAGAAACAGAATAGATTCTGACTACCTCAGTAAAAAGGGAGGAGGGACTTCTGGAAAGAAACAGGAAGCAGGAAGCAGCCTTTGAATGCCAATCTGGAGACATGCAGGAAGGACAGAAGAGAGGAGGAAAGAAGGATCCCACTCTGCCATCTATCTAACTGTCAGACCTGCTGCCCCTTGCAGGTATTCTGTGTCTTCTGCCTTCTCTGTACACAAGACATTGTATTTCCAACAAATTGCCCAGAGTTTGGAAGAAAACTCAAAGAGGTATGGAGCCAAACGTGGCAAATATCACCCATGCAAAAAAGGCCTAAATGTCCTTTCTGAAATAGTAATTTGTAAATGTAAGAGAAATATAAAGCATATTTTATCATAAAACAAAAGTTGTTTCCATGAAGAATATGATTAAATTTAAGAATATTTTGTTTTAAACTGTTCAGGCCATCAGCTGACCAAGCTTACTTAATGAGGTAAATCCCCCCCCTTCATTAGTGAGAACAGTAGAGGCAACTTGAATAATGAAAGACAAACATATAGCACATCAGATGGAGTACTTTAATATGGTTGGATACAGAGCTAAGGATAATTGGGTAGACACACAATAGGGCTTTATTTTACAGGAGAAATAAGTTTTTAACTTGTAGAAAAATGCATTTATTTTACGAGCTGTATTCCACAAACCTAATAGGGACGTCTCTTTCTGTCCCTTCCTCTTTCTCTAGCCTTCCTCTGACTCCAGAACTGTTTCTTAGCTTCAGCCGTTGTTACTTCAATATGGGGACTATAACATTGGCCTGTAAGGACTATTGCAACCACCTGCATGAAGTACTTTGATTATTTGAAATACACAATGTGAATGTTGTGCTTTTTGATATTATGGAGGCCTTTATAGTCATTACAGTTTATAATTATTAGTCCTATCCTTTATTCACCAATAGTCTTGAGACAACCCTTTCTGTGAAGCCATCTCTTAGAAGAGGGTGCCTTTTAAATCAATGTTTTGATTAATCTCTAATAATATGCTGTAAATTATTCTGAACTACTGTGTACCCCATTGTAGTTTGGGCTGCCCAGTTCTTTTGAATTTTTCCATTTATTATTGAATAATAATAATAAAATTCTTTTTTTGTTTATTATGCAGTAATAACAAAATATTAAAAGATCTGACAAACAAGCTGCACATTACATACTGATGTGTTTAATTGTGTCCAATTCCCTTTTTAAAAGAGAGGAAGGTCGTTTTGAGGGGGCACAGAGAAGCTGCAACCCAACACGCATATATGACTTCTTTTCCTCGGATTGCCAATGCATGAGGAGAAGACACTTAAGACCGTAAGAAAAGACCTGCTGGATCAGAACAGCAATTCATCTGGTTTCACACAGTGGCCAGCCAGTTACTCTGGAGGGCCAGCAGGGTATAGAGGATGAAGCCTTCTCCTGAAGTTGCTTCCTGGCCCTGGTATTCAGATCGTTGCTGCCTCTGGATGTCAGGGTTCCCTTTAGTTCCTATGGCTTGAAGTTACTGATAGACCTATACTTTATGAATCTGTCTAATCCCCTTGTAAAGGTATCTATGCCTGTAGCCATCACTGCTTCCTTTGCCAGTGAATTCCACGTTTTAATTTGAGGTGTGCACTGAGAAAATTTCCATTTCTGTTATTGGTTTGTTCCAGCTGGGCCAGTGCCGGCTTGGATCTAATCCATTTTTAAAAAATGTTTTCATGCATTTTGCCTGCTGCATAGGGGCATATGCATGCTGTTCTTTTCAAGGTGGGTTGGGGAAATGAGGCTGTAGAGCAACTGTTTTTGGACTTAATGGAACCAAAATTGCACAGAACGCAGCCCTTCCTCTAAATTATCAACCCACTGAATTTCAGCACACACTAGGGTTTCCTGGTCCTTTGACACCCCCGGTGGGAGATTGGGAGCCTGGCACCTACCTTGCTGTGCCCTGGGTCATGGTATCATGCATGCAGCACGCACGCACTCCTGGCTTGTGCAATGATGTCACTTCTGGGAAGTGACACCATGGGGGGGGGAGGGTCAAAGGGAGGCCGGAACACTCTTGCGGGCTGGATTAGCTTGCTGTGAAGCATGTTTTGGCCTGAAAAGGGCCCTCTGTGGGGCATGTTTTGGCCCAAATAGGACTACTGTGGGTGCAAGAGTGCACTGCGCCATCCAGGGGCATGCCGTGCCGCCCGGGAGGCGCCCCAGGGAGCGCCCCCCCGGCCAAATAACTGGGTGCAGGGGGAAAGGTGGGAGCAGGGGATCCCCCGCCCCTAGCACACACACAACCATTGGGTTCCATGTTTACATACCCCAAAAATGCTTGGGAAAATGTATCAAGGCAGTTGTTGGGAAGCTGCATGCACACTGAGTGTTCTTTTCAAAAGGGGTTGGGGAAACAAGGCTTTATTCATGCTTAACCAGAATCTGCATAATTTCCAACCATTATTCTCCCCTCCTGGTCCAAAACCCATTAATCCAGTGAGTTTCTCTTCAAGTACAAAACACACACACACAACAATGGCAAAGAAGGGCAAGTGTAGGTGGGTGCACACAATAGTGGGAAACTAGCTGGAGTGGCAAAACAGCAGGGGCGGGCTCGTGCCCAAGCAGGAGAGCACTCAGTTGACAACCAGCACTGTGCAGTATTTTTTTTTTTAAAAATCCTGCTTTATGATAGGGCCAATAAATTAGCTTTTTGTCCTACTGTTGCCTTTTGATGTCATGTTTCCCTGCAATTTGTAGTTGCATTCCCACAATGGGGGGTGAATCCTTATTTTCAAAATAGTAAAGAGTCCAGTAGCACCTTTAAAACTAACCAACTTTACTGTAGCTTAAGCTTTTGAAAACCACGGTTCTCTTCATCAGATGCACCTGACGAAGAAAACTGTGGTTCTCGAAAGCTTATGCTACAGTAAAGTTGGTTAGTCTTAAAGGTGCTACTGGACTCTTCTGTTTTGCTACTACAGACTAACATGGCTAACTCCTCTGGATCCTTCTTTTCAGTGTTCAGAAGGAGCCCCCCACCAGAGTTGACGAGGTGGATCTGTCTAAGCACTGTCCTCAACTCTGATCTTTGAACTTCAGAACCGAAAAACCTTCCTAAAACAGTCCATGACAGTGAGATTGAGAGTGAGATGGTGGTGATGGGTGGTTTGGGTTTTTTAGTGGGGCAGGATGGGCCTCTTTCTTTTCTTAATTTTTTTCCCAGTAAAAGTGGGAGACCAGGCAGGTTGCCTAGTCTCCGTTTGCTGACTAAAACCGTTAACCCAGAATTGAAAAAATGAAAGACAAGAAGTTAAACTGATGCCACAGCTACAGTGTCAATAAAGAAAATGAAGGCAGTCCAGTTTTAGCGGACTGGTGCTTCCACGTGGAATACTGATCCGGAAAGACTTTGGTGCCTGCATGGAACTGTTCACAGCTCTGCTATCTCTGCTTGTCAACAGGATTCACAATTTTAATCAGAGCCCAGTAAAGATGAAGTCTTTTCCCATCAAGATGAAGTATCTCATGGTGCTCCTTGACCCATTATCTTAGGCTAACTTCTGCAGTCGCAGTTGGCTTGTGGTGGCACCTAAGTGAAGGACAGTGGCAGCAGAAGGCAACTGAATGGGCAACTTGGTGCACAGCACACATGCCTGGGTCTTCCTTGGTGCAGCTTTCCTTTAATAATTCTTTATTATTTCTAGGGGTGTGCAAGGAAAAAACTTTCGGCTTTCTTGTTTCGGGATTACCCGAAACAAGATTCTCTACCGGCATTAGCCGAAAGCCGAAACAAGAATCTCTTTCGGGATTCGGGATTCGGCATTATTTCGGCATTCTTTCGGGATTCTTTCGGGTTTTTTTGCTGGGAAAATGCCTCCGTCTTTCAGGACGCCTGGAGGAGGCATTTTCCCACCAAATAAGCCCAAAACTGGTGGGGACCTTCCTCTAACCCTTCTCTAACAACTACCCAAGTTTCAGACAGATTGGACTTTGGGGGGCCATGTTATGGCCCCCCAAAGCAGGTCCCCCCATCCTCCCCATAAGAAAGCAAAGGAGCAGCATATTGTTAGCATGCTGCTGCTGATCTTTCTTCATTATTTCCTTCCTTTGCCAGGGGTGGCATTTTGCATGCAAAATGCCCCCCAGCCCTCAGGGGCCCTTCTCCCACCCCTCCTCCCACCCCCCACCAAGGCTCAGCCTGCTCCCACTTGGGGGGGCCATTTCATGGCCTCCCCAAGTAGGTGCTCTAATCTCTACCACTGACAGCTGGGGGAGGCTTGTGTTGCCAGGGGTGGCATTTTGCATGCAAAATGCCCCCCAACCCTCTGGGGCCCTTCTCCCACCCCTCCTCCCACCCCCCACCAAGGCTCAGCCTGCTCCCACTTGGGGGGGCCATTTCATGGCCTCCCCAAGTAGGTGCTCTCAGCCCCTAAAGTCCACCCTTCACAGCCCCACACAAACCCAATTCCCCCCCAGCTGCCACACACAGACCCAAATCCCCCCAGTAGCCCCTCACAGACCCAAATCAACCCCCACCTGCCCCACACCCACCATAACCCCAGGAACAGGCTGGCCTGCCCTCCCCTTTTGGGAACCCCTAAACTCTCTTTCCCAGGGCAGTTCTGCACAGACAAGGGGTGCTACAATGGTGGCAGTGCCAAATCGTCCCTGGGAAAGAGCACCTGCCGTGGCACACAGACAACCACCCTCCTGACCCCCCCACCACCCGCAGAGAAGGCTGGCCAGCCTGCCCCATTGTTCCCTATGCTGGGAACCAACCTCCCATCAAAGAAGGGAACACAGACACACAATCATTAAGTTTAAAAAACCTTTATTTTCTCATTTTCAAATTACAAGTGGTCAACTGTCCGGGGTCAGCAGCCCAGCCCCCGGACTTGCTGACAGGCAGCGGCAGGGGCCAGCCAGGCTCGGCAGCACATAAGCCGGCTGGGGCAGCTCCTCGTGAGCAAGGCCAGGCAGGCTCAGCAGCACAGAAGCCGGCTGGGGCAGCTCCTCGTGAGCAAGGCCAGGCAGGCTCAGCAGCACCGAAGCCGGCTGGGGCAGCTCCTCATGAGCAAGGCCAAGGAGACCTCAGCTGGGGATGGCTCGCATTCAATCCCACCCTGCCAGCAAGGCAAGGAAGCCAAGAAGGGATTAGTGGTAGGAGGGAAACACCTGAGGGAAGGCCCAGCTGGGCCAAGTCAGGAGATGGCACGAGCCTAGAAGGAGGGCGGGGCGGGGAAAGGAAGCCCTATATAAGGTGGCTAGGAAGAGCTCTGAGGTGGTGGGTGTGAGTGAGGAGTGATGATGTGGAGTGAGAGCAGTAGGATGCAAGGGTGGAGGCTTGGAGGAGAGTGCTGGAAGGAGGAGATGAAGGAGGATGCAGGGGGTAAGCAGGCCAGGTTGAGCAGGCCAGCGAGTGGACTGAGAGGGAGTCTGGGTGAGGTATACCGCCCCTCCTTCCACAGAGCAGGGTCCTGCAGAATCCCTGGCCCCCCTGTGACGTCAGGTGCAGACCGCCCAGTGCCACGCCCAGCGGCAGTCGCGGCAAGCCCTGACAAGTTGGTGGCCCGTACGGGGAAGGTCGTTCCCACACAGGCGCCAGGCGAGGGGATGCATCCCAACGCCACGGCAGAGCTCAGACCATGGCTAGAGGCACACCTGGATGAGATGTGGAGGAAGCTGGAGGCAACCTTCCAAGCAGCTCAGGTGGAGCTAGCACAGGCAGTGGAGCACCAGATGCAAGCCTGCACCCCTGCAGCCACCCCACCAGTGGTATGCGCATTTGCGTGGGAAATTAACCCACCAGCCGGCAAGGCGGTGCAGGGTCTGTGCGCCACCGTGAGAATAGGACGGCAGACCCTACAAGCCCTGTTGGACTCAGGGAGTGCAGTATCAGCAATTCATTCCCAACTCATCCCAGCTGACACCCCAGTGCACCGCTGGGTCCCGGTGACAGATGTGATGGGCCGCACCCAGCCGTACCCTATGGTCTGGATCACAGTGGAATACCTGGGAGCGCTCCGCCGCCTGGAAGTTGCCAAGGTGGCCCACTTACCGCTCCCTATGCTGCTGGGGAGAGATGCCCCGGGGTTCTCCAGGCTACTTAGGGAGGCAGCCGAGGGACTGGCAAACCCACAGGTCGCCCCAGCGCTGCAAGTGGAGGAGGCCCCCGACCCGGATGAGGGTCCCTCTACCAGACCAGGGGCAGGCCCGCTGGCCAAGGACCCAGTGGGACCCCCGGCCGACCGTCCCTTCTGCGAGGCCCAAGGGGCAGATGAGTCCTTGCAGCGCTTGCGGGAGACAGCAGCTCGTGAGGAGGACCGAGTGCAGGATGAGCGGAGGTCCCAACGGCTTCCCCGCATTGAGAAGCAAGGAGGGGTGTGGGTCCGCCTAGCCCGTGCCCCAAATGGCCAGGGAGAGATCCGCCAGCTACTGGTGCCAGCAGCTTACCGGGCAGAAGTCCTCCGCACAGCCCATGAGCACGCTTGGGCCGGGCATCTGGGGCACCACAAGACCCTGAAGAAGATCCTTGAGCGGTTCTTCTGGCCCTCCGTGAACGCGGACGTGAAGGCACACTGCCGCTCGTGCCCCACCTGTCAGCGGGTGGCAGCCCGGCGCCCACCAAAGGCCCCCCTCTCCCCGCTGCCTGTCATGGAGACGCCCTTCCAACGCATCGCGATGGACTTTATCGGCCCACTGCCACGCACGCCCCGGGGCCACCGCTTTGCCCTGGTGATTGTGGACTATGCTACACGATTCCCTGAGGTCATCCCGCTTAAGACGATGCAGACCCCGGGGATGATACGAGCCCTGTCCAAGCTTTTTGCCATGGTGGGACTGCCTGATGAAATCTTGACAGACCGGGGGGGGCCGTTCCGGGCCAAAGCCATGCGTCAACTCTGCCAGAATTTGGGGATCCGGCAGGTATTCACCTCGGCGTACCACCCTCAGACCGACGGTTTGGCAGAGCGTCTGAACCAGACCGTCAAGGAAGCCTTGAGGAAGATGACACGGGACAAGCCTCGACAGTGGGACCTATACATCGACCCCCTCATGTTCGCCCTTAGGGAGACCCCGCAGGCGTCCACCGGCTTTAGCCCCTTCGAACTGCTGTACGGGCGCAAGCCGCGGGGGATGCTCTCTCAGTTGGCAGAACGATGGGGTCCCCGCACCAGCAGCCCTGCTCCCCCCATACCGGAGTACATGAGCCAGCTCCGCGAGCGGGTGCAGCAGTCCCAGGCCGAGGCCAACCGCCAGCTGACCCACGCCCAGACAAAGCAGAAGGCGGCCTACGACCGGGGCGCAAGGATGAGGACCTTCCAAATCGGAGAGAAGGTCCTGGTACACCACTCGGTGTTCCCACGGGAGGAGGGGGACCCATGGAGGGGCCCTTACCAAATTCGGAGGGTGCTGGGCCCCACCACCTATGAGCTGCAGTGCGGGCCAGGCCGACGCCGACGCAGAACCCTGCACGTGAACCTGCTCAAGCGGTGGCATGAGCGGCCAGAGGACGGGTGCGTCTTGGCTGAAGACCCCTTAGACCTCCCAGACAGCGAGCTGCCATGGACTGCTGACGCCCCAGAGTTCGAGGAGCCGAAGGTGGATCCACAGCTCAACCCTGCCCAGAAGGCCCAGCTACAGGCCCTGTGGAGGCAAGTGCCCGGGGTCTTTTCAAGACGCCCTGGGGTCACAAACCTGGTGCACCATGCCATCCCCACCCAGCCGGGGCAATCTGCACGGGCAACCTGGCGACCCATCCCCCGGAAGCAGTGGGAGGCAGTGGATCGGGAGACGGAGGAAATGCTGCGCCTGGGGGTGATTGAACCGTCCCAAAGTGAATGGCGCAGCCCCATCGTGTTGGTGCCGAAGCCAGACGGGTCGACTCGATTCTGCGTCGACTACCGCGAGCTGAACAAGGTGGCCAAGTTCGACGCGTACCCCATGCCCCGGGCAGATGTTCTGGTGGGGCAGTTGGGGCCCGCACGGTACCTATCCGCCCTCGACCTAACGAAAGGGTACTGGCAGGTGCCAGTTTGCCCCGAGGACAAGGAAAAGACAGCCTTTGCCACCCCCCGGGGCCTCTTCCAGTTCCGCCGCATGCCCTTCGGCCTCCATGGGGCAGCAGCTACCTTTCAGCGACTGGTGGACCAAGTCCTGGGGGGCTGTCGGGACTTCGCAATGGCTTACATTGATGACATCGTCATCTTCAGTCCCGACTGGCCCACCCACCTGCAACATCTGGAAAGAGTCCTCACCGCGCTCCAGAAGGCAGGGCTGAAGGCCAACCCCAAGAAGAGCCACTTGGGGTTCCAAGAACTCAAGTACCTGGGGTTTGTCATAGGGGGTGGGCAGGTCCGCCCTCCCCCTGAGAAGGTGGCCTCCATCGGGGATGTCCCCCAGCCTCAGACCAAGCGTCAGCTCAGGCGGTTCCTGGGGCTCCTCGGCTATTACGGGCGCTTCATTCCCCATTTTGCATCCCGCGCAGCCCCCCTGACAGACTGCCTGAGGAAGGGCAGCTCTAGTCGCCTCAGCTGGACGCCAGAGCGGACGGCCGCCTTCCAAGACTTACGCACCGCCCTGTCAGACACCACAAAGCTCTGGAACCCTGACTTTGAGAGGCCCTTCATCCTGGCAACTGACGCGTCGGCCTCGGGCCTCGGGGCGGTCTTGATGCAGGAGCGAGACGGGGAGAGGGTGCCCATCTTGTTCTTAAGCCGCAAGCTCCAGCCAGCAGAGCAGAAGTATGCCACCCTCGAGAGAGAAGCCCTTGCCATCAAGTGGGCCGTGGGGGCTTTGAGATATTATCTGGCCAATAACCCCTTTACGCTGGTGACGGATCATGCACCGCTCCAGTGGATGCACCGCATGAAGGAGCACAACCCCCGCGTCCTGAGGTGGTACCTGTCCCTGCTGCCGTACCGATTCGCCATCACCTACCGTCGGGGGGCCAACCACATGGACGCAGACTTCATGTCACGGCTCTTCGAGCCAGACCCCCCCGAGCCGACGTCCAGGCTAAGAGGGGGGGTGTGTCCGGGGTCAGCAGCCCAGCCCCCGGACTTGCTGACAGGCAGCGGCAGGGGCCAGCCAGGCTCGGCAGCACATAAGCCGGCTGGGGCAGCTCCTCGTGAGCAAGGCCAGGCAGGCTCAGCAGCACAGAAGCCGGCTGGGGCAGCTCCTCGTGAGCAAGGCCAGGCAGGCTCAGCAGCACCGAAGCCGGCTGGGGCAGCTCCTCATGAGCAAGGCCAAGGAGACCTCAGCTGGGGATGGCTCGCATTCAATCCCACCCTGCCAGCAAGGCAAGGAAGCCAAGAAGGGATTAGTGGTAGGAGGGAAACACCTGAGGGAAGGCCCAGCTGGGCCAAGTCAGGAGATGGCACGAGCCTAGAAGGAGGGCGGGGCGGGGAAAGGAAGCCCTATATAAGGTGGCTAGGAAGAGCTCTGAGGTGGTGGGTGTGAGTGAGGAGTGATGATGTGGAGTGAGAGCAGTAGGATGCAAGGGTGGAGGCTTGGAGGAGAGTGCTGGAAGGAGGAGATGAAGGAGGATGCAGGGGGTAAGCAGGCCAGGTTGAGCAGGCCAGCGAGTGGACTGAGAGGGAGTCTGGGTGAGGTATACCGCCCCTCCTTCCACAGAGCAGGGTCCTGCAGAATCCCTGGCCCCCCTGTGACGTCAGGTGCAGACCGCCCAGTGCCACGCCCAGCGGCAGTCGCGGCAAGCCCTGACAAACAAATCACAACATATTACACTTATTGTCCCTCATAGCACAACACAACACAATTAACTACACATCAGAGAATCTTAAACACAATTTTTTTTTTGAAATGGACAAACAGTAAAGTTTTGAACATTACAACAGGTCACATAGTGAGCGGGCACAACAGGGCATGGAAACAGAAGATGATCATAATAACTACCAGCCTAATACAACTCTCCCTCCATAACATGACTTAATGGGGGGGAACCACAGCAACAAAATCCCCCCCCAACCCTCTGGGGCCCTTCTCCCACCCTTCCTCCCATCCCCCCACCAAGGCTCAGCCTGCTCCCACTTGGGGGGGCCATTTCATGGCCTCCCCAGGTGGGTGCTCTGCTCTCATCTCTACCACCGACAGCTGGGAGAGGCTTGTCTTGCCAGGGGTGGCATTTTGCATGCCAAATGCCACCCTCACCCTCAGGTGCCCTTCTCCCACCCTTCCCCCCTACCCCCCACCACATGCATTCCTTGACAATCAAGAAATCTGGAGTTAAATATAATGTGCATGTAAGTCCCTCAAAGACAGAAGCAATATGGAGGTAATGACCCATTTGATTTCCACAACCTCAGACACAATTAGGGATCCGTTTCCCCTTGGTGGGGGATCCCCCACTCTCACCTATCACCCCGAAGGGGGAAAGTCAGTGAATGAGCCTTCAAGGTACGCTCCAGGGGCTGCTGCCGTGATGTCACTGATGTCATCTGGCTGCCCTGAGAGTATGCCTGTGCTTTGCAGTGGGCTGATTTGGGCCCTACAGGCCAAAGCAGGATCCCTTGTGGCCCAAATCTGCCTGCTGTGAATTGTGCGTGCTCCCCAGCCTTGTGTGATGATCACATCACCTCCTAGAACAAACATCATCATGCCAGAGCATTGCCATTAAATGATCATGCGTGTGTGAACAGACCCTAAGTATCCTGTAGGCTTCAGTGATGGTATAGTAATGTTTTCACTCACATTATAGAGAGAGAGAGAGACAGAGAAGGGGGGGAGGCACTGAAGCTAGATTATTTCTTCTATTTTACTGTCCCCTTCCAAAGCCAGGGTGGCATTGGCACAATGCCCCCCTCCCCCCGGCCAGAGCCTTAGTACCAGTATGCATTGACAGGCCCATGCATCATAGTCCTTTTTGAGACCCAGCCAAGTTGTGTGCCTTTTGGAGAAAAATGTTCAAGTTGCTGGTGGGGGTATGAACAGTTTTTAGATATCCACTGTAGTGCAATGGCTAGAGAGTTGGTCTAGAATCTGGCAGACTCTGATTCTGTGCCTTGTAGGCTTGATGGATGTTCTTGGCTCAGCCTAAGTAAACAATTGTGTTGTGTTTTCCAGAGGCAGTCTAGGTGATTTTGGGGCCCTGGACAAATGTTCTTGACGGGGCCCCAGAACCAGTGCCGCCCCACCACTGGCTCCTTGCCAAGGCCAAGCAATTTGGTAACCTAGGCCCCAGATAGAGTGGGCAGGAGTGCGTTGTTTCCTTCCTCCCCCCCCCTCCACCCCCTCATACAACTAAGAAGGCCATCGGTGGAGTCACTCCAATGTGAGGCATGGAGCAGCTGTCTATTGTTAGCCTGGTTGTGATGAGGGTGAAACAAATCAAGGGAGAACAGCAATGTGTAAACCACTCTAGGTTCCCATGGGGGAGAAAACCGGGGCATAAGATAAACCTTTAATTTGGTGGGGAGGGGGTATATACATTTTATGTGTATGTGTCTGTATGTTTTATGCATTCAAATCACTTGTGGTGTACTTTAGAATTATATTGAGCTCCACAGTATCCCAAAAACCTTGTCCATGTATTGCAAACCGAAGTCAATCTACCACATCTAGGGTATTCTTCTTTTCCCTACTGCCTTCAATTTTTCTTAGCATTATTGTCTTTTCTAGTGAACCTTGTCTTCTCATGATGTGACATAAGCACTATCATCAATTGATATCTTCAAGGGAGAAAGCAGGCCTGATTTGGTCTGGATGCCACTTACATGTCTTTTTCGGAGTCCATGGTACATGTAAATTGAAACTTTCTTCCCACTTCACAGTGTGAATGCTTTTTCCTCCTATGAGCTTTGTCTAAATTTTACTGTACTGATACTGCTCATTTGGCCAAAAGGCCTGCCCTTGATCAATGCCACATTAAATACTTCATAATAAAAATATGTTTTTAGAACCATTTAAAAGTGTCCTTAAGTGCCATACGCTGATTTAAAAAACCATAAGCTAAATGTTTGGGAACACAACCAGATATGTGAATGACTGAAATGCAGCCCAATCCCACTGCTACTTAAAATCCATTTTTGATGGAGGTCTGGATTGTCTTACATTGGTGTCATTGGGCTTGGAATCAGGAACCTGGAAGCGTTCCATGGGGGCTACAACTTTCATGCCAAGGCTAAGAGGGTGGGAACGGGATCTCTCTGGGGTGGCAAACTCTGGCCTTGGAAGTTACTGGCAATTTGGGGGTGGGACTTGTGGAAAGGAAAATCTGAGTAGGGATCTCCCCCAGAATCCATGGTCCGCATTTGCCCTCTAAAGAGATTGCCCTTGGAAGCAGCCAGTTTATCTGTAGGGAACTACTCTCTCTAACCTGAACTCAAGCCCAACCAGGAGTTTGGCAGCCCTAGGAAAATTTCTGAAAAAGATGGCAAAGGAGGGCCAGCAACTGATAGAGGCATGGAAGCCCACACCAGGACAGTAGCAGGGGCCTACTTGGGCAAAAGGGACGACCAGTGCTCTCATCCCCCATAGTCCACTCCTTACAGCCCCACACAAACCCAGTTCCCCCACCCCAGCTGCCACACACAGACCCAAATCCTCCACTCAGCCCCTCTCAGAACCAAAACCACCCTCAGCTGCCCCACACTGAGTACCCCAGGAACAGGCTGGCCAGCCTGCCCCATTGTTCCCTATGCTGGGAACCAACCTCCCATCAAAGAAGGGAACACAGACACACAATCATTAAGTTTAAAAAACCTTTATTTTCTCATTTTCAAATTACAAGTGGTCAACAAATCACAACATATTACACTTATTGTCCCTCATAGCACAACACAACACAATTAACTACACATCAGAGAATCTTAAACACAATTTTTTTTTTGAAATGGACAAACAGTAAAGTTTTGAACATTACAACAGGTTACATAGTGAGCGGGCACAACAGGGCATGGAAACAGAAGATGATCATAATAACTACCAGCCTAATACAACTCTCCCTCCATAAAACGACTTAATGGGGGGCAACCACTGCAACAGGGTCCAGCAGAACCTATGTCATTTCCTGTGGCTGTGCTTTCAGTTCAGACACACAAAGCTGAACTGGGCACTTCCAAGGCACTGGACAATGGTATTTCTGGAGCAGTTCTGCAGAGGTCTCCCCCCACCCCCACACCAGCCTCAGAATTTACCTGGGAACATCTGTGAGAGATCATCATTGGCCGGTGCCCATCCACCACTCTTCCCGCATCCCCCAACCATGCAAACCCAACATTAACATCAAATTTTTTTTTTTAAACATGAACATTCAATCAACTTTTAAAAAACATAATCACAACATTTTTTTTTGGGTTTTTTTCCTTTTTTTTACATGAACAGAACATCAACTTTTAAAAAACATAATCACAACATTTTTTTGGGTTTTTTTTTTTTTACATGAACATTCAATCAACTTTTAAAAAACATAATCACAACATTTTTTTTTGTTTTTTTTTCCTTTTTTTTACATGAACAGAACATCAACTTTCAAAAAACAGTACAACAATTCTTCTACAATTTTTTTTACAATGATTTCATCTGATAAAAACACCTAAGCAATCCCTATCTAACCTGTTTCTCCCTCCAGTAGCAATCCATGTTTCTGGGGCATTATTTTTCATAATAAATTTGGTCCCACAGGGTATGTCTCAGTGATGGGAGATGTTTTGAATACCCTGGGGGGGGGCTTTCAAATTGCTGGGTGTTTTCCCTTTGCCACTGGTTCCTAACCACCCTCCCTCTACTGGCCGGTTTTAACTGTATATACAGGGTTTTATACAGGGGAGAGCGCGATTCCAAAGGATTGGACTCATAGAGGATGCAGGCCACAAGTTGGGCTCACCTCAGTCACTCTGGAAGTCCAGTCCTGAGAAATCGAAGAGGCGAGAGTTGACCTTCAGGAAGGTCAACTGCTCGACTCTCCATGGGAGAAGGCGAGTGCGATGTGGGCCGACAATGTCGCCCGCATGTGAAAAGACGCGCTCGCTCTCCACGCTCGTCGGAGGGCATGAGAGCAGCCGCTGCGCCTCGAGGGAGAGGTCCGGCCAGACCGACTCCTTCCTGGCCCAGTAGCTGAGCGGATCGGTGGAGAGCGACTCGCAGGGCTCCGCGAGGTAGTCCCTGACCATCGCCTCCGCCGGATCCTCTCTCACGGTCCTCACGACCCCAGAGGGGACGAGGGCCCACCGGAGCATCTCCATCTCCATCGGCACTCCGGTGGTGGCCTCGGGGGGGGCCTGCGCAGAGGGGGCGTCAGAGGGACCCGCACGGCAGGGCCCCTCTTGCGTCCCCCCTGTCGACAGGCGTCCCCTCTTGGCCTGCCTGCGCCTCACCCAAGAGCAGAGCCCGTCTCTGGCTTGGGTGAGGTTCCCGTCCCGCTCGGCGAAAGTGCCCTTTATGCGCGGGTCACACATGGTCGCCAACATGTATGACTCTTCCTTAGTGAGAGGAGTTAGCCTGGCAGCTATGCCCTGCTGCAGCCTTCTCACTAATGCGCGCACCGCTGGAACAAGGTCAGCACGGGGCGCGACCCGGTCTGCAAGGGTGGCCAGATTCCTCTGGAGCGTGTGCACCAGGGGAATGACCAGACCGAGGGTCGCCGTGTCTGACGAGACCGCCACAGTGAAGTCCTTGAAGGGCTTCAGGACCTCCACTGTCTGGGTGATGGTGAGCCAATCCTCCCGGTTGAACTCACCCACCTGACTCGCACCGCGGTGCTCGGAGAGCCACGCGTGGAGTGCGGCCTGCTGCTCCACCAAGCGCTCAAGCATGGCGCAGGTGGAGTTCCAGCGAGTGCTGACGTCAGTGATCAGAGCGTGCTCTGGCACACCTGTCCTGACCTGTGTCTGGCGCAGTTCGTGCGTGGCCTTCACGCTGCGCGAGAAGTGACCCGTGAGCCTCCGACATTTCTGGACAAGTAACTGGAGTTCACGGGTCCGGGTATCCACGGGTTCCTTCGAGGAGCCCAACCCCAGCGCATCTCTCACCACTAGGTGAAGCTTGTGAGCGGCACAGTAGACGCTCTCTCGGCTCACTAGATGCGCCGCTGCCCTCATGTTCTTGCCACCGTCCGTCACCATGCATCCCACGGTGGCGGGTCCCTGGCCTATCCACTCGTCCAACTGTCTCCTTAAGGTGGCAGCGATGTTCTCCGCCGTGTGGGACACGTCGAGCACCTCGGCGTGAAGCAAGGCCTTGCAGTAGCCGGCCTGGCGGTCTCGCATCCTTCCCTGTCTAGCTGTGCTAGGCACCTCCCCCCGGCCCCCACCCAGAACCGACTCGGGTTCCCACCAGTGAGCAGTAAGCGAGAGGTACGCTTGCTGCACACTTGGGCAGGTCCAGATGTCCGATGTGAAGTGCACAGTTCTCCCGGCAACCCGGGACAGCTGTGCCTTCACATGATCCCTGGCAGCCCTGTAAAACGAGGGCACCACCGATCTGCTCAACGACGTGCGAGCAGGGACGGCGTACCAGGGAAAGCAATCTTGGAGCAGCCCTGAGAAGCCGAAGTCTTCAACTACGGAATACGGTTGCCCATCCACTGCTATCATGTTGACGATGTGGCGCGTGATGCGCCTGCTCGCCCTCCGGATCCCCTCTCTGGGCACACTAGCGCCCTGCATACCAAGCATCTCCGGGAGAGAGGCTTGGCGTCCCTTTCCTGCAGGTACCCTTGGGGGGAGAGCACCAGAGGAGCCTGCCTCCTTCTGGCTAGCTGGCGGCCGTGCGGCGCCACTCGAACCCTCCTCCCGAAGAAGCACCGCCTGGTGGTGCCTCTTCATATGGTACCTCATCCCAGACGTGGAGAGATGCCACACATCTTTGCCACGGCTGACGCGCTGCCTACAATGCAGGCACAGGGCTGCTCGGGGATCCTCCGCTGCCTGGAAGTGCTTCCAGATTTCGGAGGAAAAGGGCATCCCACGCTTCCCAGGAGAAGCGCGTTCGGGACCACCCTGCGGCACCTCCTGTGAGGTGCTCTGGCCGGACACACCGTGTCCCACTCTCGGCCGGGCAGGTGGGGATGGACGAGGCTGAAGGGGCAGAGATGTGGGCTCTTCCACCACAGTCTCTGCCTCTTCCTCCCGCGTCCTCTCCTCCTGCACAGCCGTGAGAGGCCTGCTGCTGGCCTCAGAGGAAACTGGGGTGGACCGCCCCAGGGGGGGTCTCACGGGCAGTTCCTCCAACATCCTCCGGGTTCCTGGGGTGAGCGGGAGCGCAGGGAAAGTCATGTGCTCCGCGCCCATCCCAGGAGACACCACATGCTGCCCCTCCTCCAGCAGCTGGCTCGCAACCACTGGAGGAGGAGGAGCCTCAGCAGCAGGCCCCTGCCCAGTGCCAGCCCCTGCCTCACGCACCCGGGTTGGGGGTGGCCCTCCAGCAGCTGCCTCAGGAAAGAGAGTCTTGCGAACCCTCTTCCTGTCACCAGAAGCCAGGCTGGTGAACGGCAGCAGCGCAGGGGAGGGCCTCCTCCGCTCAGATGGGGGGGCTGCCGCAGCAGTCCCCCTCCCCCTCCCCTCCTCCCCTCTAGATTTCTCCCTAGCCTTTCCCCCGGGGCCCCTCTCTGCTTTCCTCTCCGACATACTTTCCCCTCCCAAATTCAACCCTAACTAATCAGAAAAGATTTAGAAAACAAAGGTCAACTTTGTTTTCAAGACCTAACTAACCTGCTCTAAATCTGTGCTTCTAGTGGCTCTGTGACTTGGAGATGAACAATCAAGTGCCTTTTTAAGCAACCCTATTTATGTCAGGGAACCTGAGCCTGCCAATCAGCTGAATTCCTCTGGAATTGAGCTGGCCCTAAACCCCAATAACAGGTGACAAAGCCTTAAACACTCTCACACTAGTATGCCCGGGCCGGCCTGGCACCACCACGGGTGCCAGAGATGGGCAGTGGAACCCTAGTTATGGGGGCACTAATGGGAAGCCTATTGACAGCTATTACAAATTTTTATGTATATATATATATATATAGAATTCAAACCTAACACTCACTCACTAATGCTTTCCCTGCTGAGTCCCTATTTAGTTTTTTAAAAAAAACTAGGCTCGGTTTCCCTAATGATTATGTTGAGGGCAATTATCCACTGATCACCTACCAACTGGCCTACCTACCTAAGAGACACTATTTAGCGGGACCGATGTATCTGTGGTATGTCGGTGTGGGGTGTGGATGTGGTGTTTTGAAGATGAGCCTCCCCCCTCCCAAGCTAGCAAGAACCCACCCCCAAGGCCACCCAAATGTGAACCCGGACTCGCTCACAGTAACACCAGTCCTGCAGTCCAGCGATGTTCAGGCGGTCTTGCAGCTGGTCCTCCTCTCCTCCACGATGCTGTCAAGAAAATTGGAAATGTTAGCAGAGTCAACACCACACGCCGCACACGCAACCCCCAAAATTCAAGGCCCCGTTGCACAAGCCAAGTCAGCCCCCCCCCCTTAAAGGCTAGGGCCAACCAGCAGCAAAACAAAACACATCCACCCAGCAGAGCTTCTGGCCTGTGCAGGCCAAAAGCTGGCACACTCATTTTTTAGTCCTGTGAAACAGTAGTTCATGCCCACCCCACACTCAAACTTGAAAAATGAAACATGAAAGAAAGCAGGCACTGCGATCAATGCTGGCCCCCCTAACCCCCAAACAATATCCTCTTGCCCAACCAGAAAATGCCCCCCCCCGGCCCAAGCCATAAAGACAGAGCCAAAGCATATGCTCGCAGGTAGGCACAGCAGCAGACATAAGCTCAAAAACCAAATTTAACAACAACCCTACCAGTCCACCAGTGCAGATGTCCAGCAATGTTGATCCTCCACGCAGAGATCTGCAGGCCGATGTCCACCAAGTGCAGTCCAGTCCAGAAGAGGTCCACCAACGATAAACAACCTGAATGTGAAGCAAAACAGTGAGTGCCAGGCCAGCAAACGGGAAGGGTTACCAAAGCCGGAGCAGCAGGCCTGTGTGTGGGCCGAAGGCTGGCACAGTTGATCAGGACGGAGCCTGTTGGGAATCCTTGCAAGCAGGGGACCAGACACAGAAACGCAAGCCACACCATTCCAGATTGTGGAGCACTACTGTGAGTGCCAGCCAGAAGAAAGGCTTCTGGCCTGTGTAGGCCCAAAGCTGGCACACTCTGGTTTTAATCTTAAAACAGTGGATCAAGCTTAAAGAAGGCAAGCACAACAACCAATGCTGAAACCCCCCCCCCCCCCACCATCAAACATTGTCTGCCCAACCTGTCCCCCAGGCCATACCTGTGTGTGGCCCACAGGCTGGCACAGTTGATCAGGACGGAGCCTGTTGGGAATCCTTGCAAGCAGGGGACCAGACACAGAAAAGCAAGCCACACCATTCCAGATTGTGGAGCACTACTGTGAGTGCCAGCCAGAAGAAAGGCTTCTGGCCTGTGTAGGCCCAAAGCTGGCACACTCTGGTTTTAATCTTAAAACAGTGGATCAAGCTTAAAGAAGGCAAGCACAACAACCAATGCTGAACCCCCCCCCCCCCACCATCAAACATTGTCTGCCCAACCTGTCCCCCAGGCCATACCTGTGTGTGGCCCACAGGCTGGCACAGTTGATCAGGACGGAGCCTGTTGGGAATCCTTGCAAGCAGGGGACCAGACACAGAAAAGCAAGCCACACCATTCCAGATTGTGGAGCACTTCTGTGAGTGCCAGCCAGAAGAAAGGCTTCTGGCCTGTGTAGGCCCAAAGCTGGCACACTCTGGTTTTAATCTTAAAACAGTGGATCAAGCTTAAAGAAGGCAAGCACAACAACCAATGCTGAACCCCCCCCCCCACCATCAAACATTGTCTGCCCAACCTGTCCCCCAGGCCATACCTGTGTGTGGCCCACAGGCTGGCACAGTTGATCAGGACGGAGCCTGTTGGGAATCCTTGCAAGCAGGGGACCAGACACAGAAAAGCAAGCCACACCATTCCAGATTGTGGAGCACTACTGTGAGTGCCAGCCAGAAGAAAGGCTTCTGGCCTGTGTAGGCCCAAAGCTGGCACACTCTGGTTTTAATCTTAAAACAGTGGATCAAGCTTAAAGAAGGCAAGCACAACAACCAATGCTGAACCCCCCCCCCCACCATCAAACATTGTCTGCCCAACCTGTCCCCCAGGCCATACCTGTGTGTGGCCCACAGGCTGGCACAGTTGATCAGGACGGAGCCTGTTGGGAATCCTTGCAAGCAGGGGACCAGACACAGAAAAGCAAGCCACACCATTCCAGATTGTGGAGCACTTCTGTGAGTGCCAGCCAGAAGAAAGGCTTCTGGCCTGTGTAGGCCCAAAGCTGGCACACTATGGTTTTAATCTTAAAACAGTGGATCAAGCTTAAAGAAGGCAAGCACAACAACCAATGCTGAAACCCCCCCCCCCACCATCAAACATTGTCTGCCCAACCTGTCCCCCAGGCCATACCTGTGTGTGGCCCACAGGCTGGCACAGTTGATCAGGACGGAGCCTGTTGGGAATCCTTGCAAGCAGGGGACCAGACACAGAAAAGCAAGCCACACCATTCCAGATTGTGGAGCACTACTGTGAGTGCCAGCCAGAAGAAAGGCTTCTGGCCTGTGTAGGCCCAAAGCTGGCACACTCTGGTTTTAATCTTAAAACAGTGGATCAAGCTTAAAGAAGGCAAGCACAACAACCAATGCTGAACCCCCCCCCCCCACCATCAAACATTGTCTGCCCAACCTGTCCCCCAGGCCATACCTGTGTGTGGCCCACAGGCTGGCACAGTTGATCAGGACGGAGCCTGTTGGGAATCCTTGCAAGCAGGGGACCAGACACAGAAACGCAAGCCACACCATTCCAGATTGTGAAGCACAACTGTGAGAGCCAGCCAGAAGAAAGGCTTCTGGCCTGTGTAGGCCCAAAGCTGGCACACTCTGGTTTTAATCTTAAAACAGTGGATCAAGCTTAAAGAAGGCAAGCACAACAACCAATGCTGAACCCCCCCCCCCCACCATCAAACATTGTCTGCCCAACCTGTCCCCCAGGCCATACCTGTGTGTGGCCCACAGGCTGGCACAGTTGATCAGGACGGAGCCTGTTGGGAATCCTTGCAAGCAGGGGACCAGACACAGAAAAGCAAGCCACACCATTCCAGATTGTGAAGCACAACTGTGAGAGTCAGCCAGAAGAAAGGCTTCTGGCCTGTGTAGGCCCAAAGCTGGCACACTCTGGTTTTAATCTTAAAACAGTGGATCAAGCTTAAAGAAGGCAAGCACAACAACCAATGCTGAAACCCCCCCCCCCCACCATCAAACATTGTCTGCCCAACCTGTCCCCCAGGCCATACCTGTGTGTGGCCCACAGGCTGGCACAGTTGATCAGGACGGAGCCTGTTGGGAATCCTTGCAAGCAGGGGACCAGACACAGAAAAGCAAGCCACACCATTCCAGATTGTGGAGCACTACTGTGAGTGCCAGCCAGAAGAAAGGCTTCTGGCCTGTGTAGGCCCAAAGCTGGCACACTCTGGTTTTAATCTTAAAACAGTGGATCAAGCTTAAAGAAGGCAAGCACAACAACCAATGCTGAACCCCCCCCCCCCCACCATCAAACATTGTCTGCCCAACCTGTCCCCCAGGCCATACCTGTGTGTGGCCCACAGGCTGGCACAGTTGATCAGGACGGAGCCTGTTGGGAATCCTTGCAAGCAGGGGACCAGACACAGAAAAGCAAGCCACACCATTCCAGATTGTGGAGCACTACTGTGAGTGCCAGCCAGAAGAAAGGCTTCTGGCCTGTGTAGGCCCAAAGCTGGCACACTCTGGTTTTAATCTTAAAACAGTGGATCAAGCTTAAAGAAGGCAAGCACAACAACCAATGCTGAAACCCCCCCCCCCCCACCATCAAACATTGTCTGCCCAACCTGTCCCCCAGGCCATACCTGTGTGTGGCCCACAGGCTGGCACAGTTGATCAGGACGGAGCCTATTGGGAATCCTTGCAAGCAGGGGACCAGACACAGAAAAGCAAGCCACACCATTCCAGATTGTGGAGCACTACTGTGAGTGCCAGCCAGAAGAAAGGCTTCTGGCCTGTGTAGGCCCAAAGCTGGCACACTCTGGTTTTAATCTTAAAACAGTGGATCAAGCTTAAAGAAGGCAAGCACAACAACCAATGCTGAACCCCCCCCCCACCATCAAACATTGTCTGCCCAACCTGTCCCCCAGGCCATACCTGTGTGTGGCCCACAGGCTGGCACAGTTGATCAGGACGGAGCCTGTTGGGAATCCTTGCAAGCAGGGGACCAGACACAGAAAAGCAAGCCACACCATTCCAGATTGTGGAGCACTACTGTGAGTGCCAGCCAGAAGAAAGGCTTCTGGCCTGTGTAGGCCCAAAGCTGGCACACTCTTGTTTTAATCTTAAAACAGTGGATCAAGCTTAAAGAAGGCAAGCACAACAACCAATGCTGAAACCCCCACCCCACCATTAAACATTGTCTGCCCAACCTGTCCCCCAGGCCATGCCAAGAATAAACTGCAACACCTTTTTGCAGAGGCAGGCCACAGCAGCACATTGCCCAGCATCAAAAAAATTTACAAAAATTTAAAAAAGGCCTACCAGGTGTCCTCTCAGGATGTCCAGCACAGTTGATCCTCCAGGCAGATGTCCTCCAGGCTCCAGGTGCAGTCTCTCTTCTTCTCCTCTCTCGGTCACAGCTCAGCAGCAGCAGCAACAGAAGTGTTCCAGACAGTCTTGCTCCAAATTTAAATCCCCTGCTGCAGCCTCAGCCAAAGATTTAAATCTATTGGCTGGCATGAGAATGCAGCAGTGGGATTGGTGACTCCTAAAGTCCCCACTCCCCTGCCTTTCCCCACCCACACTCCAAGAGCCACCCTCCTCCTGCTCCCCCTCCCCTACCTGTTAGTTTTGGCGGGAATCTCTGCTGCTTTGCAAATGCAAAGTGCAATGCAATGCTTGCACCTTGCATTTGCAAGGCAAAGCAGGATTCCCTATCCTCCTTTGCAAGAGGGGTGGGGGGTGACAGAAGGAGTGAGTGATTCACTCCTTCTCCCCCCCTCCCCTCTTCTAAGAGCCTGCAGGAAGCCTTTGCTTCCAGCAGGATTTTGCTAGGCGCTTGCTAAGGCAAACGGCTAGCAAAATCAAAATGGCGATTCTCGAATGCCGAAAGAATGCCGAAAGAATCCCGAAACGTTTCGGGTTTTTCTTTCGGCAATCCCGAAACGTTTCGGCATTCCCCGAAACGTTTCGGGATTCTTGAAGAATGCCGAAACACTTTTGTTTCGGCATTCTTTCGGCATTCAGAATGCCGAAACGCACATCCCTAATTATTTCCAGTTTTTGACCTAATCTGCATAAAATGATCCCTTGCAGGAGGCCAGGACTAAGAGGTTGGAAGAGGCCCCTCCTTCCTCAAACCCATGTGTGCATGTCCACATGGACATTGCATGTTGGTTGCTTGTTGGCCTTTCCCTTCATTGTGCATAAAAGAGCACAGAAAGAGATTGACAAGGTGATGCCAACATCACCATGTCATCTGCTCCCCTGCAAGGATGAGCCATTAAATGCCAATGCTGTTGCACATGAGAAGCTGAAAACAAAATGCACTCATGCACAATGCACACATTTCCCTTCCCACCAACGAGCTATACTAGGGCTATGTCTGACTCCTTGGAATCCAGTTGGTCAGTTGCCATTAAGGAAAGGCCCAGGGCCAGTCCTTGCCTGCGCTGCCACTGCATGGTAAGAACTGAATCAAAACACACAAACTTTTTGGTGGTGGTGGTGAGTCAATTCAGCGTTGTTTCCCAATTTTGTTCCACTGTTCCAGAAGCCAGGACCGGATTGAGGGGGGCAGGGGGGTAGCCTGCCCCTGGCACCGCCGAAGAGGGGGTGCTGGGCACGGCTGCCAGCCGCCCGGGAGGCTGAGTGCAGGGTTGGGAGACCCTCGCCAGCCCTGCCGATGGGGCAGCTGGCTGGCTTGCTGCATGCGCAGGACCTCTCAGCCCTGCCCTCAGCCACCAGTGTGGCAAGCCAGCCACCCCAGCGCACGCCATCACCGCTGCCAGCTCCACGGCTCACTGTGCGCTGGGGTGGCTGGCTTGCCGCGCGGGCGGCACAGGGCAGTGGGGCACGCTAACTGCGCGGAGGGCCTTGTAACCCTGCGCTCAGCTGGCCGCGTGGCAAGCCGGCCCTCCCAGCACCTGGTGAGCCGTGGAGCTGGCGGCAGTGAGAGCGTGCGCTAGGCAGCTGGCTTGCCACGCGGGTGGGTGAGCGCATGGCTGGGATGTCCTGCATGCACGGCAAACCAGCCAGCTTCCCCAGCGCACGCCCATGTCGCCGCCAGTTCCACGGCTCACCGGGCGCTGGAGCGGCTGGCTTGCCGCACAGGGCTCCCGCCCCATGTGATCACGTCACAAAAGTGACATCATCACGCAGTGCCGGGAGTGCACGCACGCTCTGTGCGCGCGCGGGACACCCAGGCATGGTTTGCCCTGGGCACCCGCGCGCCTGGATCCGGCGCTGCCAGAAGCCACTTTAATGAACTGAACCAGAGATTTCTAAGTGTATTTTCAGCACATTTGTTCTGTTTTGCACACCACTAATTTTAATCACTCCTTGCATAAAGAAGTATTTCCTTTTCTCCATCCTGAATCTACTGCTCATCTGCTTCATTGGTCATCCTCAAGTTCTACTATTTTGAGAAAAGGGAAAACGTTCTCTCTGTCTGCACTGCTTACCCCTCTACTTGAAGGCTGATGTGGAGTAGAAAAATGGTATAGATAATATCTTTTCCCTGTCAGCTCTGCGCTCTGTAAGCAGCTTTGTTTTAAAAAATAAAGATGAGACACTGTTATGCTTGTTACTATGAAGTTTGTTTTAGTCCTTCAGAAAAGGAATCTTATAATTCCTGTTTTGGGGTTACTTACATTTGATAAGAAATTTCTTTCCCTGGAACTCTTGAATTAAAACAAATAATAGCGTGGTTCAACAAACATTTAGTGACTAAGTGCACATCTCTGTTGGAGATTGCCAGCTGTATTAGAGGTGGGTGGAATAGGAAGTATTTCTACCTATGTGTCTTATAAAAATGTAAATCATTACTATGTTTAGAACCGGCACTGGATGAATCTCCACAATTAATGTTGACAGTAGTGTACAAACTGCCAGAACAATCTCCATGTCTGCTGTAACAGAGGATTATGCTGAGTATTTGTCCATGGTATACTTTCCTTGAATTTAAATGAAAATGAGGAAAAGCCAAGGATTATTATGATACGCCATCAGAATCTTCCTTTTCTGTTCAAGTTTGTTTGAAATGCCAGAGCCTTAAATTTGAATGTATTCCTGCTAATCTGAATATAGTTACAATTTTTCTCAATGTAGTCTTTTTTATGCTTCCAGAATTTTGTTCTTATTGAATAATAGCATTATCCACACCACAAGACAGTTAAGTTGGAATGATGGCTCTACCTGATTTACAGTACATTTACTTGGATTTCACTGGAATTTTATTTCGAGGCAATGGATTTAGGTGCCAGTTTCTTTAGCTTTTCTAATAGTGCAAGACTGAAATACTTTGGTTGGTAGCAAGTTTATTAGTTGTTTGGATTCATGTTCCTCCTACCTCAAATACAAAATACCTGTAAACATGTAGCTGGCTTGCTTGGTAGCAGTTCGTTCTTTCATGTGTCTGTTATCAAAGTAGGATAGGTTCAGTACTTCAGAGGGGGCATGAATTAGACTGATGACAGTATTTTTGCTAGAAAATTTTTACTGGGGACAGTGAATCCAACACTATGCCCTCCCTCCTGTTCAGCTCCCCACAGGATCAAGCATGACAGCTACCCAGCCCAACAAGTTGCATAAGGCACCTTACAAAGAGCTGCACCCCAGCTAGCAGATCAATGGCAGCTGGCCCTTTGAAAATCAGGTACCTACTGACAGCCAGCTGTCTATCAGCTCTTGAGAAGCTCCATGTTGTGGAAGGAGAGTAAGAAGGCAGAAAGTGATCAGAAGGCACTACTGGTCCCTCCCAGGCTGAGTCACACTCAACTTAGACTTCTGGGTAAAAGGAGGCCACTGGGCTAGGTCCTTCGCAAAGCTTGAGGAAGGAAGCCAAGGGGGACAGACCGGCTTTGGCTCCCAGCTCAGAAGAGCTAAAGGAGCAGAGGTGGACTAGGGTGGTATCCAACCCCCACCCCTCTCTGTCTGAGGCCAAGGGAAGGCACTTAAACCAATTGGGCCCTGGTGCATGAGGGCTGTGGCCAGGATTCCTACAATTTTCTTCTTTATTTTTACAATGAACTTGTTTGTTTAATTAAACAATGAACTTGTTTGTTTAATTAGTTGAGGCTGCCTCTCAACTAGAGAGATGGGCATGAAATGGGGGAAAAATGAAATTAGCGTTTTGTGTTTTGTCGCATTCCATGAATCACAAATCACGAATCACGAACTTTCATGAAATTGTCCCGTTTCATGAAACAATTCCTTAGTTTTGTGATTCATCAGAACCCAGGGCACTTCAGTGGTCCCCTTCATACCCAGAGATGCCAAACTCGCAGGGAGACTTCAGCAGGCTCTCCTCCACCTGCCCTCACCCAACAAACTAGCAAGAACAAATGCTTTAAATAAGACTATAAGCAAAGAAAATTAAAGAAAAAAAGAAGGTAGGCCTCAGTCAAGCTAGGCCCCAGAGCCAGGCAATGCCCTGAGATGGGTTGGGTGAGGTGAAGGAAAGAAGGCACCTTCACCCAACGACCTTCCCAGTAAGGCCAAGAGCTGAAAATAAGAGGCTTTTCAGTCTCCTTTAAAGCAGCAACAAATCCAGCCAAAAGCTCCCAATTCCACTCTCTCACTTCAAATCCCAGCAACAGCTCCTCCCTCTGTCATGAGGCAGAGAGCTGTGCCTTATATAAGAAATGCTCACATAGAGCATAACAGGTCGTCTCCGGTTGGCAAACAGACCTGCCTAACAGGGTTTGGAAGGATGAGATTGGTGTTCCCATGGCTACAGAAGGCCCATCTCCTCAGTTGCCTAAGGGATTAACCCCCCTGTTCCTTGCTGTATAGGGCAGAATGGAAGCTCTCCAGTTGGCAGGGAGTTGCATATCAAGGTTATGTGGGCTAAGATTGAGGTTTCCAATGGCAACAAAGGTCTTCAGACATTCCAGGCCTGCGTTGCATAGGGAATCAATGGATCGGCACCGGTCTGTCTGGCATCACGAATCATTCACAAATTGAATGAATAGGATCCAAAAGTTGTGAATTTCGTGAAAACCGTGGCCCCTACGAAATTTGATTCATATTTTGATTCGTACTCTCAACTTAAACTACTTAGGCAGTTCACAGCAAGATAAATAGACTGATGGTTCTTGACAGATTCCTGACTGTCCACAAGGAGTTTCTTATTGACATGATTGGCTGTGGTTGACCTCTGGAATGCTGATATGTCCCAGGAGTTTTGCCATGATTGCTCCTAAGCATCTTCTTCATCCTCATAGATCTCATTCAGCTCGTTGGTTTACCAAGGAATTGGTGCTGATGAAACAGGATGCTTTAGTGCAGGCAAAGGAAAACTCACAGTGAATGAAATCAAATGAGCCCACTTTCATGCCTACTCTTTGACAGTGGCAAAGTGCTTACTTCTGTGCTAGGTCCTTCAAAAATTCAAAAGCTCCTGCTGAATTGTTCTGAGTGATGAAGGTTTTTAAATTCTTCCTCTGATCATGTATATAATGAGCATGCTATATCTTGTTGTAACACTTTTGCAAGGCATTTCAAAAATCAAGTCATTTCTATATGAAATGACTACAATTTTAATAAATGAATTTCAGAATGCTATTCGAACTTGGCATAATTGTACTTGCTTAGATAAATTTCAGTTGCTTTGGCTTGAGATTGAGAATTACTTGGGGAAGACTGTCCAGCTTCCTCAGTGCTTGGCCCTTGCCCATCTTAGTTTATTAAAACAGAATATATTGGCCTCTTTAAAGAAGAAGGTAATACTAAACAGATTGGAAGAGGCAATTCAAACCTAACTTGTAAAAGCCAATGTTGGACCCTAAAGAGTTACTCTGAGGCAGAGGTAGGCAACTCGCAGCAACTTCTAACCTAATTACTGGACCTGTTTCTTGTTGTTCTCCCCAATTTCTCATAATTTCATTGTTTAAAAAAAGCTCTATTTTGTTGAATATTGAATCAAATATAAAAAGCGACTGGTTAACATATTAATTTCTCTGCCACCACTGAAAGGTGAGCAATGACAAGAACTTCATGCATGTTTTCTTTATTCTGATGTGAAACAAGTGGTGCTGCAATGAATAATTAGGAGTAGAGGTGGGCATGGACTGAAAAATGGACCAAAATTTCACATGGACCAAGCTGGTTCGGTGTTTGTGAGCCGGCAGGTCGTGGGATGTGCCTCTTTTCACAGACATGATGAACTTTGGCTGGTCTGTTGGTCCAGAGCTTCCTGCAGACCTTCTGCTGCCCTTGAAACACACCAGTGTTACCCTGAAAACCTTGATAGGCAGCTCTGGCTGCCAGCTGGAGAGCTCTCATTCTCGATGTGAGTGTTTAGTATATAAGACACAGTGTGGAGCCACTTTCCACCTGGTTACCAGCTCAGAGGAACTGCTTGTTGCGGGAGTTGTTTTTGGATTATGCCAGAGGGAGGCTTGGGGCTTGTGTTGCAGCAAGGCTCTGAGTAGGAGCAAGCTTATTGGGTTTCCTCAGCTGAGGGCTCATTCTTATTTCTCCTTTTTTCCTTTCAATTCTTATTTGCTTGTGGGGTGATGGGCTAGCCTAAGGGCTGTGCCCACTTGCACCCTAGAGCTGCAGTCAGGCTCTGGGTGCAAGCTTATTGGATTCCTTGAGGGCTTGCTCTTCTGTCTCATTCCCCCCCCTTTCAATTCTTATTTGATTGTGGGGTGTTGGGCTAGCCTACGGCTCTTCCAATTGCTGCAAGTCAATGCAAGTCAGTTGGCGTTTGAGGTTCCTATTCTATGTACTGGAAGTTTCCTGGGGGCAGCCACTTTGGGAGTCTGTAACGCAGACATCTGAATGCAATCTTGGCCAAATTTGGAGGGTGACTGGAGGAGACCCTGCTGAAGACACGCTGCAAGTTTGGCATCTCTGAGTTTGAAGGGGGTGGTGCTAGGGCCCCTGGAAGTAATGGACCACGGACCGACAAACCGGTCCATGAACCTGGGCAGGTCCGTGAATGGTCTGTGGTCCGCGAAACATGACTGACGATGGAACAACGGTCTGGCTTTTTCCCAGTAAGTGCCCATGTCCAGTTAGGAGCCATGGCAACTTGATGCCTGGGATCTGTCAAGACTTGTACTACAGGATTGACCTGAGATTTGAACTAATTATATCTTCTTGACTCATACTTTTAGATGCTATGCTACATTTGTGTGTTTTGACACGTAACTATATTGTAACTTGTCACATTTTAGAAAGGCTCTGACATATAAGCTAGTAAGTATTGAGAAGGCATGCAGGCTTACAGCCAGAAACCCCAGAAGCTAAAATGAGGACCTGACCTGGTAAGGTACACTGTTATGTTACTATATGTTATCATGAAAAAGGATCCTTTTTCAGTCTTGGTGGGTATTAGGAATTCCCTAAGAAAGAATCCTTAGTAACATGGTGTTTTGGGGTTGCCCAGGCTAGATATAAATACCAAGAACTTTGCTTTTCATCTGTGCATGGTCAGTACAGGAGAATTCTCCGTTTCCATTTGAGATGTCCTTCTTTGTAGTTTTTAGCCCTTCCTGCTTTTCCTTGTCCCAGCCCTTCTTTCAGCTCTGGTTCATTAGCCCAAGACCTGTCTAGCATATCTATGAATCAGCTTTGGTATTCATACTTAACTCTGACTGTCTGGTTCTTCTTGGGGGATTGTTGCTTAATTGATTACTTTTGTGACGCTAAACGAGATTAGGAAGAAGTCAAGAGCCTGCAAAGCCTGAATGCAAGTCACAGTCCTCAAAAATGTTGAAGCGTTCCCTGTTTCTATTCCAGAAGAGTGGATTGTGTGAATTAGCCCCTACAGGGCAGGCCTGCCATGGTAACATTGATTTTATATGTTTTCATGCTGTAGTTTTTGTACAGTGAAGAATATGACTTTTCTCCTATAAAATAAGCAGAATTTTTCCTTTCCAAAAAATATAGTGCTTTTGAGAGGCTTTTCTAAATCTCGAGAAGTTATTTCAATAGTTTTGTTAATCTTCTTTAGCATACCTTTTTGTAATAATTTTTAAGTGGGATCAAAAATAAATTTAATTCTTACACTGAATTTGTAGGAAGGAGGGAGCTATAGAAGTAGGGTTGCCTGTCCCCCAGTGGACTCCCCAATCCCAGCCTTTGCCCCCCACCAGCACTCACTTGGCTGGTGGGGGAAAAGGCGTGGGAACAGACCTTCCGGGACATGCTTCTGGTGTGGTGCATCATGTCACTTCCAGGAGTGGTGTCATCATGCAGGCTGTGGGAGTGCTTCCATGCTTCACACCAGGCCAGGAGCATTCCCATGGCCTGTATGATGATGTCATTCCTGGAAGTGATGTTATCGCATCTGCGCCAGGAGTGCATACGCAAAAAATGAGCACAAAGACTAAAGGCAATTGCCAGGTGTATCCCCCTCCCCCACCGGAATGGTAAAGAGACCTGACAACCCTATATGGCAGTGATGGCGAACCTTTTTGAGCCCGAGTGCCCAAACTGCAACACAAAACCAACTTATTTATTTCAAAGTGCCAACACTGCGATTAAACCTGAATACTGAGGTTTTAGTTAAGAAAAAATAACTTATACAGTTGTATTGTCGAAGGCTTTCACGGCCGGAGAATGATGGTTGTTGTGGGTTTTCCGGGCTGTATTGCCGTGGTCTTGGCATTGTAGTTCCTGACGTTTCACCAGCAGCTGTGGCTGGCATCTTCAGAGGTGTAGCACCAAAAGACAGAGATCTCTCAGTGTCACGGTGTGGAAAAGGTGTTGGCAGGTCATTTATATCTATTCAGGAGGGGTGGGGTTGAGCTGAGTAATCCTGTGAGAGTTTCCCAGGGTGTGGAATGCTAATGGCGGGAGGCTTCACTGTATCCTGAGGAGGTTCTTTTGCATCTGGATTGGTGCTTGATGTGCTAATCTTCTCTGCAGGGCTATTGTCGGGTATAGAGTGTTTTGTTAGCCTGGTGTTTTTCAGAACTGGAAACCATGCTCTGTTCATTCTTAAGGTTTCTTCTTTCCTGTTGAAGTTTTGCTTATGCTTGTGAATTTCAATGGCTTCCCTGTGCAGTCTGACAAAGTAGTTGGAAGTGTTGTCCAGTATTTTGGTGTCCTGGAATAAGATACTGTGCCCTGTTTGAATTAGGCTATGTTCAGCCACTGCTGATTTTTCAGGTTGTCCAAGTCTGCAGTGTCTTTCATGTTCTTTTATTCTTGTCTGGATGCTACGCTTTGTGGTCCCGATGTAAACTTGCCCACAGCTGCAGGGTATACGGTATACTCCTGCAGAGGTGAGGGGGTCTCTTCTGTCTTTTGCTGATCGTAGCATCTGTTGTATTTTTCGGGTGGGTCTGAATACTGCTTGAAGGTTATGCTTTTTCATAATCTTCAGATGGGAAAGCTGCTGGCAAAACGTCAGGAACTACAATGCCAAGACCACGGCAATACAGCCCGGAAAACCCACAACAACCAACTTACATAGTTGTCCGAACTAATTAACATCTCTCTCTTTCTCTCTCTCTCTCTCACTCTCTCAGGAGCCACGAATGAAAGGAAAGCAAGTTAAATCAAAGCAGTTTGCCCTTCTTTACACCAGCAGCCTGGCTTGCAAGCACTCTCTCTCTCTCTCTCTCTCTCACTCACTCACTCAAGAGCCACGACCGAAAGTAAAGCAAGTTAAATCAAAGCAGTTTGCCCTTCTTTACACCAGCAGCCTGGCTTGCAAGCTCTCTCTCTCACTCACTCAGGAGCCACGAATGAAAGTAAAACAAGTTAAATCAAAGCAGTTTGCCCTTCTTTACACCAGCAGCCCGGCTTGCAAGCTCTCTCTCTCTCTCTCTCTCTCTCTCTCTCTCTCTCTCTCTCTCTCTCTCTCTCTCTCTCACTCACTCAAGAGCCACGACCGAAAGTAAAGCAAGTTAAATCAAAGCAGTTTGCCCTTCTTTACACCAGCAGCCTGGCTTGCAAGCTCTCTCTCTCACTCACTCAGGAGCCACGAATGAAAGTAAAACAAGTTAAATCAAAGCAGTTTGCCCTTCTTTACACCAGCAGCCCGGCTTGCAAGCTCTCTCTCTCTCTCTCTCTCTCTCTCTCTCTCTCTCTCTCTCTCTCTCTCTCTCTCTCTCACACACACACACACTCACTCACTCACTCACTCACTCACTCACTCACTCACTCACTCACTCACTCAGGAGTCTGGAATGAAAAGCAAGTTAAATCAAAGCAGCTTACTCTTCTTTAGCAAGCCAGGCCCAGCAGCCTGGCTGCTGCCTCTGCTTCCTGCTGCTAAAGAGACGGGGAGCAGGAAGGCAGCCTTGAGGAAAAGGAATCACGTAGGCAGGGCCAAAACCCATGTGATCTCTGCTCAGAGCTACTGGAACGCTGTTCCAGGTGTTCCCCCTCCAAATGAGCCCTGGACCTAGCGATCGACAACTTGGCTCGCGTGCCCACAGAGAGGGCTCTGCATGCCAGTTGTGGCATGCGTGCCACATGCAACATAGGTTCGCAATTGCTGCTATATGGAAACATACTTGGAAAACAACCTAAGGTTCATAGTAAGCAAATAATCCACTTCCTGTGTATTTACCACCAGCATATATTTATTGCTGCTTACTATAAAGCTTAAAAGAAACTTGAATGTGGTGAAAATGAGAGATAAGGAAGAAGAAAAATGCAGCCAACGTTGTTAGAAGGAATAAGAACTATTGATTTTATCATTTATAAAATAGCTCATATTTTTCAGGTCAAAGTACTTTTAAAAAAAAGAGGTTTGGTACTATTGTCCATGTGGTATTTTTATAGTTGCTGACAGAGAAATAGTACTATTAATTAAGAGTATTTTAAATAGTATATTTAATTTAAAAAACATTATAATACAAATGATGCAATGATGTGGAATTTCAGTTATTAATACTAGCAGTATTTTCAGTGAAGAGTTTTATGTGACACTCTTCTTGAGTTGGTTTCTTATTGAGAGATTAGAGAGGCCTTCCAGGTACCTCTGTGGAGTTGTCATTTCATATGTATGACTTTTGGATTATTTCTGTCAGAGCATCATGCCATCTAATTTTTACTGTGGGTGACTCTGTGCCAGGATTAGTTGCTAATTGCTAGTTGCTATCTGTACAGATTGTAATTCAGTATTTTTTTCAAGGTGCATTTGTCTTCTATATTTGCTACTTTAAAACATAAACTAAATAACCTGTATGGTCAAAGCATTGCCAGAACATCTTGTGAAATAATCTATTTTTTAAAAAATGAATCAGCATTAGAAAAATAACAGCGCTGACTTGGATCTAGAGCAGTGTTTCCTCAAGAGCAGCATTTTGATGAGCATTTGGGGTTGCAGCAGGACAGGGAAGGTGAGAAAGTCAGGCTCTGCAGGCAGAACTCCTTGCAACGTGCAAGCCAGTGCTTGTACAGATGAAGAATGTATTCTGGCAAATAGAAATATGATAATAAATAGCCCAGTGCAGGGCTAGATCAACAGTAAACAGTGCCAGTAGTAATGGGGTAATGTATTTAGTTTTAAAAACCTCAAACAATTCTGTTGGGTGCTGTCATATTTGATCTTGGAGAAAATGCGTGAAACGTGTTATATTATAATTCAGTATTTCTAAAATTGGGAACAGGCCTCAATTAAGGAACAAGCACGATGTTGTGGGAATCAGTTTGCATCTGTTATTCATGGCTGGTCCATAGACAGAGAGATTTAGGATTTAGAATCATAGAATCATAGAGTAGGAAGGTACCTCTAAGGTCACGTAGTCCAACCCTCTGCACAATGCAGGAGATTCACAACTACCTCCCCTCCCCACACCCCCAGTAACCCCTGTTCCCTTTCCCAAAGTGTAGGATCCCTGAAATGGAAGAGTAAGGCCATGAACTTCTGACTAGTGTGGTCATAGTTCCTTTAAGCTGGAGATGAAGTTTGCAAGGTGGTATGTATGAAATTTTGGAGTGTTTGTGTGTGACAGAATATAGAATATTTCGACAGTATAACTATTCCCTGTGTGTGTGTAGCATGTTTGTAAACATTAGTTATAGTCCCCCTTTCTCACTGAGATGCAACACAGGTTACATAGTGTAAGTCAATACAATAAACAGGAACATTCAATAAATAATGCAATAGGGAATACAAATGCAGATTTGTAGAGATTTAAAAATAAAAGCAGTAAACTTAATACAGAGCACCAGCAATTCTAAACCTGACATATTAAACAATGCAGAAACTATCCAGTAGAATCATTCATACAGCAACATAGTAGTATAGTCTATTGTCCCTCCTTATCCCTTTACCAATGCATCTCTTTGAAACCACTTCCTTACAGTACAGCCTCTTAAGTAAGAAAAGCCCTCATGATGAATAATTAGGTTTTGCATAGTTTGTAGAAAGCTAGGAGAGAGTGAGCTTTCCTGAATTCTTCAGGTTGCCCATTCCATAAGGTGGGGGACCACCACAGAGAATGCACGAGTATGGGCAACTGCTGGTTTTGCCCGTATGCAGGATAGCACCTGCAAAAGGCCCTGAACAGATGAGCAAAGATGCTATGGCGGAGCATAGGGAGAGAGGTGGCCCTGCAGATATGAGGGCCCAAGACCATGAAGGGCTTTGTATTTGATAGCCAAAACTTTGAACTGAGTCTCGTAATGGATGGGTAGCCCATGGAGTGACTGTAGAATGGGAGTGCTATGCATGCTCTGCCTAGCTCCTGGTGATAATTGTGCTTCAGTATTCTGTACCAACTGGAGTCTCTGACCTGTTTTTCTGGGGAGCCCTATGTCAAGTGCATTAAGTAGATTGCAGGTGTATTAACTTGCTTCTCTAGCAGCAGTGCTGAATCCAGAATAACCCAATGGTTCTTAACTTGCAACGGTCAACTGAATCTAGCAGAAGCGGGGAGCATGATGTCCTTCATTATTCCGGCTTCCCAACCAGCACCACCTCTGCCTTGTCTGTGTATAGGCACGCATCCATCCCTCCTTTCCTCACTAACCGTTTGCTGGCTTCTCCACTGTATCAAAGGGAGGACTGAGGGAGAAATGTTCTCCCCCCTCGGTTACATGTTGGTTTGGGCAGGAGAATCCCAGCTTGCTCTGAGGGCAGGAGGAGTGCTCTGCACTTTGGAAAGCTCTAGAAATCTTTGAGCATTTCCATGGCTTGCCTGTGCAGTCCCATGTGTTCCTGCACAGAAGACCACCCAATGAACAGGTAAGTGCATCCTTGTTTTTTCTTCCAGAGGTAAAATTTATATTGTTTCTTGTATAACAGTATCTCTTAATAATGCTTTTTTAAAAACCTCCTGCAATCAAACTAATAGTGTTCCATGCACAAACAAAGGATTGTCAGATATAGGTCCCAAATGCCAAATAATTTCTTTTACTTGCTTATAAGAACCCTGATTGTTGAGATGGCTTGTCTTAACTTCTTCCAGAGTGTGTTACTTATGCTCACAATTCATTTTAATAATGGTACAGGGGTCATTAATTGTAACTGTACTTTGATGAAAGCAATGAGACCAGAAGCACCTCAAGTATGTAAAGGGAGTAACAATGAAGAATATAATTATGGCCAATAGAATGTTTGGAATAGCATACATAATGAATGTAGTGTTGTAATATAAATATTGCACCTTAGAGTATTCAGCACACTGACAGTCTGCTTTTAAGGTGAAGCAGGTTGAGCTTTTTACTTTATTCCTGTTTGTCAGAAGGGTAGATCTGGTGTATATAAAGGACTATCTGCCCCCCGCCCCTTCAAACTTGCCAGGATCACTTCTTTGTGATACCCCCCCCCCCCCGCCAGCACAGTGGTGCCTTGCCTTTAGAACTCTGTCTTCACAGCCACTTGGGTGATACCTAACCTTGCTAGCTTGCTTTTGAAGTTAATACTGTTACTTTTATTTTTTATTTTGTTCTCTTTATGTTTTGGGTGGTGGAGTGTCTTTCTGCTAATGGTTGCTAGCTGTTATCTTTTGGAGGGGTGTTTTTAACTAGTCTATTCTTATTACTTTTTTTGGTAAAAGTTTTTTATTAGGTGAGTACATATTACAAATAACATTTTTATTTAAAACCTAAATATCAATTTCCCCCCACCCTTTCCCTCCCCCCTTTTTCTCAGACTTCCAACAGCTTTCCAACCCATATCTTATTCTATTCCTTACTTATCCATTCCGTTTATATATTATTATCTCATGTTTCCCTAATAAACTGAATAATATCCATTAAATTCAAATCTATTCAAAGCTTAAACTTAACAATAATTAAAACTTCACTTTAAATGGTAAAGATCCCTATCTCCAATGTTTTCCCCAGTTAGTAACTTTCAAATTGCCATAATTTCCCCTTCACATCCCATTTTTTCTCCAAATACTCCTTCAGTCTCCCCCAGTCCTTAAAAAATTCTTCAGAGTTCTGATCTCTCAGCCTTCTTGTCATCTTGTCCATTTCTGCCATGTACAGCAACTTTTGTATCCACTCTTCAATAGATGGTACTTCTTGCACTTTCCATTTCTGCGCATATAGTATTCTTGCCGTTGTTGTCATATAAAATAACAGTGTCCTGTGTTGCATAGAAACATCTTCCATATTTAAGTTCAGTAGCAGGAGTTCTGGGTTCTTTCTTATTGAAATCTGCAAAATCTCATTTATCATTTCTAAAATATTTCCCCAGTACTGCCTAGCTACCTCACAAGTCCACCACATATGATACAATGATCCTTCATGACTTTTACATTTCCAACATTTATCAGACATTTTAGCATTTCCATAAGCTATTTTTTTTGGCGTCAAATACCACCTATATATCATCTTAAAAACGTTTTCTTTGATACTGGTACAAGTTGAAATCTTCATTGTATTTTTCCACAAATACTCCCATGACTCCATTGCTATGTCTCTTTGACAGTTTATAGCCCACTTCACCATCTGGATTTTAACAGTTTCATCCTCTGTGTACCACTTTTTGAAATTTTCTTCTTACTTTCTTGCAATATAGCTTCTTCCAATTCTGAATCTTTCCATTTAATTCCACCTTTTGAGCGATCCGAGTTATATAAGTCCTTTATCTGCCTATATTGAAACCATCCATAACATGAAGCTAGCTCTTCTTCTGTTTTGATTCTTATCATATTTTGTTCCTGAATGAGAATCTTTTTATAGGACAGACATTGATCTCTGTTATAAATAACTCTCGGGTCGATAGATTCATATGGTACCACCCACGAGGGGATACTTTCGCCCAAATAACTTTTATATTTTTTCCAGATTGTGAAGAGACTCCTTCTCACATAGTGATGCAGAAACATAGAATCAGCTTTCAATTTATCATGGCACAAGTAGGCATGCCATCCAAACAATTTTTATAGCCTTCCAAAGTTAGTAGCTTACAGTTCTCCAATGACATCCAATCTTTAAGCCAAACCAAACAAACTGCTTCATAGTATAATCTGATATTCGGCAATTGCAGTCCACCTCTTTCCTTAGCATCACACAAAACGTTCATTTTTACTCGCGGTTTCTTGCCCGCCCATACAAAATCGGAAATCTTCCTCTGCCATTTTTCGAATTGCTTACTGTCTCTGATAATTGGAATTGTTTGTAATAAGAACATAATCCGTGGTAACACATTCATCTTGACTGCCGCTATTCTTCCCAGCCATGACAGATTTAATTTATTCCATTTAATCAAATCTCTGTCAATTTGCTGCCATAGCTTTTCATAATTATTCTTGAACAAGTCAATATTCTTCACTGTAAGCTCAATTCCTAAATATTTTACTTTATGTGTTACTTCACAATTTGTAATTTCCATCAATTCTTGTTGCTTTTGTTTGGTCATATTCTTACATAGTATCTTAGACTTTCTCTTGTTGACATAAAATCCAGCCAACTCTCCGAATTCCTTTATTTTGTCTACCAACTTAGGCATATTTTGTATTGGATCTTCCACAATAACCATCACATCATCCGCAAAAGCTCTAACTTTGTAGGTAAAACCTTTAATTTTTATGCCTCATAGCATCATCCTCTCGAATCTGAATCAACAGCATTTCCAAAATCAAGATAAACAACAATGGAGATAGTGGGCAGCCCTGCCTTGTACCTTTTCTAATTTCCAGTTTTTTAGTTAAATCGTTGTTGACTACAATTGCTGCACATTGGTCTTTGTAAATCGCTCTTACCGCTTGAATAAAATCTTTTCCCATTTGCAGTTTTTCCATTGTGGCGAACATAAAACTCCAATTTAAATTATCAAAAGCTTTCTCTGCGTCCACAAAAAAGAAACCAACTTCCTTTTCACAGTGTTTATCATAATATTCTATCGCATTTAGAACAGTTCTCAAATTGTCTTTAATTTGTCTATTTGGAAGGAAACCTGCTTGTTCTTCTGCAATAGATTCCACAAGCCCTTCCTTCAGTCTTTCCGCCAATATTTTTGCAAAAATTTTATAGTCATTATTCAGCAACGAAATAGGTCGATAGTTTTTAACATTGCATAAGTCCTGATCCTCCTTTGGTATTAATGATATAGTGGCCTCATTCCAAGACTCTGGAACCTTTTGTCCTCTTAAAATTTCATTCATTACTGCCTTCAAAAGAGGTACCAATTCATCTACCAATGATTTATAAAATTTAGCTGTAATTCCGTCTGGACCTGGTGCCTTGCCTAATTTAGTCGACTGAATGGCTTCTCTTATCTCTGTCTCTGTAATTTCTGCATTCAGCTTTTCTGTCCAATTTTCTGATATCGATGGTAATTTAACTTTATCTAAGTATTGCTCAATAGCATCCAAGTTTACTTCTTTCCTTTGATACAGTTTTGCATAAAATTTAAAGAATGCTCTACTAATCGCTGTTTGATCGGTCAATGTCATTCCATTTTCTTGAATCTTAGTTATCACCTTTTTTTCTTTTTTCTTTTTCAACTGCCACGCTAAATATTTCCCAGGTTTATTTGCTCCTTCGAACGACTTTTGATTCAATTTCTTCAATTCCCATTCCAACTCTTTATTCTCCATTGCTTTCAATTGTTCTTGCAAAATTTTAATTTCTTGATATAATTTCTTTTTTCCTGGTCTTTTCTTCAGTTGTACCTCCTTAGTTCTTATATTCTCCACAATTTCTTTGTGTTTTTCCTCTTTTCTCTTTTTATCCCTTGTATTTAAGTCCATCAATACTCCTCTGATAACTGCCTTATAAGTATCCCAAACTTTGTGAGTTGGAACGGTATTGTTCAAATTATACTGTATAAAGAATTTGTTCTCCTTTTGTAACAATTCTAAATTGCCCTTTTGCTGCAGCAAATCCTCATTTATTCTCCATCCTCGTCTTTTGGTGCATTTTCCGAACTTCCACATAATTGGATTGAGCCTACTTTTGGCATTATCTCCACATCTTTTGTCCATACAACCAAGTCCTTAGAGGCTCAGATCATATCAATTCTTGATAATGTCAAATGTCTTGGCGAAAAATATGTATACTGGTTTACTTTAGGATTATTCCTTCTCCAAGTTTCCTCCAAATTCTCCTGATCCTTCATTTCAAAGAAGGATTTTGGCAATAATCCTCTTTTCTTTTGTGCACCCTTTGTTTTTTGTCAACATCTAAAGCTGTAACTCCATTGAAATCACCTGCCAAAATTATTTGTGAGTAAGTTAGTCCATCCAGCTGTTTCTGTAAATCCTTAAAAAAATTATCCTTAGCTCCATTTGGTGCATAAATCCCAATCAGCAAAATCTTTTCCGTATTCCAAATAATTTCCACAGCTATGTATCTTCCTTCCACATCATTAAATGTCATTTTAGGTTGCAGTTCATCTTTGATATACAAAACGACTACTCTTTTTTTTGTTTCGATGAAGCTGCAAATTCCCTTTCCAATTTAGTATTTTTTAAATATTTCACATCTTGTTTTTTAATATGGGTCTCTTGTAAGCAAATTATATTACAATGCTGTTTGGATAGCCAATGGAAGATAGTTCTGCGTTTAGAAGGTGAATTAAGTCCATTTACATTCCAAGATATGATTTTGCACTCCATGATCAAATTCTAGATCTTTTAGGTAAGTCTTTTTCATTGTCCAAAAAAACCCTCTCCATCTCATGACTAGACCTAATTGTTTTTTTGGCTGTTTGAAATTCAAAACTCAAACCCTCTGGTATTTCCCATCTGTATCTGATATTCAAATCCTTCAGCATTTGAACCAATTCTCTATATTTTTTCCTCTCCAACAAAACTCCCCTAGGTAACTCTTTCATTATCCGCACTCTTTTTCCAGCAATTTCCAGAGGGTTTTGAAACTGCTTACTCACAATATCTTCTCTTGTTCTTTTTGTTGTAAATTGCACTATCATATCTCTTGGTAAATTTTTTTGAGCTGCATATTTTGAATTAATTCTGTACGCCACATCCATTAAAACCGCAATTTCTTCCACTTCTTTATCCAAAAATTCTGCAAGTATTTCTGATATCTGCTCTTGGGCTGACTTTCCCTCTGCTTCTGGGACTCTGCGAAATCTAAGTTGTCTTTCCATGTGTTTACATTCCATCACGGCCATTCTTCCTTGCAAACCCTTGGTTTCTATCTTAAAAGAAGCAGACAGTTTGTCAACTTCATCCTCCATTACCTTCACTTTCAACTGCGTCGTTTGTAACTCCTTCTTGACCTCATCAATACTCTTGGTTACTTCTGCCACCTCCGATTTAAGTGTCTCTTTAAAATCTTTCGCCATATCCCTTATCATGTCCTTAATCTCCTTATTTCCATCCGCCACTTTCTTGTCCAAGCTCTCCAGCGCCGACTGCCACTCCTACTTCGACATCGTGGGGCTGGCTTTACCTCGCTCCCATGAGTCAGCTCTCTTCTGCAACTCTGTGGCGAAAGTAATTTATTATTTTCAAAGTTAAGTCCTTTATTTAGAACAAATTCTTCTCCAATTAAACAATTCCAGTATCCAAAATGGTGGGTGTCTTTTCTCTATGGTTTTAACTCGAAGCTTCTGCCCTTATCCTTCTCCAAGATGTCCCACTTCCGCTTAAGTTGAGGTCTTGCCCTTTCCCCTTTCCAAAATGGCGCTCTTCCTTTTCCGGGTTTCCTTTAACCGCCGCTTCCAGCCTGTTACTCTATTGCTTTGACGCACTTCCTGCTCTGTCACAGCCACACAGCGGTTCTCGCATTTTTTCAAGTTTCCCACAGTTCACTATCTCTCTTAGACTGCAGGTATGTAAACAGTAATTACTTTTTCCGCTCTAATTCTTCTAAATAAATTCTTTTTAACTCAGTCACCTTACCGAAGCATAGCCAATATGTCCTTAAAACTTAGCAATCTTTACCTTCCAGATTAATTCAATTCTTCTTACCAAATTTCTTGTCGAAAAGAGAGAGAGCAATCTTTACCTTAATAGTTCTATTTGCGGGTTGTAATCGCTGTTTCTATACTCAAATTATTCCAAATTAGTCCAAATTAGTTACTGAAGCTTGGGGACGGTGATCCTATGTCAATTCAATGACTCCAAAGCTGCTGCAGAGATCTTTGCCATCCTTCATTAAGTGGGACCTCAAGGCTGGGTGGGTGATCATTGCGCAGATCTCCTTCCACAGCCAAGATCAACACACCCTCTGGATCCTGAGTGTTCACGCCTGTTCTCCGCCTGAGAACAGGGGGCCACGGGCGATCTAGCACCCCGCTAGCCCTCACAAACAGCGGCTTGGACAGCTCTGCTCTCAGAGCTGCGTCAGACCACCATGATCCCAACCAGAAGTCTCTAGTCTATTCTTATTACTGATTATTTTAATGATTGTGTAAACTGCCTTGGAAACTTGGAGTAGTTTAGAATAAACCAAGTTATTTGTTGTCCTCCTGACACCCACCTAGCAAATTGCTTGGTTTTCCCAAGTGCTGTCAAGCTGTTTCTTTTGGGAGGGGGAGGCATAACTATAGCACTCATTTTTCTTTTCGTTTATTTCTGACTGCAGGAGACACTACCCACATCTTTTAATTCATTGTTATTTTCACCTTCCTCTGCTAATCGAGTTTTTACTGTAAATTGACATTAAGTGACTAAATTGTCATTCAAAGTCAGATGAACAAGAGACACAATGAGATCTTGATTAGATAATAAAAAGAATATGTCCGGAAGCAATAGTATCTAGAAAAAGGATTATAAATTGTATGTGTGGGTTTGGGGGGGGGGGGTGACAAGGATATCAAACAACCAAATACTTCCCAATGTAATTTTGGCACTGTTTGTTTCTAACTTGATAATCATTGACTTGTTTTTCCTATATTTGTATTAATAACATGTGGAACATATGTTACAGTACACTTAAAAGGAGAAAATTAGTTATTCTTTAATTTTGCATTTCTTTCATTGCACTGTAGCTATGTATTTTACACAGAAACCAATTCATTGTGATCAAGCAAGATGGCAGCTATCTGAGAATACACAGATCTTTGTGCTCCCGTGTTGGTTCTGTTTCATGGGCTTAATTGCCAGGCAGGGTTGTGAAAAATAAACCCCATCCTGTCATGTAACTGATCTTTAATTTTGATTATATTATTCTGTGCACTGTTTATCACTCTTATTGCTTAGTATTCTTAACTATGTTAATTTGTGTATGGTTTATTATTCTTTTTGTTACTGTATTACAGTCCACTCTCTATTTTTCTTTTTAAATAAAATAAACAAAACGAAAAGAAACGAATTCATTGTGAAAATATTCTGGTTTTATTTATTTCATTTGTAGTTACAACTTTTCTCTTGATCACTAGGACTCAAAGTGGGTTTCTTGCCATTTCATTTTGTTTGTTCTTGTACCTCCCATTTGTTAAATATATAGCTGTTAAAACTGGCTGAGTGAGAACTTTTGTGTGCTGTTATGCTACCAACATTAATTACAGTATGAATTTTAGCATTGTTCTGTTCATATGATATCACAAAAATGCTAACAAAATACATATATACAAAGGTCTTTACAGCGTAGGTCCAGCAGACCTATTGGACTGCCTCTCTTCTGATGTTCCTCCATGGCAGCTTCACTCATTTTAACAGGGCATCCTGCAGGTGCCACCCTGCACATGGGTGAAATCAACAGCTATCTGTACACGTGTATTCTCTGTGGTGGCTCCTATCCTGTGGAACGGCCTGCCTGATGAGGTCAGGAGAGCCTCCATCTCCTGGCTTTCTGCAAACAATGCAAAATTGAATTATTCAAAAAGGCTTTGTACTCAGATAGGAGGGCTGTATTGTAGGAAAGGGAGGTCTCAGATGCTTCACTAATGAGTTAGAGACCATAGAGACTTCACCATTTCACCCTTACATCCTATCTGTTGCTTTAAGTACGTGCTCCTATGTACTACCTGTGCTTCGAGTATGAGCCTACTGGGTAGTTGTGTGTTGTGTAATGTTTAGGATTGCTTATGCTCTCTTTCAGCAGTTCTGCTCTGTATTGGATTCTTTCTAATGCTATATCTTTGTAAACTTGTATTTATTTACCCTATGGCATTGTTTATGGAAATATCCTTGATATTGTTTGTACTAAACTCACACTATGTAATCTGCCTTGGGTCTCAATGAGAAAGGCAGACTATAAATGATATAAATAAATAAATATTAACTTTAGCTGTAATTCTTGGATTCTATGTATGATCAAGAAAGGTACGCTGGATATTGTGTGTGTGTGTGTGTGTGTGTGTGTGTGTGTGTGTGTGTGTGTGAGAGAGAGAGAGAGAGAGAGAGAGAGAGTGGATTAGTACAGGATTGTGCTCTATGAGTCTCTTGCATTAATCTGTATTCTGCAACTTTGATCCATGAATTCTTCATTCAGTAAAAAAAAGATTTCTTCTAACCAACAGACATTATCCAATTAGAGAGTTTATCTAATGGAGTGGACGGGGCTAGGATCCAACCTTAGTCTTTCTGTAGAAAATATTATTTTTTTATTTTAATTTTGTTAATTAAAAAGAAATTACAAAAAACACAACAACCAATGGTATACAGTAATCAAGTTCCTTTAAACAGAGAAAACTATCACTATGTACCATCTGAACATATACTTATCTGCGAATACTTCTTTCAGTCAAATCAAGATCAAAGCATCCCAGTTAACACTAAACAAGTTTCAATATTTCTTGTTGAACATTACCATATTTCTTATTGTTATTCCAGTAAGTGGTAAATAGAAACCACATATCTCTGTATTCTGAAATTAACCTTGGATTTTCTGACCATAAATTCATATAAATCAAAACCTTATAAACCAAACCTTGAAAGTATTATTTGTAACTTCCAATTTTGAACTAAAGGCATTCTAGCTGCAATAATTAATTGTAACAACTGTTTCTTCTGTTATAGATCCAGATTGTTTGGAAGGGAGGGCTAGAAGTTAGATATAGAGAAGTTAGATACAAGCTTTACTCATCTTTGGCCTTGTTGTTTAAAATAGCTGATTACCAGGATATAATATTTTAACAACTCCATATTTGTAATATGACCCCAATGACAGAAAATAATTTTTGAGGCCCTACAGATATAAAATTAACCCAACCAAAAACCATTGCCAAGCATGTAGAAAGTTGAATTCATCATAATGTGCTGTTTCTCTCAGATGACATGTCTGACTTAGGTCAACTGCATTATCTGACAAACGTAGAAGATCTTTCATGTAAAGGTTCTGACCTTTAACAGCCACACTGATGAGGTATTAGAGAAATTAAGAAATAGATAAATTTATGTATCCTTGGGTATAACTTCCAGGCATCTACTATTTTAAAGACCCACATCTTCTATTTAAAACAAATGAAACTTATACTTCATATTATTTAGTGTACCTGGTGCAGCATTTCCAACCTTCCTGTAAACAACATTATAACCTGGGCATTTGCAGGGGCAAGAAAATGTTTCAAAGATTCAGAGTAAGCCCACATTCCAGTCCCTCAAATTCATCAACTCTGTCAGACAGGGTTTTGATATTGGCTGGTACCGCCCACTTTTATCCTCGCCTTCAGCAATAAACTAGCTACCTTCATAGTTTCACCCATAATAAAAAAAAATGGTTATGGAATAGATGCTATGGCCTACCAGACTTAACGGTGGGTCCAGATTGCAGTCTGTGGGTGGCGGAGTGGATGAGGCATGATGACCGCCATATAGGCAGGCTCACTCAGCTTCCCGGAGCAAACCTGCAGCCAAGCATTTAAAATTCCCTAGCTGTCCAATCAGAAACGGCCAAGGGAGTGCTTGCGGAGATGGGCTGTAGCTCCAGACTGGAAGGATGCAGTCTTCCCTCCGGCCTGGCAGCAGGGTGTTTAAACAGCCGCCCACCCTGCCTCCCCCACTCTTTGCTTCTGCTGGCAAATACCTGCGGCATGATGGAAACTCCTTGTGGGCAGCTCAAGCAGCAGGAGCTGAGGTGGCACGGCAACTTTGGTGGCAGAGCAAAGGCAGCGGCAGAGAGTCGCAATCCTGGCCAGCTGGTTCAGTGGCAGCATCTGGAGCATGGAACCTATGACCCCGGGAGGCTAGGCACATGTGGAAGCAGCAGAGGGGGAGACCTGCAGCACTGCAGGTGGAACATACACAGCAGTGTACATGGGAGCAACGGCAGCACCCATGTCACAGGCTCGAGCATTGCCAGCTCTTGGGCTGTTTGTATGGCGTGAATCAACCATGGCTCCGGTAAGGTGGTTGAGGGCGCCCTCTCCAAGGTTGGGTCATCCACCTGGTCAGCTGGTTCCTCTGTGGGGGGCAGCAGCCTTCAAAATCCATGCAACCTCACAGCAGGCTTGTGGGTGCTGGTGCGCCTTCCATGGCATGGCTGGCCTCTAAGGAATCTGGACAGCCTGGCTATGCTACCCAAGCTGGGGAGCAACAGAAGGTCCCCACAGGACGTATGCGGTCCTGGGCAGCCCTTCCTTTGGTTGCAATGGCTGATGTGGGTCGTGGAGGCCGAGGGGAGACTCCACAGGGCACAAAAGGGAGCAGGGCAACTAGCCAGAGGCCTGCCTCTAGCAGACTACAGGACATTAGATGGGTATTGGAGCTGCTCACTGCCTGGGTAGGGCAAATGGGGAACTCTGGGTCCAGGGTGGCTTCTGCCAGCCAGGAGCCTGTCGAGGTCCCCCAACATGAGTCAGGCACAGCAGCTAGGGGTCGGAAGCTGGCTCGCAGACACAGGACCAGGTGATCTTCCAGCCTCAGCTCCGAGGATTCAGCTAGCCTGGAGCAGCAGCCGTCTCAGCTGTCTCACAAAAGAAGGAAGACTTCCCAGAAAAGCCGCAACGGTCCAGGTGTTGCGAGGAGAAATCAGACAGTGGGAGAACTTCAGATGAGTCCTCACTTTCTGATGAGGGGGCCACCGGGGATGATTACTGGGAGGGTGTGGCGAGGGTTCATGACCTCCCTGCCTGGGCCTTCCGCCGCTGGACAGGTCACTGCATGGGGAGGTGTGATCCCAGAAAGGTTTGGGATGCTGAGCAGGCAGTGGACTCCCCTCTGCCACTCTCGCCCTTCACGGAACACGGAATCTTCCAGGGATTCACCTCGCTCACAGGGTGCAGGAGCGGCTTATCCAAAGCTACCTGCTGAGCTCATGGTAGAAGTAAGATTCGAAGCAGGAGAGTGCTGATTTGCAGCCCAGCCACTTAACCACTATGTTACAACAGCTCTCTTAAGGCAGTAAATATTGTGTAGTCATTTCCTGTAAGATATTGAGCTTTTTCATTTGTATTGATTAAACTCCTTTGATATCAGGACGGAGTCCAGATGTATATTGTGGGCTTTAGATAAGATGGGGACTGGATTGATAGAAGTCTGAAAGAAGGCTGTGGAGTACGAATACCATATATATAAAGAGGCCTTAGGACAGGGAATTAGGTAAAATAAAGACCTGATACAAGGAAAGCAAAGAAGCTAGAAAGACAGTCAAGCAACGTTAATGTTAGTTGGAAGAAACAGGATGCTGAGGAGGGAACTGAAATAAAGATATGGGGCAGGCACTGGACCTCTGCCCAGTTTCAGTTAAGCTATTCAGTTAAGCTATTCTTTTGTCTCAAAATGTATTGTGGGAGGAATGACTGTCAGGCTTTGCAGCAGGAAGGAGTTGTTGATTGGAGTCTTGAAATGGTGTTCATATCTCATGGGCAATAGCATCTTTAGGGAAAAAATAAAGCGATATTGTGTCATTACACACATACTCTCACTGTTGGTGGCATGGAACATGGAGAAATAAAGGTGACAAATCTAAAGCGTAAGGCTCAGAATAGATGTTTCTGCTTTTTCCGTTTTGCACTCTGTGTGGATGCCACTGGTCATTTAATTATATTCGTACATATCATGAATGGAGGGGCTGTGGCTCAGTGATGGCTCATAAACTTCATTGTAAAAAGTTGTCAGCTTGATCAGAGGCATCTTCAGTTTAAAAAATCTGCCATGAAAAAGACAATAGTATTTGGTAAAACTGACCACTGGCTTGATTTGACATCAGTGACATCTTATATTTCTTGTGAGGTCAGCTACATACTTGGTTTTGGTACATAAGCTACCTGAGTCACTCTTGTTGATTACTTGAGCTGGGAGGTCTGTGAAAGAGTGACCCTCTTAATTGTTGGGGCCTTTGATTCTGTTGACCACCCTTCCTGGGATTCAGGGAAGTGCTGAAACTGCATTGCTATGGTTTTGTTCTTGTCAGGGTTTCAAATGGGAGGACTATTTCCCCTTTCTGTGCTGAAGTTTAGTTTGTCTGTTGCTGCCTTTCTGCTCTGATAATTGTATTTAAGGTGGTTTACAAAAGAGAAAAAAAAGAACGACATAAAATGTACTCAGCATACTTTAAGTACTTTAGCATACTTTAAATAAATTTAAAATCCCCAATAAAATTTTATATTAGCAACATGCCATGTATAACCAATAAAACCAATAAAAATGAATAAAAAGTAGCATATTTGTATGTGCTGTCAAGTCACAAGTGAATTATGGCAACCCCAGCAAGGGGCTTTCAAAGCAATGAGAAGTAGAGGTAGTTTGCCAATGCCTTCCTCTGCAGAGTCTTCCTTGCTGGTTGCCCATCCAAGTACTGATTCTGCTTAGTTTCTGAGTTCTGATGAGATCAGGCTATACCATAGGGATCCCAGACCCCCAGTGGGGGCGGGGAATCCCCCGCCCCCGCCCCCCCCACCCCACTTACCTAACAGGTGGTGGGGCGCGCACCTTCTGAAGTGACGTCATTGTGCCTTTGGGGGCGCACGTGCGCACACCTCCTCTCCCCTAAGGTAAGTGCCAGGCCCCTATCCACCGCCCGGAGGTTGAGGGGGCCTGGCAACCCTACTATACCATGCTACCTTCCCCCCTAGAATATCTAGAGAGGGGACAATAGTAGATGGTTTTCTCCGAGTTAAAAAAAATGGAGCAAAAATGTAAATAGATTAAAAATAATAATTGATGTACCACTAGAAAGTGCAGAAATCAAGGCAATGCAACCCAGTTAGTAAAAATTGGAAGGCGGTACAGATAAATTATGGTCTCCAGTGCTATTTAACATCTTTGTGAAACCATTTGGCCCAGTTATACTGGAGTCATGAGTATGTAGTTGGTACCCTCCTTTGTTTATGTTTTTCATAAGATCCAAATGCAGCAATGGATGAATGCTTGAAATTAGTTATGGTATGAATGAGTGTGAATAAACTAAATCCGGACAGAATAGATTATGATGGTGGGTGATAATATACTTGTTTTGCTTATGATCTCACCCACATCCCCTACAATTCAGGTTTTGAGTTTGTGAGTACTCCTGAAACCAATTTTTCTTGTGCCTAATGCTTATTATCAATTTAGATTGGGACAACAACTGTGCTGGCTTATGAAAGATGATTCTTTTGTCGTTGTCATTAATGCATTAATTACTTTTGTATTTAACAATTATAATACCCTTGAAAAATATGTTCATAAACTGCTCTTGATACAGACTGCTGCTGCCCATTTTTTCTCTGGAGCAAACTTCTGTGAACACACCGTATCATTTGGTTACGGGTCTGTTTCTGGGCTCAGTTCAGGTTATTGGCGAAATGGTCTGAGCCTTGAGTGGTAGCCTTTTCTGCACGTGCAGCTTATTCCTGCTTTTCTTAATTGTCAATCTGCTAGTATTGGAATTCCATTGAGCACGAGAATTCTGCACATCTTCCTTCCTTCCACATTTTTCCTGTTGCTACATAGGTTTATTTTCTTACAGATGTGCTGTTAAAAATTAGGATTTTTGAGCGAGGGTTCTGTTATCATCAGTGGCATCACACCCCATCACCCCTTTTTCTTTTTGTTGTTCATGTACTAGAAGAGGGGCTTGACATACGTTTGTGTGAAAAATTCTATATTGTCTCTATAGAAAACTTGGGAAAGACACTCCACTCAAAGCTTCATCCTAATATTTGAACATTTGGAGCTGCAAACTGGTTTTCAAAAGTTCTCTTAATAACAATGGAGATGAGTCAATGGAGATGGCTCCACCATTGAATTAATCATTTTTAAGTAGTTGGTACTTAATGTTTAGTCAAGTAAATGTCCCTAGCAGGTCAGGAACAGTGAAGCGAGCCAGTTGGGGGCCACTCTGCAGCAATCCCTACCAGAATCGAAAGTGTCCATTTCCAAGCCCATGCAAATCTAATCCCCACAAAATTAAATGTGGTAAAGGGAGTGCTGGGTATCAAGGCTTTTTTTTTTTGAAGAGCCTGCACATGGGGAAAAAATGCCTTGTTTCTGTGGTGGGAAAGGGGGGGGGCAGACATATAAAGAATGTCAAGCACAAAGGCAAAGAGTGAAGGCTGAGCAGCTAGAAAGAACAATATGCTCTCTGCCTTCTGAAAGTGCAAGGAAGCAAAGAGTGCAAAAATGCCAACATGGCTGAAAGAGAACACGGGATGGGGTTGTCCCACAACCACGATCCTGTCAACAGGATGTAGGACAAATCAGCTAAATCACAGGAAACATTTTACAGGCTAAAAAACATGACTCAAGTTTGATTTCTAGTAAAGAGCAGTGTAAAAGTAGTCCCGTAAAAGTAGCCCCAAAAGAACCAGGGAAAAAAGGGGGGAAATATGATGCAAAAACTCACTCCAGTGAACATGCAGAGGACAAGGGATAAACTGAAGCAGTAAGGTGCCAGCACTGACACAGTAACACTGTGCAGAAAGCCACGTGTATTAGGTATGTCCTCTTTCTTCATGAGCTCCTCTTGACATTAAAATCTGTCAATTGGTTCCTGCTCCTTATTCCATTAATAACAGTTGTAAGATTATGATTGATATGGAGCAAACAGAGACTTTATAGTGGTGGCTCCAAACACCACAATTCCTACCAACATTGAGGTTAGGTTGGGGCACTCCTTTCTTGCATTCTTCCTTTTGTTGGAATGTAAAGATATTCATATGGTGCATTTTCTGTATGATTTTACCTGAATATCTTGAAGCTTCAACACAGTGCAGTTTGTATTGTTGGTTATTGTGCATTGGTTTTTAAAAAATAGTTGATTGTAATTTTGTTTTATTAATGTTGACAGTAAGAACTGTTAGGCTTAAAAGCTGTTGCAGCTCGCATTCATGTGGGTCTCAGCTTTCTAAGGGCTGGAAGGAACTGGAAGGAGGAAACAAGGAAAAGATCCACAGTGCCTTCCACTGACAGATTACTGGGTCGAACCCATTGTAAGTAAATAAGTGAAAACATTTCCTGAATTTACTCAAGTTTATATGAGAAAATTCTACTTAATAGATTTTAGTGAATTCAGATACAGTTTGGAAATAACTAGGGGTGTGCAGGAGGGGGTTGATTCTGAAAAAAATTCAGAAATACAGTGGGAAGCCGCTTCGGAATTAAGGTACTTTACTCGCTTCGGTATGCTCCATAAATATTCAGAGCATACTGAAGCCAGGGGGGCAACTCCCACCCCTGGGGCAAACCTTCTACCCCCCACCCCCCTGGGGAACCCCTCCACCCCCATCCACTTACCTTACCTGGCGGGAGGGTCAACTGTGCTGCGGGCTGCTGCTGCTGCCATGGCGGCAGCACGAGGCTGCGATGGCCTGGAGGCTCCAAGCCGTCGCAGCAGCCTCATGGTGCTGCTGCCACGGCGACAGCAGCAGCACGAGACTGCTGCGACGGCCTGGAGGCTCCAGGCTGTCGCAGCCTCATGCTGCCACCTCCTGAGCCTCCAGCGTGTTGGGGAAGGCTGGATCTGCCTCCTCTGGCCCTTCCTGCCCCTCAAATGGCTGCGGCGTGCTGGCACCGCAGTGGACATTTGAGGGACAGGAGGGGTTTTCTCCTCCTCCTCCGGCTCTTCCTGCCCCTCAAATGGCCACTGTGGCATTGGCGCGCCGCAGCCATTTGAGGGGCAGGAGAGCCGGAGGAGGCAACTCCGGCATTCCCCAATGCCCCGCAGGCTCAGGCGATGGTGGCTGCTGCCAACCAAGTGGGGTGGGGTGGTGGTGGGATGATGTTTAAAGGGCCCCGCTGCTGCTTGCAAGCAGCAGCAGGGCCCTTTAAACTCAGTCCGAAGCTTTCCGAAAGCTTTGGAAAGCTTTGATTCGGGATTTCTGAATGCTGGCCCCGATTCGGATATTCAGAATCTTTCTGGATCAGCTCCAATTCGGGTAATTTACCCGAATCGGAAACCCGAAGCGCGCAGCCCTAGAAATAACTAGATAAAAATGTGTTAAGGAAGTGGGAAAAGTTACTTTTATGTGCACACTGAAATATTCATTCTTTCATTTGAAATGTATTCCTGACACATCACAGCCTTGATTCAGACATGTGGAAATACTACAATCACTGTTACCAATAGAGGAGAAGTTGACTGTTCAGGAATTGTAGTAATCCTGACTTACTGAAGATATGTAGAATCTTATTGGTTTGAGGGGGTTTTTTTGCAGTCAGAGTGTGAGTTATTGTCGGAATACACAGCTGATCATGATTAAGAAATCATATCTCAAAAGAATTGTATGTGCTTGCTGTATTTGTGGCAGAACCAAGCTGAGATGACCTTTGGGTACTGAAATTGCCAGCATCTGGGGGAAAGGGATTTGCTTCAAAGAAATGTTTCAGGTAACAGAGAGACAATATTATACAGCCGTTAATCAAGGCAGTCAGTATTAAAGTGGATTCAACTCTAGGATTTGGAGGAGATAGCAACTTTAATTAGGTATTGAAACAACTGAAAATTGAAAGTAGCAGAATGAATTGCACGAGGAATATTTTATTCTTAATTTCTAATTAAATGTTTCCTACTTACATAGTTCAGTACTGTCTTGAAACAACAGTATTTCAACACAAATATGGCAATTGTAAAAAACAAGACTGTGATCTTCTATATGTTAAGAATAATTAAACACCATATATTAAATAACTGCCCTGTAGTTTGACTCATGGCACTATGAATAGTGTAAATAAATTCCAGTGTATATATTTGTTGATGGGATCTTTTTGCAAGTCTGAATTTTACTTCCAGTTTCAGTTCTAGTTCTGTTTCGCCAACATTTTTTTAAAAATAAGCATGTGTTACTCCTTAACAGTGCTATCAAGTAATTACTTTTTAGATGATTAGGAGGAAGACAGATGACTAATCAGTTAAATTTAAATTAACTTGCACATTACTCATACTCTGTGTGCTTTTTTCAGAAGGTGGAAGTGGTGTGAGAAGTTATAATTTAATGAACAAAAATGTACATACTTTAGAGGAAAAGAGAATCTTTTTCATTGCCTATTGCCAGTTATACAGCAAAGCAATAATAGCATAAAACAACAAATTTATTCTTAACAATCACTAGGGTTGCCAGGTCCCTATACCTTCGCAGTGTGTGGGGGGGGTGGGGGTGGACCTGGCAATTACCTGGAGTTTCCTTCCCATACATGTGTGCTCCCGGCGCTGATGCAGTGATGCATGCACACTGCCAGGGACAGTTACATCACTTCAGGAAGTGATGTCGTCATGCCTGCTGGGAACATATCCACTGTGTGCTTCCCTGGGAGGTTTCTTGCCTCCTGGCCTGTTCCCCCTGCCTCTGTCATGGTCTGATTATGCTACACAGGCGTCAGTGGCAGGTTCAAGAGAAGACACGACACACCAAGCTTCAGTACAAATGGTGTATTATACAATTTACAGGTGGATACATTACAGATACATTACGTTGGCTGACAAAATGCTTCGCCAGCAACCCGCAAAGCTGGAACTCCTCACAGTACAAGACTCTGCATCCTTATATATTACTTAGTAGCCTATCCCCACACAGTGCTGACTCACTGTGCCAGCCCAGGTGTCCTTGACATTTACAGAGAAGTACATCACCTGGCTGGTGTCACATGATAGCTACCTGTCATCACTCTCTTACTACCGATGACACAGATCAGTCACTGCTAGCTGCCTCATCTCATTGTTTACTTTATTATCATGACAGCCTCCCCTCCCCTGCTGGTCAGGTAAGTGGTGATAGGGGCCAGAGGCTGAGAATGGGGGATCCTTTGTCCCCACTGGAGAGGGGGAAAAGATCTGCCCACAATAAATCTACAAAGTTGATCAGTCTACTAGTTAAATGTCACATTCCAGAGAGCAACTTTGTACGTCTGTCTGTCTGTCTGTCTGTCTGTCTGTCTGTCTGTCTGTCTGTCTGTCTGTCTGTCTGTCTGTCTGTCTGTCTGTCTGTCTGTCTGTCTGTCTATCTGCTTCAATTTATATTCCGCCTTCCTCACACCAGCAGGCTCAGGGTGGATTACACTGCATAAACATTTCAATAAAACATAACATTTCAAAAAGATTTAAAACCACAAATACAATACAATATAAATATTTAAAATTACATACAGACTTACAATATTACAACATAAAACAACATAGAAACAGGACCTTTTGATTATTTGTCTTAAACAACTCTTTCCTGCTCAGGATGATATTCAAAAGTGCTTTTGAAAATGTTGTTTTCTAAATTATTTTAGAAATAAAACCATATTTTAGCTAAAGGAAGATGACCCTGAATGTAAGACAACCCCCCTTAAAAAAGTTGTACACCAAAAACATTTATACAACATAACTGTAGTTTGTAAGATGATTCCCTCTTTTGTTTTCATGGGCTTCCTGGGGGAAAAAAACTAGTCTTGTGTTGGAGTTAATTGTAAAACTGATATATTTCTTACTTAAACTGTCCTGATGGTAGTCTTCCAAAGAAGCCGTTTTCTCCAGGGAAACTGATCTCCTGCCACCACTTGGAGGATGGCAACCTTGTAGTAGACTTAAAACTGAAGCGTTGATCAGCTTTTGGGATGGAGGGGAAACTAGTCTTGCATTGGAGCAAATATTTCTTACTTAAACTGTCTATACAATGGTCCGGATGGTAATCTTAAAACTGGTCAGATTTCGCTATGACATTTAATCTCTCTTCCATAGAGTTCACCAGTAAAATACCAGTAGCCTATTCCAGCAAAGAACTGATAGAGTAAAGACTTATATAAAATCTATTTCCACTGAAAAAATGCAGTGCGGAGTAGCTTTCTCTTTTTTGAAGTTCATATTTTTGATATTATATCTTTATGTTTTGGTATCTAAAACATTTTTCTGAAACACAAGCTACATATCTATTATTAGTGTAAGCCCTGAGAAACTGAGTGAATTAGCTTTCAAATATACACTTAAATCGAAAATTCCTAAATTCATGTAAAAATGTTCTCCTTAAGAACACAAGGTGAGCCCTGGTTTAGACCAAAAGTCCAGAATACATTTCCTACAGTAGCCGATAAATACCTTGGAAGGCCCATAAGCAGCAGTCTAGAGATCAAAGATTTCCCATGGCGCCTCCCAGCAACAGGCATTCAAAGACATGCTTCTTCTGGAAATTCTATTTAAGTGTCATGGCTAATAGCCACTGATGGACTTATCCTCCATGAATTTGTCTGGTCCTCTTTGAAAGCTAGTGCAAATTACTAGATTCTACAAGTAAATGCACTTGAGCCCCACTCATGCTGCTGCTTTCTTTAAGTTTGTACCACCGTCAGTCACCATGTATCTCCTAGGGATGCTGCCCTCACCTACCCAGTCCAGTAACTCCCTCTCAATGGCAACAGCAATGTTCTTTGCCATGTGTGCCACATTGAGAACCTTAGCATGTTGCAAAGCCTTGCGGAAGCCAGCCTAGTGGTTTCCCATCTGCCCCTGCCTAATGCTGGTCATCCTACCCTCACCCTGAAGGTCATTGGGTTGCCACCAGTGCACAGTAACCAAGAAGTATGCATGTTGTGACTGAGTGCATGTCCAGATGTCTAATCTGAAGTGCACAGTTCTCCCAGTGGCAAAAGATAACTGTGCCTTCATGTGCTCTTTGGCAGCCTTGTAAATAGCGGGCATCATGGTCCTGCTCAGCATGGTGTGAGCAGGGAGTGTGTACCAAGGACAGATTAGCTGGAGCAACCTTTGGAAGCTGAAGTCTTCTACTGTGAAAAAAAGCTGCCCATCTACACAGCGATCATCTCCATGATATTCTGAGTGATGAACTTAGATGCCTTCTGAATTCCCCACCCTCCCCCGGCACACTAGTGCCTTGTGCACCAAACATTTCCGGCAGAGATGCTTGGTGTCCCTTTTCTACAGAAAACCTGGAGGGGAGAGCACCAGAGGTGGTCACAAGATGGACCCCCCCATTGGCTTGCCGGCAGCTGTGTGGTACCAGTCTCTCTGCCCCTGAAGAAGCACTGCCTGGTCACTGAGAGATTATTCACATCCTTCCCTTAACTGACTCAGGCTCTGCAGTGCTGGCACTGTGCATACTGGGGGTCCTCTGACTTCTGGAAATTCCACCAGACATTAGAGGACAAGGGGGGCCCACATTGCCCTGCAGCTTCTCAGGAAGTGCCTCCTTTGAGGCACTATGTGTAAGCTGGGCAGAAGAAGATGGCTGACGATGAAGAAGTAGAGATATGGGGGAGGGTCACCACTTCCACATCCCCTTCTCTTACTCCACCTTCCTCTCCTCATGCCTCATCCTGAAAGGCCTTCTGCTGGCCTCAGAGGAAACTGTGGAAGGCTCACTGATGGTGGGCCCCTCTGCCAGTTTCTCCAACATCCCTGGGGTGAGCACGAGGGATGGAAAACTCATGTCCCCCAAGCCCACCCCAGAAGACCCCACATGCTGTTCTTCCTCCATCTGCTGGGTCTCAACTACTGGACAGACGCTTCAGCAGCAGGTCCTTGCCCACTGCCAGCTTCTGCCTCAGGCGCTTGTGGTGGGGGAGGTGCTCCTGCGGTTGCCTCAGGAAAGAGGGCCTTGTGAACTCTCTTGCTGTCACCAGAAGCCAGCCTGGTGAATGGCAGCTGTGCTGGGGGAGGCCTCCTCCATGCAGGTAGGTGAGAGCCACAGCCCTCCCCCTCCCCTCCATCCCTCTAGTCTTATCCTTTATTTTTCTCCCATGTCTCTCTGGTTTCCCAGGTCTCCTCTGGTCTCCTGTCACTCACTTGTCTGCCCCCTGTAACCTACACTAACTAATAACTAGGCAGAGGAGAGCGACGAGGGTGATCAGGGGTCTGGAGACTGAGCCCTACGAGGAAAAGCTGAGGGCCTTGGGAATATTTAGTTTGGAGAAGAGGAGGTTGAGGGGAGACATGATTGCTCTCTTTAAATATTTGAAAGGCTGTCATTTGGAGGAGGGCAAGGAGCTGTTTCAGTTGGCAGCAGAGGGTAGGACCCGAAGCAATGGGCTTAAATTACATGCACAAAGGTACCGGCTGGATATTAGGAAAAACTTTTTCACGGTCAGAGTAGTTCAAAAGTGGAATCAGCTGCCTAGTGAGGTGGTGAGCTCCCCCTCACTGGCAGTTTTCAAGAAGAGGCTGGATGAATACTTGTCAGAGATGCTTTAGGCTGATCCTGCACTGGGCAGGGGGTTGGACTAGATGGTCTGTATGGACCCTTCCAACTCTGTGATTCTATGATTCTATTCTATGAACTAACCAATTAAATTACCAACCCACCCAAAGCACGTAGCCAAAAATGAGAGTTTATTTTAAAACCTACTTACCTACTCTGAAAGCTTGTTTTGTGGGTCTAAACTTGGAGATGGACATATAAACCTCTTATTAAAAGACCCTATTAAAGTACGTGGCACTACACTAGCAAGCAGCTTAATTCCTCTTCCGGAATCAAGCTACTCCTAAACCCTGATCTACATGGCACGAGTGTGCCATCCTTATGCCAGCAGAATTCATAGCATAAAGTTTCAAAAAAGTAGAAAGAAAACCTTGCTTCTGTATGAAGTCACTAGACAAATCTGCCTATTTCTAAGTGTTTGCTAGCGATAAGGTTCTAACAGCGTAATCCTAAGAAGAGTTACTCCAGATTTCATTGGGCTTAGACTGGAGTAACTCTTTTTAGGATTGCACTGTAAGACCTGAGATTGGCTGTTAGTGTACTTCCCTTAGAATAAGTGCATTAGGCCATTCACAAGGACATTTATTGATAGGTAAGCTTTATCCATATTTTTCTGTTCCGAAGAATGTTCAGGAAATGCTGTGCAGCAATGGAAGAACATGAACTAGAAGTGTGAACAGTTACTATCTTGAGTTGATATAATCAAAATTTTAACAAGGTTTTATGAAATAGTTCAAGTTTTCTAGAAACTTCACAGAATTCTCATTTAGACACAAACCTGCTCTTGTTTTCAAAGAATCTTACCGAACAATTTTCTTGTTGATGGTTGTTGTGGATTTTCCGGGCTGTATTGCTATGGTCTTGGCATTGTAGTTCCTGACGTTTCGCCAGTAGCTGTGACTGGCATCTTCAGAGGTGTAGCACCGAAAGACAGAGATCTCTCAGTGTCAACTGTGGAGATGTTAGCAGGTAATTTATATCTACTCAGGAAGGTGGGTTTGGGTTGTGTCGATATAAATTGCCTTCTCCACAGTTGACACTGAGAGATCGCTGTCCTTCGGTGCTACACCTCTGAAGATGCCAGTCACAGCTGCTGGAGAAATGTCAGGAACTACAATGCCAAGACCATGGCAATACAGCCCGGAAAATCCACAACAACCATCGTACTCTGGCCGTGAAAGACTTTGACAATATATAATTTTCTTGTCCTTTTCCAAAAGGACAAAAATGTTAAAATGGAGTCCTGCATCTGTCTTTCCGGCCTAGGGAAATAGAAAATCCATTGTCTAGCACAGAAAAATCATCTTTGTGGTCATTTAGCAACAGAGAAAAGAACAATCCATCCCTAATCCTTGCAACAATCTCTTCACTTTGGGACTGGATTTAACGAAGAAGTAAATTCATTTTGATGATATGTGATGGCTGCGTTTGCGCATAGAACAGCACACCCAAGAGGAGATTCACATGTTCCATCTTTGCCTGTTGTGCCAAAAAATGAAAGCTTGTGCCTGAATCAATGTAATGTGTTGTCACAGACATAGCTAGAAATTAGAGGTGTGCACCTGAATAAATAAATAAATTGAGTGATCCAGATCCGGGTTTCAGCGATACCAAGAAAATTCGGTACCCCTGAAATCTGGGTCAGAGTCTCTAATCCAGTTTGGTGTAGTGGTTAAGAGCACGGGACTCTAATCTGGAGAACAGGGTTTGATTCCCCACTCCTCCACTTGAAGCCAGCTGGGTGACCTTGGGCTAATCACAGCTCTCTGGAGCTCTCTCAGCCCCACCTACCTCACAGGGTGTTTTGTTGTGGGGATAATAATAGCATACTTTTTAAACTGCTCTGAGTGGGCATTAAGTTGTCCTGAAGGACGGTATATAAATTGAATGTTGTTGTTGTTATTAGAGAAGCCCTAATTTATCTGACCATTATTCCCTACAGGAAAACTTCTGCATGGCGGAGGGGTGTTGCTTTTCAAGCAAACTACACCAAATTTGCATGGATCCTACTCCTCCCTGTCCTCTAAAGACCTTTCAAGTTTCAGGAAGATCGGATCCACTCTCTGTTGTTTCCTATGGGGAAAACATTTCTAAGGCTTTCCAGGCAAAAGGAAAGCTTAAGCAAAGGCAACCTCTAGCCAAAAGCCAGTCCTAAATGAAAATCTCATTCCTATTCAAGCTGAACCATCAAAACCAAAGTGAAGGAGGGGAACCAATGTCCAACCAGAGAATCTCAGTATCAAACCAGAGAATGCCAATGTAAAAGTAGAGAATCTTAAGCTGAAGCAAGGGGAGGGGTTAAGCTTGCTGGTGCCATAGTGTATAAAAGGTGGCTTCTCGTGTCTTGAAGGGTTCTTTTGGAACTCAGGCAGGAGTAGTGGTAGAATGGGAATTTACTCTGCCTGTTACCTCTGGTTCCGGCCAGTCTTGTGCTGCTGTCCTGCTGCAGCATAGAGCTTGCCTTCACTTCACGCCACTGCCCTCTTGCTTGCGCCATTGTCCTCTTGCTTGCTGATGCTCTGCCTCTGCTGTGGTTGCTTGTAGCTGCCTGTGGCCAAATAAAATCTGACCCTGCAGATTTTAGCTTCCTGGATCTGATCTGGGATACTTCTGTTTGAGCCGGCATAGTCTGATTATACTGAATCAGGATAAATCAGGCTACTTAGATGGATCAAATCTCAGATCGTATGCCCCTGCTAAAAATATAGGGAAATTCTTGCTGGATTTGACCAAGAAGATCTCAGAAGATGTCTTTGCACACAGAAACAGGGCTACCCCACAGTTTGATATGCCACAGTCTGGAGACATAGAATAGAACAACCTTGGACAAGGTCATGAAAGAAACAAAGGAATAGCACAATTGTATGGTCTTGTGTATGTTAGAAGAGCCATCTAACCCACACCAATAGATACTAAGTGTTGAGGCCCAAGTGCAGAGACTATCTGAGAATGGGAGTAACGTTTAACTTCACAAAAAATAAGATGTGAGTCAAGGATGAATGTTTTAGTTGAGGGCCAAAATATATTAATATGTATGAGAAATTTGCAATCACTAATTTTACATAGACTTTGTTAAGATAAAAAGTAACAAGACTGAACTAACAATTTTATAGGTTTCAGATACAGGTAATCTTTTATGGAGCTTGAAGTTGAAAGATAATTAGTTAGCCAAGAATGTGAGCCCTTATCAAACGGGACAGTTAATTATTGTTTGGAGATTATTCTGAAACCCTATAAATGTAAGAAGTTGCATTATTAGGAGTTTCTTCTTAGAAAGGGCTCTTTTACTTGTGACCTGCTTCTCTATGGGGTAAGATAGTTTCTTGGACTCATGTAGTTGCTCTCCTTTAATGATTGATGTAGTTATAATGGATTGTGCGATTTCTGTTGATTGAGCAAATATTGAGAAAGTTGATCATGTTTTAATAAAGGTTGAGAATGGAAGCAGAGATTCTGTAATAGTATTACTTCTGTACAGTACCTGATAACTAACCTACAACGTTATTAAAGTGTACTTCTTGCCAGGACTTAAATGATTTGATATAGGAAAGCGAACTGGAGAGCTTCTTAAGTGCACACCTATATCTGATTCAGGCCTGACTAGAGTCATTTGAAACAGTGTGAAGCTATCCTGAGTGTATAGTGTTGCACTTTTTCTTACAATATAATACTAGAAATTAAAAAAGCAGGATCACAAAATATTTAATGATATGTTTTCTGTAGAAATAATTTTCAAACTGAATATTAATTGGCTGAATGTGATCAGATTCCCCCCATCCCCGCAGTAAACTACTTGAAAGCAAAATACTTTTGAGAATAAGTGTTTTTAATTGTTAGCTATTAAAGATTTCCTAGATAGGTAAATTAATGTAGGAATAGTCGTAACTCTCTTAGCTGCCACTACATATTTTTGCCCATGTAACATAGGCATGGTGAATTATTGCTCATTCCTGAAAGAGTTCTTTGGATACTGTGCCCTTAATAAACATTTTAACTGTCTACCTGAAACAACCTAACAAGTGTCAGTTCATTTGACTGCTGATGTGGATATAACTTACTCATGTACGGGCCAGTCACATGAAGCTGCAGTAGCATGAGACCAGTCTTCCTGTGATCTCCCAATAGAATTTATTTGCTCCCAGTGGAGTTTATTTGCTCCCTATGGAGTTCTGATTAGGCAGGAAAAACCCACACAGTTTGGTCACTTAACATGGTGGCTTCTATATGTTATAGCAGCCGAGAAGGATAAAGCCATTGAAAGCCCTCACTTGCAAAATGAATTTATTCTCTTACTTCTCTGCCCTGTTTGTGATCTTCTCGGAGATGTATCATTTATCACTGTTAGAGAAAATTGCTAGTCTGGGTGAAATCTTTGATCCGGTCTACCACATTTCTTGAGAGAAAATACATCTTTTTGCCACCACTCACAAGCTTGTCTGCTGCCCTTTGGGAAACCCCCGCTAATTAAGATCCTTTTCTTGAAATTGGAGGGACACATCTGTGACTCTGACAATCATCTTAGTATCATGTAATGATATACATCTCTGTTGTGCTTATTGCAAGGTTGTATATTTTTGTAAAGTTTATTAGAGCCTAGTAGGTATGCAGGGTTTAAGTAGTCTACTTTATTTTTTATCAATTGGCCTCAAAGCTAGTAGCTCCCCTCCCCCATGAAATATATTACGACACATGTTTTTTCATATTATTTATTTAACATGTATTGTCGAAGGCTTTCACGGCCGGAGAACGATGGTTGTTGTGGGTTTTCCGGGCTGTATTGCCATGGTCTTGGCATTGTAGTTCCTGACGTTTCGCCAGTGGCTGTGGCTGGCATCTTCAGAGCTGTAGCACCAAAAGATAGAGATCTATCAGTGTCACAGATCTCTCTGTGACACTGAGATCTCTCTGTCTTTTGGTGCTACACCTCTGAAGATGCCAGTCACAGCTGCTGGCGAAACATCAGGAACTACAATGCCAAGACCACAGCAGTACAGCCCGGAAAACCCACAACAACCATATTTATTTAACAATTTTCTCCTCAACATCATTTGCTAAAAATTGATATAGGTAGGCTTCAGGTAAATTCTGATAATATAGAAAACATTTTAGCATTGAACTTTGGAGAATGAATATAGATAAAATATTTTACTTTTACTGAAATGACCTTGTATAAACATGTATAAATATTTATTATAACTAAGAATATCATGGTATTACTAAAATCTGCTATTTACTTTTCTCAGGTCTGTCATTTTTCTATTTGATGTGAAATTACCACTTCTATGAAAAGTTATTCTATGAGGTAAAATTACGTTTCTTAAGAGCTGCTTTAATAGATTCCTGCTGAGATTTATCAAACCTTTATGTGTATACTCTGAAGATCTTTGTTTATTTTAAATTCTTTTTACAGACAAACCTCCTACAGAAAACACAACACCATGTTGTTGAGGATTTGAAAATGCTGTATTTTATCTTCATGGATGCAAGCAAGTAGACAATGGTGCTTCAACCATCTGTTCAAGCTTTTTGAGAAAAAGTCTGCAGTAGAAACACTATGAAAAGTAATATAACTTTAGCAGATGGCCAGAGTTTTTTTTTAACCTGCACTTGGCATCCAATTGCCTCTGTCCCAGTTTGTGAAAATTCTTAGCGTTTTAATTTTACAGACTGTATAGTAGAATAAAATATCCAAATGGTAATCCTGGAGAGATTATTCTCTACTCTAAACAAAAGGGCTTTTAGAAGTATAATGCTAATCTGGCATACCTGTACTTCTTGCAGTAATGATGATGCTATTAATTTATTTGTTTTTAGAAGTAAATAGCCATGTATTTGGTAACTTTGAGATCAGTAAAGTAAAATGGCCATAAAAGTTATTTTCCAGTAACAAGATCATTCTTTGGCTGGTTGGCTAATACATATTTTACTGGAGTGAAGTGCTTTTGCTTTCATTAAAATAAAATTATACTAGTATGAAAGGGTTCAGTGGGAACGGGTATCACTTTACTGTGATGTATGTTTTCCTGACAAACTTTGTTGGAGAACAACATTCCTGAATTCCAACTGCATATTCAATTGTTTATATACCTGTATAAAATTCCCATCATTCTTCTTACTACTGTTGTTTCATTCTGTATAATTGAAGCTCAGTTGTGACTGTGGTGTACATTATGAGGTTTAGGCCCTTTCTTTGGAGGTTTGCGTCTCAGAGTATAATGCCCTAATGTTCACTTATCAGATTGATTGGCTCTTTAATTAGATTACTGTTTTTTTCCTGAGGTCTTTTAAAAAAAGATGTATAATAGCCAAGGTGTCTATGCATCTTGAAGTCAGTTCAGTGCATTATGTCTTGAATGTCTTGGTCAGCAAATAAATTTAGTGGACACCCATCACACTTCCATTCTTCTACAACATCCTTCATCTACATGAAGAGCTCTGGGTTAATTTTGTGGAGGAGTTAAATAACCAGGTAAAATTGTGTCCCTGGGAATCATAGAAGGGGTGATTAGGCATCCAGTCTTCTGAGGTAAGAAAACATCCTTAATTCATTATCCAGATTACATTGTGCCACATATATAAAGCAGCAGGGCCTGAAGAACACCATTCCAGGTAGAAAGACAATAGGATAAAGCAATGCTTTTATTCTGAAAAAAAAAGAGGTGTTGGTACTCATGATGTCCACTGCCTCGGGGGCCTAAGCTAGCCAGCCCCAAAAGGTGTTGGTACTGCAGAAATAGGCGCCAGTACTGTGTACAGGCTTGTATCACCAGAGAAAGAGCCCCAAGGATAAGGGTAAGGACTTAAAAATAAGAGCTTTTTGAATGGACAGTGCCATATGCTGTGGGAGAAAAAGATCTCAGAAAAGTTGATTGTGAGTTTCTATTTTGTTAGTGATATTCTAGAGGGGTTTGTATGTGAGCAGAAGAAATTTAGAAGTGACATTGTTCATTGTCCATCTTCTGTGCAGTCCCACATGGGACTGCACAAGTGCAGGCCTGCCGACCGGATATTTTTTCTTAGCAAAACGTCCGCCAGGGGGCGCCTGTCCACCGGATACGCATGCACGGACTTTCCCGCCCAGACGGCATCTTGCGATGGCGCCCCCACACCCTCAGTTTCTCTTTTGCCACTGACCGGTTAGGAGCTATCTCATACCGCTGCGAAAGAAGTGCGTTATTGGTGAGAGATCTCATCGAAATGTCTGATAAGGCATTATTTAAACTTTGCTCAACATGTTAGACTAAAATGACCAAAACTGATGGTCATTCAGTTTGCTTGGAGTGTTTGGGGGAGGCCCATGACGTACCGAACTGTGAGCACTGCCAACGCTTTACTCCAAAAGCTAGGGCTGAGAGGGCTAATAGACTCCAGGCCTTGTTGTGGAAACGGGCCATGAGAGCTACGGGTGTCTCTGCTACATCTCCCAAACCTCCATCTAATTGCGATGGTTCTGTCCGCAGTTCCACCTTGACGTGTCTCGGTCTCCAGATCGGATCCGGGCGGTCGTTCAGGAACCGAAAAATCCCTCTGAACCGGCCCATAAAGAGCGGGATCCGGCACGGATCCATAAACATAGGAGCAGATCACCCACCCGTTCGGAACCGACAGGCACTCCAGCTCCGAAGGCCAGGAAGGTGACGTCAGATCCAACTCTTCCCACACGATCGGAGGTGAGAACCACTGATCCGAGATCAGTGATGGAACCGAAAACACCGGATCCGAAGATGTCGGATCCGAAACTCAAGGAGCCCTCTGCCTCCGCGCAACCAGTCATCGGCTCCAGTACAGATCTGAAGGTGTCGGATCTGAGCATGTCCCACAAGAGTTCGGATCGTGTGAGTCGGAAACGGGAGTCCAGTTCAATTGAGGCCGTTCCTCCGATAAAGAAGGCCAAGAAAAAGATCAAACACAGAAGTTCAGCTTCTGTCCAGACTGAAGAGGTTTTATGGGATAGACCCAAGACTCCCTCCCCACGTGCTAGATCACCTTCCTGTCACTCATCGAGGGAAGAAGGAGAGTTATTTGAACCTCACAGGGGTTATTCTCTCCGTGGAGATCTGTCTCGCCTCATCACCGGTCGAGACTATGGTGGTTTGGGTTCAGACTACTCGAGATCGCACCGCTCTTACTCCCCATTCTCTCGCAGGGAGGACTGGGGTAGAGTTCGGAGTGACTATTCACATTATGGCTCTCCTGAACAGGCTTTTGCCCATCATCGGCCTGAACATCGGGATCTGAGCCCGAGTCCACCATCGGATCCTTCACCAGAAGAGATTATTATTGGGACGGGACATGTGTCACCCACCGAGGATTACAGGCTTTACACAGAACAGATGCTTTGCATGGCTCGCTGCCTGGAGATTGAAGTGTCTACGGCTAAACCGAAACCTAAAGATAAGATTCTCCAGTATGTTCATTCAGGGACTCCTACTACTATTGCCTTCCCTATGACCAAAGGTTTGGTGGAGATCATTACTGCTACCTGTGAGAAACCTGCCTCAGTGTACCCGACTTCTCGCAAGTTGGAGGCCCTTTATAAGACAAGAGATAATGACTGTTCTTTCCTTTTTTCTCATCCTCCACCATCTTCTTTGGTCACCGAAGAGATGCAGGCCCGCCAACGTCAGAGCTCTCATGCCGTACCTGCAGATAAGGAAAGCAGGAAGTTGGATGCCTTGGGGAAGAAAATTTATTCTTCAGCAGCTCTAAATCTTAAGATAGCCAATTATTCAGCTATTATGGGAGCTTACCAAATATTTTTGTGGAACCGTATGGTGGTCTTCATGGAGAAACTGCCGGAGGACCAAAGACCTCTTGCCAAAGTTATCATGGATGAGGCGTTAACATTTATCTAGACAGCAGATTGATACCAGATGCGATTCCGTAGATACAGCTGCACGATCTTTGGCTTCGGCGATCGTTTTGCGTAGACACTCCTGGCTTCGTACCACGGCCCTGCCGATTGAAACCCGCAATAAGGTCAAAAATCTCCCATTTGAGGGACAGACTTTGTTTTCATGTAAGACAGACGACTACCTGTCACAAAAGCGTAAGGATCGTCTTACTGCAAAATCTTATGGGGTTCTGCCATCCAGACATCCCCCTGACCAATGTTTTCAATACCGTAGTTCTCAGGGATTCCGCAGTAGATCCCAAAGATTCCACCCGTATCCTCCTTATGGGTCTTACAGGCCTTATCAATCTACTCAAGGCCCTTATCAGCGCAGGAGGTCTCAGAATCGACCCCGCCGTAACCTGCAGAGTCCTGCTGCTAAGGAATCCTCTAATCAAGTCAAACAGTTCTGACTATATGAGGAACAGTCTGTTGTGTTTGGGAACAAGTTGGCTCGTTTTACTGCAGCGTGGACCAAGATTACACATGATAGTTGGGTTTTGAATGTAGTTTCAACGGGTTATAAAGTTCAGTTTGAATCTTACCCTGACCTGTCTCTGCCTGATTTTTCACTTCAGACTTCCTCTGATGGTTTACAGGCTGAGGTTTTGGCCTTACTGCAGAAAGGGGCTATCCAACCACTTCCCCAGCAAGAATCTGTTGAATAGTGTGTATTCAGCGTGACTGCACCAGCTTTAGGAGGATCCACAAAGAGTCCACAACTTGTTTGTTTGGTAAAGGTGTATAATACAATTTATTTACAGGTGAGTAAGGAGCAATACATATACAGTTTATAGTCCAGAGAGACAAAGTGCTTCGCCTACACCTGGACTTGCAAGAAGCCCCAACCATACTGTACATAGTAGCTATTTATACATGTAGACACCCAATCAGATGCATGCATGAGTTTAGCTGAGTCATTCACTTCATGGTCTCCTGACTCTTGACTTAACCATCTGACTCTTTGTCACCTGATGTGTCTACCTGTCATACTGATCGTTCTGATCTAAAGCCTCTGCACACTGGCTTTTGACACTTAGATATCAACAGAATCTCCCTTGGGCTTTTATTCCAGAATGTTTCTGGTGGACAAAAAGGACGGGGGTACCCGTCCTATTCTAGATTTGAGGGGATTGAATAAATTTGTCAAGGTCAGAAAGTTTAGTATGCTTACACTCAATACTGTACTTCAATTGATGCCAGATGATATGTGGTTTGCTGTCTTGGACCTTAAGGACGCTTACTTCCATATTTCCATTCACTCTGACCATAGGAAATTCCTTAGATTCCTCTGTAAAGACAAGATTTTTCAATACCAGGTATTACCTTTTGGTTTGGCTACTGCTCCAAGGGTCTTTACTAAATGCATGGCCCCTGTGGTGGCGTTCCTTAGGGAGCAGGGGGGTGCGATCTACCCTTACTTAGATGACTGGCTGTTAGCAGCTTCATCAGCTACTGCCCTTCAAGAACAAGTTACTACGGTGGTCCTTACCTGCACTCGCTTGGGGCTTTTGGTTAATTTTAAGAAATCAGCCCTGATTCCAGCCAGGAGGATTTCTTTCATAGGTATGGTGCTTGATGGTCTCGCTAATAAGGGGTTCTTACCTGCAGACCGAGCACAGAAGATTGGCAGACTGGTGTCTCTTGCTAGGGCTATTCAGAGGCTGTTAGGACTCATGGCCTCTTCTACAGCTGTCACCCCACTGGCACGATTACACATGCGTCCCCTTCAGCTTTGGTTTCTGTCTGTCCATGATTTTGAATGTTCCTCCCTGAGGAAAAGGTATACAATCCCTAGGGGTGTTCTTCGCTTGTTGGAGTGGTGGCTCCAGGAAGCAAATCTTCTCCAGGGGATAGCTTTTGGCCCTATACAGTGTAACATTTCTGTTTCTACTGTTGCTTCTACGATTGGATGGGGTGCTCAATGTGGGGCTCTTCAGGCCCATGGCACTTGGACTGTTCAGGAGAGGAAATGTTATATTAATCTGCTGGAGTTGAAAGCCATCTGTTACACCCTTATCGCATTTGCAGATACGTTGCATCGGAAATCAGTCCAGGTTCTCACCGACAACAGTACTGCAATGTTCTATGTGAACAAACAAGGGGGCACCACTTCCAGGGATCTCTGCGAGGAAGCGGTGTGGGTCTGGCAGTAGGCCCTAGACAGACACATCCACATACATGCGGTCCATATTCCTGGGACCAAAAATGTAGTTGCAGACAAGTTAAATCGCATGGTGTCCGACAATTACGAGTGGACCTTGGCAGATGCTTATCTCAACAACGTTTTTGCAATGTGGGTTTTTCCAGACGTAGATTTATTCGCGACCAGACACATCAAGAAAGCCCCACGGTTTTGTTCCAGGGGAGGTGTGGGTCTCCACTCACTTGGCGATGCCTTCCAGATGATTTGGACGGGACATCTATTTTACGCATTCCCTCCTTTCCCCCTGGTTTCCAGAACTGTCAGCAAAATTCAGTGGGACAGGTCCAATGTGATACTAGTAACCCCCTTTTGGCCTCGCCAACCTTGGTTTCACCATGTAATGCTACTGTCTCAGGAGTCGTTTTATCGATTTGCACTACAACCCGATCTTCTGTCGGACAGGGGAACGTTGTATCACGACCTACCCAGACTGAGTCTCACGGCATGGAGGATTCTGGGCAAAGGGGAATGTCAGAGAGAGTAGCTGAGATTCTGCTTAACACTAGGAGGGATACTACTAGAAGGTCATATTCCTCAAAATGGAGGCGTTTTGTATCCTGGGCAGCTCCTAGGGGTTTTGATGTTTGGAACTGCCAATTAGCAGATATTTTTGAATTTATGTTGTCTTTAAAGGATGACGGTCTCTGTCATTCATCCATTAAGGTTTATTTGGCTGCTATTTCAGCTTTTCATCCTAAGATAGATGGGAAGACAGTGTTTTCTCATAGTTTATCTAAATCTTTTTTAAAAGGTTTGCATAATGTTTTTCCTCAGGTCACAGAAGTTGTGCCTCAGTGGTCTCTTACTTTGGTTTTAGCGGAACTTATGAAGGCCCCTTTTGAGCCTCTGGCTACATGTGATCTGAAATGGTTGTCTATAAAAGTAGTTTTTCTTGTAGCTATCACTTCCACACGAAGGGTTAGTGAGTTAGTGGCTTTGAGGTTTGACCCTCCTTTCCTTAAGATTCATCAAAATAAGGTGGTGTTGAGACCAGATATTCGGTTTAGATCTAAGGTCTCCACTCAATTTCATATGTCACAGCACATTGTTCACCCAGTTTTCTTTCCATCTCCTTCGAGCACTTCAGAGAGGGCTTTGCATTCACTTGATGTTAGGAGAGCGATATTATTTTATCTTCACTGTACAGCGGTTTTTAGGAAAGATAAGCAGTTATTTGTTTGTTATTTTGGTCCTAGGAAGGGGAAAGCTGCTACCTCTCAGTAACTATCTAGATGGGTTACGCTAGCTATTAAGGCGTGTTATTCAAACGCTAACTTACCTTGCCCCCTTGAGATCAAGGCACATTCTACGAGAGGTCAGGCTACTTCTGCTGCTTTCCTGAAGGGGGTCCCATTGCGTGACATCTGCAGAGCTGCTACATGGTCCTCTTTGGAGACTTTTGCAAAGCATTACGCAGTGGATGTCATGGAGAGGAAAGATGCCTCAGTTGGACAAGCTGTTCTTCAATCTCTTTTCCTGTAAGAGACACACCCACCACCGAAAGGTAAGTGGCTTGTTAGTCTCCCATGTGGGACTGCACAGAAGACGGACAATGAAAACAGAGTTTCGCTTACCGTAACTGCTGTTCATTGCCGTCTTCTGTGCAGGCACACAAAACCCTCCCTCCTGCCCCGCTGTGTCTTCCAGAAGTTGGAGTTTGGTGGCGGCTCTGGAGAAACTGAGGGTGCGGGGGCGCTGTCGCTGGATGCCGTCTGGGCGGGAAAGTCCGCGCATGCGTATCCGGTGGACGGGCGCCCCCTGGCGGACGTTTTGCTAAGAAAAATATCCGGTCGGCAGGCCTGCGCTCGCGCCCCCTGGCGGACGTTTTGCTAAGAAAAAATATCCGGTCGGCAGGCCTGCGCTCGCGCAGTCCCATGTGTGCCTGCACAGAAGACATCAATGAACAGCAGTTACGGTAAGCGGAACTCTGTTTTATATAAACTACCCTTCCCCACTATGTTGTAATTTGTAAAGTTAATTAGTAGATCATGTTTGAATTGTTGTTGTGCGGTATCCTTGGACTCTTCATTCTTTCAGACTTCTGGCAGGCAAAACATCTACAGCTTCAGGTGATGGATCTGTTGCTGGATTGTACCTCTTCAGACTGCTTGTGTGGAGTCCAGTGGCTGAATGAACTCTTACATAAAACTAAAAGTAACTCAATCTTGCACATTCGAAACTAGTTTGCCAGCAAGCACTTTTGTCAAAGATAAGTGGCCAGCAGCTTTATGGTATCAGTTCCTCCATTGTTGCGATTGACCCTTCCCCATGCTCACTGTTTATTGTCAATAACATTAGTTCTTCTGTTCTGTCCCATTCTCAATATTTGACTTTTGCTTCTGTGTTCTTCACAACCTCTGGTATAAAGACATCTAGGTAGCAGTTCTTCCAGTCTTCTTAATTGAGGCACTGGTGACAAAGGCTGCAATAGTTGCTGCTCTACAGAGTGAAAGGGCTGTGTTCTTTCTAGAGCTGGAGATTGGTGTTTGACGTACAAGTACTACACATTGCCTGAGCCAGGGCTCATTTGGAGGGGGAACGTGCCGGAACGGTGTTCCTGTAGAGCTGAAAAGTGGTCACGTGGGTTTTGGCCCTGCCCACGTGCTTCCTTTCCCTCCCCTCTGCCTCCCCTCCAAAGGAGGGTAAGCTGCTTCAATTCATTCTGCTTCTTTATTTTCATTCGTGACTCGTGAGAGAGAGAGAGAGAGAGATAGAGAGAGAGAGAGAGAGAGTGTGTGCAAGCCCGGGGGGGGGCTACTGGGCTTGGATCTCCAAAGGTTAAGCTGCTTCAGTTCATTCTGCGGCTTTATTTTCACTAGTGAGTGAGTGACTAGTGAGTGAGTGAGTGCGTCCGTGCAAGCCGGGCTGCTGGGGCTGGCTCTCCAGAAGAGGGTAAGCTGCTTTGATTTCATTCTGCTTTATTTTCAGGAAATACCTGGAGATTTGGGGGGAAAGGGGCCTGAGGGGTGGGTGTTGCTTTCTGACACACTTCCAGTGATGTTGGGGTGTGTGTGTGGCAAATGCGAATGAAATATGCTAATGAGTTATGCTAATGAGTTCCCAGAGTTCTTTTTCTACAAAATGACCCCTGGCCTGAGCCATCTGCTCAGTGTAGATCTGGAGACCTTCTTATCCATCTTCAGAAGGATCTGAAGAAAAGACCAGCTTTCCTAAATGCAACTTTTCCTGAGGAATAACCTCAGCACATTTCATAATTGCTTTGTCGCAGTACTTTGCCTTCCTCTGAAACATAAAAGGAGAAAGAAATACCTGTATTCACAATTGTGCACTTTAACTAGATATTTCAAAGGATACTACATTTTAATTGATTATTACCCCTCCCCCGCACACACAAAAACCCAAGAGAGAGAATAGCTATAGAAGTTGCTAGATTCTGTGTACCAGAATGTGGAACATAGTCGTCTAAAAGGAGAGATTCCCCTTAGGACTTTTAAAAGGATACTTATGTGACATGTCAGCACTAGCTATGGAATTCTCAGCAGCACTTTTCTCAAGAAACTAAAGATCACAAAATGAATGTTTCCACTGTTGCTTGCTGCATTGCCTGCAGCATCATCTTAGAGCAAGCAATGCTGTGGGAAAGCAATGAGCATAAATAACATGAGAGGGAAGATGTACAGAAAACCTGGGCTGCCTTTGAATTTCTGGCCATCTTCTTCAGCATAATATATTGATTTCACTTTGAAGTAGATTTTATAATGAATGCTATTTTTGTATGTGATAGCTGAATTTTATATACAACAGCATCTAGAATACTAGATCTGAGGGAATGTACAAGAGAAACCCAGAGTCAGTCTGTAGTTCCATTTCTTTAACTGCAATGTTAAGAAATGGTTATATGGAATCTTTTCTATGCATTTTACTTATTAATTGTTTTTGGGCCCTTCTCTGTTCCAATTAGCTCAATGTGGTATATGTTGGATCATCTGATTTTACCCTCCTAATTCACTTTTTAAAGGGTTCATTTGAATTTATACCAGGACCAGAGATGAACAGAAGAAATAATAAAATATTTCTTTTCTAATTTAACCCTATTGGTATTATCGTTTCCCCCAATCCTCCTGGATTAATTTACTTTTCATCCATGATTAGATAATACTTTGTTTCATGAAAAACATATGGAATGCATTCTGTTTACTTGCAACCATTTTATAAGGATGTGTTACGTATGAATAAGGCTGCTGTTTATAATTATGCCCAGTGTTCAGGATCCAAAAAGATTGGAATTTTGAAGCATGGACAGGAATGTACATCTTTATAAATGTGCTCATTCAACTCATATTATAGCATCTTGATGCATACAACTATACCTGTATTGTATTAGAAAGTGTAGATAACAAGCTAGCAAAGGAATCCAAGAAAAGTTTCATAGAAGAAAATTCAACTTCTCTCTGAGCGCTTCCTTTCCTAAACATATTTTTTGTCTACAAGGCAGAGAACAAGAACATACAGCATTTTTTATCTGCATCCTTATATACGACAAAACACTTGCCCTTTTACTCCAGCTGAGTTTAGCCATGAACAGTAATTTCCCAACTCTGAGAGCCATTTTTGAAGATTGTGCAGCGTTATGTAATCAACATGAGCAGCTTTTACTTTTCCCACTGCTGCTGTACTTAGCCTGCTGATTTTTTTTCTTTCTCATCTCTCTGAAGCGGACCTTCCTTTTTTTTTTTTTTGCTAGTTTTTCACAGTTGAAGCTGCAGTCTTAGTATATATCTTATTTCATATAGTTCTACTAGTTAGCAGATTATATGAGAAACATTTTCTTTGTTGTCAGCATGCATTGCATCCATAGAAGATTTTCCCTTATTCAAAATCATTATCTGAAATTAAAAAATAGGCCTCCTGAAGAATATAGTTCCCATTATGACCATCTTTATCCACAAAAGAGAATTCAAAAATTATGCAAGCCTACTCATGTTTACATTTTGCTTTCTTTCTAGTCACAGTGAATGGTATTATTTATTATTTTTTGCCTTTCGTCTCATGTTAAACTAAAAAGCGTTTAAGTACCAAATTATTGTCTTGATAAGAGAGAAGAAAGATGGGGAACTATGGGTAAGGGAGATGCATTTTCAAAGGTGTAGTAGAATAGTTCCTCTATAGAATACAGATATTTATAGAATGACATAATTATAGGTAAAGCTAAGATGTATCCATAATCTGAAAGTAAAAATAGCTTCATGAAAGTCTCAACTGGGAAAGAATCGATTCATAAACTTTGTATTTAAAGCATGTAATAGTGTCCAAACCAAGAAAGGATGTTTAGACCACATGTTGTTAGAAATTTGACTTATCACAGCATTGTTTTAGTAATGATCTGTTTCAAAATAATTGAATATTCTGTTCACAGCCAGTCACTGGTAACATTTCTAGGATATTGCTTAGAATATATCATTTCTATATATTAGAACTATATATGTTTCTTTATTTTTGCTCTGCAGTGTCATAAAAAAGATAAAAACATCGCAGCCTAACATAGCCAAGCAAGATAACAAGTGTCAGTTTCAGTTCTTTTCTCATTTGCCTATGCCAGATTTGGGGTTTTGTGCAAATGGTGAAAGGGATAATTAACAAATGTCATTTTAAAATAACTGATTAGCATTCATGAATCTATTTAGAATGCCACTTTATTTTTAGTTAAGAACAGCAGAAGTTTTTTTTTTAATTGGCTCTCATTCAAGTGCATTCATCCATTGACTATGGGATTGTTTCCGTCACGATTTTTTTCCTTGCAGTATGTTGAGTATATATGATTATTGTTCTGTATTATTAGTGAACATGGCCAGAAAAAGATTAAAAAACCAGAATGAAACAAGAAGATAGGGAAGTATGCATTTGCATTCTTTTGTCGCTTGCTATGTTTAGAAAATACAAGGGTAATCAAATTATTTCATGTATTACTTTCCCCACAGAATAACAGCAAGGCCAGTTAAGCTTTGATTTTAGACACATGTACTCTAAATAGCCTCAATGGACTGGCAAAGTGGAAAGAAAAAATAAAAAGCAGATGAGCTGAAAGTTAAATGGAAAAAGCATTCCAGTTCCTCTGCATCCACCCACCCACTCCTTTTCATAAAGGGTCACACTATAGGGGCGACCTTACAGAATCTGAAATCTCTATGAAAAGACACTTTACCAAAGCAGCCTTTAAAACACAAATCAGTTACTCCTTTGTATTTACTTTGTTTCCTACAAGCGCTAAAAAGTGATTAAAATTCATGGGAAGTGGCCCCTGTGATGCCAGTGTCATCTGATTGAAATGGATGAAGGAGATGAAAATGGATAACAAGAGGCTAACAAGTGCAATGACAACAAGACTTCAGAGAGCGACACTTAGAAACACATGGGCAGATCCTTATCCATTCTGATCCTATAATGTGTACTTACTCGGGTGATGCATTCTTAGAGAAGAGGAGGGAGGGGTTTGCATAGATAATTATATTTCAGATATGTGTTTGGGAAGATTAAAAACTCTGCCTTTATAAATCCAGATATACTATTCTTGGTGATGACAAGACATCTTACATCTTCTACAGAAGGGGGGGATGACAAAAGAAGAAAAACATTTTCTTTGGCGGACAGAATGTGAACATGCTTGGTTGTAAATAAAACAGGACATCATCAAATACATGAAACACTTCTGTTTTGATTAGCCTTTGTTTTGCATAGTGTACAAACAAAGATACAATACAGAATGAAGCTGTGTAATCTTGAATTATAAACAAATATACATCTAGGTTACTTTGGGATGAGTAGGATGACTAAACTGTTTTTTTTTTGTTTTATTTAACACTATTTAATTTCCTGTTACATTCTCTTATGTTTCATCAGCAACATTCATGTTGTTTTTTAATCGCCATACAGCAGAGTGGCAAAAGGTCAGGAATCATTTTCAGAGGTCATTTGTTTTGAAAACCCAGCTTGAAATGGAAAAAAAAAATTGAAAAGAAGTGATAATACTAAAGAAGTTTATTTAATTTCAGCTTGAAGTAATAACTTGTGGTTATGAAAATTGTTAAACCAGTTATAAATCTTCATTGTAGTCTTATAGTGGGTTACTGTGCTTTATTCAAAATAAAAAATCAGTGCTGTAATCTTTGCTACACTAATTAGAATTCTGTATGGTTTAGAAGTTGCTTTAAAGTATCACCATTGTTAAAATATACGCCAATACTTTATTAATTATATAAACACCCTCAATAATAGTATTTTCTCATAATAAGAATATTTCTTATTACAATAATAAATTTTTCTTATTATTGAAGGTGTTTATATAATTATTGGTATAAGTTATAATTAACAGAATATTGGCGTGCATGTTTTTACAATGGAGATGTTTTTAAGTAACTTCTGAGCACTAAAAATCAAATTAGTGTAGAAAAGATTACATTTGTGTATTTTGGGTAACAAGTTGGTATGCAAGCAGTATAAGTTTGTAGTGAAATAACATGGATTTTGGTAATTGCTTTCAAATGGGTTACTAAAAAATCCATTTACGGTACCATTTAATAATAAATTGGGTACCATTTGCAGTTTGCACCCTTTGTTGTAAGCAGCCAAACTTCTGTGAGTACAGAAGTAGCAATGTAGCTGAAGGGTTTATGATAATTCTATAAGCAGAGAAGTGTCTCTGCAAAGAAGAGATAAACAAGAAGTAATCCTTATAATTCCTTACTGATATCCTATCCATCTATGGTATAAATTAGAAAGCCTAGAGATTAGAGAAGCGAGGCTGGGTGTAGCTCACAGCATTAACCTCAATATTAGGTCAGTGGTATGCTGAAATACTGTGTCTATGCAGGTGGTATTTCACTACAGGTTAAAACTGAGTAACACAGATTGAGATAAGTATTGATTGGTCAAACCACCTTGATATGGTTCTTCCTGAGTCATTTTTTTCATGTATTCAATGAAACCTGGTCTGCATTAGTCATTCCTGGTGTTCTTAAACCACTCACATTATTTCACGATTTGCTTTGGCATGGAAATCTGTCATTCTGTTACAATAATGCTCTAGTTTTCCTGAATCACGGCTTAATTAATAAACATACATTATTGGCGTGCTATAGGCCAAAATGAATTTTTGGGGTTTAGAAAGGGGTGTGTACGTTTGTTTAGCTTTTTATGCCCCCAGTTTTCTCAGTGGGGACACAGCAGGTTACAGCATAATTCTCCCTCTTCCATTTTTATCTTCACAACAACCATCCTGTGAGGTTAGTGAGAGAGGGAGTGCCTGGCTAAAAGTCACCCAGTGAGCTTCCATGGCAGAGTGGAATGGGGATCTCCCAGATTCTACTTTGCCACTGCAACTTTTATATCATGCTGGTTTGTAAACATAATCCAACATTTCTTTCACATATCCCTGTCATCAGTAACATTTTCATTCCATTAATTTTCAGTAAAGATGTTAATATAATTTCTGTATTAATAAAACAGCTAAAAATCTGAAACATACTTTAATTCAGTATCCCAACGATGTGTTTGCTGCTTTGTGACTTAATCTATTTCATTATGAGCAAAAATAGAGCAATTCAGCATATTTACTTGTACTGCAGGAAAATGTGGTCATGTGAACAAGACAAGATGATTAGGTGACTCAGCCATGTCAAGGTCAGGATGAAAGAAAGAATAAGCTTTAAAGGATTATTTTTATCTTCTGAAATTACCCTTTTCATGCTGAGTACTTCCAACATAATTGGAGCTCATTATGTACATTAAAATTGAAAACATGGTAACGGCAGCCAAGCAATCATGGTAGAATCAGTACAACGGCAACAGCAGGAAGACCAGAAAAAGCAGACCATATACAGGGCAGTAGTAGGGCATTCAGAGCACCCCACACCTGTTCTGCAGACAAATTCAAGATATGTTAATGTGAAACCCAGATTGACTGGTTTGTCTGGCATGGGATTGGAGGGCACTTTGAGAATTATGTAACCAATTTTCTTTCAATTTTAGCCATTTATTTCCCATTGCAAGGTGCTTATTTTAACTGCAAGGAAAAAGGTGAAACTCCATTACTGATCCAAAGGTATTTGCTTCTAGTCTTAGCAGATATCCAGAAATAGGTGCATGGAATTAGGGAGAAGTACAACTTCTTCTCTCCCTTATCATAGAAGAATTTCAATGAGCACTAGCAGGAAAAATTGTCCATTTTATGAAACAGCATAGTGTAGAAATATTATTGAAAGACTGAATCAGATGCAATAAGAGAAAATGAATTTTCAGAAAACATAGGAAAAGTGCATAATGAATACTATAGACATATTATCATAGGAAATGAAATTTGAGGAAAAAATCCTGCAAAACGCTCTGTGACTAAATGTTACATTTTAATGATGCTGAAGAAATCCAGCACAGTAGGAGTGTTTTACAAGAAGCCATAATATTCCTCAAGATTTATTGGGTTTTGATTTCTCTACTTGTTTTTTAATTCTGCCTGACGATCAGTCTCGTTCATACCAGGCTGAAGTGGAAAATCTGTGTTTCCTTACATGTAATGTTTTTTGTCCTGAGAATTCTGTTTCCATTTTAACTGCCCTTTCCTCTCGCTGATCTTCCTCCAATGCATTTCTAGTTACTGCTAGGTGGACCTTTCCTTAAGGGCTGTGTTTCAAGCTAACAAACTTGAAAGGAGGGGAAGAAAAGATCAAGGTAGCATATGTACAAGAAAATTAAAATTCTTCAGAAGTATACAACCATACAACAATTGCAACTTCACAGATTTCATGCCTGCAACTGCCCTGCTAGCTATACATGATCACAGTGGCAGCCTTCATGATGGCCCAAATCGCTGTCCTCCCAAACCTCAATAATTAATTGGCAGCCAGTCAGAAGAAGGTCAATGCAATTAGCCACAACCACTGCTTAGAAGTAGGATTCAGTATCGACACACCTAATATATAACCAAATATTGCTAAATTGGCATTATTCAGGTATACCAAATCAAATTAGAGAATCTTGAATAAAATCTGGATACTGAATACATTAATTCTGGCTGGCTGTTTCTCCAAACTCTTTTTGTTCTCCAAACTCTTTGTTCTTCTGGCTGGCTGCTTTGTTACTTTTTTCAGACGAGTGAGTGGCCAGTGGATGTGCATTAGGGAGACAGCTTTTTTTCTGGTTATGTAACTTTAAAGACGAGTTGGTTGCTTTGCTGATTGATAGTGTTTCTATATATATCATATAGTTGTTCCTGTTGGGGAATTGCTTTAGCAGTTGTTTACTTGCTTGCTGTTTATTTACTTGTTACAGTGTCCCTTGCTTCAGTTTGGTTTTGGTTGGTGCCATTGCTTTGGTTCTGGTGGGATTCTCTAGTTTGACATTAGTTCTGGTGGCATTCTCTGATTTATTCATTCCCTTGCTTCTGTTTGGTTCTGTACTGCATACACTAAGATTATTCTAAATGGGAGAAATGAATGTCATGGACCCTTTGGTTCAGTTCTGCATTGCCTTTGGTTTCGTGTTGGTTCCCTTGCTTTATATTCTAAACTGAATATTTAGTTTCTGACCTGGATATCAGAGTCTCACCTGATATCAGGAATAATATATATGGTATTCCTGATATCTGGATATGAATTATACCCCAAAAGTATTTGCTATGCACCCCTACTTGAAACAAGACGTGGTTAGCTCAGTTGGTATGGTCTGATATTATAATTGTCTTAACTTGGCAGCTTGACTATACCCTACAGTTCAGACTGATTCCTTGCTTGTTGCCTTCTGAAGACACCCTTACTACCACTTTGAGTAAATTGCACCATGGACTGCTATAAGAGAAGAGTTGTGTATTTGCCCCCCTAGTTGGAATAAGAGGCACACACAAGGCTTGGGTAATAAAGGGCCATTTTTATTTAGGCAACAACATGAACTGCAACAACTAAAAAACCCTGGCAAGGGCCTAACCAGCGGTACAGGTCAAGCCCTGGGGTCACTCGCCTGGACTCCTCCTTGACCTGTCTGGGCGAGACCTGCTGTCCCGGATGCGAGCCATTCACATGCATGGCTGGGATCCGGCCGGCCTGGCGGATGGTTTCCCCCTTAAAGCTCCAAGTACCTCCGCCGCGGAGCATGAGGGAAGGACTTGTCCAGGAGATCCCACCTGGCAGCCTGCCCTCTCAACTGGCTGCCGCCAAGCATGCCAGCCGATCCTGACAGGCCCCTAATATCCCCACCAATGGGGATGTGCCAAGGGTACTTACCATCCCGCTAACATCCCCCCAACTACAGCCTGCCAACGCTAAGGCCGAGCCTCTGCTCAGGCCTTTGCACCCCACAGGTGACTTACTGAAAGCCGTAGCCCTTGCCTCAGGTTATCTAAATTTCTAAATATATATATATATATGTTGTTGCCCGCCACCGAAAGGTGGCTCCCATCGTCTCGGTAGAGTTTGGCCAAGCGGGCCTTAATCCTGAGATGGGGAATATAAATGTCCAACCCATTCCCCCAAGCTAACTGAACTATCTCCAACCAAATAGTTAAGACTCCAGGCCACCTCTTGCTAATCCACTGCAAGTCAGCCTGTGCCTGCAAAGCAGGAGGCCATATCCTTTACAAGCCCAGGTCATTACCTCACAGGTGAATGACCAATATGTCAGGTGGAGGACCACTCCTCCCCTCAAACAGCAAAGGCAGCATCCCTGGCCACCTTAGGCCTTGTCGGCCCTGCCACTCAACCATGCTTGTTCTCAATAAGAATCATATATCACTCCGCTTTCACATTTGTTTTGTGCTCTACTCACTCAGCCTGTTTTTATCTGCATTTACTGGCATGTTGATATCATAATGAAAGATTGAGCATAGCTAGTGTGCCTATCCCTCCCCTTTTATGATTGCAGTCGCTTCCCTTGCATCTGAGATCAATTGCTTTTAGGGTGAATTTCAGAAGAGTCTGAGACTTCTAATTTTAAAACGCAAAGCTAAGTGTAGCTCAGTTACCTGGATAGAGTTGATTGTTGCTCCTGCAGTCTACAGCATGACACTGCATCATTAGACTTAGTTTTTCAGTTACCCAAAGCCTGTTGTTGACCCTTCATACCTAACCTTCTGTGCATGAAAGTAAGTTAAAAAAAAATCTGAATGAAAGTGTTTGCCTTTTAATAAAAGGACAGCTTGCTTCCTCTTCTTTGGGGTCCACAACTGCTGGACGCTGGTCTTTCTGGACAAATAGTGTTTGTCATTGCCACCAACCCCTCCCTTTTCCTGAGGCCTGTGGCATGATCAGAGGGCACAGGGGAAAGTGGGGTTTTCTCTCATTTGTGTGGGGTTTTGAGATGGTAAGAACACATGAAAGTCTCATAGTGCTTGGAAAACACTCCTCCTTCACTTTTTAAAAAATAACCTCTGAAGTATACTGCTGTATACTGCTGACTAGGGATATTTGTGTCTCGTTGACTCTGTTTATTGATGACTGCTCATCAGTCACATGACTGATACTTATTCATTTGTGGTAGTCTGTGTGTATTGATCAGCATGGTGCAGTGAACAACCTGAGCCACATGATGAGCTGCTGTATATGAGAGGCTTAACCTATGGATATAGCTAGTATAAAGAACAACGTAAAAACCTCATCCCCAGGGAGACCATTTAGTGTGCATTGGCTCAGTTTTAGGGTAGATGAAGTCCAGTGAGTTTCAGGGGGCTAATACCATACACTGGTAACAATGACCTTTTCAGCAGCACCAGTGGTCCTGAAATTCTTTCTAAAGGTATGTTGTTTATAGTGAGGGAAAGGGTTTTTTTGTCTTTGATTTCTGTGTTTTATTCATGCAGCTACATTAACAAATGTCACTGATAAGGAAAATACAAGTGACTCAACCTGGCAAATTTCTACAACTTTCATAAGAATTACTTTGCCAGTTGTAACATGAAATATTGTCAGTTTGTTCAAAAGACAACACGTAAGGAAGCTTTCGTTGCTGTTCTTGTAAGGTGCAATGGTATGTATAGTAGCAGATTTTATTGAATGGAGGAGTGGTTCATTGGAAGAGTGCATCCTGTCACATACACCATCATTTAATTGACATTTTAAAAAATAAAAATTGTAAGCAACATCTTGTAGGAAACAAGCTATGTATTCACCCTAGAGAGTTACTATAGGAATGCTAATCTGAAATATCCAGGCATATTGCCAGCAACTTCAGAGGAATGAGCTGATCAGAACTTTGATGTTTCTTGCCAATCCACGGTATAGCATGAAATTTCCTTAGTGTAAAGGTATAATTAATTTTTTTTAACCCATTGATTAGCATCCTTATCCTTTTAAGCAGCAACTACAAATGATATTTATTTAGAAATGTGTGAGAGATAAAGCCCTGTATCTTTGAAAGATAGGTTTTTATTGTTCAACTTGCTGTAGCTAGTAATTTCCTATTGGTGGCTTACCAGTACTATGGTTAAACATAAGCACACAGCATTGATGCAAGAGGCTTGCTACAGAGAAATCAGCTTAAGGACTACATTTCTTTATCTAACCCTGTAATATACAGAGTTTAACATAATTGTAATGGGTTTTGTCTAGTAAGTGAGACTGCTGACTGCGAAGAGCTGCCATCTGTATAACTTGTGTTTTAAAAGTGTTAGGTTCTGCTGTGTGAATAGTTAAGTATAAATGTTCCAAGAGAAAAACTAAATGCAACTCTAAAGACATATGCCTATTTTTAAATGTGCCAACTTTTCTAGATAGTTGTTGGAAATCACTATGCCCTCACTGAGGAGGGAGGTTAATGCAATCTACCATGACCCCCCTTGATCTGACCTGACCTGGCATGGCCTTGCACGTAGGAAATATATTTCTCCTTTGTGATCTGTTCTCTCCCTCTTCCAGTTTATCCTCTGTTTTCTCCTAAATGATCCATCCATGGCTCAAAGTGCCTTTAACCAATTTTGGGTGATATATTAACCGTCTCCCTGGAAAGAAATTACAGTAAAAGTTTTGGGATATGGTATTTGATTATCAAGAACACTCAGTTAACCTGCATTGCCCAGAGGGCAATGTGTCTTCAGGTATGGCCAACTTCCACCACACCAACCAGTGGGCTTGATGCCTCCAGCTGCTGATGTCCTCTGCCAGCTGATGCTGCCAGCTGACATCATTTCCAGGTGCCTCCTTCTCCCTCAGCCTGCCTTCAGCTGTTGGGAGCCAGCTCAGCTGGAAGGCTCCCAGGCATCTGGTCTTCTTGTCTGTCTGCAGCATAGGACAGTTGTGTGGTTGGGAGACGCTGCCTGGCATGAAGGCTGTCAATACAGGGTGAGTTCGGGTTGCTGTGGATTTCTCTAGGTAGGGGGTAGGAAAGAAGAATACGCTTGAGTATACAGCACATTTGATTAACCAGAACCCTCAGTTTCCACAAGTGTTTGATATCAGAGCTTTTACTGTACATTGCTATACTTACCCACACTTCATCGTGAGGTTAGATAGATGTTTGTTGCATTGGCTGTGGAGCTGCCTTTTAAAGATCACTCTTTAAAATTGGACCCCTAAAGGGGTCCAATTTTACAGGCTATAGGAGAATCATGGTTATTGAACAGTTGAGCTCCCCTAATGCATGATGTCGTTTGCCTGTGAGAGTCTTACATCATTATCAATATTAGTCCTACATTATTATCATTAAATTGTCATTTTGTTAAGCTTTTGATTCAAAACATGCCCGTTATCCCTGTAGATTTTGATCATATTCCCAGGGAACCATGTGACAGATGCTTAGAATTTACATTAAAGACGTTTTAAGGCTTCTTCAGGAGCACTCAGAGCTTCCACAGCTAACTGTTTTCCAAAGCTATTTTCTTGTTGGCTAATAACCTGGTAGCCAGTGTCAGCTTGCCCAAGGAAGCAGAAGTTGGACTAAAGAAAATCTGTAAATTCCCTGCTTTTCAAAATCTGTTAAAAGAAAGACATATAATGGTGGACATCTAAGGCCCCCATCTTGTTGAATAAGTGGGCATTTTGGGATGTAGGAGAACAGGTAGTTCTCAGAAAATGGCTGCCATGGGTTTTTTTTCCAATCACATGGCAAAAGCATTTTTTTCCAAATGGGTGCTCCTGAACACACAAATTCAGTGCCTCCTGAGCTTTTTTGGAATATGTCATATGAAGTGGAGAAAAGCCAGGACTGGCTCTTTGTTTTGGGGAAAAGGTGCTTTTGGAAGAAGCAAGTGGGTGCCAGGAAACACACTGGGGCACCACTGTGTACATAGCCAATATTTCAATAAAGGCCTGCCTAAATTGCAAGGGGGCACCAGCTTAGTCTTGCTTCATGAGGAAGAAGTGAGGTATCTGACCTAGCCAACCCTGACATCCTGTGTTAGTCTGTTGTGGCAAAATGAACAAAAGTCCAATGGCACCTTAAAGAGTTGTCAGGTTCTGCCATGACAGCAGCGGAGCTCTGGGCACGTACCCACAGTAGGGGCCTTGGGCATGAGCAGGCTTGGAATTGGCCCCTGGATAGTAGAAGGAGGGGGGTATACATCACCCTCGCACTCTCTCAGCCACCTACGGACCTGTCCTTCGGTAGCCTCTGCTCTTCTTACACTCCTACACCGTCCTTTGCCAAGTAAACTCATTCTGGCCCTGGCCCTGGCCCTGGCCCTGGCCCTGGCCCTGGCCCTGGCCCTGGCCCTGGCCCTGGCCCTGGCCCTGGCCCTGGCCCTGGCCCTGGCCCTGGCCCTGGCCCATCACTCCTACACAACTCACCATCATGTTCTACACTCTCCCCCCTTTGGCTCCCAACTGAGCCTCCTTATATAGGGCTTCCTGCCCTGCTCTCCACCCTTCCTCTTGTGGGTTGATTGCTCCTGATCTGGGTCAGCTGTGGAGGCTTCCAGGTGTCTCTCCTTGCTCCGATCTCCACCCTTCTTCACCTGGGCTGGTTGCTTCTGATCTGGGCCAGCTGAGGAGGTTTCCAGGTGCCTCTCCCCAGCTCCAGTCTCTTCCTTTTCCCTTATTTCCTACTTGGAGGATGGGGCTGGCAGGGCCTTTCCAGGCAAGATGGTTTGGTAGCCATTACTCCCTGGGCATCCTTGTGGCTAGGCAGATCCCCAGGGCAGGCGACATTTCTGTGGGCCTGATGCCCGGCTTGCCAGCCCCACCCAGTGTGCACGCAGGGGCAGGGGTATCTCTGGCCTGTGTGTTTTGAACCTCGGTGACTAGCACCCGGGGAGGGGTCAGGGGCTTGTCTGTGGCTGCTCCCGGGTTTCCCGGAATCCACCAGCTGCCTTCTTGCACATCTGGGGTTCCCCTGGACACTGGCATCCCACTGCTCTACCTGCTGTGATGGCGGAACACCTTTTGCAGTGCCCGGTGTTGCAGCTGTGGTAAGTCTAAGGGGTGTGGACAGCGCACCCCCAAACGAGTAAAAACAGATTTTTTTTCAATATGTGCTTTTATGTATCACAGCTCACTTCACCCTCTGTTTGAGCCTTTAGGGAGGATGGGGTATATTCTGTGCATTAAATATTCTCTGAGTCAGTAAGGTTTTGTGAATAAGGTTCTGGTTTTCATTCTTAAGATTAACACTGTTACTGATAGATCCTAAGAACAGATATTGCTATTCTTTTGCCTAAATCCTACATGCCGAACTCCTTAGATGTCCAACGGGGATTCAGCTAGAACTAAGGAGTTCAGTATATCAGTCTTTATCTCATTCAGAAAAGTTTGATCATGTTAATCAAAAGGAAACTGATTACAGGCTAGCAAATTAATTCTACATTAAATTTATTTGTGTTTAAGGAAGTTGCACAATGTGCAAATAAGCATACAGATTTGCCTGCATGTAAGTCACAAAAACTTAACTTACAAATATTTTTAGTGTAGTGTCAATTACTAGTATAGAGAGACTTTTTTCAGGGAAGTGGGAGATGCATGGAAGTGTAGCTCTACATTTTTGGATGACGAATATGAATAGATCTTGTATTCTGCATCTGGAGCTTAATTGTAATAAAAACAATATTAAAAAGAAATTAAGCATTTAATTACCTATGAAAGGCAGGATTGGTAGTGTTGTTACTTCAAAAGTAAGTAAGAGAAACACACACACACACACACACAAAAGCAAAGATGGACAATACTTTTCCTGGTTGTTTATCTCTCTTTAAAAGGTGGCAAAAGGCAGCAAAGGTAAATGAGTTTCTTTGATTAGAAAGAGATGTTTTATTGGGGCAGCTGCACAAAATACTTGAGAAAAAAACCCTTTAATTATTGTTAATAGTTTACTTTGGCAACTGGTTCTACAAATGCAGAAATTAAGCATTTTTCTCCAGATTGGAATTGGAGACAATATGGCTGCAAGGCTACTTTGCATAACTTTTTGCATGACCTTTTGAAAATATGATAAGACTTTAAATTTTTTATTTAAAAAGGAGTAATTTGTCCGCTTGCTTCTCTTGAGCAACTTCTAATGATGGCTGGGTGGTGTTCCTGAGCAAGACAGTTGTATTCTTGCACAGTTGACTTCAGCTAAGTTTCTGGAACTGCTGAGAAATTGTTAACGTTGAGGTTGACAAAGGAGTTTCAGAAGCAATTGTTTATCTATATATTCTGGGCTGGGACAGAGATTTTCCAGAAGTGACTGACCTCTGTTTCTCGTCTGTGTCATCTGACTATATCCTTCCCACTGCTATACCATGTATTAAAAGCACCTGAACCTCTGGTACCACAGTAGCCCACATCTGTAATCTTGCATTGCACATCCTAACCTCTGCACACTCTAACACCAATGGCTCTCTCAAATGTAGCGAAACTGTATGAACAGGTTGGCTCAATAGAGGTCTAGTTTACCCCACCACCAAGCCCCAAATATATCCATCCACTGAAGGGACATGCCAGAGATAATTCTCCTCCAGTATAAGGACAGCAGGGTGCCAGGGATAAAGCCCAGTCCAAAGTGATAGGCTGGTTTGAGGTTTTGCTGCTGGATTGGAGGGTGGGCCCATACACTCTAACTGATGTGTCTAAATGTCAACCCAAGAAGGCCAATAATAAGCATATTTCAAGGGAAGAGAGCAGACAGACCAGGCAGCAGTGTTCAAAGCGGAAAGCAACCCTGGGCGTAGTGACTGGGAAAAAGAGGTAACCTGATCCAGATCAATCCACTGCTGTATTTGTGGGTTGTATAGCAGATCCCACTCACTTTGAACAATGACTGTTTTCTGTGAGGGAAAATGACGTGAGTTTGGCTGGGGGGTGGAAAAATACCTTTCTTCCCGTTTGCAGGTGTTCAGATTAAATGGAAAGCTGTTCAGTCTTTTTTCTCTTCAGGATTTTTTCCTCCAGTACCAGCTCACATTTAAGGTTTTTAAAGCTGTGGGTGGGACAGAACAGCTCTTATCAACTTGGCCCTGAGTGGTACAGAGTCTTTATGTATAAAGGTGGATGTGAAAACCATGTAATTTGGCACAGGCAGTATGTAGGCTGAGGATAGAAGAGGGCCAAGGACAGATCCTTTTGGGAACACGGTAGAACAGCTGAGGAATAGCTACTCCTATGAAAACACTGCATGAGCAATTGAATAGGTAGGAAGAGAACAATCTGAGGACAGTGCCATGGAAAACTAGGAATTTGGAGGCATAGGAAGTTGGATAACTGAGAGCTATAACATGAATGCAATTCCCAGGGAAAGATTTTCTTTCAAATTCCCTCAGTTACACATGAGGCAAGTTCCTGATCTCATTACCTTGATGTTTTCTACAAAAGTTTTCTCTTGAGCACAGCATTGCGCTGAATAGTTTTGTCTCTGTAGCCAATAGTTAGTCCAAGAACAAAATCTTCTCATTTACTAGAGGCAAAACAGTATCCCATTCTTCAGAAGAGACATTATTTCTCTTGGATCATGGTTGCTGGGCCATTGAAGTGTCAAACTTGTATTTATAGCACAGAATCCTCTCTTTATGGCTGTGCAGTCAGAGCTATCCTTTAAATGACCAGCATCATATTGCATTGCCTGCTTTTTGCACCTGTACAGTCACCAGCATCTATTTAGAAGTGATCATAAGAACTGATCAAAAGATTGACTTGGTTCATGGGCAGACATGAAAGGCACACAGAGGCATAAACAACATTTTTTTAAAAATCAGACTAATTCTCTCCCCCCCCCCCCAGTTTCTCTATGTATCTTTTAAAAATCTGCAGCAACAGGTGGTGGGTGACAAGTGGTAAGAAAGTCTAGTTGTGTGGGAATGCAGTGAAATTATACAGATCAGACATATCAGAATTTGCTCATGACCAGTAAGCCGACTATGAACTAAACTGGTGGGTTATCAAGCATTAGTGCTAGAGTTAAGTGCTAGAGTTTAGTGCTAGAGTTAAGAAAGACAATGTTTGAGAATAGAAGAAAGGAGAAAACTGTTTGAATGCCGTAGAGTAAGATCCAAAAGTACAATGGGTTGATTTATGTGGTGGAGTGGAGGGTGAGTGACAGAGGAAGAGATGGTAGCCCAAATCTTTGAAGATAAAGGATCAATTTGGCTTGTGGGGAGGGGCAGTTTCATGTAGTCATCCAGTAAGATGGAAGAGGAAAATAGTGAAGGAGGTAAAAGAAGATGGACTGCTAACAGAGGAGGGAAATAGGGAGATTGGAGTGGGTAGTTTAATTTTTGACATTGAAAAAGGCTGAGATTGGCCTTACTTGGGCATCAGAGGCAGAAATGAGGTGCTGATCATTTCTAGAGTTGTAGTGGATCTTAACTTGATAAGTGGCATACAATGAATTTATTCCCCACTAGAGACATTCCGTCTTATGACAGCATGAGTGGAGATAACAAAGGAATGAGTGAAGTAGAGTGGAACTGGGAGGGAATAATATTTTAGTAGACTTTGACAAATCAGTCTGAAATTTTGGGCAGGAATGAGTTGAAGACAAACAGTGGGGTCCATGTGACACAGTGGCTAGTGTTGGACTGGGGAGTCAGGTTTAGATCTCCACTCTTAGCCTAACCTACCTCACGGGGTTGTTGTAAGGATAAAATGGAAGAACCAATTATGCCTCTCATATATGCCTTGGCCAAAAAAAGGCAGAACAAAAATGTAATAGATACAATATAATCTGTAAGCAGAAGATACAAGAGAGAAGAGGAGATAAAACTTTGCCCTGGGTGATAGTCTTCATGTATAAAGGTAGATGTGAAAACCATGTAATTTGATAAGGTCACCCACAGACAGTGTGTAGACTGAAAAATGAACTGCAAGTCACGGGATCATCAAAAAGCCGATCACTGGGAAGGTGGACTATATACAATGCTGGAGAGTACCCAAGGCAGTTGGGTACCCAATGCTGGAGAGTATCCAAGGTGGATATATAAAATGCTGGAGAGTACCCAAGGCAGTAGAGGTGTTAGTGAAGGAGAAGATGATATACCAGGCATTGCATTCTGAAATCGAGGTTGGGAGAATCTTGCAGGGCCAGCCAAATTTACCTGATTGGAGAAGATCTGGTGGAGATAGTCCACTGCAATATACCAAGAACCTAAGCTATACTGGACAGCTCAGGTGAAAGGACCCTGCACAGGTAAGAAAAGGGGGAGCAGCTCACCAAGAAAAGGAATTCAGAATGCAAACTTGGAGAGATTTTACATCCTTCATCCCTCTCCTTGAGCATCTCAGTTTGTGCAGATCACCCAGACCAAATAGTGATAATATTACCTCCTTCTCTTCCTACAACATGGGAAAACTTGTGTCAGCACAGCACCTTTCCTGTGCTCACAGACTGTAGCAGTATTTCCTATATAAGTGATATAAGATATGACCTGGGTGGAGAGGTGCAGCTTGCTGGCTGCAAACCATGAAATCATATAATCTTCCATCATACACTGGTGAAAGCTTTGCACAGCTGCCATTTTTGAGCACATCTGAAATGTCACTTTCTTTACTCTTGACATTTGTGACTCATTCTACATTGCAGGATCGGGAAAACTGTACCTAGAGCATACCCCACAATAACTAGAAGCAGTGTTACAATACATCTTGTTACATGGAATGGTAAGTATTTTCTCAGTGACTGCATAATCTCTGGCATAAAACAGACATTAGGAGAATACCGCTGGTAGACTGAGGAAAGAAGATATGTATAACAAATTACAGAACTTCTTTGATACATGTCTATCCTTGGTCTCCACAGGTAACTACAGAAGCATCATTCAGACCACAAACAAGGCTACTGACAGCAGTGACCAGGGGATAATCTGGGTGCTATCGTTTTCCTTTCAGGAATCTTAAAAGAGTATAATAGGCTGTGATGTAACGAGTGTAGAATACCCATCATGGTGCTGCAGTGATGAAGAATGTTTTTTTTTTTGTGTTTCATTCAGCTTTGGATATGGAAGAGTCATGTATGAACAAAAATACTGGGGCCTCCATATTTCTGAGATAATGAGAGAGATCACTCCATCACGGATGCTGTTCAATAAAATTGATGACTGTTAGAAGTGTCTCTGTTGTCCTGGTGGTTACAGATTTCCTTCTCTCAACTGTGGTTGTCGCTAGAGATTCTCATAGTGAGGACTGAGGAGTCACAATGAGAATGGAGCATGAGTTCCTTGCTCTGAAATTCCCAGCGGAGCTGAAAGTCTGGCGCATAACCTTGCTACTGGAGCACAAACAAGCATAACGGAGGATGTCCTCCTGCCTCATAGCTCCATGATTACTGCCAGTAAACAAAGCAGTGTGGTTTCCCTGTTATAGCCCAAGGTGGGAGGAAAGGGTGATCAATAACATGCTCTGCTGGGAAATTAACCAAACATAGTGGGGTCATGTATTGATGGAATTAAGGGGCCAATAGGAGAATTCAAGGGCATAAATATGTTGAACCATTACCTGAAGAAGGCCTACAATCAGGCCTATCCAATTGTCTCAGGTGCATGTGTGGCTATTGCAGGCCTTTCTGTTAGGAATGGATTATGTAGCCATGCTCTGAACTGGAGGACTTGAGTTCCGTGTCTATGCTGTTCCTTGAAGTACAACTTCAAATAGGGCCCTTTTAGCGCAAGGGTATGTGTCTAGAATTCCTGGAAAGGGATAGAAGGAAGGGGAAATTACAAAGGCCATATCATGTATTTCTTTGCTACTTACTGTTGTGGCTGTGTGGTTAGAATGCTGGAATCTAGAGGGATGAACTTGATGTGCTATGTCTCCCCTTTCCCCCTCTAATTGTTATTAGCATTGAATTGGGGAGGCCACCAAGCCTACATCTCGTATTTCCTGCTTCATGGCGATTTTCTGCTGAGCTGCCAAGAAACTCAAAACGTTCTGTAAGTTTGCTGTTGTACTGTGCATTGACACCAAGTCATGTTTGTTGTATGCATTATTCACAATTGTCTATGTGGAATTCTGCTAGTGCAGCAGGGCTCAATCTTGCTTGGAAGCTGGCAGGTTTTACATGCAGGTTTCCTACCTGTTGGGTTTTAGGGTGTTATGAATGGGATGGTTTTCCTTCCCTGGCAAAGGGTTGTTTGCAGCAAATTGCAGGCTGCAGGTGCCTGTGTTTAGCCTTCCACTGGATTTGATTTCCTTTTTCAAAATGGAGTCCTAAGGGCTAGTTAGGCTAGCTGTGTCCGTTGCTATTCTCTAAACCAGTTGTCCATGGTAGGCTGTGACAAAAGAGGTCTCTTCCAGGCAGTGTGTATGAGAGGAGGTTGGATTTTTCCTTCACAGTGAATTGTTTGCATGGGTGCAGTGGAGTCATCAGAGCACAGCAATGTGGCAACGGAGTGCATGGCATAATGCACGGCATAATATAGAGATGGCCTGTTGATCAATACATTCAGAACTACATTTGTATTATACATTTGTATTAGAATGAATGCATTTGTATTAGCCAAACACAGTGAAGTACATACACTAAAAGAGGTGATTCCATGCAACTCATTAATATATTGTATTGTAATGAAACTATTTTAGAGTTGTACAATTGAAACCAGTAATTTAAAGAAATTGGCAGTGCCTTCCTAAACAAGTTACACTCTTCTAAACCCATTGGCTTCAGTGGATTTAGAAGGGTATACCTGTTTATGATTGCACTGTAAGTTACTTAAAATCCCATTGAACTCGTAAAACAGCAGCCCACAAATATTTTACAGGCTACTCAGAGATAAGCAATAGGAGGATTTTAAGCGTATGTTAATATTGTGTAGTTCAAGTGGCCAGACTACAAGATTTCAAGCTCTTTCAGCTCTAAATAGATAGCTTTATAAGGAACGTAAAATATGAGATGTTTAAAAAGTATATTCAGCTGTTCTACTTTTAAAATCAGCTTCATGATTCAGAAATTGTTCCCATAGCTATGTTTCTGTATTTCTTCTTGCTCTGTTCAGGAGTTCCTTTCAATATGCTCTCTGCCTCCTGGTCCTGTCTTATCTAACCTGTGTCTCCACCACCTTTTAAGACACCCAGGAATGGATTGCACAACTTCAGGGGAAAAGCTGTTCGGGGATAATATTCTGGCTCTAAACGTTAATGGTCATGTTAGGAATATACTAGGGCAGTAGTCTTCAACTTTATCAGAGCTGGGGCTCACCATTCCAGATGTAATTTGGGGCTCAATTTTGTTAATGCATATCATCAATTTCCCCCCATTTTTCCATATGTATTTCTCCCCACTCTCTCAATGTGTGATCTAGATCCAGGGTTTGGGGGGAAAGCTGGATTTTTTTTCGTCAATCAGGCTAAATCTGGCTTTCTGTTATGTGGAGAGAAGGGGATTGGGGTACTAGAAAGTGGGTACCAGCACTCCTAATTCCAAAAATGACAGAAAATACAAAAAGAAAGTATACTAGAGTGCTTGGGGAAAACCAAGGGAACAGAAGCCTCAAAACATACTCCTTTAAGTATCTATGGAACTAAAGACTGTGTATGTTCTGTTTTTACCTCAGTGATATATGTTAAATTACTTAATAAATTTTCAATCTGATTTCACCTCTAATATAAATAAATTACTTAGTAATTTTCAGAATTTTAAAAATGCGTCTGGTGCCATTTTTGTGGTTTAAGGACTAGGGAACGTCATAGTAATTCTGCACAGCGACTGTCCTTGAAGCTAAGTTAAGTGGCCGACTTTCTACCTGCCATGAACAGCTGGTGTGGTTTACAGCCTGGATAAGAGCTCTGGTTTTCCCAACATTAATTTTTCTCCCCCACTGTAAGCTGGTTGGAGCTTATGTTGTCCTGCTAGAACAAAAATGGCCACCGTACACATGAGAAAATCCTTTCCCCTATCGTGTAATTCGTCAATGGAAGGTGCTGGTGATCGTGTGTCTTTCCTGCATTCCCCGTCCCACTGCAGTTTTTTCTTCCCCCAGGAAATTTTATTTCTGAGGTTGTAGGACCCATGTGGCTTAATAGCAGTGTGGGTTATAACACTATATTGGGGAAGGTGAAAGGGACAAAATCACCCTTTCAGCATCTGTTAGTATGGCTGCACTGATGGAAGAGGGCAGCAGTTTCTTTTCCTTCCTCTGCCCCATTGCAGCCTCCTGATTGATGTGGATATTAGACTGTGCAGGTCCCATCACTCTGGGAACAAACTTTTTCAAGGTTGGAAAAGGCTGCCAAGAGGTAGGAAACATGGGAAAGGTTCACCCTCCCTGTGTCTGACAATGAAAGGATCCAGCCCATCTTCATTTTGTGTGACTGTTTGTGCATTATAATGCCAGAAGTTTCATTGGGCAGGAGAAAGATGGTGTTAAAGAAATATATTTGTATTAGTTACAGTTTAGATATTAAAAATAAATAAATGAATGTAAGTTTTCATTTTCACGTGCTTCTGTTTTTAACCGCCATTTTTAAAATAAATACATTTAAACAGATTCTTACTTACATTTGTAGAGAATATCGAACAGTAAAAATGTTGTTGATCTTGTAATCTGGGATAAAAAGTTTGATAAATGGAAGCAAGACCTAAATATATACCACTGAAAAAACCTTCAATCAAACTCAAACATTATTGGAAAGTAAGATTGGGTTGGGGGGAATTTGGCTCACGCTGTTAGAACTTTCAAAGGGGGGAAATCTGCAGCAACAAAGTGGTGTGGTCTAAATATATAACATTACTTTGTCCTTCAAATAGTAAAAATGGGTTGATATTATGGGGCAGCTGTGTCTTTATTACACAGTTTAAGCTTAACAATAAGCCTCCATTCTTACTGAGAAAGGCTTATCATATCACAAGAGTACCATCTCTAAATCCTAAAGTAAACAGAAAAAAGCAATTATTTCCTCTTTTGAGTTGCTGATAAAGATGCACTTAGAGAGAGCTAGATAAATGAAAGCAATCCTCTGTAAAAATAGCCATTTGACATTTCAGCCCAAGCTCTAAGACTTTTGGGAGGGGGAAAGCATGCCTCACACTAATTAAAAACACTGTTAGTACAAAACAAGTTAAAACTACTTTTTTGCCTCTGAAGGTTAGAGTATTCAGTACTGAAAGTAACTCTTGCAACTATCTGTGAAAAAAGATACAAAATATATTCTTCTGTATCTTATATATATTCCCAAAAGGGTATCTGCTCATAGCTTGTCAAAAGTAGCATTTGGCATAGGACTATGATTGAATGTTGCACGTTCATTGTTTTTCCCTGTTCAGCTGCCCTAAGAGAATACTAAGAAGGCCAGTGGAGGGGAGGAAACGCCTCCCAGGGTGTGCTCCTGGGTAGTGCGGTGTACTCCAGGGCAGTGTGGTGCACTCCTATGCACCGCAGTGGCATAATTTGGGCTGGAATCAGGCCGATTCAGCCCGAAACTGGCTGCTGCAGAGTGTGGGAGCGCTCCTACACTCTGCAGCAGCTGGATTCGGGCCAATTTGGGCCCAATTTGCCCCCCTGGGGAGCACAAGCGTGTTCCCAGGGTGGCATGTGATGTCACTTCCCAGAAGTGATGACATTGTGCAGGCTGGGAAAGTGCATGCGTGACAGGATTCCGTAAGGTACGTGCTGGGCCTCCAACCTTCCCCTTGGGGGGTCGGGGGGGTTGGCAACCTTAAGTAGGGGTATGCACTTAAAATTTTTCATTTTAGTTTTGGGTCTTTTTTAAAAACACCATATGATTTTCATTGTGCAAACATTTGGGACGGTTGATGATACCATTCTAGAAACTGTTTCATATTCACTGGTTTGGGAACTGTGGTACCTGGAAATTATATCCTGAAATTAAAACAATTGTTGTGTCTGTTCTCTGTGCCCCCTCCTAACACCGAGGCAGCAGGAGCAAAGAGGGAGGGATGGAGGGGGAGAGAGAGGAAGTGGACCTGCTATATATGAAGATTGATAATTGAGATTATTCATAGATGATATCTGATCAGTTTTTTTCTCCATTATCACCAGGTCCCAAACCTTCAGCGACCACTGTTTGACAGTGGGAATCTTGTCTGTCTTCCAGTTTTGAGCTAATGTGGTCTTAGCTGCTGACAACAATAAAGAAAAAAGATCTTTACTCAGTTTTGAAACACCATTATTGTTCCATAAATTGAGCAAGATAATTTCTGGACATTTTCCTGTTTTGTATTCTGTGATCTTTTCTATAACTTCTAGAATTTTGTGGTGGGCAGGGCGTTTTTTCTGCTGGAACGCTCAGGAACGGCATTTCAGTACCTCTTCCTGTTTGGTGGCCCCACTCCCGATCTCCAGACGGAGATCCGTTACCCTGGAACAAAGGTAAGCCTGCTTCTGCGGAGGGGGGGAAACACACGTGGTGGGAGGGTAGGGGAATGGCCTGGAACAGGCTGCTGCTGGGTGGGGGAGTGTTCTCCCATATGGCAACAGTCCATTCCAGGCCATTTTGGGCCTGATTCTGGCCATTTTGGGCCAGATCCTGGCCATTTTGGGCTCAGATTGGGCCCAAATGGGCCTGAAACGACCAGGATTGGGCTGCTGCTGGGTGGGGGAGTGCTCTCCCATGCAGCAGCAGCCTGTTCCAGGTTGTTTGGGGCCCGATCCTGGCCATTTTGGGTCCAAACTGGGCCAAAATGGCCGCTAAATGGTCAGGATTGGGTCCAAAGTGGCCAGGATCAGGCTGCTGCCAGGCAGGGGAGTGTTATCCTATGTGGAATCAGTCTACTCCAGGCCAATTTGGGCTTGATCCAGGCCATTTCGGGCCTGTTTTGGCCCAATTTGGGCCTTAAACGGCCAGGATCATGCCTGAAATGGCCAGGATTGGGCTGCTGCCAAGCAGGGGAGTGCTCTCCCATGTGGCAGCAGCCTGTTCCAGGCTGATGGCCTGATCCGTGCTGTTTCAGGCCCATGTTGGCCCAATTTGGGCCCTAAACAGCCAGGATCGGATGTGAAACAGCCAGGATGGGGACACTGCTGGGTGTGAGAGTGCTCTTCTATGTGGCAGCATCACATTCCGGGCTGATTCAGGCCCGATCTGGGCCGAATTTGGCCGGATCTGGACCAAATTCCCCCCCCCGCCCCCGTGGAGAATGGGAGTGCTCCCGGGACAGCCACAGCCTGAGTGATGACATTACTTCCCGGAAGTGACGTCATCACGCAGTCCAGGGAGCATGCATGCACTTCACGCACATGCATGTAGTGACAAGGGCACCACCTCTTCCCGAGAGTTGCCCCGGGTAAGAGTTTTCCTAGTAATGCTTTTAACTGAGTTTTCCCACCTTCAGTCTTTGCTTATTAGTATTTTGTGGGCGTCGCCTCGGGCTGCCTGGGCCTGAAGGGGGCGCTGTCACCAGCTTGGTCCCCCTGGCCAGCTGACACCGTGAGGGCCTTGGTCTAGTGCCGCCTCCGTGCAACACGGGAGTGGGTTAAGTTGCACCCCCGCCCGTCCAGCCCCCTCGCTGTCCTCAAGAGGAGGGGGGTCTACCGCACCCACTTCCCTCTCTCTCTCCCCCCTCCCAATGGTCCGTCTGTCAGAACTGTGGCTAGATAATGTCCTTACTCCAGACTACCTTCTGCAATCAGACAACAGTCCATTGTTTCCAAAAGGTTTTTACTGAAGAATTAGTTCATTATAGTCCACTGGCCTGAATACAATATTCAGGATGGTACATAGGCATTGTTACCAATGACAGGCAAAGCATGAGGTACAAAGTAACAGATCACAGCAGGCCCAACCTCCCCCCACAGTTCTCAAAACAACCCCTTTGAAGTTAGGAAAGCGAAAGTTCTTCAAGGCCGGTTCATGGTGGAATATCGGTAGCCAAAACAATCCTTTTCTGTGAGATAGCTGCCTGGGAACCTTGGCACCTGTGAAGAGAGCACTTAAACACTGAAAGGATTAAAAATGGAGTCGGTTAAGCAAAGGCATACAAGAAAGCATTCTGTACCTGACATTCTGCCCCCTCTAAGATGCTTCCCCCCCAGGTTTATGTGGGTAGCGAGAGTGGAACGCTTTAACTAATCTAGGAGCATGAACATGTATAGAATTCACCCACTCATCAAACCCAGAATCAAAGTCCTTCCATCTGATAAGGTAAAACAGCTGATTTCTTTTTAATTTAGAGTCCAATATTTGTTGAACTTCATAGTGGGTTTGATCATCAATTAAAGTTGGGATTGGAGGGGCACGGGTGTGCCACTGATCTGCAGAGGGAGCTTTTTTCAACAGACTGACATGGAAGGTATCATGCACGTGGTGTAAATTCTTTGGTAAATCCAAGGCAACAGTCACTTTGTTGATTACTTTGCGAACAGGAAAAGGTCCTAGGAACTTTAATGCTAGCTTGCGGCTGGTTTGGGTTACTTTCAGATTCTTTGTAGAAAGATAGACAAGATCTCCAGGTTGTAAATCCCATTCCGCCGCACGACGGCGGTCGGCGTATTTTTTGTAATCCTGTTTGGCTTTGATGAGGTGTTTTCTAATTTGAGTCCATTGTTGAGCCGCTTCCCCCCACCATTCGGTGACGTCCTTGGAAACTGTAGTAGGAGGGGGGAGCGCTTCAAAAGGGAATGGTTTGAAGTGGAAGCCATAGACGACTTTGAAGGGAGTTTCTCCTGTGGAAGCGTGTATGCTGTTATTGTAAGAGAACTCTGCCAAGGGAAGCAAATCAAACCAATTATCCTGTTGGAAATTAATGTAACAGCGCAGAAATTGTTCCAATATCTGATTAGTTTTTTCTGACTGTCCGTCGGTTTCCGGATGATGGCTTGAACTTAAACCTTGTTCAATGCCCAGCAGTTGTAAAAGCTCCCGCCAGAAGTTGGCAATGAATTGTCTGCCGCGATCCGAAATCACCTTCGATGGAAAAGAATGTATTTTTACAATGTTTTTTATAAAGATGTCGGCTAGTTTTCTAGCAGAAGGAATTGTGGTGCAAGGTATAAAATGAGCTTGCTTGGAGAACAAATCAACTACGACTAAAATACAGTTGTGCCCCTTTGAGGGGGGTAAGTCAGTGATAAAGTCCATAGAAATTACTTCCCACGGTTGACTTGGCGTTTCTAAAGGCTGTAATAGTCCTGGAGGTTTGCCCTTTCGGGATTTGGCACTGAGACAAATGGGGCAAGACGCTACATATTGGGAAATGTCCTTGCGCATGCCCGGCCATCAAAATTGACGCTGCACCAAGTGAAGCGTTTTTAAGTACCCATAGTGCCCTGCCGTGGGAGCATTGTGACAGCGTTGTAAAACTTCTTTTCTTAAACTTTTGGGTACATAGAAGCGATCCCCCCAAAGCCATTCTCCTTGATCGGATTGTTGCAGTTTGTCTTTGGGCACGTCCCCCCCCTTTCCACTTCAGCTTTTAGTTTTTGTCTCCACCCCTGATCGGGTTGAGGGGATTGGGTTGTGCGGCTGCGTGTGGTCACCACGCCCCCTAATTGCGTAGGTGAAAAGACTGTGTCAATTGTCTCCTCCCTTTTGCTTTTGTGCTGGGGCATGCGTGATAGAGCGTCGGCCAAAAAGTTAGTTTTGCCCGGTAGAAAGTTTAATGTGAAATTGAACTTGGAGAAGTATTCCGCCCACCTCAGTTGCTTGGCGTTTAGCCTGCAGGGGCTGTGTAGGGCCTCTAAATTTTTATGGTCCGTCCAAACTTCGAAAGGATGACGGGCTCCTTCTAACCAATGTCTCCAGGTAGTGAGAGCAGCTTTTACGTCAGAGGCCTCCTTTTCCCAAACATTCCAATTCCTTTCCGCTTCTGAAAACTTTCTGGAAAGGAAGGCGCAGGGTTTGAGCTTCCCGTCCTCCCCCCGCTGCAGCAGTACGCCCCCAATTGCAGTGTCGCTGGCATCGACCTGCACTATGAAGGGGCAGTTTTCATCGGGGTGTTGTAGAATGGGTTCCGAAACAAACTGCGTTTTAAGGTGATTGAATGCTATTTGGCATTCTGGTGTCCAAGACAATCTTGCACTTGGTTTTTTGGCTTGGTCCCCCTTGTCTTTGGTTTTTAACAGTTCGGTTAGGGGGAGTGTAATTTGCGCAAAATTCGCAATGAATTCTCTATAAAAGTTGGCAAAGCCCAAAAAGGATTGTAGTTCTTCGCGGGTCGCGGGGGTTTGCCAATTTTGTACTGCTTGTATTTTGCCTGGATCCATTTTCAAGCCCTCTTGGGAAATGCAGTAGCCCAAGTAAGTGAGTTCTGTTTTGTGGAACTCACATTTAGAGAGCTTAATGGGCAGTTTGTTATTCATGAGAGTGCTTAAGACCCTCTTCACAAGGTCCACGTGTTCCTCCTCAGTCTCCGAATAGATTAAAACATCATCTAGGTACACCACAACACCTTTGTATAGGAATTCATGCAGTACTTCATTGATCATGGACATGAAAACCGAGGGGGCCCCAGCCAGGCCAAATGGCATAACCAAATATTCATACTGGCCGAGGGGCGTGTTAAAAGCGGTTTTCCATTCATCCCCCGCTCTAATACGAACATGGAAGTAAGCGTCTTTTAAATCTAATTTCGTAAAGATCTTACCTTGAGCCACGACATTGAGTAGATCTCTGATGAGCGGGATGGGGTAGGCGTTGCTGGAAGAGACAGCGTTAAGTCCCCGAAAATCCGTGCACAGTCTTAAGCCCCCGTCCTTCTTCTTGACGAAAAGCACTGGCGCGGCATGGGGGCTGTTAGCAGGTCGAATGAATCCTCTTTGAAGATTGAGGTCAATGAACTTGCGGAGCTCTTCCCTTTCATTAGGGCTCATGGGATATAAACGGCCTTTGGGCAGCGAGGCGCCCGGTAAAATTTCCACAGCACAGTCCGTCCTCCTGTGGGGAGGTAAGGTATTAGCTTCTTCCTCTGTGAAGGCTTGGGTGTACGCTCTGTATTGCTTGGGTATTAGGTTGATTTCTTCCTGGGTGAGGAGAGCAGGCTCAGTGATACTAGGGTTGTTACCCCAATTTTGATTCCAACGATGATTTTTGCAAGATTCATTGGTGAACGTGATGCTTCCCTCTGCCCAGTTAATGTAGGGGTTGTGATCGCACAACCACCGGCTTCCCAGGATCAAGGGGTATTTGGCAGTGGCACTAATAACGAATGATCTTACTTCCCAATGTTGTCCCATGCCTGTTATGACCGGAGTGGTTTCAGTGGTGACTGGATTCATGTTAGTGCCATCCATTTGTTCAAAAATGACAGGTATTTCCAATTCTTTTACTGGAAGTACTAGCCCATTTACTAGGGCTGTGCAATAATGTCTCTGGAGCAGCCCGAGTCTATTAGGGCTTGCACGCGGATGTGCATTTTCTTGTCAGGATTCACCAAAGTTATTGGTATGAAGAGTATGGACCTGTGGGGTCGGTTCGAAACCGGAACTGACTGAGGTTTGATCTGCCGTTTTGGTCCTTTTATGACAGATCCATTTCGTTTCCCGAGGAGGGACTCTCTGGATTCTCCCCCCCCCCCGCCCGTTAGGGCTGTGGGATCATATTCCATAACTTCTTCCAATTCTAGTCCTCTTTCGGGAGGGTTTCTCCGAGAAGCTCCCCTACCTCTCACTGTTCTGGGAGCTGGAGTAGGGCGCGGTGGTGCCGGGTAGGCTGCGGGGGCTGGGCGTCTTAGTTGGAGCAGAGGTCTTTGCACAGGCCGATATGGGCATTGCGCCGCAAAATGACCACTTTGGCCACACTGCAGACACAACCCTTGTTGCCATCTAGCATCTCTTGCTCCACGAGTAGCATATCCAGCCCCTTGGCTTCCTCGGATGAGAATGGAGGAGCGCCTTTGGCCCGTGGGTTGTTGGTGTTGTTCCACCAAACGAACTTCTAGCATGCGGTTTTCTACTTCGCAAGTTAATTGGATCCAACCTAACAGCATAGGAGGATTATCCTGCATGAGAGCTCTGTCCAACAATTTAGGGTTTAAACCCTGTTTGAATAAAATGATTTTGGTGGATTATTCGCACCTTGGGCATTTGGCAGCGAGTTGTCGGAATTTTGTGGCATAGTCTCTAGCCGACATGCTGCCTTGCCTAATAGACTGCAATTCAGTCCGGGATCTAGTTTCTTCCAGGGGATCTTCATATTGGGCTCGAAGTGCATCCACTAGCCCTTGAAGTGTATCCAACTCGGGGGCACCAATCTCATAAAGTCCTACATACCAGTCAGCCGCTTTGCCTTGAAGTCTCGATCCCAGGTGTTCGATTTGACTGGCTTCACTTCCGAATAGATGTCCCCATCGATTGAAAAATTGTACTGCTTGAACCAGAAAAAATCCCAAATTGGAAGGATCTCCATCAAACGTAGCTTCCAGCTTAACCCACCCCATGGGAAGTTCTTGCCTGGGAGCTGGTGCTGGCATCGGGTAGACGTCGAACAGAGCGAGTTGTAAAGGAGGCTGTCGCGGTGTTGGCGGTAGCTGCGGCGGAGGTTGGTGAGGATGAGGTTGATGTGGGGGAGGCCCTCCCGGGATCAGCTGGGGAGGCCCTCCAGGTATTGGTCGTAGAGGTGCTGGCCGTAAGGGTGCCGGCTGAACCGGCGGTGGGCCTCGAGGCGTCGGTACTCTGGGCGCTGGTAAGAGAGGAGCGGGTATCAGTCCTTGAGGTGGAGGTTGAATCGGGGATGGGTGAGGAGAGATAGGTTGGATAGGCTGCATGGTCCCCCGCGGCCCCGGTGTTTGGTGTGGCCTGGGAGTAGTACCTCTTCCAATTCTGCTCGTCCCAGGGATGACTCGCGGTGTATCCCCTCTCGGAAGACTTGGTGGCTGACTCGCCTGGGTCGTGGGTGGAGGCACTATAGGGGAAGCGGGTCTCAGGGGTTGTCCTGGATCCCCACCTCCTCCGGTTATATTGTCATCGGGAATGACTGGGCGATCGGGACAGGGGTCTTCTGGACACGGTTCTCCACCTCTTGCGCCGGCTCCGTTGTCATCCGGTATGATCGGCTGTTCGGGACGGGGTTCGTCTGGACACGGGTCTTCAGGACAAGGTCTTTCCCCGATTTCAGAATCAGAATCCCCCGTTTCCGGTGGCTGTTGCGGCCACGGTTGTATGGGGCCCTCCGGACGGGGCATAAGATTTTGTAAGTTTGACAAACTTTGATTGATGATGTTTGGTAGACCAGCTGGCGGTTCGCGTCCACTGTCCCCCGCCACGAGTACAGATAGCAGGTGGACGGTGTGGGCCAGGCTTTCTTCCATGCTTGCAAGCCTGGTCTCCAAAACTTGCACTCTGTCTGGATTCACCTCCTTCTGTTCAGTAGAACCAGTAGCTTGCGAGGTGGGCACATATTCAGTATGCGGCCTCAGCAGGCCAGGTATAATTTCTTCCACTCCTTGTTCTTCTTGAGATCTCGTGGCTAAGATCCCTTTCGCCAAACCAGTGATTGCCGATATCCCAGAGTCAATTGCAATCGTTCGGCTTTGAAACTGCACCCATTGGTGCTCACTTACTTCTTGTTGCCCCAACCACGGGGTGACTTCCGAATAATCCCAGCTCAGGGCGCCACGGCGGGACATCTCCCATTCCGTTTGTTCGGTCGTCCTGTTCCAGTAAAGCCACAGTCGGCTACTGGCGTGCTCGGGTATAGACTCCAAACTGCGCCGGCTATCCAGCTGCATTTGCGTGAACATCGTACTGGCCCTCCGTTCCCTCGTCTCCCTCGGTCTCGCGCCCCACTGCGTCGGAGTGGGCACGGAAAACAGTGGTTCGGCTGTAGCTCTGGGCTGGGTATCTGCACTGCTGGGAGCGAGGGTATAAAGCGTAGTAACCGAGGAGTTGTTTCCTCGCGGCACAGGTCCTTGAGGTTCCAAACCTTGAGAGCCGGGAGAGGCATACGGATCAAACAAAGGATCCCTGACTGGGACAGCTTTGGAGTCCGTCTGATCCGGCTTAGGCATTGGAAAAGGCGATTGGTAACAATATGTCAGAACTGTGGCTAGATAATGTCCTTACTCCAGCCTACCTTCTGCAATCAGACAGCAGTCCATTGTTTCCAAAAGGTTTTTACTGAAGAATTAGTTCATTATAGTCCACTGGCCTGAATACAATATTCAGGATGGTACATAGGCATTGTTACCAATGACAGGCAAAGCATGAGGTACAAAGTAACAGATCACAGCAGGCCCAACCTCCCCCCACAGTTCTCAAAACAACCCCTTTGAAGTTAGGAAAGCGAAAGTCCTTCAAGGCCGGTTCATGGTGGAACATCGGTAGCCAAAACAATCCTTTTCTGTGAGATAGCTGCCTGGGAACCTTGGCACCTGTGAAGAGAGCACTTAAACACTGAAAGGATTAAAAATGGAGTCGGTTAAGCAAAGGCATACAAGAAAGCATTCTGTACCTGACACCGTCTTCCCTCTCAGCCCCTCCCCGCTCCCTCATCACGCTGCCCCTCCCTTCCTCCCCAATTCCCCATCACCCGTGTAGCCCGTTCCTCTCTCCCCTCGTCACTCTCCCTCTTCCTTTCCCCTAATCTTGCAATCGCTCCTTCCCTGTCTCGCCCTTACCACTCTCCCTGTCACTCTCTGCCCTCCCTTCCCACACCCCTTTTCCATCCACACCACACCTGCCTCGCGCTGCCTGGTGTCTTCCCTTTTATACTCCTCCCTCTCAATCTCCACTCCTTCCCCCCACCCCTCTGATGACGGGCGTCTCTTCCCTCCACTCTGCCCGGCCCCGCCCGGTGCCCATCCTCACGGGGCGTAGTGAGGGGCTGGTGGGGTCTGCCCATTGGCGCCGCTCGTGCTGAGGCGCCCAGTCTCCACTGCGCCCGCCGCGCATCTTGCCGCCGGACCGTAGCGCCTCTTCTGTTGGCGCCTCCACCCTCCCTGCTGGCGCCCGCCTCTCCTCTTTGGTGGGGGTGGTGGGTGCTTGTGACGGCATGCAGGGAGGGGCCTCTGCTTTCCCTCGCCTGGCCATCGTGGCGTCTGGCGTCCTGGGTCTGTCCTTCGCCGGTCTCCTTCCCCCTCACGGATGAGGCGGGGCCCACGGGCAAGTCGAGATGGGCGGGCATGGCCGCGTCCTGACACATTTCAAATGAAGTTTGAAATAGAGCCCAATAGAGCGTTAATACCTGTTTTGTTAATCAAATTGTAGATTTATTGATATTGAAACCAAGGTTCTACCTTACATTTTGTCTCTAGATAAGCTTTTGAACACATTTGCTTTTTACTGTATATGTCACAAAATGGATAAATGCCTATATTTCTCCAGATTTTAAAGGTATCTGGCTGGTTTCCTGGTATAAACCATTTTTGTCCTAAGAATTCCATTATAGGAGAGGTGCTAACAACCATCTTATGTTTGTTCCATATATGTAGGGTATCAAAAAAGGGTTATCCCAGATTCCCTTTGATCTTTCTTGAGGTTTGTTCCAAATGATTTTTTGTAATTTTTTAGGAGCTACACGTGATTATTCAGTCTGTATCCATGCTTGCTTTTTGTTCTGAGTGATATACAATATTAGGTTTTTGAGTTGCGCTGCTTCATAATATTTTAATAAATTTGGAAAACCTAAGCCTCCTAATTTGGTGGGTCTTGTCAATAAATTAAAATGGGTATCTCAATCCTAAGAGGGGGAGGAAGTGCACAGGGAGAGAACTGAAGCTTGTGCGGGCATAAATGGCTCTTGCGTCGACATAAACCCCTCTTCGCCAGCGCCCGCCCGAGGCGCACTACTGCAGATGGGTTGTCGCTGGTAGGCATGCTTTGCGGCCAGGCGGAGGCACAAGTATGGCGCAAGTTCCCACACTGGCATGGAAGGGGGCGGGGCAGGGGCGGGAGCAAGTTAGTCCACTTCCAAAGCCACTCCAGGCCCAGGAATGCTCCCTACTGTGGCAGAAAGTTACACCACGAGAAAAGGAGGCATAGCCCATGGGTGCCCATTGAATAGGGAAAACTCACGCCCCTCTCCTGGTGCCCAACCCTGCCCCCATAGCCTGAAGGATCATAGGATGGGAACTACCACAGGGGCCAATCCATGTGCGCTTCCGGGGTGGGCGAGCCCCCCTCCCCGCACCCAATCACCTGCTCACACACCCTACAAAGCTTCCAGTTGTGCTGCTCATGACCTCAGGTAGGTGAGCACACAGTCAAATGCTCTGCCCGTCAGCCTTGTGCCATGGGAACTTTGTGCACAAGGCGGGAGAGTGCACTAGAGGGGACTTAGTGGGAAAACTGGGAGAACTTTGCACTCACTCAAGGGAAGAAGGGCAAAGTCCAGAATGTCTGGCTAACTAACAATAACCGCTCAAGTCTCCTTGCAGGTTCTCTGACTGAAGTTCCAGCTCAGTAAGGAGCGAGGGAGCACTTACAGGTAAGAAGGAGATGAGGTGGCAGCTAACTTGGCTTGTTGATTTGTGCCAACTTCCCCATCACCTGAACTCGCCTGACCACTAGTGGGGGAGAGGACAGTGGTGGCAGTCCCTGCCTGCCCCAGAGGCAGTTGCCCAGAAAACTACTCTTGACTGGGTGTTTCTAACTACCTGTTGACTTTCTCCCTTAAAGGTAAAATCACCCCAAGGCAGAGCGCTTCCTCGCCAGAGGGTCATACATCATCTGGTCACTAACTGCACCTTTCAGGCTGCCGTTGCTACTCTCTACTATGTGCATCTTCCCAGATGTTGGAGTATGAGCTTGGCCTCGGCCATGGACCGGGCTGGGTTACTTGCAGCACATATGTCTCTTTCCCTTGCAGGCACGTTGTGACTCATCTGGGAGATGACAGAGTATGTCTGCTTCAGCCCCCGCCCAATCCTCCGCGAGTGCCATTCAGATTAAGTCCAGGGAGCAGTTTCCCAAGGCAATCTGCATTTCAACCTTGCCCCTGGGAGCACCAACGAGGGCTATGCAAACTGCCTTGGCTCCCTTTCCAGCTGAGGAACACGGGCACTTTTTCAAGTTTAATAAAACATGTTGAAAAACAACAAACTGCTGTTTGCATGCTTGCCTGACATTGCCAGTAGTCAGCTCCTCAACTCCCTGTCGTAATGTCCTCTCATACATCCCTGCAAATGTTTCAAGTGGCGCCTGTCCAGTGTCCTTGTCCCCTTCCTCTCCTCAGTGTAACTTCAGGCACTGAATGTCTGCGGGGGAGGGGGCATTGAGGACTTTCATTCTCTGATAGTCTGAGCTGCTGGCATCTGATAAGCCAGGAAGATGGTTGCTGCAGGTGGGAAGTTGCTGCTGGGGGTGGGGTGTGTGTAGTTACTGGGCATTCCCCCTCCTTTTTGCCATTTGTGGAAGCAGGGATGGACTTGGGAAATCTAGCATGGGGAGGGGCTGTCAGTCCATGCTGGGAGGGGGCATCATCGCAGGACTGGGGCATGGCTATCAAGGTCCAACCTGCATTCTCGCATTGTAGAGATGCAGTGATGTGTTCAAGTGGCGCCGCCACAAGTTTCTGGGCACTTTGCATTCCCCTCGCTTCCAGTGGGCCTTCTGGCCTCCTACGTGGTTTCCAATGGGCGTTCCTGTCACTCATTGAAGTACCCGCCTCCCCTCCCACCTGCCTCTCCAGAACCTGGGGACTAATTAGGGTTGCCAGTCTCCAGGTGGTAGCTGGAGATCTCCCAGAATTACAACTGATCTCCAGGCAACAGAGATCAGTTCCCTACTATCCAGCCTTACTTTTCAGAGAGGGGGCACCTGTTTCTTGTGGTGGTGGTAGCGATGAGGGGATTTGCTGGTGCGCCAAGGTCCAGCCACCGGCCAGGCCCTCATCAGACGGGGTTGGATGGGCAAGAGGGTGGGTGTTCGATCTGCACCTTCAGTGTTACCTTTGCCCCCTCTCCCTGGCAGGGATGTCTGCTCCCTGACAAGGGGGTGTTGGTGAGCAGCGGGGATCGCGCCATCCCTATTCGGTGCGCCTCTGCTTGCCCCTCGCTCACCTTTTGGGAGCAGTGCAGCCATTGGCTGGTGTGGGCGGGGTTGTCGGGAACAGCGGGCGAGTGCTCTTGGCTGCAGCTGTGCCTCGCCTCGCTGAGCTTGGCCGCCGGTGGGACTCTCTGGCAAAAGTCCATAGGGAGGAGTGGGGCACCACTGCATTTACGTCCACGCATGAGCGACAGCACTGTCTCATAGTTTAGGACTGAGCAGTTTTTCTAGGCTTTTTATTTGACCAAATGAATTTATTTAGTTTCTATTGCCAGACCTTTATTTCCTTTAGACCTATTTTGATAGGAATGTTCTGGAACAAAAATAAATATTTGGGTAAAATTATGGTCTTTATTAGTTCAATGGTTTCCAAACAAGTTAATTATGATTTCAACCAATCATGTAAAAGATTTTGTATTTGTTTGTTAAGGAGTTTAAAATTACATTCAGATAAGTCTTTTAAGTTGGTTGGAGTAATAACATCTAAGTGTCTCCAAGATTTCAATACTTATTTAAACTGGTAATTGTCTGTGATTGCTTTTTTGGTGTTTGGGAGAATATTTATAGGATAAATTTCAGTTTTTGACTAATTAACGTTAAATCCTGAAACACCACTGAAGAATTTAATGTTTTGTACAAGATTACTTAAGGATTTTGTTGGGTCACTTAAGGAAATGACAACTAAGCTAAATAAGCTTAGTTTATGTGGTATTAGAGTCAATAGTGATTCACTTTACGTTTTGATCCTGACAGATTGCATGTGCTAGAGGTTCAACTGAAATCGCAAACAAAATGGGTGAGAGGATAGCCTTGTTTTGTACAGGCTTCCACAGGTGTTTATCTGATGGACTGTAACAGCTTCCAGTGTTTTTGACCTTGTACTCCCTCTCCACCTTTGCTATGTCTTCCTTTTTAGTGACTCATTTTGATATTACAAATATGTGTTCTCACACAAGGAGAGCACCAAAACTTTGTTTATGATTGGGAGGGGGGAAAGGAGCAGGCTTGAATGTTAAAAGAGAAGTCTTTCACATGATGTCATTCCTATCGACTTCTGCTCTTGCTGCTCAGATGCTTACCTTGCTTCTGAGTAGTCCTATGGACATATATATGGAAATGAGCTGATTTCTGAATAAAAACCATTTAACCAAGAACCTGTGTTTTGCTGCAATGGTCCAGGGATCTGTCTGCCATATCCTGTCATCTATAGCCTGACAGCCTCCTCTGCAGAGCCTGTGAGCCCAAAGGAGGAAGGAATCATGTGGACAGATTCTAGAGCTGCCAGAACACCGTTACAGAGCATTCCCCCTCAAAAAAAGCCCTGGTTATTAACATTGGCTGGTCAAGATATTCTAGATGTTCTGATGTGAGCTGAGTTTTGAAATTTATTTTATTTAGATATTCAGTTATTAAAGTTCCTTTTGGAGTTAAATGGCCATTAATTTTTAATGGAAAAATCTGGCCTCCAAACTCCATAGGTCAGGTCTCCTGTCCATTGAAAATAACGGCTCTTTACTCTTTTTCTCTCTCTTCCATTGCCACTCCTGCTGCCTGTGAGAGAGGATTCAGGCTGGCTGCTATGTTCAGAATAACTTTAAATTGTTACTCTCCGTGTCCTGAAAACAGCTAATTTGGGGTGTAATTCCATTTTGGGAATATCTTAATGTACACCCTTTGAATACAGTCCGCTATCACAGTTTTTCAATCTACACATCAAGGAGAGTGCTATATTATAAACTTTCTCCCTAATGTGGTACTTTTGTAATGTTTGAATATGGGAGTAATTTAGTCATGAAGAGTTCCAAATGTCTGAGGCAATAAGATCCTATCAAGACTACATGCATATTCTGCCTGCCTGCTTGCCTACCTGCCTCTCTCTCTCTCTCTCTCTCTCTCTCCCTCCCCATATAACATACATATACGTCCCTTGATTCAGCCCTTGGTATTTGTATAAAAGGAACAACTGGGAAAAATAATTCAAAGACAGCTGACACTAAAGTTGTCATATGTTTATTTCTATTATGTATGAGGCTTATTTTTTATTTTCAAATAGAAAAAAACTTAATTAAAAATATGATACCAGAACAATGTGCATCGTTATGGATTCCTGTTCATAAAGAAAAATAATTTTCTTTCTTTTTATCATTTTGAATGTTATTTATCTTGGATTAAGCGCTGATGAAAATTCATGTTTGAATAGTTTATAATGCCTTTGTTTCAGAATTTTTCCTCTCTCATTACTGTTCTTCAGTGTAGTATTGTTTCCATTAGAAATAATTGCTGATTCACTTTAGAGCTGTAACCAGGGAATTTCATTCAACCCTAACTTTCTTTATTGTTCTGTGGAGGAAAGGCTTCTTGAATAGGGGTTCTTCCATTCTGGTATCCTAGATTTCTCTCATTTTTCATACAATTTGAGTCCTACTGCACTAACAAATCCCACTTAGGAATGAGTCAGATTCCTACAGGATTAATATTTCAGTTCTGCTCAGTTTGTAGTTCTTCTCCCATTTCTAATACTATTGCCTGAAATTTTCTTCTAAATACATACTCTTTAATAGTATTTACTGTCTTTAAAATGGGATTCTAGAAGATGGAAACAATCAGTAGCCTCTGTAGTTTCAAAAATATTCATTCTGCTCAAACAGCAGACACATAAAAGTTGGTTGAGGTGGTTGTGCTGTCACCTTAGAAATGGCAATGGTTTATGAACACAGCCATGAGCATATCATGGTGAAAAAAATTTCATCCTAAACCATTCTGCTGAAGGTTTTAGGGTAAATGAGACATGCTAGAGTTTCATTGTGACTGTTTGCAGATGATTTGGCTGTGATCAGTAAGGACTGGGAATCAATGAGGGGCAGTCTGCAGAAAGTAAGAGAATTGTGACCAATCTGGTTTGTGAGTGCAAGTTAGAAAATGTCATGGCTTTTATATTAGTCCAAGTAAGGATTCTTTTGTGATTAATAATTGTAAAGCTTGGAAGACTGAGTCTGAAACCTTCCATATGATACAGCCAGGAGAGGCTGAAAAGTACTTAGGCGTTAAGATTGATTCTTGGTTAGAGATACAGATAGGGTTGCCAGGTCGCTTGTCTCCCCTGGCGGGAGATTGGGAGCCTGGTTCTTAGCCTGTTGCCTCCGTAGATTCTCTCTTCCGGCTTGCATGATGATGTCACTTCTGGGTCAAAGGGCGGCGTGCATGTCAAAGGGCGCTCCCTGCGCTCCCTGACAGGCCCAATTCGCCCCAAAACAGGCCTGCTGAGGAGTGCTGCAGGGCATGTTTTGGGCCACTGGGGGCATGGGGGCATGCTGCGCTGCTCTGGCGGTGCCCTGGGGTGCGCCCCCCCACCAGTGAAGTAAGTGGGTACAGGAGGGAAGAGTGGGAGCAGGGGATCCCCCGCCCTGGGTGGGAGAATGGCACCCCTAGATACAGAATGATTCTGTTGAGGAGATGTTGAAAGAATGGCTAGGGAAGATTACAAGAGCTTCCATTAAACCTAGGCAAAAAGTGAAGTTGGTAAGGCAGTTTGTTATTCCGTGTTTACAGTTTTGTTTCGATTGAACTGACCTTACCAAGGCAAAGCCTGGGACATTGGATGATTGTATTAGGTTAGCCATTAAAGAATGGTTGCCTCTCCCAATTTGCATGTGTAATAATTTGTTTTAGGCAAGATGTAGGGATGGAGGTCTCAGTCTGGCAAGGCTTGAATTCTTTATACCTACTTTGAGTTTGAAAAGATTATGTAGGACAGTAAAATTGGATTATGAGGTGTTTAGAGAACTAACAGGTATGTGTCTATACAAGAACAAATCAATAGTCAATGGATGGAACTGGGAGAGTCTATGGAAAGCCGTCCAAAGATTGAAGGTTGGGAAGGTGTTCAGCATTACGTGAATTAGAAGGAAAATAATTCATTTTAGTATTCTGTCCAGTTAAATTGTTTGGAAACAAATCAAGGGCAAACAAATGGAAATGCTGCTTCATAAAATGCATAATTTAGTTATGCATAATGATGTTAAACAGTGCAATCCTAAGAAGAGTTACTCCAGTCTGAGCCCATTGAAGTCAGGTAAGACTGAAAAAGTCTTAATATTACTAATATAGATTCATATTCCACCCTGAGGAGGTATCTGGAGAGGTGGCATGTACATTTTGTAAATAAATAAGCTAATATAACTTTCATAACTTGAATGCAAAAGTTGGGTTTTCCTGTCACAGAAAGTCCATTTGCTAAATCCAGAATTTGGCTTCATCTTGGTGGGCAAATAATGATGAGGGCTACCCACAAAGAGATGTAAAATGACTTATAGTTACACCTTAACAATTTGCAGTGATCAAACATTACCATTCTTATTTCAGTATGTATCTACCTGGGACTAGAAAGGAAAGCACTACTTTATCAAACCATATATGCTTTTCAAGTGCCTTTAATCTGACAAAGGGATAGAGGGAACTGGAGAGCTATTAATCATCCAAGTGAGTTGGCCGTGATCCATTATCTTGCTGCAGAACTCATATCCTGTTTGACTACAAAAAACCCTATCTGTAGTTAAAAGGACTGTGGAAAGGAGGTGGTATTTGGCTTCATGACAATGGCACCCCCTTGGATATCGCTGTGATACACAGTGAAAACTTCATGTGGAGATCTGAAATACTAATTTTATTTTGAAAGTCATATGCAAGCACATGACTAGGTTAAAATGGCAATAGCTCCGGTCAGCATAAATTGCAGAAGATGCTGTAAAGAATACAAATAGTGTAAGAGAGCAGAAGTTTGTTTTGGTTTGCTGCTTGATATGATCTATTGAGAAGATGTGAATTTTGCATTTAATAGGGATGATAGGTATACCATGTAGTGGTGAAAAATACTACAATAGTATTTTGCAGTATATACTTGGAGAATGGTGTTGGAGAAAATATCTTTGAAAGAGATAAAACAACCGGTTGACCTTTTTAATTATAGCATTCTGTCTCCACTACTTCAATCACTGGCACAGCTGAGGCATCCCTGGTAGGAATATGCGGTTTGGGTTTCCAATTCAGGTTTTTAACCTGCTTGTGGAAGCTCATTGAGTGACTTTGATCCAGTCACATACTCTCTGCCTAACCTACCTCACAGGATTGTTGTGAGGATAATACAGAGGCAAGATGCATGATGTAAGCTGATTTAGGTCCCCACTGCAGAGAGAAAGGCAGTATATAAATGAAGTAAATCAGTAAATATAGATGAAAATAGGGGACAGATGAATGGTAACTACTTGTTTAGTGGGTTTGAAGGAGAGAAGAACATAGGGAAAGTTGAGCATATGGGGGCTGCCAAGAGGTTGGAAAGAAGAAATAATGTGAGGAAAGGCATACAGGGAAATGGGAAGTACCCACTTGAAGTCCTTGCAGGTTTCCCACCATGGAAATGGGCCTGGCTCAGCCAGCACCATGCAGCTAAGCCGTAAGGGGGAGGCTGCCTTGGGTGGAAGGGGGAAAGTGAAAATAGGGATAAATAAAGGTAGGTGGGAAGGACAGAAGGAAGCAGGAAAAGGGGAGAGACTATGGGGGGGCTGTGGAGGGAAAGAAGACATGGTGCAAGAGGGGAACATGAGATGTCCCTCTCAAGCTCTTGTAGGTCCCCCCCTTGTTCTAATATAAAACCTAAAAGAACTACGTTCCATGTACATATTGTCTGCAAAACAAAATTTTAGCTGAAATGCTGCAAACTGGTTTTGATTATTGGAAAACCTATAAAAGTACACACGGTTGGTGGGGGGCTCAAGTTGGGGCAGATTCACATGTTGTAAGTCCTCATGTCCCCCACAGGACTTGGGCCTTTTGATGAGATTGTTTTTAGGAGATACCATGCAAACAAATTAGTTCAAGTATTTATTGCTTTGTGGTATATCTGTTGATGTCATAACTTAGAACCACATGATTCAAATCTTAAGATAACAATGTAGTTTCATAGAATGTCTTTTAATGTACAAATACCTGCAATGTAAATTTAGCATCAATTCTTGAATCTCTAGTTTATAAAGTACAACACAAATAACAATTAATACTCAGGGCTTTCCCACACACGCAACTTACTCCTGATTTTCTTAGCAATGAGTCCTCAAGCATTGGATTTGGGCACAGTTCTTCAGGCTGATTGCCTTCCCTCTGGATTTTCATAGTTGTGGGTAGAGATGGGAACGAACAGCAATACGAACAAAAAAAAGCCACGAACAGCCCAATCTGCTGTTCGCAAACAAGCTGTTCATGAAGCCCCGTTCTAAACGAACAAGTGGTTGTTGCAAGCCTCGTTCTTTGCGTTCATCAGCCGTTCGTCAAACCAGACAATCTGGCACCTGCAATCAATTCCCTTGGTAACGTAGGCAGGGATTGTCTGAACTCTGTCTGAACTCCTGCTGTTGCCCTGGAAACCCCAATCTAAGCCCAATTTAACTTGATAGGCCAGTCTTTTAAGTGTGGAGCTCCAAATTTGTTACAAGGGAGCAAAGATCAGGGAGGGGGGGGCTCCCAGCTCTGGCTTTCTTTGCAGACAGTGGAGAATTAGAGACAGCTGCTGTTGGCATTTTGATAGAGAGACAGGGTGAGTGCATTGGAGCTTGAACTTTCTTTGTGTGTGGTGGGATAGGGATCTACCCCTTCAGGTTCCAGGGCTGCTGTCAGGCTCTGGGGCCAAGCTATTATTTATTATTGGTACCTTTCCTGCTGCCTGCTCAGGTCAGGTTTCTAGGAGTGGTACAGTAGGGATCTTGACCAAATTTGGATGATGGCTGGAGGAGAGCCTCCTGGCCCCTGCGAACAGCCAACCATGAACATGTTTGTGAACAGGGCCATGTTCGTGGTTGTTTGTGAGTCCCTGTTTGTGGATGACAACGAATAACAAACATGTTTGGGTTTTTTTTCTGTTCGTGCCCATCTCTAGTTGTGGGGCTGGTTCATTTTCTTCTGCACATATCTTGAATAATCAGAATTTTTAAGGGAGCATGCTGCTGTCACCGGTGGCATCATCAGTGGCATTACAGCACTTCCACCCTTTTATTTTTTACACTTGTTTATATCAATACAATGGCTGAATAAAACAAAGATTGAAAATGAACACACACATTCAGGGATGAATAGGAGGAGGCTCCATTTACATATGCAAGGCTGCTGGGTGGGATAGCATTCCCAGGTGGGGTCAGTGCCTGCCCCCCCCCCTAGTGCCTGCCTCCCCTCCGGTGCCTGCCTGTCTTGGCACATGGAAGCCTAAAAGGGGAGCAGCTCCACCACCCATTTGTTTATGAACCGTATGTGAAGAACTATGTCCCTTTCAAACTATTCCATTTTTTTTCTGGTGCTGAAAGTGGCCAATCCTACCCCACTTCCCTGGGCCACAAGAGCTTTTGCAATTTTTTAAAAAATAATCAATACTTTAATATTGCTATGTCGACATGGCAATGGTAGATTTAGCTGATCCTCTGAATTCCCAGCTTTCATTTTTTTTAAAAAAGTAAGTCTCTAGTCTATTCTCTCATGGAGATATAAGGAAAAAGGCATATCTCAGCAAGGGAAGGGGCTAGAGACTTTTTAAAAAATGAATTCTGAAGATTTAAAGAATCTGCTAAACATGTCAACATTTTTGTGCACATTTATATCACTATATCGGTATAATGGTTCATGTTTTTAAAAGATACAAAATGAAGTCACTCATCTTCAGGTTGGAGGAGAGTGAGTGCACAAAAATACAAGCAGAAATCCTGATAAACCGAAGTAGTATGGAGCCAGAACCAACAACAGTGCAAAAAAAAAAAAGTGCAGAAAAGCAGTGAGACAGGTTCAGCCTATTGAGTCTTTCACATCTAGCAAAAATTCTAAGATATTTGCAATAAAATTAAATCAATATTTGCATAGGATGATGAAGAAAAAAACATTTTATCCATTTATATGCTTGGTGAAAAGTAGATGTTCATAATTAATTGGATTGAATCAGTCAGTATGTGACTGAATGATTAAATGTTCATGAGACTGGAGGAGCTAATGTTCTAATCTGGGATTTTTCAAAATAAACATTTTTTTCCTGAAGATTGAAAGTAATTGTTGTGAGTAAAATTATTTTGCTAGCTGATGAAGTCTTTTTATATCACTTGTTTTACTTCTCTGCTCCATCTCACCTTTGTCACAATTTGGAACTTGGCACAGGACTCTAAAAGAAGGTTTTATGAATTGTCATAATGATGTGTCAGAGAAATATCACACAAAATTTTGCTCTGAATTAGACAAAACTTTTCTGCCCACTCTGAATGCTTTCCTTGAAATATTTCTTTAATCTACAACATGAACCCAAATGGCATCAGTTATCCAATGGAGCAAATGGCTATTGTTGAAATTGTGCCCTAGTATGTCTCATTAATATTATCTGGACTTATGTCAATGTGTTGAAGGATACACTACTTACCATAATTTTAGCAAATTCCTTCAACATAGTGACTAAACCTTGATCTATGATTATGATATGATTTTTTGGAATAGAACAGTAGGACACTCACTCCATGTTCCCAAATGCTAAAACTGTCTATCCACCTGTTACTGGCAATCCTGAAGAAGATAAACAGCTTGTTAGCGTGATGAAATTCACTAGTGTTTTCAGAGAGGATATTTGCCATTAATATGAACCATGCTACGTTCTTTCAAGTAACATGAAGTAAAATTCTTATTCATACAGAGCAAACATTCCTGTCCCTTTGATCATGCAGCAGTTTGGGCCCTTTAAGGATCTGCAGTGACTGCTGTGAGCAACTGCCGCTGGTACAAGACCAAGAAAGAGGGATGGGACAGGGAAAAGTTGCCTAATGGGTCATCTTCGCTTCTGGTCTGCCACAAAACTTCTTTCTTCTTACGAGAAGTTAGGAGGGTCAGCTGGGCATATATGGCTAACTACAATAGAATTTAATAAGGAGCTAGACTGCTGGCCATTATGAAGGGCAGTATTGGCTGTCTCCATTGGCTGAAGGAGACATCCTGAGGAAAGAAGGAGGAATAAGGTGACAGGAACCCTCTCAAGCTTGCAAGCTCCAAGGAAGTGTCAAGGGTGATAGAAGGCGATTCTGTCAAAGACAAAAGTGTCTAGATGAAGTCTGGACACACCCACACTCAGCCTCACGTATGGGAGCAAAATGTCCAGTATAATTGCCATCTAATTTCGAAACATGATTAACCTGGGGGCAGCCAGGTGATAAATTGATGTTGTCCATTTCCCTTTACTGCTTTAATGCTGTGTAAGGGTACCACACAATGTTGACTTGCAGGAACACACTGACAGGTGCATTTTGGTGCTCTCTAACCTCTCATCTTCATATGTTTATGGCTGATGAATACTACATAAATTATGGCTTGCTTCCAGAGAATTTGTGATCCATGCGAGTGTACTAAATGCCCATTCCCCATGTTTTCATGGTAGTCTTCCATCCTTCCTTACTTCCCTGTAACGTAATCTAGTCTAAGACTTATCTCCTGGATTGCCAATGCACAATTTTGTCTTGCATCTAATACTGCTTCTAGTTCTGTGGTTTTTTCAACCAACTGTGAAATTGAAAAAAATCCTTCGTCTAATAAATGGATGCAATTTGTTAGAAGCCAATAGACCTGTATTTGAAGACTGATTTCAGCTATAATTGAAAGGAAGCTTTTTAGAGTTTAGAATACATGTTGCTATTATTTGTTTCTTAACACGAATAATACATGTTAGTTCCCTGAGATTTATCCATGAGTAGACTAGAATGGTGCTGAGACTCACAGCTGTTCACAAATTTCCTCTTTTTTTTTAGCTATGGATATATGTATGTGTATACGTGAATTTGTATCCTTTGATTCAACATTCTCTCTCATTTTCTTGTAATACTCACTTGTGATGGCAGCATAATAAACTATGGCTCCCCTTTAGCCACACTTGGAGATGCCCTTTAATAAGGTTTCTACCTCAGGATTCCATTCCTGTAAATTAGTTGGGACAGTGGTCTCATGTCTATCATTAAACCATTACCCATTAAAATGTTCTAAATCTAAGTCATATCAATCATTTCTTTGAAGCTGGAATTTTTAATGAGCGTAAGATTTTAAAACTGGTTTTATGAATTAATGCTTATGAGTTGATTTTGGAGAAGTTCTGAATGATATTCGAAGCATTTCTATGCTTAGGCTATATCTGTGCATTGTGAGGAATGGTAAGGGAGAGTGAATAATCATCTATTTAAAAATAGTACCCTGATAATTACTTGAACCATACTACTGTGTTGTTGACATGAGGATATTCAAATACATGTAAGTAAATTACAGCATTAAAGGATGCAAGTTGTGAGTCATGCTGACCAACTGAGTTCAAATTCAGTTGGCTAGCAGAATAAGTAATTGGCTTGACTGTAGTTTGTACAGCTATTCTGGTTATACTGATTATAGAGAAGCACACAAATATATGTTTTTTTGAAGTACAAGGTGTGTGGGTGTAGACTCATAGGTGTGTGAATTACATGTATGGAACAGTGAGGAGAACATTTGGCTTTTAGTAAGTTGTTGCAGCTTCTTGGATCTTGAATGATTGTTTATGCCATAATGGAGACCCTCAGTATTCACTCAAGATCATACATTATGTTTCACACAAACATAATAGATTTTTATTTCAGGAACTGGATAATACATCAGGATTCTGTTGATTTGTGTACCTATTAATTCTTTTTAGATATAAGGGAAGTGTTGAGATATTTGGACCACTTCTTTATCCCAGTTTATATGTCAGTAGGTAGATGGTAGCTCCTTCATTTTAAAAAATGTCTGGAGACTTTTCACATTTTTTCCTGCATATTATTTGGTCACAAATCTATAGGATTCTGTTTATTTTTTTTAAAAAATCTAGCCTGCCCTTCTGCCTAAACATTCTCAAGGTAACTCACAACAAATTAAAAAATACAAAAATACTGAAGTTAGTAAAAAAAAGAAAAATACAGCTGGGTGGCATTCACATATTGAATAAAATTTGAATCCAGTAGCGCTTAAAGACCAAATATTTTTTCTAGGATATAAATTTTCATGAATCAAAGTTCACTTCCTCAGATACAAATAAGAATGAAGATCCATCATATCCAGGTCAGAAGATGGGAGAGGTGTTGCAAATAAGGGCTAATTGGAGTCAGAGTGCAGAGGTACAAGGCGTAGAGGTTGGAAATTCAGAAAATATCTATAATAAGATAAGAATCTATATTAAGCCTGGGAGGGTCCATTGTCCTGAACTTGTTAATGAATTCTAGTTCAGGAATCTTGTATTGTAATCTCCTTTTGAAGCTTTTCTTACATTGCTGACCTGTGACTGGCAGTTCTTCTACACTCAGATCAGCAGTGGAATGTCCTGGAAATGTTTTCCCACTGGTTTCTGAGTATTGTGATTTTTTAAAGTAAGATTTACATAAACTTTTTTTGCATGGGAACCGGCCAACATATCTGATGTTGGTATCTTGATTAATTACAGGCCCTGGTTCCAGAGTCCATGTTAGGGTTGTCAGTCCTCCACCGGAGGCAGGGGATCCCCTGCTCCCACCCTCCATCCCTGCTCCCCCTTACCTGGCCAGTGGGGGGAATGCACCTCCCAGGCATGCTGCTGGGCAGCATGGTGCACTCCTGTGCACCGCAGTGGCCCAAATCGGGCTGGATCAGGCCACTGCGGAGTGTGGAAGTGCTCCCAGTAGCAGCTCCTGCCCTGCATGATACGTCACTTCCCAGAAGTGATGTCATCATGTGGGGCAGGAGCGTGTGTGTGAGGGGACACAGGACAGTGAGTACCAGGACTCCCACTGGGAGGGTAGGGGGACCGGCAACCCTAGTCCATGTCCATGTCCATTATTGTGAGCGAGATATTGGCCGTTTCCACACGGCTTACCTTTGCTCGTAATGACCCGGAACTTCGTGAAAAAAACATGGAAGATTGTGTTTTCTTGCGCGAGTTTTGTGCGACATCGTGCAAATCTCACGTGAGAAAACACGATCTTCTGCGGTTTTTGCGCGATGTTCCGGGTCATTACGAGAAAAGGTAAGCTGTGTGGAAACGGCCATTATTTAAGGCTAGTAGGCTGTCTGTGGGCAAAAAAAGGTCAGTCTCCCAGAGAGTATGAGAGAAGAATATAATTATCCAGTACAGGTTATAGATCATTAATGATGTATTGAACTAGTTTCAGCTGTGAGCTGTATATGACCTGCAGCAGTGTTCTGTTTTTGCTTTGTTTAGGGCCTATCTTCTAGCAGGGTATCCTAGGTACCATTTTTGCTTTGTCAGTTTATTTCCTAATTACATCAGGCATGTAGTTTTAGATGTTTAGCCAGGTTTGTAATAGTTGAACAAATTCAAGTCCAGTACGTGTGTGTGAGAGAGATAGAGAGTGAATGAGAGTGCAAATGTCACTTCCCTACAGATCTGTAGATCTGGATATATGGACAATTACTTAAGTTACTTCTATTCCTTTTCTGTGATACATTTCAAGAAAAACTGTATTTTCAGAATGGCAGGGTAATTCCATTAACCGCCTTAAGCTGCTGGACCTCAAACAGAAGCCAACAGCACACAGAGGATGTCTCCAAAAGGAACAGGAAGCCATGTTCCTTTTGAAATATGGTTTACCATGCATGCCAAATTAACTCATGCTGCCTGTATAAGCTCCTTATATACAAGTAATGCCTAAATGTTCTAAAATATATCATGCAGTTTTTGTTTGTATGAATTCTTTGCATTGTCCTTGCCAAGTTCAAGGATCAATACAGGTTTTAGTTCTGATCATTTAATTTGTCAGCTATATCAAATTTTGATTTCTTTTCACTAAGACAGATGAATTTGCTCTATATGTGAAAGAATTGTCATGTAGCTTTTAATATGAAAAAAATCTGTCATTGCTGAAGTGACATTTAAGACTGAATGAATAAAGATTTGCAAGATTGTTGTCAGGTTTTTGTGTTTATATGGTAGGTAATAGTTTTAATTTATTACGTTTTGATTGCATTTCAGAACACCCAAGAATCAAATATCTCATCTATATTAAGGACTACACAACTTTCAGCTCCTTAAGTATCCAGCAAGTGAAAATGGAAGACTAACTACAGGAGGTATGGCAGTCTTTTGAAATAATGCTTTAACTATATTTGTGTTTTGTCGCTGCATATATTTAAAAATTTAACAGACGTTTCTGCATAGAAAGCTCTAAGGATATCTAGTAAAAATGTTATGACGGAAGCCAGATGGAATGTAACCCCAGTCATTATTCAACATCTGGCTGAAACAAGTTCTTGCACAATATAAAGTGGAGGGATTGATTCTTGCATTCTACAAGTAACTGACCTAGTTCCATGCTGATATCAGATGCTGGAAGAATTATGTGCCATGTAGTTATATGGTCCTAAGGTTGTATTTGTCCCTATGCAAATGACCTATGATATTTTACCTTAATTTTTAATACTGTGAAAAAATCAGAGATGAGATCAATGTTTGATGTTCCTCTCAATCTTTTGAGTTTAAGTTTGTGATGCTGACATTATGCATCTTAGGTTATTCCACTCATTGCACCATGTTCCAAACATCTACTTGCCAGCAAAGCAGCTCATAGGGCTATAAAGCATAATCATTTGAATTTGGTTTTACTGCAGTTATATAAATCCAGTGCCTTAAGAAGCAAAGGCATGTAATTTTATATGCATTGCATTCTACTACCAATAAAAAAATTTAGCATTAGATTTGTGCTGTGCTTTATTTTGCCTTAGAGATTTTTGTTGATAGACAATGAGCTACATTTATCAAAGGCACTGTTTGACAGTCTCTAGAGCATTCCTAAGACCAATTATTTTATCTCACTGCTTAACAAGGTCCAATAGATCTTCTTAATTGACTGCAAAGATACCTTGGTGACAGCAGGATTGTTGATGTTGATTATGTTGTGAGCAGAAATAAAACCTTAAGCTATTGGTAGTGACTAGTGAGTAATATAGGTTACTACTAGAACACAAAGTGAATATTGTTCTAGCTTTGAGTGCTGGAACAATGCTACTGTTGCCTAGATGACACAACTGAAAACTGCCTCCCTAACAATGGTTGTTGTGGATTTTCTGGGCTGCCTCCCTAACGCTGATTGATCTCCAAATGGTTCTTAATTTTTAGTCATTATTTCCATGTGGAGTTTAGCCATCACGTTTTGAGTCTCCTTGCCTCTTTTAGTGGCCACCAATTACACAGATTCATAATGTGAGGGTTGAATAGTAAGAGATTCTAAATGCTATAGGCTAGACAGAGATTAATTGCCATGGGGAGGCCATTTTCAGGAGCATCACCATAGCAACAGTAATTGTTCTTCAGCCCCAAGTTTCTGCTAACCACTGCTCAACATGTCTCTATTACAAATTGCAAATATTATGGAAAGGTCACATTCAGTTGTTTTAGAACTATTTTGTGCATAATTCCTTGTACTTCAGTGAAGTTAGGTGAAAGCACTGCTATTGGAACCACATCTATTATAATCATTACTGGAAGCCTAATGTGGAGAATTAGGCTAATGTTAGATCTAGTCTTCCTACTTTTAGGACTGGTATTTGAATTTGTAATCTGAACATTAATGGTTTCAGTACATCAGTAATAAGTGGCACTAGAATTATTGCTGATATTTAATTGATTGGAGTGGGGTGGGCTAGCAATGTTAAATTAAGTACTGGCCATAGAATAATAACCAGTAGAAGAATGTAATAAGGTACAGATAACAAAATAAATATTTTCATTTTACTGCCATAAACCACACCTACACATTGGAAGTGCTATGAATATTGCAAATCATGACAGGTTTGATGGCAGAGGATGAGAAAACAAGTCTTAGGCTATTGTCAGGCAACCCATTAGAAGCAGGAGTATTGTCAAGGTGTTGAGAAATATATGGAAATAACCAGGGCTCATTTGGAGCCGGAACGCACAGGAACGGCGTTCCGGAAGGTCTAAAAAGAGGTCACGTGGGTTTTGGCCCACATGATTTCCTCCGAGTGCAGGCCGAGTGGTGCTGGGCTCCAAAGGAAGGCAAGCTGCTTGGATTCCTTCTGCTCTGCTCTTTTACTTACATTTGTGACGCGGGGCGGGGGGGGGGAGAATGCCGAGTGGTGCTGGGCTCCAAAGGAAGGCAAGCTGCTTGGATTCATTCTGCCCTGCTTTTTTACTTTCATTTGTGACTGGGAGCGGGGGGGAAGAGAAAATGAGTGAATGCTGAGTGGTGCTGGACTCCAAAGAAACGCAAGCTGCTTGGATTCCTTCTGCTCTGCTTTTTTACTTTCATTTGTGAGGTGGGGGGAGAGAGAGAGAATGCTGAGTGGTGCTGGGCTCCAAAGGAAGGCAAGCTACTTGGATTCTTTCTGCTCTGCTCTTTTACTTTCATTTGTGACTGGGGGGAGGAGAGAAAATGAGTGAGTGAGTGCAAGCCAAGTGGTGCTGAGCTCCAAAGGAATGCAAGCTGCTTGGAATTCATGCTGCTTTATTTTCATATGTGACTTGAAAGAGTGAGTGAGTGGGTGCAAGCAGGGCTGGCTCTCCAGAGGAGGGTAAGCTGCTTTGAGTTCATTCTGCTTTAAGGAAATACCTGGAGACTAGCAGAAAAGGGCCTGAGGGGTGGATGTTGCCTTCTGACACACTTCCGGTGATGTCTGGGGGTGTGGCATATGCTAATGAGTTATGCTAATGAGTTATGCTAATGAGTTCCTGTAGTTCTTTTTATAGGAAATGACCCTTGGAAATAACACAAAAGGAAATGCATCTAGATAAACAAGCTTTTTATTTGTCCGGAGGGTGGAGTGGGGGTGGAGTTGTAATATAAGAAAGATGTTTGATTTTGCCTTATTGACTGAATACATACTAATTATACACAGTTGTTCATCTTTAGCACTATATAAGTGAAACTGCAGAAATGCTTCTTGTATAAGCCTAGGACAGACTGGTTTAACAGTTATGGAAGAAAAGAAGTGCATAACAGAATTGGATCCATGTATACAAGACACTTTATTACTTTGAATGTGATGTTTCATATGTGGACTGTTTGATCAAGAAGGGGAGTAGGGGAAATGATGGAAGGACCTTGGTTTCATTCTTCTGAGAGATCTTGGATCAATGGACAGCTGTAAGAAGTCCTCCTTAAATTGTAACTGTTGCTTGGATTACAATTGGAAACATCCTCAATTAGAGAAGAAGAATGATGTTTTTGCTATTAATAAGTATGGTAGCTTCATCCTAATCTTTGCAGTGTTTTATGGCATTTTTAATTATTGCTAGTACTGATAGGCACCTACACATTCACTGTTCCTTATGTGTGGCTGCCTATGAGGCCTCATGCAATTCAGGCTCCTACCAAATTTCAGCTCTCATCTGACCTTTCTGCATATCAGTCTATGTAACTGAGGTTGCAGCCAACAAATTTACTATGCCAAAATAAAATTTATAGGCTGTGCAGAAATATCATCCATCCTATATGAGTAGTGTATACAGTAGAGTTTCTAATTGTTAACAAGCTGAGACTAATGTGTGTTTCATCAAGAAGCCATTGAAACTAGAGTTAACTGGATCCAGTTTTTGAAAGTGATGACATTCTACAGTCAAATCTTTTAAAACCTTTTTAAAAATAGACTTCACAATAGGCAGAAAGTTGCTTGTTCCAGTTATTAGACACATGCATATAGGTGTCTGGCATTTGCTATCTTTAGAGAAGCATGAAAGCATGAGTGCCTTGTCTTCCATCCAAGCTCTAGAACCTTCCTTTATTTGAGCCAACATGAACTTAATCCCAAACATGTTGCTTCACAATAGACTCTGGAAGAATAACAGCCATCACTTAATATTGGCGCTGTCTGTATTGGACTGTTACCTTCCTTAAAGGATCGTATTAGACTGAAAACAATGTTGATGATAGATAGGTGACTGGTTCTCTAGCAAATAAGAGCAATCTTTAATTTTATCACTTTTCTGAAACTCGCCTTTAAGTCTGAAATCATGTTGATATTTGTTGATCTAATATGAAAACTGCATTCACTCAATGGAGACATGCATATATATAAATGTTTGTGAATAAGGATTGATTCAATTGATTCTGGAAACAATGCAGACAGATATGTCTGCATATGTGTGTCCAGAAAATTCATGCACCTTTACTGTTAGATATATACTAAAAAGATTCTCTGCCATTATTCAAAGCAGTTGCCACTGCCAGCCCTAAAGGTCATGCAAAACTCTCTCAAGGCATTACACTGATGTGGCAGCTGCTAATTTGGTTCTTCATAAAAATGATCAAACTTCCTGTACTTTAAAAAATTCTTTTCTATTTGATTCTATCATATTAGTCATTAGTCATTTCCCCCCACCCTTTTCTGATATGTCCTTCAAACTATTTATATATAATAGACCACAGTTATAAAAGAGACCACAGATTGGGGGTGGGGGTATTTTTTTGTTAAGTGACTGAACTTAAATTATAGATTGGAGCACATAGTGATACACATGTAACTCTTACTCAGTTCAGTTAAAATTAAACTGATAATTGGAAAATGGTCTTGGTAAATGGTTGTCTATATTCATTAACTGTCCTCTGTAGCTTGTTTTCCTAGTACTTCTCTACCTAATTTGGCAGTTTTTGATAATGTTGGTTGCTTAGATTTTGTACAATATTATACAAAATGTTGTACAGTATAAATTTTGTACAATATTGCTATCAATTGTTTATCCATTTATTTTGGAGAATCCAGATGATATTGATCTCCAACCATAGCATACTTGTATTTCCCTGTTGTCATCCATTTTCCCTCGAAGTGCCAATTTTGGGGGTGATTTTTTTAAAAAAATCCTCCTCAGTTGTGCTGTAATTCTTTCAGATGTGAACTGACTGTAGCACGTGGTGGAGGTGTTATCACCGATGTAGATTGATCCCATCTGGTAGAGTGGAGATTCGAACTTCATTCACCAGATGCTAGTCCAACACTCTAACTACTACACAGCACCTGCTGGTGTGTATAGTATATATAGTATGCATATATCATAACTACAACTCAAAGTTTCCCTGCCTAAAGCCTTATTTTTTTAACTTGTGATTTAGGGGGCATTCAGTGATGATACTTAAGTGGATGGTATGAAAAGGGTTAAGAACTTCTACCTATTAGCATCTCTGTTTCTGTCATCATTAAATAAAAACAGTGGTGAAACTGATGCTCTTAACTAAGCAGCAAAGACTATAAAAAGTCGTAGGGTTGCAGTCATAGTATTTTAAAGAAAGAGCATATCTCTCCCGCCTATTCTGACCATCAGCAGTGAAGGCAATTCCATCAATGGGGGAGTGCTCCTGACTGTGGCTGGAGAAGGCAGCCATTTTTTATTTCTTGCAGTCTGAAGTGGTTTCTGAGGATAATTCTGAATGAGAAAATAAAAGCTGTTGTGCAGGGAATCTTTTAGAGTTCACTCCACAATAGACCTAAAATTTAGGTGGGGGGGGGATTCATGAAAGTGGGATGTGTAGCTATTTCCAGTAGCTCATAACTCCCAGCAAGCTGATATATAGCAATATATATTTGAACCTGTTTGCTATTTATGACTGTGAAACATTCCCATAGAGGTTTTCTAATGAAGGATAAAGAGGCTTCAAAGAAGTATAGCTTGTGGTTCTTACCTAGAAGTTTTCAATCACCAAGTTGTGCATGAAGGGAAGGGATCATACAGTCTGAGGACTTACAAAATTTGCTATAAATGAATGCATTTTATTAAAGGAGTTTCTCCTTGCAATTATGATTTTGTTGTGCAAGTAGGCACACATTTTAAAATTATGCATGAAAAAGGACTTGCTTTGGTTTATATATTACAGTTTTTAAAACTGAATTCCTATTACTATTCATATTACCCAAAACTCATAAAAGTATAGTTTCTCCATCGGGTAGCCTTCTTGTGTTATCTTATAATTCTGTGCTTGAACTCTTATCTAGAAATATAATTTATTTTTAAAACATTTGCATATTATCTTCTTTCTTATATTCCATATTGTGATGTTTTGTCATGTAAATATTTTGTGTGTTTTGTTTCTACTAATTAGTGTGGGGTTTTTGAATATGTGTTTGCTATGGTTTAAAATGCAAGCCTCTAAGGGAAGAAAATAGAGAACTGGATGGGTGAATGAAACATGTTTTGATTGGATGTTAACTATACCCTAGGGGGCTGGGTAAACTATTTTGGAGAGAGTTGTTCTGAGAGACAGAAGAAGTCATAAAGTGCTGTAGTCTGAAACAAGTCTGTGTGTTCTTTTTTGTGGTTGGCATTAGCCTAAGTGGCAACTGAAGGACGTAAATCTTTGTGACTAACAGTGCAGTCTATTGCAGGGTTACTCCAGTTTAAGCTCATTGAAGTCAACAGGCTTAGATTGGAGTAACTCTGTTTAGGATTGCACTGTAACTCTATTTAGTAAATTAGTAGTCCTGTATAGACATGGGCACGAACAGGAAAAAAACCCCGAACAGGCTGTTCGGTGTTTGTTCCCGACGACAAACACGAACAAACGAACGGAACCGAACATGTCCCGTTAACTAATGTGTTCAGTGTCTGGTCTTCGTCGGTGCCAGAGTGGCCCCCTTAGAACGTAGAGAGCCCATATTCACAGGGAATGTGCAGCAGGCGCTTCTCCAGTCATCACCCAAGTTTGGTCAAGATTGCAGTATGTATCTCGGAGTTATACATTCCCAAATTTGACACCCCAGGAAACTCCCATTCAGTACAAATGGAGCCACGCTCTCCAGTTCACTTTGGCTCCGTGCGGTGGACCTGAAGGCGGGCTGCCTTACCTCTCGTGGGTGGAGGGTCTGGCCACTGGCTAGCAGCACCCCCTATGTGCCCGCCCACCAGGCCTCCGGGCCGGAGGACACTTATCCACTTAAACAGCAAGGTAGTTGATGACTGTGGCCGCCGGGCCTGGCAGGCTCGGGGAGATGGTGGCGGGCTGCCTCCCCTCTCAGGGGCGGGGGGTCTGGCCACTCACTGGTGGCACCCCCATGTGCCCGCCCGCCAGGCCTCTGGGCCGGAGGCAGACAAATTATCTGCTTATGCAGCAAGGTAGTTGATGACTGCGGCCATGGGGCCTGGTGGGCTTGGGGAGGTGGTGGCGGACTGCCTCCCCTCTTGGGGGTGGGGGGTCTGGCTGCTGGCCAGCAGTATCCCCCATGTGCCTGCCCCCAGGCCTCTGGGTCGGAGGCAGACAAATTATCCACTCATGCAGCAAGGTGGTTGATGACTGAGGCCACTGGGTGGTCAGGAGAGGGGGACCAAGAGGTTCTGGCTGCAGCAATGAGCCGTACATGGAAGATCCTGCGATGGGAAGACCCCGAATCAGCAGCTGCTGGCATCAACCACGTCCCTGCCATCACAGAAAGGAGGGGATGGGGCAGTGCGAGTGGTGGGGAAGGGTCGTGGCAGTACCCGAGAGGGAGAGGAGGAAAGAGGGAACACGAAGTGGTCAGGGACAGGGGGACCAAGGGGTTCTGGCCATGGTGATGAGCCATACCTGGAAGATCCTGTGACAGGGCCTGGAAGACCCCGATCCAGGGTGCTGGCATCAACCACCGACCTGCTGTCATGGAAAGAAGAGGATGGGCATTGCAAGTCATTGGGAAAGGCCGTGTTAGTACCCGAGAGGGAGAAGTATGGACCGGGACCTTGAAAGTTCCCAGGCGTTGGGAATCCTCATCCGCGGAACCCACAGAGGTACTCTGCAGTGGCAGCAACCATCATCCACCTTCCTGCATGAGCGGAAATGATGGGATGGACGGGACAAGAGAGGTACTTGGGAGGAGTTGGAGTGGTCCCAGAGAGGGAGAGGAAGAAACAGGGCAGCAGCTGCCGCTGCCATCACCCACCTCCCTGCCTTTGTGGAAAGGACAGGAGTCACGGGACACATTCCCCCCTGGTTCAAAGGGGTCCAGTCAGTCCCGCTGACAGGGGAGCCACCATGCTGTGCAACCGTGCTGTATCCCTATACGGTACAATCAGCTGTGCAATTGCAGCCGAGCTGTCCCTTGTGACCAAGGAGGCAGCAGTAACATGATAGTCCCTTGTGAAGTGGCGGCTGACATGATCCGCCATCCGGCCTTCGTGGAAAGAAGGGGATGGGCAGGACAGGAGAGGTCGTTCGTAAGGGTCAGAGTGGTTCCACAGAGGGAAAGGTAGAGAGACCAGCAGCCCCAAGAAATGAGGGGGGGCAGAGCAGTTCCACACTGCTCCGAGACACCTCATCTGTGCAGGCAGTACGGGCACTATTCATAACAGTTTGGCTGGCACCGCCAGACACCAGACACCTTCCTGCCTTTGTGGAATGCATGGGATGGAATGGACAGCAGAGGTCTCCAAAGGGTTTGTAGAAGGAGAAATGGGGACTGTCTAAGTGATGATGAAATGTGCAGACATGAACCACCTTCCTGCCTTCTCGGAAAGGACGGGAGAGAAAGGACAGTAGAGGTCACTAGGAATGGTCAGAGTGGTAGCAGCCCCGAGAACTAAGGGGGGCTAGTGCAGTTACCCACCACTCAGACACCTAACCTGAGCAGGCACTACTCACTACTGAGAGCCTTTCCTGCTTTTGCGGAAAGGACAGTAGTCAAGGGACCGATTCCCCCCTGCTCAGAGGGCACAGCGGTTGCAATGGATCAGGGAACCGTGTGGCTCAACTACATGTGCAACAGCTCCTGAGCTGTTGCACAAGTGGCCAAAGGAGGCTGCCACCAGCATCACCTATCTTCCTGCCTTTGCAGAAAGGAGGGGATGGATAGGACAGGAGAGGTCGCTTGGATGGGTCAGGGTGGTTCCAGAGAGGGAGAGGAGGAAATGGGGCAGCAGCAGCTGCTGACATTGGTCACCTTCCTGCCTTTGCAGAAAGGACAGGAGTCGAGGGACCCATTCCCCCCTGCTCAGAGGGCACAGCGTTTGCAATAGATCTGGGCACCGTGTGGCTCAACTACATGTGCAACAGCTCCTGAGCTGTTGCACAAGTGCCCAAAGGAGGCTGCCTCCAATATCACCCACTTTCCTGCCTTCTCAGAAAGGAGGTGTCATGATGATCTGGCTGTGCCAGGAAGGCCTAGCAAGGCCTCAGAAGCCTGTTAGCAGTGGGAGTAGGTCTGGCTAAACCTGACCCAATGTGCCAGCCCTCATTTGAGATACCCACTGGACTTGATGGGCAAGGGTGCGTGGCAATGGCATGGAGAACCAACAGGCAAGATGTTTTAGTAGCCTGCGGAAGCCCACACACTCCACGATGGATATGGGCAAGCCATGTAGGGCAATCGTCTCTACCAAGACGCGAAGGCCCGCCTCTTGAGCCCTCAACCTCACCGTTCTAAGCAGCGCTGTCCCAGATCCCGAGGGAACAACCTCCACAAGCGCGGCCTGCCTGAGCGCTCTGCTCCCACCAGTGTCACCCTCAGGGCAAGGATTCTTGCTTGGGGGGGGGTTTCCAGTGACCCTCCCACCAATCCCTGCTTAGAAGAGCTGGTCGCCCCCTTTCTCCCCCCCAACGGATGTTTTGCTGGGCGGGGACAGAGACAACAGGCTCTGGTGGTGCGTCTTCAGGTGCCTAGTCAGGGCCATCACTGACAGATGCTTCGGGTTTTTGCCCCTGCACACCAGGACATCACAGGCATGGCACCACACCACATGGGGGTCATTAGGAAGGGCCCAAAAGTGCTTCCATACGGAAGCGTTGAAACGTGGACCACCAACTCTCCCAGGGGAAGGAGGACGAATGGTTACAGACTGCGCTGCGGAGCTGGCCACAGACAACGGAGTTAGGGGTAGACTGCAGGCAGGGACACCACCAAGAGTTTGGGATGGGGATGGGAGGGATGTTTCATAAAACACAAACCATTCCTCCAGGGATCCCTCACCCACCACCTCCTCAAAATGTTGAGAGAGCTCCTCTTGCCCCAGCGGAAAGACCTCTTTCGGCCTCCTCCACAGCCTCCACAGGTGAAACTGGGGGAGTGGGAGTACTCTCTGCTGCCCCCGAGCCACACCCAGTATGCTTTCCACAAGTAAACCAGGAGGACTGCCTTTGCACTTCACCCCATGACCACCTGTGGCGGCCACCACAACATGAGGACTCATTGTGCCACCAAACTAGAATTAAGGAGGACCGAAAATGAGAGAACACCGTGAACTTTCAGCCGAGGTGTCCACAGAGTTTGGCTCCAGAGCCTGGCAGCAGCCCTGGAACCAGAGGCTGGGGATAGAGGAGCCCTAGCCCAGCACAACCAAAAGCCTGACCAGATCAGGCACTGATATTGATACTAATAATAATCAGTGTGAACCCTCAGCCAAGGTGCCCACAGAGCTTGGCCTCAGAGCCTGGCAGCAGCCCTGGAACCAGAGGCTGAGTCTTGAGCCCTAGTCCAGCACTCCCAGATGCCTGATCAGATCAAGCAGTAATAGTCAGGGTGAGCCCTCATCTGAGGTGCCCACTGAGCTTGGCCCCAGGGCCTAACAGCAGCCCTAGAACCACAGGCTGGGGCTAGAGCCCTAGCCCAGCACACCCAGAAGCCTGACCACATATCAAGCACTGATGATGATGATGATAGTCAGTGTGAGCCCTCAGCCAAGGTGCTCACAGAGCTTGGCCTCAGAGCCTGGCAGCAGCCCTGGAACCAGAGGGAGGGGGTAGAGCCCTAGCCCAGCACTCCCAAAAGCCTGATCAGATCAGGCACTGATAGTAATGTGAACCCTCAGCCGAGGTTCCCACTGAGCTTGGCACCAGGGCCTGGCAGCAGCCCTGGAACCCGTGGAGAGATAGATCCCTATCTAACCACATAGAAAAAGCCCAGCTCCAATGCACTCTCCCTTTCTCTCTCCCAAAACGCTATTAACAGCTCTGTCCCACTCCACTACTTGCTGAAAGTGAAAGCCAGAACTGGGAGTGCAGTGCCCTTTTATAAGCAGAGGTCTCATTGAGAAATGCAGGAGGTCTGTGGTTGGCAGTCAGAACTTCCTAACAGGGTTTGCAGGGATGAGATTGGAGTTCCCATGGCCACAGAACACCCCCCCCCCGTGTCTGCTCTCACGTTACCAATTTGTAGCTCCACACTTGGAAGGAAGACCTGCCCATCAAGCTAAGTTGGGCTTTGATTGGGGTGTCTGGGGTGACAGAGGGAGTGCAGACAGAGTTCAGGCAGTCCCTCCCTCCGTTGCCGAGGCAATTGATTGAAGGCGCCTGAGTGTCTGGCTTCCCGAACGGCTGCCAAGCGCAATGAACGAGGCTTGCGACGACCACCTGTTCGGCTGGAATGGCGCATCATGAACAGCCCATTCACGAGCAGCCAAGCGGCCTGTTCATTGGTTTTTTCATTTGTAATGTTCTTCGTGCCCATGTCTAGTCCTGTACCTATCTTGCAATTTAGTGAAACCATTATGCTTTTGAACCACCATGGATCAATTATGCATATCTACTTCTAAATAAACTATATTTCTGTTATGTATGATGTCTTTTTAAAAAATCTAGAATAAAGGATCCCTTTTTAGCTCTCAGCCAGTCCCACAGATTGAACTCAGAGATAGGAGGCTTTTGTGGCTACGAAAATCAAAGGGAACAGGGAAGTCAGGGATGCAACATAATACAGGACTCATAAAGGAGGTAAAACTCCACATGTATATTCTGAACAGTTTTCTCTATGCTGTACAGACTTCATTAATAAATTAAGGAAGGTTCAAAATATTAGCTTTAGTGTCATTTTAATTACATTAAATATGAGTATATTGTGTGCTAAAAGTCTATATCAGGGAGCTCGGGGTCTTATAGAAGATACCTTGCATTAGAGAACTGATGACTCAAAGCTTTCTACTCATTTCATCCTTTTCACTGGCAGATACTGTTTTGTATAAATTACTTTTAGTTCATTACAAATAATTGGAATGTTTACGGTCTGCATGGTCTCCCTATGGTTTTGATGCTGCCAAATTGTATATGAAATATATAATGATATGACTGTATATATTCCATATACAGTTTGGCACCTTCTGAAATTATAATTCTAGCCCTGTCTATTCGTTTATCAGATGATAAATTCTAATACTTTCCATTGATTTCTCTTCATTTATCACGTATTAACATCAAAATACAAGAGGTATATTTTTCTTAGTTGTCATGGCAAAAAGGAGATGGTAATAGTTGAATTAATGACAGAAATAAATGCACAGTTGTCTGGACATTCAGATTAAGATATCTGGTAATAATGGTACATTATAGTAAGTAACTTTGAATCCATGTTGAGAGAAAGATCGGGTATAAATAAATATTCAAAAAAACTGCTTGTTATAATTTCATTGAGATTTAATCACTCACCATAAACACAGTAAAATAATGTACCTGTGGCCAGTTTATGAAATTAATCTAATTAAATAGTGAGGAATGTAATGACTGTATTGAGATGTGCATTATCCGAAAGGTGATCTGGAGATTTCTAAAACTAAGGAAGTGCAATAAAATACAGAATACTTACTTAAAAGACATCCAAGGTAGATTGTCTTTCAACAGAATAGGGTTACTAGGCTGCAGCCGGCAACCCCCATGAGAAATTTGCGGGGAGGAGGTGGCAGGGCCTGATGCACTGGCATCATGTCAGTACACTAACATTACTTCCAGTAAAATCCAGAAGTGACCACTAGATTCTCTAGAATCGACAAAAACTCATAGCATTTTTGTAAATTCTGGAGCATCCATGATATTATTTCTGGGTTTTACTGGAAGTGACCTCACAGCACCAGAGGCATCAGCAGTCAGAGCATCAGGATGGTGGGAAGTCTCCTGCAATAGCATCCCTATAACTGAATAACTTGTCTTAGTAAATGTTTTTAAATACTGATAGCTTGTAAATAATAGATCAAGATGGCACAATAAACCAATTATGGCACACAAGCAGATCAGAAATATTTCTAGTAGGTAGTTAAAAGTAATATTGATACAATGGAGCTATTGATACAATACAGAGTTGTCAACTTTTGCATGGATCAAGACCATCTCAGGGACCATGGCATATGTCATTTGAAATAATTGAGGAGAATAAGGTACTTCATTAATAAAACTGATGGGTGAAAATATAAGTTCATAAATTCCACCTTCTGCTATTTTGCCTTCACAGGAGCTGCCATTAGATAGCACTGAATTGCATTTTGTATGTCAAAAGTACTAGAAAATAGAAAATTGTTGAACATATTAGCTATTCATAGAAATGCAAAACATTGGTTTGTTTGGATTTTAAATATGTAGTTTACTATTTCAGCAGATAAAAGAAACTATTACTAGTATTATTAATAGAGGTACTTCCATTTCAGAAGTAGGATATTGATAAAACCTAGACTTTAGAGACTGGGTTAGTCAGTGAGCATTGCAGAAGTTAATTGGCTGATTTCTCTTTCTGGAATTGATTTATCAAAGTTAATTTTTTGGTTAGTATTTTGAGTTGTATATTTTACTTTTTGTTTAAGTTACTGTTTTAATTTGAAGATATTGCAATGGGAAGCTGATTTAGTAATTTTTTATTTAGTAAGTAAGCAATTAATAATAATTTGGGATCGACAAGTCATAACCAACCCATGGTGGCCCTAGGACAAGGGGATTTTCAAGTCAAGAGATAAGCAAAGGTGGGAGGCCATTGCCTTCCTCCATGTAACAACTCCAGTCTTTCTTGGTGATCTTCCATTCAAGTACTAACTGTGGCAGATCCTGCTCAGCTTCCAAGTTCTGATAAGAGCAAGCTAGTCAGGGCCGGGTATTCAGACAACGATGTAGACAATTATAAAGTACAAAAGTTAAAAACTGAGTCAAATCCAGAATAGTTAAAGACTGAACATTAAGCAAAGTTAATTATAGAAACTATAGGAAAAAACCTTATAAGAGAAAATGCCCCCTCTTAACACTGATATGTATAGCATTATAAAACCCTTTCCAACCCTTTCTGTAATTCACTTCCTGCATCACACTTCTTTGACTCCATTTATTGTATATTTTTAATTGTGTATGTTAAAAATGATTTTACTTTTATGTTTGAATTTTTAGATTTGGTTCTACATTGGCTGTTTTATCTGCTTTAACTTTACTGGAGAAGTATTCTACTTTGAACATTCAAATGCATGAAACAACCGTCTACTGAATCAGATAATTGGTCTTTGTAGCTCAGTATTATCCACTGTGTCTGGCAGTGGACCTTCAGGCAAAACGTGGGCTCTACTGGTGAGCTGTGGCCTCTTGGCTCTTTGGAGGTATAATTTTGGTTATTTTGTGTTTTATTGCATGTAGTAGGTTGTTCATGTATTCTTTGTGACAGCCCCGTCTGTCCATTAATTTGGGATCAATGATCCCAAATCAATTAATTTGGGATCACTGAGTGACACTGAGAGATCTCTGTCTTTTGGTGCTACACCTCTGAAGATGCCGGCCACAGCTGCTGGCGAAACGTCAGGAACTACAATGCCAAGACCACGGCAATACAGCCCGGAAAACCCACAACAACCATCGTTCTCCGGCCGTGAAAGCCTTCGACAATACAATTTGGGATCAGTTTATCAAAGCCATCCATTTGTTTCCTACTTCTGCTGAATGTCTACCTCTTCCTAAGATATATCTCATATAATTTAGGACTGTATATATTGCACGACAGTTTATAAAATCTGAGCACTGCTGGTCTTTCACATATATAAAATAAAATGTTCTCATTTTATGAAAATCACAAATATAGTCCTACTTCATGACCTGATTGACACCCCCCCCCCCCCCACTGTGCAAGCAGGCCTCAGAGGACTAGTGAAGCAAAAAGGTCTTTTTCTCATCTTTTCTTACACTGAACTGTCCCTTCTGTTATGATGCTGCACATCGAAATGCTTGTAAATACAAGAAATCTTTGGAACAAAGCAAATACTTTTATGGTTTAGTAAAATCCTCACAGGGGTCAGTATTTAAAATTCATTATATAAATTATTTGTGACTTCTGATATCCTGGCTGCTCTATTTTAGATATTTTCAACTCTGATTGTACAAGGCATCTGGTTGACAAACAAGATCCTATTATGGATTGTTGGGACTCTGACATTGCTGTAGTAGCTATTTGTCATCTTAAAGAACTGTGTATCACCTTCAAAAGGAAAATTATAATGACAAGATTGCTACAGTTTTCATTGTTACCGTGTAGCTGTTTCCATGGGCCATCAAGTCCAGTGAGGAGATGTAGTAACATGTACTTGAAGCAGATCATTACTGATGACTGTTGAATATTCATTGGGTGTCTTAGAAAAGTTTGAGCCACAAACAGCCATTAAAAGGACACTTGCTATAATTATGAACAAAACAAAGTTACTGCAGTTAATGAAGCTCTCCAGTTGGCAAGGAGAGCTGCCTGTCAAGGTTATGTGGGCTAAAATCGGAGTTTCCAATGGCAGAAAAAGGTCTGCAGACATTCCAAGCCTATGTTGCCTACAGAATCAAAGGATCGGCACCAGCCTGTCTGGCATCATAAATTGTTCACAAATTGAACGAATCGGGCAAAAAAGTCATGAATTTCGTGAAAACCATGGCTCCACAAAATGTGTTTCAGGAAACACGAATCGCCTGATTCGTCACGAAATTTGATTCGTATTTCGATTCATGGCCATGTCTAGTGGCTAGGAGAATGTGTGTGTATGAAGCAGGGTTGCAACTGTCATTCTCATCCATTAAAGACTGCTGTTGCAGTGTCTCAAGCAAGTGTTTATGCTTCAAAATTGTACAGGATTGAGATGCCAGCATTTAGTTTGATACACTACATATTATTTTGTGCATGATACTATATTAGGCACCTTAAGTCAAATGCTTTGAGACAGTCCAGATATCTTTACTTTTTAGAGAAAGATTATATGGATCAGTTTAGCCTTGCAGCTGCACTTCCTGTGTAACTTTCATTTCGTAATAGATAATGAAACTAGTTGATTGAATTTCTTAAATGATTTTGAAAAATGGTAACCTCTTACATGGTTTCATAGATGTTTCTCTAGAGAAGAAGGACAGTCCCGCTTATGAATACTATTTATAACGGTTCTACTTATAAAATACTGTGATAGTATAGCTGTCAACTGGAGGCCATTGTTTTTAAAGTTAACTAAGATTAATTTTGGGTTTAAGTTTGGCTGTTTCCCAGGATATGATCTTAAGATTAGTTTTAATTGCTTGTTTGAATAATTTAACTAACCTCTTTAGCATGGCAAGGTGAAGGTTGAAAATGTGGGAGTAAAACTTGAATACAACACCCTGACATACTTGAAGGAAGAGTAGAATTAACAACAACAACAAAAATCCTAAATCCCACACCCCTTTGGCTTGGATCCAGAACTGGGAATAGGGCTGTCAGATCTGTGGCTAAATAATAGTTGTAATCCAGACTACCTTCTGCAATCAGACAAGAGTCCGTTGTTTTCAAAAGATTTACTGAAAAAGGCAACCATTATAGTCCACTGGCCCAGATGCAATATCTGGGCTGGTACACGTGTATTGTTACAAATGATAGGCAAAGAACAAGGTACAGAGTATCAAACCCCAGCAGGCCCAACTTCAACCCATAGTTCTCAAAACAAGCCGCTTGAGGCTGAGAAAGTGAAAGTTTCCCAAGGCTGGAAAAGCTGTAGTCAAAACATTCCTCTTCTGTGAGATAGCTGCGAGGGAACGTCTTGGCACCTGTAGAAGAAGCACTCAGAACACTAAAAGAATTAAAATGGAGTCTCTTTGGTTACAACATAGGAGAAAATATTCTGAACCTGACATTTCTGCCCCCTCTAAAATGCTCCTCCCCCCGGTTTATGCGGATAACGAGTATGGAACGCCTTAACTAGTCTAGGAGCATGAACATGTACAGAGTGCACCCATTCATCAAACCCAGAGTCAAAGTCCTTCCACTTGATAAGGTAAAATAACTGGTTTCTTTTAAATTTAGAGTCCAAGATTTGTTGTACTTCATAATGGGTCTGATCATCAATTAATGTTGGAATAGGAGGGGCACGGTGGCGATCAGCGTATTTTTTGTAATCCTGTTTGGCTTTGTCGAGATGTTTTTTAATTAGAGTCCATTGCTGAGCTGCTTCCCCCCACCATTCCGAAACATCTCTGGAGGCTGAAGTAGGAGGGGGGAGCGCTTCGAACGGGAAGGGCTTAAAGTGGAAGCCATATACCACTTTGAAGGGGGTTTCTCCCGTAGAGGCATGCACACTGTTATTGTACGAGAATTCCGCTAGGGGTAGTAAATCAATCCAGTTGTCTTGTTGAAAGTTGATATAACAGCGGAGGAATTGTTCTAATATTTGATTAGTTTTTTCGGATTGTCCGTCGGTTTGAGGATGATGGCTGGAACTTAAACCTTGCTCAATTCCCATAAGCTGTAGAAGCTCCCGCCAGAAGTTGGCAACAAATTGCCCGCCGCGGTCCGAAATCACCTTTGACGGAAAAGAATGCAATTGTAAGCTTGATGTAAGCCTTCAATCAAGCTATGAGAAAGAAGCAAATGGGATAATAAATTTATACTCCTGACTGGCTGTCATACTTTGAATTAGTGAACAATCCTTTAGCTATGCAGTCCTGTATGATTTCCAGTTTACTGATTAATAGTAACCAATTTATTTAGCAGACCAATGGCAGCAATATCTTTGTCTGTGCTTATTTGCAGACTAAATAAATAATCTAAGTCTATATTATGGTGATTTTCTTAAAGTTGTTTTAATTAAGACAGCAGAAAGGGAATGGCAAAAGGGTTTCTCTCTTTTAGGCCTGTTTCTGCTGTGCAACATAATGATTTGAACAAATATCTAGTGTAAGATGAAATTCTCTTGTTTCCTATTAAATTAGCCAGTCAAACACCAAAGCACATTTTGGATGCCAGCAGGTATTTAATTAACGCATCCTAATATTCTAGTCTTGTCTTCTGGCTGTTGTTTCTCAGCATGTCAGAGTGAAGACAGACATAATATTCTAAGTAAAAGGAAGTGGATTTGATGAAATTCACTCCATTTCATGAACGCATTCACTCCGTTCCGACACTTATTTTCTGATTCAAAGCACTCCACCCCATTTAGAAACTTATATTTGTCTTCATCCTCAATTTCTAGGAACAGTGGGCCTGAATGTTATGATAATTTTACTCTTCATAATTTTTGTATCCTGTTTGTGGACTCTGGTCATATCATTAGAGAGAAACCTATATTCTATATCTATAATAGTCAACTTAGCCCCATCTGCAGATACTTAAATCCATGGATCAGTGCCTTGTACAGATGACAAACATTTTCCTACAAACTTGGGGGATCCCCCTGAGGTTTGCGGAAGAATCGGAAAGCTGGGGAGAAATGGAAGAGTGGTAGTGAAATCACTCAAAATGGAGGAACATTTGCCAGTCATCATGTACATTCACACAGTGCACCTGTGCTGGAGCTGCCACCACCATTGCCTCCCTCTTCCTCTTTCTCTGAGGGGAGACAAAAACTAAAGTCACTCACTATTATGGTGATGTTGGAGGCTAAGATACAAGAGCTGGCTGGGTTGGGTGCAGAAGAGGTAGCGTTTCTGATTCTCCCTACCCCCCCCCAAGTAGGTCCACGTCTGAGTAACCTGAAGCTGATTGACCTGAGGGTTGAATTGAACACCAACAGCAAGTGGCGCAAGAGGAGGCCAGTGTTGGGAAGGAAGGCGGAGAAGTGTAAGTGTAAGTCAAGGATGGGGGAAGAGGTGGCAGCGGGAAGAAAGACTAGAGCAAGATGGTTGGGGGGGGGGTGTTAGAAACCAGAGGGGAAAGCAGGAACCTGTAGGGGAATTTCCTCATGAATTTCTTATGGGCCCACACTTGTTTGTTTATGATTGCAAATAGATCATGGCATTTTAACCTAAAATATGAGGCAAGAAGGAATATAACAAACATAAACAAATTCAGCTCTTGATATCACCAGTAAGAATTTTATTTTAAGGACAACTGTATAAAGCTGTAGTTGGTTACTGAAAGAGCAATTTAGAAGAACATTGTTCAGTGTATTGACTTGGATGTCATGCCCAAGATTAAACACACTCACACAGTCTTTGTTGTTGTTTGGTTAGGTTACAATGAAGATAAGAATCTACCTACAACTCTTACCTAGTCAATTACACCCATTGATGGACGGGTACATTGTACTCAGGTACTTTGGAGGGCAGGGAAAGATGCGTTTTGACAGTTAAATAAATGCCAGCTAAACAAATAGAACTGTTTTGTCAGCATTCTTTGAATGCAGTGAATCTATAAAAGCCTCTTGGTAACAAAGTGCACTTTAATAGCCAGTTGTTTTCTTCCAGACATGACAATCATGCATTCTTTGATTATTGTAGGAGAGGAGTGGCAGGATGTACAAGTATTTGTTAGGAAAACAATCCTGTAGCTGTTTCTTTGAGAAGTTCTCTGTTGCTTTGAGAAGTTCATTAGGGAGACATAGAGACAAGTATATGGCTTTTCTGGATCCTATAATATTCTAAGATTTAAGTGGTCACTGTTATCAATAATACAATTCGTAGTAATGCTTAGCATATAAAGAAGGGTGACAGAGAAATCTGAAAATACTTCATAAAATTTCAGTAACATTTACAACAACCCTGTTAGATATGTAAATATGCCATAGCCTTTGTGACTTCTTATCAGAAACCAAGTACAATTTCTTTGGATCTGTATAAACTTCTAAGATGCCCTCCCCACCCTCCTATATTCGACTCTCATAAGCGAAGAAAGAAAATGTGTGAAGAAAGTGATGTGAAGAAAGAAAACGAGTGAAGAAAGAAAATCTCAAATACTATAAAGAGGCTATATTGTGGTAGTGGGTTAGTGGCCCAGGGATACCCTACCCTTAGTCACTGGCCATGTTAAAGTGTAGCCATTTCCCCCACATATTCAGACCCCGCTTCCCAATGTGTGTCATACAATTATATAGGCATACACTCACCACTGAGGATTACAGCATGTATGTGGTGTAGCCACAGTTCTTTCTAAGGCATTATATCCATATATGTACTTACTATGTATGAAGCAATCTCCATAGTTCTTTCAGGGTGAGAGAATGTTAGGAGGTATTCTTACTTTACTAGATTGTAATTTGGGGCTCCCATCCATCCCTCTCAACAAACACCTTTTAAGAAAACATTGTGATCTTCAATGCAAGTTGTTGATCAGTGCACTTAGAAGGGTGCAATTCTGTTTAGGATTGCATTGGAAATCTCTTAAGACAGCCCAAAGATGCCCTCCCTTAAAACCTTGTTTTGAACAAATGCTAGGATTATCCTCTTCCATAATTTATGTTGCTTAAATATGCTTGCCTATCATTTTGCCTTTTAATCTGAAAATATATGGAAACCGTTATATTATGAAAATTGTAGGATTCTAAGGAGTCAAGGACCTGTCTAGGTCAGTAACATTGTAAACATGGAATGCTTTGAGCTGTTTCTCTATAAATGTGAGTGCCCTATCTTTGATTTAAATTTGTATTCCAATATTATGTATAATTTATGAGAACAGTGTTGCATGATTAGCTCTTACCAGCTTTGCCTATTAAGTTCTTTTACAGTATCTAAAATCTGTGTACAGCTTGGGCTGCAAAGTCTTCTGCAGGCTGCAGGTGGCCTGATAAGATTTTTAAAATCATTCTGTACAAGCATCCTGATTATCAACTACTAGTCAGTATTCTTTAGCAAAAAAAAAAAGCCCTTAACCAATTATGGACTTTGAAGCTGAAAGCTACACGCAACCCCACCTTACATGAAACTTTCTTCTAGCTGCCCAGTAATGAGTAGTGGGGTGTGCACTGAGAAACTTTTCATTATAATTTTTTACTATTATTGCTTAACAATAACAGTAAACCAAATAGGAGCCAAATCTGTGGATTTTTTTTTCTTTGTGACTATTATTTTCAATGGGAAATCTATTCAATGGTCTGGGGCAGTTGTTTATAAAGATAATGGCACCTTCCTCCTCAATTCTTTTTTTGCCGCTGGCCAGGAAGGTTTCTTGCTCCTTAGCTCCGTGGTACCTATAGAAAGAACAAAGAGAAGAGCAGGTGTCTGACAAAGTGTTGTTCAAGCGCTGCACTAACTGTGCAACAAAAATGACATGGATGGATGGGCACTCTGTCTGCTTGGAATGTTTGGGAGAAGGGCATAACATTCAGATGTGAACATTGCCACAAATTCACTCCCAAGGCTCAAACTGAAAGACCTGCAAGGCTGAAAGCACTCCTCTGGGAGAGAGCCATGAAAGCCTCCAGTGTTCTGAAAACCACTTTCCCCTCTTTGGGAAGTGGAAACCATATGACCTCCACTCCACCATCGGCTCCAAAGACCAAACCTAATCAGATCCAACATCCGAGAGCCAGTTTGGTGTAGTGGTTAAGAGCACAGGACTCTAATCTGGAGAACCGGGTTTGATTCTCCACTCCTTCACTTGAAGCCAGCTGGGTGACCTTGGGTCAGTCACAGCTTCTAGCTCTCTCAGCCCCACCTACCTCACAGGGTGTTTTGTTGTGGGGATAATAATAATGTACTTTGTAAACTGCTCTGAGGGGTGTTAAGTCATCCTGAAGGGCGTTATATAAGTTGAATGTTGTTGTTGTTGATGCAGAGAAGTTAGCCGTGTTAGTCTGTGGTAGCAAAATCAAAAAGAGTCCAGTAGCACCTTTAAGACTAACCAATTTTATTTTAGCATAAGCTTTCGAGAATCAAGTTCTCTTCTTCAGATGCCTGATACAGAGACTGTTATCCATTTTCATAGTCGAGGTCAAGTCTGATAACATGGGAACCATCTTGGAACCGGCAACATCAGCAAACCTTGGAGACTCAGAGTCTCACTGAACCTCCTTGGATCCAACATCAGCCTACAGCTTCTTCATCAGGATCGGACCCTATGTCAGCACCGAAACATAAGATTAAAGTTAAGAAGAGATGCACGGAACTAACTGACACATTGGGGGTGAGACTTGTGGATTCAACAGATGCTACAGTTCCAACCTCCTCGGACCTGAAGGCCGTGGAACTGAGCAAACCAAGCACCAGCAGGGCTATGTCTGGAAGAATCACTGAGAAGCCCTCAGACCTCTCAGAACCTCCTAAAAAGAAGACTAAGTACAGGACGAAACACCTGGTTCCACAGGCTCAGAGGGAGGAGGCATTACCAGAGAAATCTCATACTCCATCCTTTCATTCCAGGTCTCCTCCTTGCCACTCCTCGGCTAAGGAAGGTGAGATTAAAGAACAGTTCCCTCTGGATCCTGTATGGTCTAGGCTCTATGGTGAGAGACACTCATGCTGCTCACATGAATACTGTGATTGGCATCACCTCCACAGATCAGGTTATGGATTCGAGCCCATGGGACATCGCAGAAGCTCTCTGCAACACCCTCTTTGAGAATTTTAGACCAACCTAGGTCCAGTTTGCAGGAGGAATTCTTTCATTCTTCTCTTTCATATTTACTTTTAGAACTGGAAGGAGACAGAAGCCTCAGCCCAGCCTCAGACCCCTCCCTGAATGAAGTTACTATGGGGACAGGTTTCTCCTACAGATGACTATTGACTGTACGCTGAGCAAATGATGAGGATGCCGTGGTCGTTTGAGATTGAGATCTCAGCAGTAGACCCAAAACTGAAAGACAAAGTACTGCAGTACTTATACTCTGGAAATGCAGCCAATTTTCATTAAGAGATTTATCACTCCAAGTATCCTTCTTACTGGCTATAACTTCTGCCAGGCAAATGAGTGAATTGGCAGCTCTAAGGTCAGATCCTCCTTTCCTGAAGATACACCAGGGGCAAGGTGATTATGAGACCATGTCTAAAATTTAGGCCTAAAGTTGCAAGTGCATGTCATTTGACTCAGGACATAGTTCTACTGGTGTATTTTCCCACACCTTCTACAGACTCAGAAAGGGCATTACATACCTTAGATGTCAGGAAAGCGATTCTCTTCTACCTTCATCGCATGTCACCCTTTAGAAAGGACAAGCAATTTTTTGTGTATTATGCTGGCCCTAGAAAGGGAAAGGCACCCACCACTCAGTCTGTAGCCAGGTGGGTAAATCTAGGAATTGGAACCTGTTATTTAGCAGCTAACCTACCTTGTCGGTTTTAAGTAAAAGCACATTTGACAAGATCCCAGGCAACGTCAGCGGCTTGGATGAGAGGAGTGCCCATCCATGAGATTTGTAAAGCAGCTACTTGGTCCTCTTAGGATACACTTGCTAAACACTATGCCCTAGATGTGAGGGAAAGAAAAGAATCAGCTGTTGAACAGGCTGTTCTACATGCGTTATTCCAGTGATGGCACACTCACTGCCAAGGTAAGAGCTTGGTAATCTCCCATGTGGGACTGCATCAGAAGACGGACAATGAAAACAGAGTTGCACTTACTGTAACTGTTGTTCATTGACGTCTTCTGTGCAGGCACACATACCCTCCCTCCTGCCCTTATCTGGTACTTACCATGGGCCAGCGTCACAGGAGAACTGAGGAGGAAGGGGGTGCTGCCCTGGTGGTGTGCTCAGCAGGAAAACATCATGCATGCGTACTGGGAAGGACGTCGCCCCCAGTGGACTTTGAGCTTAAGAAACTTGCTGCACAGTCCCATGTGTGCCTGCACAGAAGATGTCAATGAACAACAGTTACAGTAAGTGCAACTCTGTTTTTTTGCTGGTTCAGGTTCTCTTCAAATTTTCTGCCTGCGCTTATTCCCCAGCTTATTTCTCTATTCAGTTTTGAGTCAGGTTTTTCAGTCATGCAGAATTTTATTTTTATTTTTTCTCCTCTGTCCTCTGTTCCCTTCTCCACCTCCCTGCAAGCCACCTCTTGGTGATTGGTCTCTCCGTCCTCCTTTCAGCTCCTCTCTCCCTTTCCCCTCTCCTCCTTCCCCTTATCCCCCTCCTTTCCCAAGATACTTCTTTGTTTTGAAGAAAACTTCATGATATTATAATTTTGTAATGTTATCATTGCATAGTGTTGGTTTGCCCCATTGATGTTGGATTCTGTCTCCTAGCTGTGTGTCAGCCTGGGTGGAACTCTCCACTTTGGACCATGGGGGTGGGGGTCATAAAATATAAACAAAAATATTTACTCAGAGCATAGCTGCCGTGTATCAGGTATTTTTTTTAAACCAAGCATAATGACATTATAATGTCATAACAATATAATGGCAGAATTTTTTTTAGGTGTTCAAAGATTAGCTATCAATTTTGGGGGGTAAAAAGTTCTGTGTTTGGGGTTAACACTGCTCTACACCATGTGTGTGCCAGGTTTGGTTCTCCCCCCCCATCTCCTCCCCTCTCTCTCCCCCTCTCGCTCTTTTGCCATTGTTAACGCCTTAGTGCTGGACACCGCTGGTTGTCATAACAGCCTAATGTTGTGGGATATATGAGAAAATTTAAAAAGAGCTGATGGTGATGTGATGGAACCAGTGATGCCAACGGTGATGTCAATTATGATGTCCACACCTTGCTACATAATCTGCTTTATTTCAAGACAACACCCACAGTAGAATTAAAAGTGGCATGGAGAATGGTAGGTGGCCAAAACAAATTTGATCCCTGAGGAGTGAACACTCAAAAAGAAATGAATACATCACCCATGTGGAAAACGTCCTCAGAGTCACAAAAGCCCTGTGCGTTACAGTTGAAGCAAGCTTATTGTTTCTACGTTTTGCTATCATGTCATTTTAAAATATAAATATTTCATCCCATTCATTTGGATAGCTCATTTACATAGTTGTAATAATGCACATATTAGCTTGTCCCAGTATTGAGACAAATGAGGTATGGCTGTCCTGCTGGATTGCCTGCCATTGCAGGTCTGTTGTAATAATTTACTACTATATAACTGAGTTGTAGGGTCATGATGTCTGGCAGTGCAATCCTATGCAGAGTTACTCTAGTCTGTACTATTGATTTCAGTAACAACAGTATCTCTGATGTACATTGACATTCGAGATCCATTTGAGTCACCAATCCAATACCATAAGCACACTAGTCCTGGTGCTGAATTTGTAAACGGATTTCCCAGCACCCCACTTGTATACATCCTAATTCTGGCAACAATGGAATGGAATAGCAGCAATACAACAATGCTCCATGATTTACATAATGCAGTGGGAGGGGGAACCAATGCTTATTTCCAGGAAACGGGAGGGCAGTGTCCTGACCAGTGTTAAAAATGTTTCTAATCAGCATAAACGAAGGGAATCACTGACACTGAAAATGTCATTAACCAGGGGAGTGGAGTGGAGTAGAATGTGGAAATTCCTTGAGCTGAAATGGAGGCAGTGCTGAAATGGAGGCAAAATAGGAAAAATTCATTGGGTACAGGAAGAGTTTACAATGTAAAAATGGAGTCCAAAATTAGTAAGAAATTCATAAACCAGGTACTTGTGGGGGAGGGGCAGCCTTACACCAGAAAAACAAAGTCTCAAAATAGAAAGGAATTCATAATATAAAGTGATGCACAGCAGTGTGTGTGTGTGTGTAGCGGGGGCGGGGGCGGGTGAGGTTTCATATTCTGAAATGGAGTCCAGTATTCAGAAAAAAATCATAAACCAAACAGAGAATTTAGCTCCTATATACATTTTAGGTTTATTGATGGCATTTTCATGTTCTGGACACATGGAAAGGAAGCTCTTGAGAGATTCACTCACAACTACTTCAGATTCTGGAACAATTTGTACCTTGGTTCAGAATCTGAAGTAGTTGTGGGTGAGGCCAAAGTGCATAAATTCATTTAAGTGCATAAATTACTGAGGGACTATTTACCTAACTTAAATTTCATGTCTGATGATAACTTTAACTCTTCTTACTTTCTCTCACCTGTTCCAACAGCTGCATACTTTTTCTGTTCTTTGATTTTATTTTTAAGCAAAGCCTCGGTTTTATCTCATTTTTGTTAAGAGTGTAAACCTACTTCTCTCTCTGTCTAAACTGTAAGTCTGTTTGATTTCTGCTCTGTTTCTCTAATATCTTACACCCAAACCAGTTTAAAATATTTAAAATATTTTATAAGAAGGGGTTTTTGGATTTAGCTTTAAAACTGGTGTGGTAAATAATTTAAATTAGCTTGCACACTTCATGTTTTCTTTCAGAGGACACACCAGTCTTTCTATTCAGTTGGTTTGCTCTTTCACCCCTACCTCCAGGGCAAAGAGCCACTTCTGTGCGCTTCAATAATTCTGTACAGCACATTGAAAACAAACATAAATCAAATAAATGCATCAGAAATTATTTCATCTACATAGAATTGCTAGCTGCTTTCCACTACCTTTTGTGCACTTTTCCATAATGAACATTTTGTGGGCTGTGATACTTTGGTGCACACAGAGCCTTCTGTGGTATAATGTTATCCTTCAAAAATATGCCTGCCAGTGTTCATCTCAGCTTAACATACTGGGTTGATTCCATACAAGAGTTTTTTTGTCCCATGGTGGTGATATTGCCAGTGAGATTCTTACTCAAGTTGTACTTACAACAGAGATTCCACATAGAATCATAGAATCACAGGGTTGGAAGGCACCTCTAAGGTCATCTAGTCCAACCTCCTGCACAATGCAGGGAATTCCCAAATACCTTCCCCCAACACACAGTGACCTTTACTCCATGCCCAGAAGATGGCAAAACTCCATCAGCATCCCTAGCTAAACTGGTCTGGGGAAAATTGTTACCTGATCCCAAGGTTGCAATGAGCCTTACCCTGGGCATGTAAGAAGGGGCCACGAGAACTAAGCACTGATGTAACCCTTCCTGCCCTCCCTCTCATGATCTGCCCAGGTTCACAGAATAAGCATTGCTATCAGATGGCCATATAGCCTCTGCTTAAAACCCTCCAAAGAAGGAGAGCCCACCACCTCCTGAGGGAGCCTGTTCCACTGAGGGACTACCTGTCAGGAAGTTCTTCTTAATGTTTAAACAAAAACTCTTTTGATTTAATTTCAACCCGCTAGTTCTGGTTCAACTTTCTGAGACAGCGGAAAACAACTCCATGCCATCCTCTATATGACAGCCCTTCAAGTACTTGAAGATGGTTATCATATCACCCACCTCTCAGTCATCTCCTCTCCAAGCTAAACTTACTGAGCTCCTTCAACCTTTCCTCATAGGACTTGGTCTCCAGACCCTTCACCATTTTTGTTGTCCTCTGGACACGTTCCAGCTTGTCTGTATCCTTTTGAAAATGTGGTGCCCAAAACTGAACACAGTACTCTAGGTGAGGTCTAACCAGAGCAGAGTAAAGCGATACCATCACTTCGCATGATCTGGACACTGTTTCTGTTGATACAGCCCAAAATCGCATTTGCCTTTTTAGTTACCACATCACAGTGCTGACTCATGTTAAGTGTATAGTCTACTAAAACACCTAGATCCTTTTCTCACGTACTACTGCCAAGAGAAGTCTCCCCCATCCTATAATTATGCATTTGATTTTTCCTACCTAAAGGCAAACTTTGCATTTATCTCTGTTGAAATTCATTTTGTTTGTTTTAGCTCAGTTTTCCAGCCTATCAAGATCATTCTGTATCCTGACTCTGTCTTCGAGCATATTTGCTACCCCTCCCAACTTAGTATCATTTGCAAATTCAATAAGCATTCCCTCTATTTCTTCATCCAAATCGTTTATAAAAATGTCGAACTGAACAGGTCCCAGGACCAATCCCTCAGGAACTTCACTTGTCACTCTTCTCCACGAGGATGAGGAACCATTAACCAGCATTCTTTGGGTGTGATCTATTAACCAATTACTGATCTACCTAACAGTAATAAGATCCAAACCACATTTTACCAACTTGTCGACAAAGATATTATGTGGAACCTTATCAAAAGCCTTACTGAAATCGGGATAAACTACATCTACAGCATTCCCCTGATCCAGCAAAGTAGTAACTTCCTCAAAAAAAGAGATAAGGTTAGTCTGGCATGACTTGTTCTTGAGAAACCCATGCTGGCTCTTAGTAATCACAGACATCCTTTCTAAATGCTCAGGGACTGATCGTTTGATGATTTTTTCTAAAACTTTTCCAGGTATAGAAGTCAAGCTGATGGGACGATAGTTACCCGGATTCTCTTTTCCCCCTTCTTAAAGATGGGGACAACATTTGCCCACCTCCAATCTTTTTGGCACCTCCTCTGTTCTCCAAGAATTCTCAAAAATAATGAACAGAGGCTCAGAAATTACATCTACGTGTTCTTTTAGTACCCTTGGATGCAATTCATCTGGCCCTGAGGGCTTACTTTCATTTAAAGACATTAGGTGTTTATGTACTACTTCTGTGTCAATCCTAGGCTGTAACTCCCTTCCCCCTTAATGTGTTGTGTTTTTGCCATGTTGAGCACAATTTCCTTCGCAGGAGAAGACTGAAGAAAAGTAGGAATTGAGTAGTTCATGACACAGGTGATTCTTTTTTCCCCCACTAGTAATATATCCTGCAATGCATTCTCTTCATCCAAAGAGACACAAGCTCACACATGCAAAAGAATGTGTAGAGGAATGGCCCCCTCGAATGAAATCAATGGAGAAGCCTTTGTGAGCAAGTATACTCCTGTGTATGCCTCATAACTTTCATACCTAGTATACCTGGTATAGACTGAAGCTCCACAAAAGGTACCTGGTTTTAAGGTGTGACGTGTGTGCTTAAATCTATTTTTCTCTCAGGTTCCCCTCATATTGCCCTCCTTTTTCTCATATCTTTTTTATCCCACCAGAATGGGAGAAAACAAAATTTACAAAAATTAAATATTTACTTTTATTTTATATAAATATATATAAATGAACTTATTTTCAAATTTAGTCTAGTTTGTTCTGAACGTCCAATTTGAATTTTGGTTTGGAATCAGAGCTAGTTTATAATCTTTCTCTCTTTTTTAACATAAAAGAAGCTAGAATCTGGAGCAAACTTATTTTGAGACAAATGGAACTGAGGGCAAGAGATTTCAAAAAGGACTTGGCTTCCTTGTAGCTTCTAAAGATTCTTCACTCACACAGCATGCCAAGGATACAACCCCTAATCTGTGGTTTTCCTTTGCTGCTGCTTCACCTCTGATTCTCAGCATCGCTGTATGTTTTCCAGCTCTTCTTTATATCTTTTCTTTGCTTGGTTTAATGCAACATCACAAAACAATTCACCCTGATTGTCCTTTACCACAGCTATCTTCAAGGGAAGAATGTGGTATCTAATAAGACTCAGCAATCTGATGACCCAAGCAGTGTCAAAAATGAGATAGCTGGATAGATAACTATATTGACAGAAAGCAGAAGCCTGAGGCTATTGCAAGTTCAAAAGTTTCAGTCAGCCGGAAGCATGAAACAAAGCCAGAAACAAAGAGAAAAGTGGTAAAGCAACGTATCCAAAGTACTAGGGCATTTGCCAGTTTAAGCCAAAGGCTGTCAACCCATCGAATAGAAACCTTCTGGTTCTTCCTGACATTACAGTGGAGAAGGTACTGTTGAGGAATGTAGGGAGGAGCTGTTACCAGCCAACAAGTCATATTAAAGTTGATGAGAACTTTAGTTATTTATTACAAGATTTATATCCTGCCTATCTGTTTTAAAACAGAAGGCACCTTACAATGAAATTGATACAAAATTTCAGTGGGAAAGTAGCCATCAGTAAAATTTACTCTGATGAAATTCCTATTTGCATGCAAGTCTGGCCCTTTTGCCAGATTGCCTCTGTGTTCTTCCAAGCTAAGTAGGTTTGTGCTGTGCAATACTGCTTGTACAACAAGGTCAGGGCCAGGTTGCATCTTGGTAAATTTTTGTAACCGATGTGTTTGCAGCTGCAACTGCTTTTGCATCTGCTCAGTAGGAGTACAGAACCTTCTTAATCACTGTTGAAGGTACTTATTCCCCAGGGTCATGTTTGGGTCATTAAAGCAAAGAATCACTCTTTTTTTTTTGCATCTGCACAGTTGTATGAGTGTATACTTTACCAGCGAGAATGTGCATATATTAATTTATCCTGATTAGGACAATTTGGCTACCTTGCCTTTTACTTTTCAATGTGGTCGTTGTGTGCCAGCAATACTGTGGCAAAAACAAATCCTGAGACATTTTGTTACTGGTCTAGAAGTTTGAAAAAATTTGCTGATGCATGTGGAAGAAACTAAAATTTCCATGAAGTAGTGAGAGAACATGGGTGGACAAATTTATTCAGGGGGGATAGTTCAGCAACCATTAGCAAATACTGACTGATACTGCCATAAGAGACAGGGAGAAACCACCTAACTAGTAAGGAAGTTTCATTTCACAAAAAATTTTTGGTGTTGCATTTTACAATATGCCATTGATTTCTTGGAAGTGGCAGTGACAGATAAGGTAGCGTGGAAACTATTCAGTAACTCATTATATATTTGTGCCTTTGCAAATATTTTTCCCGTTATCAAGCTGTTCAGACATGGACCAAATAGTATGTTGTACATATGACCTGGTGATCATTATTTGTGAGCAGTGACAGTTGAGCCAACAGATGATTGGTCATCCTTGGTCATCTATGCACCACTTTAAATAATTTCAAACACAATGTCAATTCATATATATAATTTGATATAACAAGTATTGGGTACTGTTATGCACATGGATATATGTAACATCCTGAGTGTTATCAGCAGAACCATTTGTGTAAGTTCTCATTACTCTGAGTATCCTTACTGTAGGCCAGGGGTCTCCAAACTCGTTCCAGGCACTACTGGAATTTTTAGCTAGGGTAGTTGAGTGACACCATAAAATGGGCTGCTTTCACTTAGATGGTTTGCTCTGTCATATTGCAGTGCTGTTTGAGAACCAGTTTGGTGTAGTGGTTAAGAGAGGCAGGACTCTAATCTGGAGAACTGGGTTTGATTCCCCACTTCTCCGCTTGAAGCCAGCTGAGTGATCTTGGGCCAGTCACAGCTCTGCCAGAGCTCTCTCAGCTCCACCCATCTCACAGGGTGATTGTCATGAGGATAATAACAGCACTTGGTAAACCACTCTAAGTGGGCATTAAGTTGTTATATAAATCTAATGTTGTTACTATTATTATTATTTCAGTAGCATCCGCATGACATTGGCCTCTTATGGTTCTGTTTCTGTGTTTTCCTTCACTTTGTTGTGAAAAATCTTTCCTGAACCTGGTTTGATCTTTTGCAGCCCCAGCCGGAATGAAGAGACAGACACAGGCTTGGAACTAAAGGACTGTTTATTAACATAACCTTAAACATAAACCACGGCAAGGGCCAACTAAGCAGTACAGGTCAAGCCACGTGGTCAGCCCTGGGCCTCCATCTTGACCTGTCTGGGCAAGCCCCACAGTCTGGGTGTAGGCCATCCCTGGAATGGTTGCAGCCCAGCCAGCCAGGCAAATGGATCCTTCCATCGAGCACTTAACGCCCCAGCCATACAGCATGAGGGAAAGATTTGTCCCTGGGGATCCCCGCAGGCATCTGCCTGTGTTATGGTAGCCATCACAAGCATACCACACTGTTGGCAAACCCTGTTCCCCACCCATGGGATAGTGCCACTGGGGGCTCACCAGCCCAGACTCTATTCCCAAAACTCTCCTGCCAGTGACCTAACCAAAACAGCACCACCCAGGCCAATACTTCAAACTTCCACAAGCAGTGCAAGGTAGGCAAAAAAAAAAAACATGTCCCAAAAGCCAGTTAGGGAAAAGGGTAAAAATTCCTACCTGGCTCTGGAAACAGCAGCTGGCTAATCCTGCACTACAACACGGTGAGTTGGGTGGGCCAAGCAAGCAAAGCGACTGCAGCTGGGGAAACCGGAGCTGCCTGCAAAAGGCTCTTGGCTCTGCCTCCCCAGCCAAAGCCCCATATGCCTGGGAAGAGAGTCTATTTCCTCCTCTGGGCAGGGCTGCAAAAGCTGGCTCCCAGCTTAAGCAACTAAGCAGCTGCTGGGCAAACTGAATTGCAACCCCAGCCGGAATGAAGAGATAGACACAGGCTTGGAACTAAAGGGTCATTTATTAACATAACCTTAAACATAAACCACAGCAAGGGCCAACTAAGCAGTACACATTAAGCCATGGGGTCAGCCCTGGACCTCCACCTTGCCCTGCTTTGGGTGAGCCACACAGCCCCCGGTGTAGGCCATCCCTGGAATGGCTACAACCCGGCTGGCCAGGCAAATGGATCCCCCCATCAAGCACCTAACGCCCAGTTGTACAGCATGAGGGAAGGCTTTGTCCCTGGGGATCCCTGCAAGCGTCTACCCGTGTTATGGTAGCTGTCACAAGCGTACTGCACTGTTGGCAGCCCCTGTTTCCCACCCATAGGGAAGCGCCACTGAGTGCTCACCAGCCCGTGCCCTATTACCAAAACTCTTCTGCCACCACAAGGGTCAAGCCTCTGCTTAGACCCTCATGCCCCATATGTGGCTTAAAGCCAACCAAAGCCCTTGCCGCAAGTCATCGAAAAAGATCTCGTTGCCTTTCATCGACAGGTGGACACCGTCACCTCGGTAGAAGTGGGCAATTTCGTCCCTAATTCTGAGGTGTGGAAAATAAATCCCCAAGCCTTCCCCCAAGAATTTTTTAATGGCTCCATTGGCCTTCGCCGGGCCCCTTCAATTGCCCAAGGATCTAAGGCCTCTCACCATACCCACCTTTGTAGCATCTCAGACCAAAATATAAGTATTCCCAGCCATCGGCTGAAGACCCAAAGCTACCTGCCTTTCCCTGCACTAACTCCAAGTCATTCCCACCGAGGTGGATGACCAAAATATGTGGGGGAGGACGTAAGGTCTTTGGACAACCCCTGTGCTACCCAATCTGCGGGCAATTGATCAGCACACCAGTGCACTCGAAAACATACTCTGAAGCCCCATAAAGTCCCAACAAAGCAGCCAGAATTGAACCTGCTGCTCCACAGAAGCTTGTGAAGAACGGAAAATCAGGTGACCACTTTCAGATCTATCCCCTAGATTAGATTTAGAAGGGGCCATTACCTGCAGCCATAGCTGCTGATGAATTTTGTCCCACAGTAGTCTCGGGTTCAAGGCCGCACGCATGCAAAATTCTTTGTCATACCACAGCCAAGCTGCCCCCTCAAAGTCAGTGTATACCCTGTAGATGATATTCATGTATTGGAAGAGGGGGAGAGCCCTCCATGGCTGTGCCCTAGCCAATACCCCAGAGTAGATAATTAACCCTGGTAACCAATGCGACCAAGTACGGTCAATCCACCTATGCCTGATCTTCTCCTTGTCCCTCTCATCCAGGTCATCTTTACCCTTCTTCTCCAGCTCCCTGAAGAGAAGGGTAAAGACATCCACATATTCCCCTTTTACGATTTTATCCCTGGTGGCCTGTGTTAAGTGGTCACCCAGTGGCATGGCAATGTACCAAACGGCAATGCCTGGTATGGAACCATGCTGTAAGTGGGGGACCCAAACAGAAGGGGCCCCATTGAGGGCCATTACCAGCATGCCATCCCACCGATGACAAGTGGGGGAGCTGGTAATCCCCGCCACTCCAACTGGCTTCAGTAGGGGCAACCTATGCCTGTTGTTGACTCAATGACCCACCTGTATACCCAGGTCAACAAAGTTGACCCACAGAAGGCCATCCATACCCAGAAAATGTAAATGTATGTACGGAAGATGTGGACCCAGAAGCAGCTGGCTGACCCAAAGGGCCCTATGGCCAAGGGCAAGCCTGCTGAAGCTGGGCTGACTTACCCTCTGATACCACTGGCTCCACCATTATAGCCATTTGTCCATTGTCCGCAGGCCACTCCTGCTCCGCCTCCACAACTCCCTCAGTTGATGCGGTTGGTGCTTGGCTACTGCTGTCTTCACCTGACGGCACACCAGACAAACCCTCCAAAGCAGAAAGATGAGTTAAAATATCATTGAGTAACGTCATTTGGGGAACCTTTTTAGAGGGCTGTCGCTTCCTGGCAGCCGCTCCTGATTGCGCAGAGCCACCTCTAACTCCCTCAAGTACAGCGAGATGATTCAGAATGTCCTGCATATTTGTTCCGGTGTCATCCTCATCTGAGGAAGAAAGAGATGGAGGAGGCTGCCCAGGATCAGGCCGCTCAACAGGCTGCTTGCCCTTTGATGGGCCACCCCCCTTTTTAGGTGGCATAATTAGCCCAATTAATCTATTTGACAGGCAGCAGAAGACAGCAGAGTGCTGACTCCAGCCTCACTACTTAACCACTGTGCCACAGCAGCTCCTAAAAAACTGCCAGTGTGCCACAGTAGATCCCTAAAAGTGCCTGGTAAACCCCAACTGGGTTCCCAGTAAACCCCAACAGGTGGCACCAGAACTCAGCCCTACAGCTGCCACATAAAATGGCTGCCCTCAAACTAGCCCCCTAGCAATGTGAAATGGCTGCTCAAGATTAACAGCTAAGCCAGCAGATTAGGGATATAAGCAACACACTGCAATCCTGTTGCACTGCTCATACTCTCCCTCTAATCATGACTCAAAGTAAGGACAAAGACAAGGAAAATAAGGGTGGGGGGGGATGCTCCACATCTGTATGTCCACAATTAGAGGTGCCCTTCACCCTAGCCCTAACACCCACGCTGACACAGGTGCCTGCAAAGTGGGCCTGGGCCTTAAAGCAGGCTTCTAGCCACAAGTGGACCCGAGACTCTCTCCACTCGAATTGACTTCCCGGGCCACTCCACTGCCGTGGACGGCTTATAACAATGGTGTCAGCTGGCCTCCCTGCTCCCAAGATGAAAGGTGCAGCACCTCCCCCGCCCCAAAAATTGCTGACCTCCCAGTTCCCTGGGACAAGGCTGATGCCACCGCTGCTGGAAAAAGCTGCTGCCACCTTGGAAGACGCCTCAAAGCGCCTCCATGCTGCTTCCCAAAGTGCCGCTGCCAACCCCAATGCAGCCGGAGCTCTCCTTCGCAACGCAGGAGGAGATCAAGGAAACCACTCCTTTCCCTCCAAGCGAGCGAAGCGATTCCAGGTGGAGAAAACGGAGCTGCCTGCAAAAGGCTCTTGGCTCCACCTCCCAGCCAAAGCCCTGTATGCCCAAGAAGGGAGTCTGTCTCCCTTCAGAGCCATCCACCCATGGAAATGCTCTGCTGAATCTAAGCCATTCTTTGTGGAAGAAAATACTAACTTTTGTCTTTCCACTTATCTGAATGTATATTCCAAAGCACAATAACAAGCATTGAAGATTTGAGTAAAGATATAATTTGAACTTTCCTCCTTTTATGTATTTCACACTTGCATAGGAAACAGCTGTGAAAACATAAAGGCTACTGTTCTTCAGTGCACCCTTAGGATTCCTGTTGCTGTTCTGATTGCAGATCTAGGTCTGTCTGAGGAATCTAATCATTGATGTCTTTAAGTAGAAATTTGTCTTTGTGTCAAAATAATCTATCAGCAAGCTGCCAAGACATTTCAATGCTTGTGCTATTTTCTAATTCTGCAATTGCAATTTTCTAATTCTGCAATCCTTTCTAAATGCTCAGGGACTGATCGTTTGATGATTTTTTCTAAAACTTTTCCAGGTATAGAAGTCAAGCTGATGGGACGATAGTTACCCGGATTCTCTTTTCCCCCTTCTTAAAGATGGGGACAACATTTGCCCACCTCCAATCTTTTTGGCACCTCCTCTGTTCTCCAAGAATTCTCAAAAATAATGAACAGAGGCTCAGAAATTACATCTACGTGTTCTTTTAGTACCCTTGGATGCAATTCATCTGGCCCTGAGGGCTTACTTTCATTTAAAGACATTAGGTGTTTATGTACTACTTCTGTGTCAATCCTAGGCTGTAACTCCCTTCCCCCTTAATGTGTTGTGTTTTTGCCATGTTGAGCACAATTTCCTTCGCAGGAGAAGACTGAAGAAAAGTAGGAATTGAGTAGTTCATGACACAGGTGATTCTTTTTTCCCCCACTAGTAATATATCCTGCAATGCATTCTCTTCATCCAAAGAGACACAAGCTCACACATGCAAAAGAATGTGTAGAGGAATGGCCCCCTCGAATGAAATCAATGGAGAAGCCTTTGTGAGCAAGTATACTCCTGTGTATGCCTCATAACTTTCATACCTAGTATACCTGGTATAGACTGAAGCTCCACAAAAGGTACCTGGTTTTAAGGTGTGACGTGTGTGCTTAAATCTATTTTTCTCTCAGGTTCCCCTCATATTGCCCTCCTTTTTCTCATATCTTTTTTATCCCACCAGAATGGGAGAAAACAAAATTTACAAAAATTAAATATTTACTTTTATTTTATATAAATATATATAAATGAACTTATTTTCAAATTTAGTCTAGTTTGTTCTGAACGTCCAATTTGAATTTTGGTTTGGAATCAGAGCTAGTTTATAATCTTTCTCTCTTTTTTAACATAAAAGAAGCTAGAATCTGGAGCAAACTTATTTTGAGACAAATGGAACTGAGGGCAAGAGATTTCAAAAAGGACTTGGCTTCCTTGTAGCTTCTAAAGATTCTTCACTCACACAGCATGCCAAGGATACAACCCCTAATCTGTGGTTTTCCTTTGCTGCTGCTTCACCTCTGATTCTCAGCATCGCTGTATGTTTTCCAGCTCTTCTTTATATCTTTTCTTTGCTTGGTTTAATGCAACATCACAAAACAATTCACCCTGATTGTCCTTTACCACAGCTATCTTCAAGGGAAGAATGTGGTATCTAATAAGACTCAGCAATCTGATGACCCAAGCAGTGTCAAAAATGAGATAGCTGGATAGATAACTATATTGACAGAAAGCAGAAGCCTGAGGCTATTGCAAGTTCAAAAGTTTCAGTCAGCCGGAAGCATGAAACAAAGCCAGAAACAAAGAGAAAAGTGGTAAAGCAACGTATCCAAAGTACTAGGGCATTTGCCAGTTTAAGCCAAAGGCTGTCAACCCATCGAATAGAAACCTTCTGGTTCTTCCTGACATTACAGTGGAGAAGGTACTGTTGAGGAATGTAGGGAGGAGCTGTTACCAGCCAACAAGTCATATTAAAGTTGATGAGAACTTTAGTTATTTATTACAAGATTTATATCCTGCCTATCTGTTTTAAAACAGAAGGCACCTTACAATGAAATTGATACAAAATTTCAGTGGGAAAGTAGCCATCAGTAAAATTTACTCTGATGAAATTCCTATTTGCATGCAAGTCTGGCCCTTTTGCCAGATTGCCTCTGTGTTCTTCCAAGCTAAGTAGGTTTGTGCTGTGCAATACTGCTTGTACAACAAGGTCAGGGCCAGGTTGCATCTTGGTAAATTTTTGTAACCGATGTGTTTGCAGCTGCAACTGCTTTTGCATCTGCTCAGTAGGAGTACAGAACCTTCTTAATCACTGTTGAAGGTACTTATTCCCCAGGGTCATGTTTGGGTCATTAAAGCAAAGAATCACTCTTTTTTTTTTGCATCTGCACAGTTGTATGAGTGTATACTTTACCAGCGAGAATGTGCATATATTAATTTATCCTGATTAGGACAATTTGGCTACCTTGCCTTTTACTTTTCAATGTGGTCGTTGTGTGCCAGCAATACTGTGGCAAAAACAAATCCTGAGACATTTTGTTACTGGTCTAGAAGTTTGAAAAAATTTGCTGATGCATGTGGAAGAAACTAAAATTTCCATGAAGTAGTGAGAGAACATGGGTGGACAAATTTATTCAGGGGGGATAGTTCAGCAACCATTAGCAAATACTGACTGATACTGCCATAAGAGACAGGGAGAAACCACCTAACTAGTAAGGAAGTTTCATTTCACAAAAAATTTTTGGTGTTGCATTTTACAATATGCCATTGATTTCTTGGAAGTGGCAGTGACAGATAAGGTAGCGTGGAAACTATTCAGTAACTCATTATATATTTGTGCCTTTGCAAATATTTTTCCCGTTATCAAGCTGTTCAGACATGGACCAAATAGTATGTTGTACATATGACCTGGTGATCATTATTTGTGAGCAGTGACAGTTGAGCCAACAGATGATTGGTCATCCTTGGTCATCTATGCACCACTTTAAATAATTTCAAACACAATGTCAATTCATATATATAATTTGATATAACAAGTATTGGGTACTGTTATGCACATGGATATATGTAACATCCTGAGTGTTATCAGCAGAACCATTTGTGTAAGTTCTCATTACTCTGAGTATCCTTACTGTAGGCCAGGGGTCTCCAAACTCGTTCCAGGCACTACTGGAATTTTTAGCTAGGGTAGTTGAGTGACACCATAAAATGGGCTGCTTTCACTTAGATGGTTTGCTCTGTCATATTGCAGTGCTGTTTGAGAACCAGTTTGGTGTAGTGGTTAAGAGAGGCAGGACTCTAATCTGGAGAACTGGGTTTGATTCCCCACTTCTCCGCTTGAAGCCAGCTGAGTGATCTTGGGCCAGTCACAGCTCTGCCAGAGCTCTCTCAGCTCCACCCATCTCACAGGGTGATTGTCATGAGGATAATAACAGCACTTGGTAAACCACTCTAAGTGGGCATTAAGTTGTTATATAAATCTAATGTTGTTACTATTATTATTATTTCAGTAGCATCCGCATGACATTGGCCTCTTATGGTTCTGTTTCTGTGTTTTCCTTCACTTTGTTGTGAAAAATCTTTCCTGAACCTGGTTTGATCTTTTGCAGCCCCAGCCGGAATGAAGAGACAGACACAGGCTTGGAACTAAAGGACTGTTTATTAACATAACCTTAAACATAAACCACGGCAAGGGCCAACTAAGCAGTACAGGTCAAGCCACGTGGTCAGCCCTGGGCCTCCATCTTGACCTGTCTGGGCAAGCCCCACAGTCTGGGTGTAGGCCATCCCTGGAATGGTTGCAGCCCAGCCAGCCAGGCAAATGGATCCTTCCATCGAGCACTTAACGCCCCAGCCATACAGCATGAGGGAAAGATTTGTCCCTGGGGATCCCCGCAGGCATCTGCCTGTGTTATGGTAGCCATCACAAGCATACCACACTGTTGGCAAACCCTGTTCCCCACCCATGGGATAGTGCCACTGGGGGCTCACCAGCCCAGACTCTATTCCCAAAACTCTCCTGCCAGTGACCTAACCAAAACAGCACCACCCAGGCCAATACTTCAAACTTCCACAAGCAGTGCAAGGTAGGCAAAAAAAAAAAAACATGTCCCAAAAGCCAGTTAGGGAAAAGGGTAAAAATTCCTACCTGGCTCTGGAAACAGCAGCTGGCTAATCCTGCACTACAACACGGTGAGTTGGGTGGGCCAAGCAAGCAAAGCGACTGCAGCTGGGGAAACCGGAGCTGCCTGCAAAAGGCTCTTGGCTCTGCCTCCCCAGCCAAAGCCCCATATGCCTGGGAAGAGAGTCTATTTCCTCCTCTGGGCAGGGCTGCAAAAGCTGGCTCCCAGCTTAAGCAACTAAGCAGCTGCTGGGCAAACTGAATTGCAACCCCAGCCGGAATGAAGAGATAGACACAGGCTTGGAACTAAAGGGTCATTTATTAACATAACCTTAAACATAAACCACAGCAAGGGCCAACTAAGCAGTACACATTAAGCCATGGGGTCAGCCCTGGACCTCCACCTTGCCCTGCTTTGGGTGAGCCACACAGCCCCCGGTGTAGGCCATCCCTGGAATGGCTACAACCCGGCTGGCCAGGCAAATGGATCCCCCCATCAAGCACCTAACGCCCAGTTGTACAGCATGAGGGAAGGCTTTGTCCCTGGGGATCCCTGCAAGCGTCTACCCGTGTTATGGTAGCTGTCACAAGCGTACTGCACTGTTGGCAGCCCCTGTTTCCCACCCATAGGGAAGCGCCACTGAGTGCTCACCAGCCCGTGCCCTATTACCAAAACTCTTCTGCCACCACAAGGGTCAAGCCTCTGCTTAGACCCTCATGCCCCATATGTGGCTTAAAGCCAACCAAAGCCCTTGCCGCAAGTCATCGAAAAAGATCTCGTTGCCTTTCATCGACAGGTGGACACCGTCACCTCGGTAGAAGTGGGCAATTTCGTCCCTAATTCTGAGGTGTGGAAAATAAATCCCCAAGCCTTCCCCCAAGAATTTTTTAATGGCTCCATTGGCCTTCGCCGGGCCCCTTCAATTGCCCAAGGATCTAAGGCCTCTCACCATACCCACCTTTGTAGCATCTCAGACCAAAATATAAGTATTCCCAGCCATCGGCTGAAGACCCAAAGCTACCTGCCTTTCCCTGCACTAACTCCAAGTCATTCCCACCGAGGTGGATGACCAAAATATGTGGGGGAGGACGTAAGGTCTTTGGACAACCCCTGTGCTACCCAATCTGCGGGCAATTGATCAGCACACCAGTGCACTCGAAAACATACTCTGAAGCCCCATAAAGTCCCAACAAAGCAGCCAGAATTGAACCTGCTGCTCCACAGAAGCTTGTGAAGAACGGAAAATCAGGTGACCACTTTCAGATCTATCCCCTAGATTAGATTTAGAAGGGGCCATTACCTGCAGCCATAGCTGCTGATGAATTTTGTCCCACAGTAGTCTCGGGTTCAAGGCCGCACGCATGCAAAATTCTTTGTCATACCACAGCCAAGCTGCCCCCTCAAAGTCAGTGTATACCCTGTAGATGATATTCATGTATTGGAAGAGGGGGAGAGCCCTCCATGGCTGTGCCCTAGCCAATACCCCAGAGTAGATAATTAACCCTGGTAACCAATGCGACCAAGTACGGTCAATCCACCTATGCCTGATCTTCTCCTTGTCCCTCTCATCCAGGTCATCTTTACCCTTCTTCTCCAGCTCCCTGAAGAGAAGGGTAAAGACATCCACATATTCCCCTTTTACGATTTTATCCCTGGTGGCCTGTGTTAAGTGGTCACCCAGTGGCATGGCAATGTACCAAACGGCAATGCCTGGTATGGAACCATGCTGTAAGTGGGGGACCCAAACAGAAGGGGCCCCATTGAGGGCCATTACCAGCATGCCATCCCACCGATGACAAGTGGGGGAGCTGGTAATCCCCGCCACTCCAACTGGCTTCAGTAGGGGCAACCTATGCCTGTTGTTGACTCAATGACCCACCTGTATACCCAGGTCAACAAAGTTGACCCACAGAAGGCCATCCATACCCAGAAAATGTAAATGTATGTACGGAAGATGTGGACCCAGAAGCAGCTGGCTGACCCAAAGGGCCCTATGGCCAAGGGCAAGCCTGCTGAAGCTGGGCTGACTTACCCTCTGATACCACTGGCTCCACCATTATAGCCATTTGTCCATTGTCCGCAGGCCACTCCTGCTCCGCCTCCACAACTCCCTCAGTTGATGCGGTTGGTGCTTGGCTACTGCTGTCTTCACCTGACGGCACACCAGACAAACCCTCCAAAGCAGAAAGATGAGTTAAAATATCATTGAGTAACGTCATTTGGGGAACCTTTTTAGAGGGCTGTCGCTTCCTGGCAGCCGCTCCTGATTGCGCAGAGCCACCTCTAACTCCCTCAAGTACAGCGAGATGATTCAGAATGTCCTGCATATTTGTTCCGGTGTCATCCTCATCTGAGGAAGAAAGAGATGGAGGAGGCTGCCCAGGATCAGGCCGCTCAACAGGCTGCTTGCCCTTTGATGGGCCACCCCCCTTTTTAGGTGGCATAATTAGCCCAATTAATCTATTTGACAGGCAGCAGAAGACAGCAGAGTGCTGACTCCAGCCTCACTACTTAACCACTGTGCCACAGCAGCTCCTAAAAAACTGCCAGTGTGCCACAGTAGATCCCTAAAAGTGCCTGGTAAACCCCAACTGGGTTCCCAGTAAACCCCAACAGGTGGCACCAGAACTCAGCCCTACAGCTGCCACATAAAATGGCTGCCCTCAAACTAGCCCCCTAGCAATGTGAAATGGCTGCTCAAGATTAACAGCTAAGCCAGCAGATTAGGGATATAAGCAACACACTGCAATCCTGTTGCACTGCTCATACTCTCCCTCTAATCATGACTCAAAGTAAGGACAAAGACAAGGAAAATAAGGGTGGGGGGGGATGCTCCACATCTGTATGTCCACAATTAGAGGTGCCCTTCACCCTAGCCCTAACACCCACGCTGACACAGGTGCCTGCAAAGTGGGCCTGGGCCTTAAAGCAGGCTTCTAGCCACAAGTGGACCCGAGACTCTCTCCACTCGAATTGACTTCCCGGGCCACTCCACTGCCGTGGACGGCTTATAACAATGGTGTCAGCTGGCCTCCCTGCTCCCAAGATGAAAGGTGCAGCACCTCCCCCGCCCCAAAAATTGCTGACCTCCCAGTTCCCTGGGACAAGGCTGATGCCACCGCTGCTGGAAAAAGCTGCTGCCACCTTGGAAGACGCCTCAAAGCGCCTCCATGCTGCTTCCCAAAGTGCCGCTGCCAACCCCAATGCAGCCGGAGCTCTCCTTCGCAACGCAGGAGGAGATCAAGGAAACCACTCCTTTCCCTCCAAGCGAGCGAAGCGATTCCAGGTGGAGAAAACGGAGCTGCCTGCAAAAGGCTCTTGGCTCCACCTCCCAGCCAAAGCCCTGTATGCCCAAGAAGGGAGTCTGTCTCCCTTCAGAGCCATCCACCCATGGAAATGCTCTGCTGAATCTAAGCCATTCTTTGTGGAAGAAAATACTAACTTTTGTCTTTCCACTTATCTGAATGTATATTCCAAAGCACAATAACAAGCATTGAAGATTTGAGTAAAGATATAATTTGAACTTTCCTCCTTTTATGTATTTCACACTTGCATAGGAAACAGCTGTGAAAACATAAAGGCTACTGTTCTTCAGTGCACCCTTAGGATTCCTGTTGCTGTTCTGATTGCAGATCTAGGTCTGTCTGAGGAATCTAATCATTGATGTCTTTAAGTAGAAATTTGTCTTTGTGTCAAAATAATCTATCAGCAAGCTGCCAAGACATTTCAATGCTTGTGCTATTTTCTAATTCTGCAATTGGACATTCTGAGTGTGTGTGTGTGTGGGGGGGGGGTGTTTGAAGGGCGTGTGCGCGTGGGGGGAGGGGTCACCATTCCATTGCTCCACTCACCCAGAGCTCCAGCTTGGAGCAGCCTCAAAAAGGGAGGAGGTTGCCATTGTTCTTCTTTGTCTCCCCAGCTCTCTGTTCCCTGGCCAGTAGAGATCTTCCTCATTATCCCACTCTTTAAAGGCAGCATGGCAAGCAGCACATGCCCTGAAGCCACTGGTAAGCAAGCGTTGTGCAGCAACCAACTATTGAAGTGTCAGCATCCCTTTAATGAAAATTGGTTCTGTGACAGCCTCCAACTTGTTGCTTCCCCCACTAGTTCCCATAATATGTCCATGGCTCCTTCAGTTCTTGGACACTGTGGTACTAGTTGTGCTCCATGTGAATTATTTATATTAATATGTAGTCTTCAAAATATGTGTATGTGCTATCTGCCATCAAGTCGCCTCCGACGTATGGTGACCCTATGAAGGAAAGACCTCCAAAACGTCCTATCATTAACAGACTTGCTGAGATCCTGCAAACTGGAGGACGTGGCTTCTTTTATTGAGTCCTACTGCCTTTTCTACTGCCTTCCACTTCTCCTAGCATTATTGACTTTTCCAGAGAGTCTTATCTTCTCATGATGTGACCAAAGTACAATAGCCTTCGTTTTGTCATTTTAGCTTCTAGGGAGAATTCAGGCTTAATTTGATCTAGTACCCACTTATTTGTCTTTTTGGCTGCCCGTGGTATCTGCAAAACTCTCCTCCAGCACCACATCTCAAATGAATCAATTTTCTTCCTGTTCGCTTTCCTCACTGTCAACTTTCACATCCATACATACTAATGGAGAATACCATAGTTTGGATTATCTTGATCTTGGTTCCCAGAGAGACATCTTTATCTTTAAGGATCTTCTCTAACTCCCTCACAGCTGTTCTTCAAAGTCTCAATCTTCTTCTGATTTCTTCATTGTAGTCTCCCTTTTGGTTGATGATTGAGCCAAGGAATATAAAGTCTTGAACAATTTCAATTTCTTCATTGTCAACTTTAAAATTGTATAATTCCTCAGTAGCCATTACTTTTGTCTTCTTGATGTTCAGCTGTAATTCTGCTTTGGTGCTTTCTCCTTTAACCTTCATCAGTAGTTGTTTCAAGGTTTCACTATTTTCTACCAGTAATATGGTGTCATCTACATATCTCAAATTGTTAATGTTCCACCAATTTTCAGTCCACCTTCTTCTAGATCTAATCCAGCTTTCCTTATGATATACTCTGTATAGAGTTTGAACAGGTAGGGAGATAATATGCATCCTTATCTGACACTTTTGTTAGTTGGAAACCATTCTGTTTCCCCATGTTCTGTCCTGACAGTAGCTTCTTTTCCAGAGTACTGGTTGTACATCAAAACAAACAGATGTTGTGGCACCCCCATTTCTTTTAATACTCTCCATAGCTTTTCATGATCCACACAGTCAAAAGCTTTGCCATAATCTATAACACACAGTCGGATTTTCTTCTGAAATTCCTGATCTGTTCCATTAGCCATCATAAATATGCAATGTGATCTCTTGGCATGGTGAATAGTTTGTATGGAGGAGTCCTTCTGTGTCCTCAGAATGCAGATGAACAAAAGAGCCTGGCTTCTGCACAAATAGAGGACACGTCTCATCTTACCAATAAAACCCAAATGTCACCAACTCCACCTGGTGCTTGATATTTGTAGTCAAAGCTTGCGAAGGAGGAGGTGAAACAAAAAGAAGAAGATGAGGATGATGATGGTGATGAAGAAGAATTAAATGGTAAAAATGAATTACATGGGTTTTGGATACCCCCCCCCCATTTACACCCAAAGATAGCACAGTGGTTTAGCACTATGCTGCAGTCAGCTACAATTGATGACTAGATGACAACTGGTAGCACAGTGCTAATAATGAAAGATAATGGCAAACTGCAATTCCTAATAATTATAACTCTATACTTTCCTACTAACAATGTTTAAACTGTTGACTGGAATAATGGCCGATCTAGTTGAACAGCATCTAATGGATAAAGACCTCTTACAAAGAAACAGGAAGGAAACTGCCGAAAACAGAGCAAAAGATCAACTACTGATTGAAAAAATATTTAAGAATTGCAAGAGGATAAAAACAAATTTGCACATAACCTGTATTTATTACAAAAAGGCATGTGACTCCATGCTGTCTTCATGGTTTGAAAAAACATTAGAAATGTTTGGACTCACTTCCGGTTTGGGATCCATGGAGGTCTAACGCAGCTCCATTTGCGGAGCTGACCGGACTGCCGTTTTAACCGGCCGGAGGGGTGAAAATAACCCGCGGCCGACTGCTCTCAGGCGGGGAGCAGGCAAAGAACGCTCAAGACCCTAGGGTGAGTTAGATCTCGGACGAGGGGGGGCTCTACACAAGGAGTCTCCCCCCCGATCCTTGAGGTCCCACCTTGCGACGGGTCGGCTATAATCTCTGCGGCAGTTTTGGGGCCAATTCGGCTGGCATAAGACCTACATACCCAAGCTTCGATCGGGGAGGGAAGTCGAGAGGAGAATTTAAGATCGAAACAGCAATTACAACCCGAGAAAGTTGAAGAGAAGGTAAAGATCGCTATCTCTTGAAACGGGACAGATTGACAAAAACAGAGAGGAAAGAAAGTAGATTTTTAAACTGCAACAGACTAGTGAAAAGGAGGTGAAGACTCGGCAGGAGTTGTATTTTAAAAGAGACTAAGTTTAAAGAAGTTATTACAAAAATCGGACTATTGTTTTAAATACCTGTGGTTTTGGAGCTGTGGGAAAAAGACACCATCGCGAGACCTGCTGTGGGAAGACGGGAGACAGGAAGTGCGTAACAACAATAGAGTGGCTGGAGGGAAGCGGCCCTTGCCGACGGACAGGAAGTGGGGAATCGCCATTTTTGAAAGGGGAAGGGTCGCGGCTTCAGCGGAAGAGGAAGTAGGCCATCTTGGATTATAATAACATAGAGAAACCATAGAGAAAAGACGCCCGACATTTTGGATACAAAAAAATTAATTTTGGCAAAGATTGGGACATTTGAAAAAAAGGAAAACGTTTAATTATACGCCACGGAGCTAAGGAAGAGAGCAGATTTGTGGGAGCGAGCTAAAGCAAGCCCCACGATGTCGAAAAAAGAGTGGCAATCGGCAATAGAAAATTTGGACAAAAAACTTATAGACATGATGAAAGAACTTAAGGACACGAAATTGGAGCTTATTAAAGAGGTCAAAGAAGTTACACAGACAGTAAAGTCGGAGCTGTCAGAAGTGAAAAAAGGCGTGGAAACGATTAGCAGTGAATTACAAGGAACGAAGCAGAGAGTCAAAACAGTAGAAGACGCGATGGAGAATTTAATAGACACGCAACAAACAGAGATGAGACTGGTGAAGGGGAGGATGTCAGTTGCAGAAACTAAACACATGGAGAAGCAGCTTCGTTTTCGTGGTCTGCCAGAAGTGGAAGGGAAGTCAGCGCAAGAACAGATGACTGAGGTGTTGGCTGAATACCTGGGGAAGGAGGAGGAGGAAATTGTGGCTATCCTAGATGTGGCGTACCGTGTGAACTCGAGAATTGCAACCCAGAGGAAACTACCAAGGGATGTGATCGTGCAGTTTACAACTAGAAACATGAAAGAGAGGATTGTGACAAAACAATTTCAAGATCCATTGGAGATTGATGGCAAGACGATTATCATAATGAAGGAATTGCCCAGATCAGTGTTACTGGACAGGAAAAAATATAGAGTGTTAATTCAGACTTTGAAGGACATGAACATCAGGTACAGATGGGAGCTACCGGAAGGAGTGTCCTTTGAGTTTGGAGGGGCAAAAAAACGCATCAGATCTGAGCGGGAGATGGAGAGATTTATTAAGGACAATGAAAAAGACTTACCAACAAAACCATGAATATGGAGTGTAAAGTATTATCTTGGAATGTAAATGGACTAAACTCACCGAATAAGAGGAAAAATATTTTTCATTGGCTACTAAAACAAAAATGTGATATTGTTTGTTTGCAGGAGACCCATATTAGAAAACAGGATGTAAAATATTTAAAATCTGGAAAATTGGGCAAAGAATTTGTAGCGGCCTCCAACAAGAAAAAAAGAGGAGTGGTGTTGTATATAAAAGAGGAGCTGCAACCAAAATTTGTTATGAGAGATGTGGAAGCTAGATTTGTAGCAGTGGAATGTAATTGGAATTTAAAGAGAGTGTTGGTAGTCGGACTTTATGCACCTAACGGTGCAAAGGAAAGCTTCTTTGAGGATTTAAGGAAGCACTTAGACGATCTTGTATATGACCAGATAATTCTTGCTGGAGATTTCAATGGAGTGACAGATTTGGAACTAGACAAAAAGACTACAACAGCACAAAAGAAAAGAGGACTATTGCCAAAGCTTTTTTTTGAGTTGATTCAACAAGAGACTCTCGAAGACGTATGGAGGAGAGAATATCCTAAAACCAGACAGTTTACTTTTTATTCTGCAAGGCATCTTACATTATCAAGAATTGATATGATCTGGGCCTCAAAGGACTTAGCGTTATGGACTAAGGAGGCAGAAATAATGCCGATGGTAGGCTCAGATCACAACCCAATTATGTGGAAATTTGGAAAAAGGAGAAAAAGGAAAGCCTGGAGAATAAATGAGGACTTGTTACAGGAAAGTGAGAATATGGAAATATTGAGAAGAGAGACAAAGTTTTTTATACAATACAACGTGAATAAAGAAGTACCAACCAGTAAAGTTTGGGACGCGTATAAGGCGGTTGTAAGGGGCATACTAATGGACTTAAATGGTAGAGCAAGGAAAAAGAAAGAGGAGAAAAGACAAGAGATTGAGGAGAAAATAAAGGCCAAAGAAGTACAGTTAAAAAAGAGACCAGGGAAAAAGAAAATACATCAGGAAATCAAAATTCTTCAAGAACAGCTAACAGCAATGAGTAATAAAGAATTGGAGTGGAACCTTAAAAGACTGAATCAAAAAGCGTTTGAGGGTGCTAATAAACCTGGGAAATATTTGGCATGGCAATTGAAGAAGAAAAGGGAAAAGAAAATAATAAATAAAATCTGTGAAGAAAACAAAACGTATCTGGAGCAGACTACCATTAGTAGAGCCTTTTATAAATTCTATGCTAAGCTGTATAATAAAAAAGAAGTAAACAAAGAATCAATAGCATCATATTTGGAGAAAACCAAACTTCCAGAGATCTCGGAAGCTTGGAGAAATAAGTTGAACAGTGAAGTAACTGATGAGGAAATAAGTAAGGCAATACAATCCGCAAATCTAGGAAAGGCGCCAGGGCCAGATGGACTTACGGCAAAATTTTATAAGACAATGGCCAATGAACTGGCACCATTCCTAAAAGAGGTGATGAACGGAGTTTTTAGGGATCAAAGGATTCCAGACACTTGGAGTGAAGCGAATATATCATTGATCCCAAAAGAGGGCCAAGATCTGACTAATGTGAAAAATTACAGGCCTATATCATTACTTAACAATGATTATAAAATTTTTGCGAAGATATTGGCGGAGAGATTGAAGGGGTGGCTCTCGGAAGTCATAGAGGAAGAACAAGCAGGCTTTTTGCCAGACAGACAAATAAGAGACAACTTAAGGACAGTGATCAATGCTATTGAATACTATGACAAGCGTTGTGATAAAGAGGTTGGTTTCTTCTTTGTAGACGCTGAAAAAGCGTTTGACAATTTAAACTGGGATTTTTTGTTTGCCACTATGGAAAAGCTACAACTGGGAGAAAGATTCATCAGAGCAATTAAAGAAATTTATAGAGACCAGACTGCAGCAATTGTAGTGAATGATGAACTGACCAAGAAATTGACGATTAGTAAAGGAACAAGACAAGGTTGCCCGTTATCTCCATTGTTGTTCATTTTAGTATTGGAGATCCTGATGATACAAATACGACAAGATGAGGAGATACGAGGAATAAAAATAAAGGACTATTCATATAAGGTTAGAGCATTTGCAGATGACATAATGTTAATTGTAGAAGATCCATTGGAGAACATGCCAAAAGTGATAGATAAGATCAAGGAGTTTGGTGATTTGGCAGGTTTCTTCATTAACAAAAAGAAGTCAAAGATATTATGCAAAAACATGACTAAGCAGAAACAACAATTGTTAATGGAAACAATGGATTGTGAAGTAACTAGTAAGGTGAAATACTTGGGAGTTGAGCTGACTGCAAAAAATATAGATTTGTTCAAGAATAATTATGAAAAATTATGGACTCAGATAGAGAGAGACTTGATCAAATGGAACAGATTGAACTTGTCATGGTTGGGCAGGATTGCAGCAGTTAAGATGAATGTGTTACCAAGAGTAATGTTTTTGCTACAGACAATACCAATCATCAGAGACTCTAAACAATTTGAAAAATGGCAGAGGAAAATATCAGATTTTGTTTGGGCAGGCAAGAAGCCTCGAGTGAAAGTAAAAGTTCTACAAGATGCAAAGGAAAGAGGCGGAATGCAACTGCCCAACCTGAGATTTTATCATGATGCAATCTGCCTAGTTTGGTTAAAAGAGTGGATGACATTAAAGAATAAGAAATTATTAGCCCTAGAGGGATATAAAAAATTTTTTGGATGGCACGCATACCTATGGCATGACAAAGTAAAGGTCAACTCGATGTTCCTGCATCACTTTGTAAGGAGAAGTTTATATACAATCTGGAAGAAGTACAGAATTTATTTACAAGAAGGAACCCCCTTGTGGGTAGTTCCATACGAGGTGATAGATCCGAGAGCTGTTGATAATGAACAACAATGTTTAACATACAAAGATATAACTAAAATTGAAGTATCTAAACTTAGAATAAAGACGCAAGAGGAACTATCACCTAATTATGATTGGTTCCAGTATAGACAGATTAGAGACTTATATAACTCGGACTCTGCAAAAGGGGGAATACGAATAGAGAACTCGGAACTAGAGCAGACCCTTCTTAAAGAAGACAGGAAAAGAATATCCAAGGTATACCAAGTACTGTTGAAATGGTATACAGAGGATGAGATAGTTAAAACACAGATGGTGAAATGGGCTATAAATTTCAATAAAGAAATAACAGTGGAGGCATGGGAATACTTGTGGAAAACTACAATGAAGACAACGACATGTATTAATATTAAAGAGAACATTTACAAAATGATTTATCGTTGGTACATGACACCGAAGAAGATTGCGCTAGGGAACTTGAACACTTCTAATAAATGTTGGAAATGTAGGAAGCATGAGGGCTCCCTCTATCATATGTGGTGGTCGTGTGAGGTAGCTAGGCAGTTCTGGGGGGAAATAATAAGAGAAATGAGTGAAATTTTACAGTTTCAAATAAATAAGAACCCAGAACTCCTGCTGCTAAACTTGGGATTGGAGGGAATTCCAGCCCATCATAGGACGTTGATATTTTATATGACTGCAGCAGCTAGACTTTTGTATGCGCAGAAATGGAAAGTACAAGAAGTGCCAACTATTGAAGATTGGATCTACAAATTGCTGTATATGGCCGAAATGGACAAGATGACAAGAAAACTGAGAGATCTGGACTCAGGGCAGTTTAACACAGATTGGGAGAAGCTGAAACAATATCTGGAGAAGAAGTGGGAGGTGGGAGGAAAACTGTGGCAGTTTGAGAACTACTGAAGTACAATAAAAGTATAAAAGAGAGGGGCGACTTTACCGGGGGAGGAAGGAAATGTGAATTTATAAGCAGTTAGATTAATTGATTGAGATATACATAGATATGCAAAGGTTAATTGATAGAATATTAATAGAGAATAATTAATGGTTTAAACATGAGGATTGAGTAATTAACAATATTTTCTTTTTTTGATAAGGTTTATATGCACCAAACTGAATGTATAGAAGAGTTAAATCGACTGATTATGTGATGAGTTATATAGAAATACCATAAAAAGAAAAAATGGGTAATATATAGAGAACAAATCAAATTGCTTGATTTAAATGTGGGAAATTTTTATGGTTTATGATATATAGAAATATTCAAAACTGGAAAATGGGATAAATTGTTTATCTAAAGAAGTATAGTTTGGATGTATAATAAGTAAAAGAGTTAAAGATGTACTGCTTAATATAATGAAGAATATATATTTGTTTTAGACAGAGGAAGTTAATAGAAGTAAGGGAAAAGGGACAGAGGGTGGGAAAGCTGTTGGAAGTCAACAAAAGGGGGGGAAAGGGAGGGGGTTAGAAACGAAAAATTAGGGGAAAATTGAATGTAATGTAAAAATATTAATGTTCTAATCCAATAAAAATTTTTTTTTTAAAAAAAAAGAAATGTTTGGACTCAGCAGCAATATTAGAAAGTTCTTGTCAGCAACAATAAGAAAATGGTGGACAACATTGACCATGAATGGAGTGGAAATAGAATGTGCCAGTATTAGATGTGGAATATTTCAAGGTGATTAACTGTCACCTCTGTTGACTGTTACTGCTATCAAACCACTAACAAAGAGACTGAATAAAACACCTTGCAGATATGAAACATCAAAGGGAACAGGAAATATATCTCATTTGCTATATATGGATGACCTTAAATTATACAGAAAATTTGGAGAGGCAATCAAATTTCTGGTTTATACAGTTTAAACATTTAGCCAAGATATAGCTATGGAGTTTAGAATTGAAAAATGTGCAATACTGTCAATAAAACAAGGGAAGATTACTGAATCAGGTTTTTGGATGGAAACAGAAACAAAAGTTTAGACTCAAGAAAACTTCAAAAACTTGAGTATATTGCAAGCTAATGATAGTCTACAAACAGTAGTGAAAATGAAGCCTTGTGCTGAATACATTAAAAAGGTTTGAAAAATACTCAAATCAGAACTTAACAGTTGAAATATTATTTGTGCTATAAACACCTGAGCCATCCCAGTGATTTGATACTCTGCTGGATTGGACACAAGTCAAATTGAATTAATAAGATGGTAAAATGAGGAAAATAATGACATCCAATCATGCCCTACATCCTTTTTTTAAAATATATTTTTTAATTTTATTAAAACAAAAGGGGAGTATAGAAAAGAAGGGGGGGAAGGAAAGAGGGACAAGCAAGGCAAATATAAAGCAATGTGCTGCCAGGATTGCTAAAATACAGAGTACAAAAATTATAATCTTTATAGATATTAATTGGAATAATAATTAAGACTAGTATATCTTTTTCCAAATAAACAACACATGCAAAATTCAAAGCTATTTCTACTCATTCTTTTAGTAATAAAAAAGAAATATAGAGTAGAATAAAAAACTCATTTTTTTCATTGTTGCTCCTTCTTACTCTTTCCTTTTATTAACAATAGCAATTATTAACAATAACAATGTGACTGGTTATCTTAACCTTAAAGTGTATTAAGATAAAATACTATTAAAGATTCTGACCTATTTTCTACTCCTTATCTTAAAAAAATGGGAAAAAATCCTCCCCCCCTCCTATATTTATCATTACCTTTTACTTATACTAAACTTAACAATAACAATGTAAACTTTTTGCCAATATTTCAATATTATCTACCATACAGTCTATTCTACCAATTATCTTTATATAGTATAATCTTTAGATTTGGGGTTTATAGCTCTCCAGGCGTCCACTAGATGTAACATTTCCATGTAGTAAAAAACATACTTGGATAGTTTTCCTCCTCTTGTTTTTTTCGATCAATCCTTCTTTAAATCCAGTACTCCATTCATATCCCTGCAAATAATAATTTCTCCTTCTTGGAAGTCCAGCAATTTTTCAATGAAATTCTCATAAAATTTTTCTTTTGCATTATTTGGTGCATAAAATGTAGCTAGGGTACTAATTCAACAATATATATCTTCCTTCCCAGTCTGTCAATTCCTCAACAACATTAACTTCTTGATTCCTCACACAGACTACCACTTCTTTTTTTCTTGTCGTCTTCTGCTGATGTGTAGACTTTATCTAATTTTTTATTTTTTAGAATGTGCTCATGAATTCTTTTTTTTATGGGTTTCTTGAATACATATAATGTCCACTTTCTGTTTCCTTAGCAAATTGAATATTTTAGATCTTTTGGGGGTGAATTTAAGCTGTTAGTATTTACTGACAGGATACTGAAATTTCCCATTTTGTTAAAATGCTGCTGCTTGATTCAATTTTTCTTCCTCACTTTCTAATGTTGTTTCAAATGAGTTTTCAGCTGCCAGTTCTTCAAACAGTTGTTTAGCTTGCTCAATTGTTAATATCAGTCTTTTCCCCTTTGGTAGAAGGATGTCAAGAACAAATGGAATTCTCCAGTGGTATCTTATCTCTTTCTTTTGTAGAATTTCTCTTAGGAAATCAAATTCTTTTCTACAGGCTTTGTGGGAGATCCTGAAAAATTTGTACTTCTATCTCAGATACTTTAAGTGGATTCTTTCTCTGTTTCTTCAATATAAAGTCTCTAGTTTTCTTGTGTGTAAATTTTACTGATATGTCATATGGTTTTTTGATCCTGGCCGCAAATCTTGAATTAATCCTATATATTTGATCTATATCTGGGAAATTTCCCTCGATTATAAAATGGTCCTGTAATAACACTCTGAATTGAGACTGTTAAAAATATATATATAAAGATCTTGAACAGTGTCAAGAAGTCTTAACCCAGCAATTGGAATTACCAGATCAAAAAAATAGAAACTTTGGAAGTACAAAGTAGAAATTCTAATCTATGATTTCAGTTTATCTCAAAAGATTTTGGAAAGAAAGATTTGGAAGAAGAATTCAGAGTGTTATTAATAACAATTGATTTATATACTGCCCTTCTGGACAATTTAACATCTACTCAGAGCAGTTTACAAAGTATGTTATTATTATCTCACAACAATCATCCTGTGAGGTGAGTAAGACTAGTGAACTCGCCCCGCCCCCCAGCTAAGTTGCTTAAAAATCAGGGGTCATTCCATGCCAGGATATGGTCAGAAAGGTAAAGCAAATCAGTGATCACAAGGAACAAGCAGTCATAATCACACAGCCATGGCTTCTATCTGGTAATCAGTAGCAAAAAACCCCCACATTTGTCAGAGAGCACTCTGCATCTGCTATGTCTCCGATATTATTTGAGATTTAGAGAATTACCTAACTTTGCATATCCAAGTGGGTCTTTTGCTTGTGTTCCTCAAAGAAGCATCTTCCCATGTGGAGTTTACAGACCAGTTCTGAAACTGAGAGGACTTCCAAAAGTATGAGATCCTGCTAGTTAAAAAAACAATTAAAAAAACAGCCTTGTTGGGCATGCCCCAAACATTTGGATTGTGTTTGTCATGTCCCTTATATTGATTGCTATGATTAGTGCTTGCTTGAAGAACAGGTGCTTACACAAAGAGTGTTTTCAAGTTCATTCAGCACATGACCCCTGTGAATACAGCTTGTGTTAATCTCCCTCTGGTGGGCTTGCTGAATCCTATATTCTTCATAGGCAATAGTATAATGTTTCTGGTTCTGCAAATGAAGCCTAACAGAAGGAAAAATGGCCTAAAACAAATGTACTGTGTTCAGCAGCTCTACATCTTGTACAGCAGTCTCTAAGTCTTGTTCTAGAACTAACAGGTCACATGCTGTTAGGCAGAGAGTGTTTGGGAGGTGGAGCCTGGAGAAGGCGAAGCATCATTGGGCTTCCAGAAGTGACACCATGATGACTGTGTGCTCTAAGAATTCCTCAATCTCTATGGTAAAGACTAGAGATTTGGGGAAGTTCCGGTACTCACCTGGAAGTGACATCACAGCTTCTGTGACTTCAGCCCTTCCCATTTATTCTCTCACTGCTCCATTGAGAGAATGCAGGGGATGGAGCACAGAGGCAGGAGGCTGCCCATCATACGTGGACAACTAGTAAATCCAATGTTAGGGCAAGTCCACAAACTACCAGTTTCCCAGCACTGTTAAATATAACAGACAGTCTCTAAATTATACAATCACTATAAAATAGAATCTTCATAGTACAAATACCAAAATGTGAAATCCCACATATTATTCCATGTAGATTTTTTCCTTTATTGGTTCTTCCCACCATTCTGGTTGTTGTGATAAGGAACCAAAATGAGAGCACAGGCAGCTTCCACATGGACAGGTTCTACTAAGATCCATAGAGATTAGATATGCTGCATTGGCTTTCTCATTAGTCACGCTGTTAAGGCATATGTTTGCATTGTACCTCTAACATTTACAGTAGATAAAATGTAAATAAGAAAAAGTGAGTAAACTTGCAACATCGTTGAATTGTTTTGTCTCATACTGTGAACTGATAGGAGAAATCTTAGCATATGTACTTGATTTGAAACAGCATTATATATGATAAAATATACATCTTTAGCATAATGTGAGGACTGTTTCAGACATGTCTGTGTTTGGAGCGATTTCATGTTTTAGGTCTTTGAATTAAAAGGCTCCCTTGATATTCTCGTCATGACTGTTTTTCTGCAGGCATAAGCACTGTGCAAACAAATTATAATTCAGGGTTACTTTTTAAAAGAAAATATTATCCTGCAATTCAGTGTTGGTCAGATCTGCTACGCAATTCATTTGAGACTAATTTGTCACTACTATTAATGCTTATTTTTCATTATTATTTGAGATTATTCTCAATGCTCATTTGCTTTCCTCATAGTATCAGCAATAATTTTGGCTTGATTCTTTGGTAAATGAGGTATTTGTATCCCCAAAAGTTTGGAAGAACAAACACAGCATCTGTTTCTTAAAAATGAGAGAACTAAAAGGAAGCGAATCACTTAGGATAATGAGGGACTCTGAGCACATTTCTGTAGGTCACACAGTAGTTGAGTAAACAAGCTTACATGCAGTAATACAATGAGTAGCAAAATCCATGAATAATTCTTTCATGGTTGCATATCAGTGAAGTCCTTTTGTTTCCATGGATTCCATAGAGCCATGCCTAGGATGTTTTTAAAGTTTCAAGAAAAGTTTTGTTTTTATGATTTTTGTATTTGCATTTATTCTATTCTTATCTGAGTTTTGCATAGGAATATTTTGTAAGCAAACAAGGGAATCCACCCGGATAGTAGAAAACCAAACAAACAAACAATTCCGGGAATATGTATATATCTAACAATTTTTTATATTTTTATAGTGCAAAGTGCAAAGTGCAAAATATAGTGCATGATTATATATACAATAATAAATATACAATAAATACAATAAAATATTGATCTCTCTGTCCCAACATGCAATAAATATGGTAAAAATACAGAATTTGATACTAATGGTTATGAAGTATATTTTTCAAAGGAACAATGTCCATGAATTAATTAAGATGAAAATGTAGCAGCATGCAGGTTTCCTCAGATAGAGCTCCAATGTAGACGTGTGGGAGGCATGAGATGGCAAGCTCCAGTCCAAACTGCAAATAAGTCCAAAAGTGCCGACGGGATTATGCGTGCATATTTATACAATTCCCGTTTCGTATAACATACTTCTTCATGGGCACAATAAATATGGACTGTGAACAAAAGTTAAACGTAGTCAATTTATAATTCAACATACATAACAAAACTCTGTACATACATTCCATCTACTCACCAGCCCCCACTTCACCGGTAGCTCCAATATTGCTGCTTATACCATTCTGATTCCATTCAATTTCAAAAAGCATGAATTGACAGACAGAAATCATGCATAGGAAAGGACTCTCTTAACCACAAACCAGTAATTGAATGATTGGCCAAATTACAATGAAACAAGCAACAATTAGATTGCAGCACAGACCTCAACACCACTTAAGTCCTGTTCCGATTTTAAAGAGACAAGTAATATTAATTACACATTCAACAAGACAATGCAGTCTATATCCCCCAAATGGGTAAGGCAACGCTGGGCATCCATTAACCCAAAAAACATGAGTAATCCACTTCACTATTGAGTCCTCCTGGTGCCAAACTCCGTACTTTAAAGATCCACCTAGACTCTAATTGCAACAATTTCCTGGGGCCATCCTGAACACCCTCCCGAATCATATCAATAACTGTTACCTTCAGATCTCTTGGGTTATGCTGAAAACTCAAAAAATGTTGGACCAATGGTGCCTCTCTTACCTGATTACGGATTCTCGATATATGTTCCTGCACTCTAGTTTTGAGTGGACGTGACGTGCTGCCAACATAAATTAAAGGGCACCCGCAGCAAATCGCATATATCACATTGGGAGTCCGACATGTACTGAATCCACCTGGAGCTCCAGGTGGATTCAGTACATGTCGGACTCCCAATGTGATATATGCGATTTGCTGCGGGTGCCCTTTAATTTATGTTGGCAGCACGTCACGTCCACTCAAAACTAGAGTGCAGGAACATATATCGAGAATCCGTAATCAGGTAAGAGAGGCACCATTGGTCCAACATTTTTTGAGTTTTCAGCATAACCCAAGAGATCTGAAGGTAACAGTTATTGATATGATTCGGGAGGGTGTTCAGGATGGCCCCAGGAAATTGTTGCAATTAGAGTCTAGGTGGATCTTTAAAGTACGGAGTTTGGCACCAGGAGGACTCAATAGTGAAGTGGATTACTCATGTTTTTTGGGTTAATGGATGCCCAGCGTTGCCTTACCCATTTGGGGGATATAGACTGCATTGTCTTGTTGAATGTGTAATTAATATTACTTGTCTCTTTAAAATCGGAACAGGACTTAAGTGGTGTTGAGGTCTGTGCTGCAATCTAATTGTTGCTTGTTTCATTGTAATTTGGCCAATCATTCAATTACTGGTTTGTGGTTAAGAGAGTCCTTTCCTATGCATGATTTCTGTCTGTCAATTCATGCTTTTTGAAATTGAATGGAATCAGAATGGTATAAGCAGCAATATTGGAGCTACCGGTGAAGTGGGGGCTGGTGAGTAGATGGAATGTATGTACAGAGTTTTGTTATGTATGTTGAATTATAAATTGACTACGTTTAACTTTTGTTCACAGTCCATATTTATTGTGCCCATGAAGAAGTATGTTATACGAAACGGGAATTGTATAAATATGCACGCATAATCCCGTCGGCACTTTTGGACTTATTTGCAGTTTGGACTGGAGCTTGCCATCTCATGCCTCCCACACGTCTACATTGGAGCTCTATCTGAGGAAACCTGCATGCTGCTACATTTTCATCTTAATTAATTCATGGACATTGTTCCTTTGAAAAATATACTTCATAACCATTAGTATCAAATTCTGTATTTTTACCATATTTATTGCATGTTGGGACAGAGAGATCAATATTTTATTGTATTTATTGTATATTTATTATTGTATATATAATCATGCACTATATTTTGCACTTTGCACTTTGCACTATAAAAATATAAAAAATTGTTAGATATATACATATTCCCGGAATTGTTTGTTTGTTAGGAATATTTTGTGGCTGTACAAATTATTAGTCCTGCGATGTTGAATTTATGGAGAAAGCTCGATGCTGAGAATTCAAAAAGCTAGTTTGGGATATTGGCTGCTTGCATTTTTAATATTTAAAATCTTGTGTGATAACCTGAAGGGGAGATTTGCTTTCTGGTTAAGGAGCTTGGAACCCTCCTAAAACAAGGGAGGGAAAGGATTAATTCCAGCCACTAGTTGGATTATTTATTTTAAATTAGGGTTGCCAGTCCCCTGCTGGGGACGGGGGATCACCTGCTCCTATCCTCCACTATGCCAACTCTGTTCCCTGGCCAGCAGAGGGGGAACGCGCCTCCTGGGCACACTCATGGGCAGCACAACGTGGTCCCACGGGTCACTGTGGAGCACAGGAGTGCTCCCGCCCACCATAGTGGCCTGATTCGGCTCCCCTGCAGAGTGTGGAAGTGCTCCCAGGGTGGGACATGGCCCATACGATAGTGTCACTTCCTGGAAGTGACATCATCATGCAGGCTGGGACACAGACAACAAAAGGTAGGTACTGGTCCTCCAACCTCCTGCCCCGGGGAGTTAGGGGACCTGGCAATCTTATTTTAAATGGATTAATTTATTTTAATCAGGTTATGTGTTTCTGGCTGCACTTAACTGCTTTTGCAGACCCAGACTGCCCACCTAGGAGTGAAGGTTAACCTCTTCTTCTTCTTCTTCTTCTTCTTCTTCTTCTTCTTCTTCTTCTTCTTCTTTTTTTGACACATCTGGGCTGCAACATCTCTGAGCATGGGCTAAACTGAAAAGGAAAACATAGTGATGCTTACTTACTGACTTACTGGGATTTACATTATTTCAAATATAACTAAAGATATTTAGCTGATTATAAAAAGAGTGAGGATTCTGGAGGTAGAATACAGATCTAATCTGAGAGTCTATAAGGACTCAGGCAAAAAACCCACAAAGGCAAACTGAAATAAAACATAAACATCACTAGCTAGTTACAGTTCCCAGCTATCAAATACCTTATTAATGGGATGGTGAGCCCAGAGATCCAGCCCTCTTTGCTCCTGTATTGATGGTCAGGAATGGAACAAAGAGCAGTGCTCTTGGCATCTCCACCAGGGATGTGTGTTAACTACAGTCTGAATTTATACCCCTAAAATACTTTATTGATATTTTTGTGGTACTTTTGGTGTCCAGAGCATTGGATTCTTAATGCTGGTTTTTGGGCCCTGAATATTTCAAGAAATATTCATGAATATAGGGGAATATCCAGGACTGACATTGTAAGGCTTTCAGGACTGTTTTTCTTGTATTTAACAGGTTTCCTGGACAACAAGAGGGAGGGGAAGGGAGGCAGCTTTCCCAGGCAGTGGGACCGCATGTTAAGGGGAGTGCTAGAATCCATGTTAAGGGGAGTGCTGCCCAATCAGTATGCTTCTTTTATAACCCTTCACAGCTCTTTGAGCATAGGCAAAGAAGATAAAAAGTGGACCTGCCTGCAGCATGACTTAATTTCAGGGTAAGATTTTTGGAGTGGCTTCACTTGTCTGTCCATGTCTTGGATGAATGCTGCTGCCTGCGTGGGAGGAACTTTTTCCAGTTCTGTGCCAGGACTGGCTTGCACTTTGTTTTGAAATATTATATAAAATACTATTATGTTTTTCTGTGTTTTTTGTTTTTGCCTGAGGGGTTGTAGTTGGGAGGGAGAGAGACTTTGTTTTCTTCCTGATTCTTTTAAAAAATATTTATCCTTTGTTTTGTTTTGTGCTTTTTAAAAAGAAGTTTATATGGCTTGTGTTGTTTTGTTGGGTTTTAGAATTTTTAAGTACTTGCATTTAAATTTTTTAAGTATTCATGTTTCCAAGTGTTTGTGGTTCCAAGTTGTTACTGTTTTTAAAAGTTTATGTTTTGGCATTCTTCTGGTTCTGGTTTTACAGTTGTTCTGTATCTTTCTGTATTGTGCTTTGAGGGGCAGTGGATTCATGAAATTTTCAGTTGTTCCAATTGGTTTGCAAAAAATTAATTGTTGCAACATGTTCTGATGGAAATTTCTGGTTAGTTTTTAATAACACTGTAGGTAAAGGTTTTGATAATTTCCCCCCAAAATATGCAAGTGTTTTTTAAAATAATAATAATAATTGGAGTTTAGAAGTTACTTTTTTAAAAAAAAGTTTTGGCCAATCTGAGCTTCAAAACAATTGAAGCCAAGAGATTTAGGGTTTAGGCTGACCTTTTAGTCTTCAGAAAAAAATGAAGTCAGGTTTTCAAAAACGCTAAAGATTATCCCCCAGGGTCCCTCCCCACTCACCTCCTATTGCTTTTTCTGTTCTCCTGTACCACTTTACTCAAGCTTACATCAGGGGAGGGACCCTGGGAGAAAAGCTAAACAGAGGAGTAGTAGGCGAGGGGGAGGGATGCAGCTTTTCACCCACCTGTGTGGAGGTCTGTCCAGCAGTTCTCCACCACTTTCTCCTCTGGCTAGTATGGTGTAATGAAGAGGTTTTGCAAGGCCCTCTTCATTGACTTCCATTATGTCCCCTGCAGGGCATTGTGCTCTGCAGACAAGCAACTCCTGGTGGTCCCTGGCCCAAAGGACATCGTCTGACCTCAACCAGGGCCATGGCTTTTTCTGTCCTGGCCCGGGTGGAACGCTCTCCCACTGGAGATCCGGGCTCTGCGGGACCTGTTACAATTCCGCAGGGCCTATAAAATGGAGATGTTCCACCAGGCCTTTGGCTGAGGGCCAGTGGGTGTCCCCTTTCTTCCACCTAAGACCACCACTTTTTCTGGGACTACCCTTGGCCATGTGCTATGCCCATATATGTGCCCATATATGAACTCCCAACTATTTATTTAAATGGCCCGTGCCTGGACTATTTCAATTGATTGTCTTAAGATTACTATTGATTTTATAGTTTTATGGTTAATTCACTGTATTTTATGAATGTTGTTAGCCACCCTGAACCCATTTGTGGGAAGGGTGGGGTATAAACCAAATCAAATAAATAAAATAAATAAATTGAACCTGAAGCTGGAACACCACCTGCAGAACTGCCATAATATCACTGGTCCCTTCTCATGCAGTGTGAAGGTTACCCATCTTCTGTGTCAGAAGGAGGTGCTGACAAACATGCCAGATCAGCAACATCAGAACTTGAGTGTCTGGTAGAGCAGAAGAGGGCCCTGGATAAGATGGCTTTAGAGGTCAACATTATGCAGGATGAGAGACTGTTTAGCAGCAAGGAGTGGCTGACTCTCTCCTGAACAGTGGAGGTCGTTAAGCCCTTTAAGGAGTTTACCAAGGTGCTCTCATCTGACACCAAGCTGGGTCTTGTCATTCCCTTGATTTGATGCTTCAGAGCAAAATGGCTGCTTTCCTTTACCCAGGCACAGGATTGTTCCAGCAGTGTGTGTGCTGGTGTAGAGCTGCAGAGGTTCATCAGTTCTTACCTGGAACCTCTCACCAAGCAGAAGGTCTACATGTTGGCAACCATGTATGACCCATGCATCAAGTGCAGCCTCACCCTGTGTGCTGGCCAACTAATTCACTGGAGAAACAAGCTTTCTTAGCAGGTGTGGCATTTGCAAGCCAAGAAGGACCACCAAGAGAGGAGATAGAAAGCAGCTCTGTTGCTCCCCACCCACCACCCACCTCCCCTTCTGGGAAGAAACAGCAAGAGTCAGTTTGACTGGCACTATATAAAAGCTGCATTTCATATTGTGTTAAAAAAAACTTTTAAAAAACTCAACTGAGCCTGGGTTACTGTGCAGTCTGGGTGGTTGTTGTTGGGGCATGATTCTGGGCATGATTCTGTGAAGAAAACAAGTATGGTGCCAAAAATGATGTATTTGCCACTCTCATAAAGCAAAAAATACACAAATGTCATTTGAATAAAAGATGTTTGATGAAGTACCTCAATTAAAGCAAGCAGAAACCATGGACGCACCTAAAATGAAGCTCATATTCTGCCAGTTGAGTCCTTCCAAGAATTACTGAGTACACATATTTGGTCAGTGTCGGCACTCTGTGTCAGACATAAAACAGTGACACATGAGTTGTATGGTCTCATCAATGCCTGTGTGCTGTGCAATTAGGATCAAGACTGTAGTGTTCGTGTAAAAGTGTACCATCTTCCCTACCTGAAACAGTCTCAGCGAGGGGGTGCTTCTTGTGGAAAACCAAATGTTCCCTGGAATACTTATGAGTTTCCCCAAGAGGCACAATAGCACCCCCTTGGGACTGTTATATGCTGGGGAAATGATATACAGAAAGGCCTCTTCTCTGTGTACAACATGGCCCTGATCCTAATCAGGCGCCACACATGCAGGAATTGAGGAGATGTGTGACTGTTTTATGTCTGACACAGGATAGGACACAGACCCAACATTTGTACTCCGTAATGTTTGAGAGACCCAACAATTTCAGTACTAATCATGACTATATCATTTCTTCCAAAGCTCATAAAACATATTTGGATCACATATGTATATTTATGAGAACACCTTTGTTTTGATATGGCTGAATGCCAAAATTAAAAGGGAGTTTGATATAGTAAATGGCTGCCGGTCAGCATCTTCACATCTTAATACAGGAATGCCAGAGGAGGTGAACTTTGTACTGCTGTTATTGCTGATGTATAGCAAACTAGATGCTGGCGGGTGGGTGCCGTTTGTTGGCATGCTGCTGTTTTTATATATACATAAATCTTAATGATGTAATTCCATTTCTCAATTAACTAAATTGAATACTTGGCATGTTAAACTGTCAGAAGAAAGAAGTTTTCAAGACTTTTGTGACTTGTACTTATGAAAAGAACATATTGTGATGGGTATAGCTAGAACTATAGGAGAACAGTTGCTGGATTTGACCAAGAAAGTCATTCAAATGCCTTTGCACACAGAAACAGGGCTAGTCTGGCCCCATAGCTAAACATGCCACCAAGGGAATTTAGAGGCCTAGAACAGAACAACCTCAGGCGGGGCAGAAACGGAGGAATAGCACAGTTGTATGCCTTTGTGTAGGTTAGAAGAGCCATCTAATATATATCAATATATACAATGTATTAAGGCCCAGGAAAACATCTGAGAATGACAAGAGCATCTTACTTCACAGAAGTTGGAGATATTACCCAAGGGCAGATGAAGGGCCAAAAGATATTCATATGCATGAGAAACTTGTAATCACTAATTTTACATAGACTTTGTTAAGATAAAAGGTAGCAAGAATGAACTAACATTTTTTTTATATTTTAAGAAGATGTTTCAAATATGAATAACTTTATCTGGTATTTGAAGCTGTAAGATAATTATTTAGCCAAGAAGTGAGACAGTGGGTTATGTTAGGAGATGGTTCTGAAAACCTACAAATATGAGAAGCTGAACTGATCAGGAGCTTCTTCCTAGAAGGGACTCCTTGCCTGTGACCTGTGTATGTTTAGGTAAAATACCTTTTTGGACTTATGTAATTGTTCTCCTTTACTGATCTATGTAGTTGTTACAGTGGATGGTATGATTTTCTGTTGATTTAGCCAATATTAAGAATGCTGAATAGTCATGTTTTATTAATAAAGGCGTAGAATGGAAGCTGTAATAGTATTACTTGTGTATTATAACCCAGTAATAAACCTAAACATTATTTGTGGTATACCTCTTGCCAGGAGTTAAATGATCTGATAGAAGAGAGCTAACTAGATTCTCAGTTGGAAGGCATGTCTTGGCTGATCCTTCGGCATCCTGACCACATCCTATCACTTTAGGCTGCAGCTCACATGGTAATCACAGAGATACACAAAGATGAATAAGGGCACCAGAGGTCTTGTTTCATTGTCATAAACCTTTATATTCAGAGCCAGGCTTGGGGGCTGGTCACACTGGACTGGGCAGCAGGATTTTGTGACACTAACAATGCAATCCTAAGAAGAGTACTTTTCCTGATTTCAGCTTAGGCTGCTTTGAGTTGGATGGTTGATAGTAATTTCCCCATTAAATGGCTTGGACCAGTTTTTATTGAAATAGGGTGAAATTATGTGGTGACAAGCTAAAATTTTTCTAAAATCTCTCATCTGACAGCAGCTTCTGGTAAGAGTGGGGTTGGGGCACAGTGAATAATTGCATCCTATAAAGATTAAACACAGATGCTCCAAATAATGACAGTTGCAACAGTCAATTCATCTAGCAGAACGAACTGTGAAAGGTTTCCCCCACACCTTTAGTTTGGCCCATCTGACCAGGTGACTGGATTGATCCCATTTTTTGTTGGAAGCTAAGTAAATGGCGTGATGGAGTACCCGTGTTCAAATAGTTTATTCATTGAGACTGGAGATGTGCACCTGAAAAAGAATGGTATTGCCTGATGTTGTAAATCTATTACAACAGCTTACTGCCATGTAACTGAGTTGCAGGTCATTCAATTTCATTGTGTTGATAATGCAGTTCTGTGTAGTCTAACTGATTTCAATAGGCTTAGATTGTGAAAATATGGGTATGTAAGTATTTCAGTATCTAGGGCCACAGTATGACATATGTTCAGTATTACTTGCAAAATCGGTGTTAAAATGCATTTGAGAAGTTAAAGTGACTAATCCAAAAAATGCATAATGCAATAATGACTAATTATTATTCTTGCTTGGTCTAAATAATATTTCAATTATATGCCAGACATTGGTTATCAGATGTTATGTAGACAGTGTATTGCCCACTGACCAGAAGGATTGATGATTGTGGCCCTTCTTTGATTGTTGCCATTATAATGTATCTGTTTCAAGAGGTCTCCTACAAAATGACATACAAAGAGGTTAGGACCAAATGGGAGGTCTAGATTCTGCTCTTATCCTTGTTGCTAAAGCCAAGTTGTCTTTTACAAATGTGCATACTTCACACAATAACAACAGTTATTTTTTATGTTGTCTTATAAAACACAAACATAGTATAAGATGATTTATAGCCACAGAGATGTTAAGAATTTGATGGTTTTAAACTAGTTTTGCTTTAAACCCTTCATTATTTACCCTGTTCAGCTCAGTGAATTGATCAGTCATCTTTCATGAGTAGAGGTACATGTCTCCTGGCTGGGGCTAGGGGTAGTATTTGCCAGTGTCTTCCATGTCCTGTTCCATATTTTCCCTCCTTTCAGGAGACCCAGTTTGCATCTGACGAACAGAACTGTGGTTCTCGAAAGCTTATGCTACGGTAAAGTTGGTTAGTCTTAAAGGTGCTACTGGACTCTTTTCTATTTTGCTGCTACAGACGGCAAACTCCTCTGGATCTATGACCAGTTTGGAGAGTTCGGCAGGCTGCAGCAGGAAGGATGCATTCTGTGGGCTTTGCTCAACTTGCAGTTCTTCATCTGGAATATATGCATTATTCTCCCCGCCCCATCACAGTACCCAAATATTTGGAGGTATAATGGGAGAAAGCAAATTCACTTGTACTTCTTTTTCCACCAGTTCATTAGAATATCTAAAGCCACAGTTGTCATTTCCTCTGCCCAATGGACAGGGTTTTTTTTCCACTGGAACATGAAATGGATGCAAAAGTTTTATCTGATTTGTTTATTTGTTTCATCAGTGAGGCAGAACATAAAGATATTTTTCAGCTGAGAAATGTCTTTGAGTCTCTGTCACCATGAATATAAAGAAATATTCCTTGCAGGGATATCTGATCTCCTGCTCTTTGACTTCTATATTATGAGCCCTATGTGAGAACTTGAATCTGGAGGTTTGTGTTTGGAGAAGAATGAATCATCTTAGCAGGAAAGGAAAAATGTGTATAAAGCAAGACTAAGATTAGCATTTTGTTCAAGCAGATAAATGTTTTGGAAGGGTGAGAATCACTACTTCATTTCCACAGTGTCTGCACCTTGCCATTTGATGTGTTGGACAAATGCTAATCTGGGATAACCAGGCTGGTAAGGTATTCAAATAATTAATTATGACTGAAGTAGTTGCTATGTCACTAATAATGGAACTTGAAAGGACTTCTAAAAATCAAAAAAGTAGCTTTTATAAGCATAATGTCATTCCTTCTGTTTTCCTAACACAGAGTAATTGAGAATATGAAAATGTATTAATAGTGATTTTAAAAGTGTTATAAACTGTAACTACATATTCAATTCTTCTAGAAAACCTAGAATTATTAATTTTCAGACTAATTACACATTTTATTTTATTTTATTTTATTTTATTTTATTTTATTTTATTTTATTTTATTTTATAGGTATCAGTTTGGAAAGTGGGCAAAGATATCCTGAAAATACTGTTGTGATTATGAAAACTTAAATATAATAATGCATATTTGTTAGCTTGCCTTTTCTCTTTTGTATTTATAAGAAGATGCTGTTTGGCAATTATTCTTATTGTAAAGCAAAGCGATTGAAGCCACAGGTACCCTGTATGTAATTTAATAGTAAATAAATAGGATAATAAAACATTTTATTCCCATTACCGTATCTGAAAATCTAGGTGATTATATTAAGAATTCCACATTGAACTATTTAAAATATTAACAATCCTAAGAAGATGCATATGTTTTGCTTACTTTGAACACTCTGTTATGAACACCAAAATGAGATTTTTAGTATTTATGACATATCTGAAGTTATGAAAGCAAAATAATAAGCATGACAGTGAGGCATGAGAAAACAAACAAGATCTGTGGCAAGTTTTAAACTTTTACTCTTGATCTAGAGAAAGGATGATATAAGGACCATGGAAGCATCACTAATATTCTGACCTTAGGAAACTTTATTCCCAGAGTTGGTGAAATAGCCATGTGGGTTGGGAGGCTGCAGTGGGAAGGGAAATGGAGTAAAACTGCTTCCTTCTTTCTCTTCGGTCAGCCCAATTCAGTTCAAAGAAAGTTGCAGCACTGTGCCCATTCTCTACTGCAGCATCCTTATCCACATGCCAGTTTTCCAAGGGGGAGGGGGGGGAGAAAGCTATAGTATTGGTGACTGTCAGTGCCTGTCACTGATGTATTGCAGGATCTAACCCAAAGCAAAGTTTTGGATTATTTTTATATGTAATTGGGTGGAAAATTATACACAGAATTTAGCAACAAGTTAAACTGAAAGCTAGAGCTTCTGAAGATTCTTTCTGATTTCATTAATATTTGTAGAAGTTCTGAATATATACCTTAGTTTTTAATTTGTTAAAGGTATAGGCTTGTTGATTCTGAGCTGAAAAATTCCTGGAAATTTGGGGGGTGGAGCCTGGAGAGAAAACAGGGCACCAAAGGTAATAATTTATTGCCCCCCTAGTCGGAATGAAGAGACAGACAACGTTGTTGGATCTAAGGGCCACTTTATTAAATTAACCTCAACATGAACATTAACCAAAATTGTGGCAAGGGTAAAAGCAGTACAAGTCAAGACACGTGGTCACACGTAGACCTCCACCTTGACCTGTTTGGGCGAGCCCCGAAGCCCCAGGTGCGAGCCATCCCAGGGGATGGTTAAGACCTGGTCAGCCAGGCAATTGGTTTCCCCCTTCCAGACTCCTAAGCCTCAGCCGTACAGCAGTGAGGGAAGGACTTGCACATGGGGTTCCCCCAGGCAGTCTGCCCACACGCGCTGGCAGCCGTCACAAGCAGTACCAGCCGCTCCTAGCAGACCCCTCTTCCCCACCAATAGGGAAGTTGTTAAAGGTATAAGCTTGTCGATTCTGAGCTGAAAAATTCCTGGAAATGTGTGTGGGGGGGGGGGGGGCGTGGAGCCTGAAGAGGAAACAGGGCACCAAAGGTAATAATTTATTGGCACTATAGAAAAAGTAAAAAAAGTGAACAGAAAGTGGGACTGTTTTTTAATGTTGCCACTTTCCCCTTTCCTCCTTCCCTTAGCAGCAATTTCTTGCCATTTGCACCTGCTGACGCTCACCTTCTTCATGATCTATTGTGATGTGTGTGTGTAGTGTAACTTGGTGGGTTTATAGTTTAGAGGGAGGCCCATGTTCTGTGCAATTTTGGTGCTGTTCAGTGCAAAAACAGCTGCCCCAAAGAGCCTGGAATTCTGTATTACAAAGAATAGGGCTGAAACTCATGATAATGAAAAACAAACAAACTGATCAGATCAGAGTTAGCAGTGCTCCAGCTAGGGGGAAAAAATCAGTAATGCTGCTAAATTGGTTTGGAACTCCCAGATCCAAAACTGAAATGGAATTTTCAGTGCACACCACTAGTTCTGACACTGGCTTAGCTTCTTCACAGTTGTATAATATGTACTTTTAATACCATACCTTGAGACCTTGCCTGTCTCATTGAATGAAAAAAAAAGGGGACCACTGTTTATGGCAATGATACTGAGCCGTATGCGGCTTTTTGACATGCCACCTGTGGCTGTTCTGAGCACTTTCCCCCAATGTGACACCTGCCCTACGTTCCAGGAAAGAGGGCAAGGCCGTTGCCTAGTAATGCTTGTGGTTGGCTTTTGCCTGAGCTCCTGTGCCTCATGCCAGGGAGAGAGAGAAGTCAGCAAGGGAAGTAAAGTGTGCTCAGGCTTCCTACCAGCAGTGTATTGCACCCTTTACTTTACTCTGGCTTGTTGATCTCCCTGTAACATGAAGGAAAGTAGCTTTGGCCATCTTGCTCTCACCTGAACTGTGAGCTTCATACCAGAGAGAAAGAGAAAGAAGACAGTGAAGGGGCAAAATGGGCTCTGGTTCAACATTCTCAGAGGTACCCTGGTAATTTAAAAAGTTATATTTAATTTAATTTTTAATTTAATTTAATTTAATTCAATTTATAGCCCACCCTCCCCACACCAGTGGATATATATTCCAATATTTACAATTATATTATTGTTTGGTGAGGTGATGGGGGGTACTGGGGCATACAGAAGTCATGTGGCTGAATGTGGCTCTCCTTACCTTTATTTCTCAGAAGCTTCTTGTTACGTAGATCCTGAGCAACAGAGTTGTTTAAACCTATTGCTTAAGGGACATAAGGACTGGTATAAATTTTACAAGTGCCAGTGTAACTTTAGAATCTCTATTACTCAGTAAAAAGGATATTACCTGAAACACAGATAGTGCCATTCAGTTAAAAGAGGAGTAATATAATGTAATCAAAAATCATCATAAAAGGGTGAGTCCAATAAAATATGTGCTAATGAATCCATTGAATCAGAAGAAGACACACACATCCTTTCTGAGTAAAGCAGCTTAATATATTTACTTTTCATTATCCTAGAAGAATTAGCACTTAATCTAGCAAGAAAAAAATCTCTTAGAAAGCACAGAATTATCAAAAAAATAAGAATTTGATGGCAAACGTCTTGGGGGAGGAATACCAAAAAACTGAGATTAGCAAACATGATGAACTCGAATCACCGTGCTGACATAATCAGTCCCTTTAATGTATTTTTTTATTATGGAAAGAGGCTCCTATGTCCCAAGTTCACTAATCATATCAGTGGATAAACCAATCAATGACAATTTCTCACCAATAGCTTTTTGCCAGAGGGACCTACAAGAATCTTGCTTCAAAAGAGCTAGGTATCCCTATTGCATCCATAATTTCTGTTTCGGTTATTTCAGCATTTAATTTTTCCTTCCACTTCTCAGATATCTTTGGTAAGTTGATTTTGCTCAAATATTGATCAATACTGTCCACATCTACTGCTTTGCTCTGATATAATTTGGCGTAAAATTTATAAAATGCTCTGCTTATGGCTGATTGGTCCACTAGCATCTTGTCTTCTTCCATAATCTTGGTTATCACTCTTTTTTCTCTCCTTCAATTGCCAGGCTAGATATTTCCCTGGCTTGTTGGCTCCTTCAGATGTCTTTTGCTTTAATTTCTTCAATTCCCATTCCAATTCTTTGTTCTCCATTGCTCTTAATTGTTCTTGTAAAATCTTAATCTCCTGGTGTAATTTCTTTTTCCCCGGTCTTTTCTTTAATTGGGTCTCTTTGGTTTTTATCTTTTCCTGGATTTCTTTCCTTTTTTCTTCTTTTCTTTTCTTGTCTCTTGCATTTAAGTCCATTAAAACACCTCTCATGACAGCTTTGTACGTATCCCATACTTTATGCGTTGGTACAGATTTATCTAAATTATATTGTATAAAAAATCTGGTTTCTTTCTGTAATAAATCTAGATTGCCCTCATGTTGCGGTAAATCTTCGTTAATTCTCCATCTGAATTTTTTAGTGCATTTCTCAAATCTCCACATAACTGGATTGTGATCTGAGCCTACTTTAGGCATAATTTCAGCATCTTTAGTCCATATTATCAAATCCTTGGAAGCCCAGATCATGTCAATTCTCGAAAGTGATGAGTGCCTTGCCGAATAATAGGTATATTGCTTAGCTTTGGGATTACTTCTTCTCCAAACATCCTCCAAATTTTCCTGGTTTTGTATTTCAAAAAAAGATTTTGGCAATAGTCCCTTTTTCTTTTGAGCTCCCTTCGTCTTTTTATCCTCATGTAGATTCACCACTCCATTAAAATCACCTGTCAAAATTATTTGTGAATGAGTCACTCCATCTAATTGTTTCTGTAGTTCTTTAAAAAAATTGTCTTTGGATCCATTTGGTGCGTAGATCCCTACTATTAATGTCTTTTGGGAGTTCCAAATAATTTCCACCGCAACATATCTGGCTTCTGAGTCACTAAATATCATTCTGGGTTGCAGCTCCTCCTTGATGTATATCACAACTCCCCTTTTTTTCTGTTTTGTTGCAGCGACAAATTCTTTTCCTAATTTATTGTTTTTTAAATACTTTAAATCTTGTTTTTTAACATGAGTCTCTTGTAAGCAAATTATATTACAATGTTGCTTGGATAACCAATGAAAAATAGTTTTACGTTTAGAAGGTGAATTAAGTCCGTTTACATTCCATGAAATTACTTTGCACTCCATAATCAAATTCTAGGTCTTTTAGGTAAGTCTTTCTCGTTGTCCAACAGGAACATCTCCATCTCATGTCGCGATCTGATGGTTCTCCTAATTGTTTGAAATTCAAAACTCAGGCCCTCTGGAATCTCCCATTTGTATCTTATATTTAACTTCTTCAAGATCTGAATCAGATATCTGTATTTTTTCCTCTCCATCAAAACTTTTTTAGGTAATTCCTTCATTATTCTCACCTTTTTTCCTTCAATTACCAGTGGATTTTGGAATCGCATGCTCACAATATCTTCTTTCATTTTTTTTGTAATAAACTGCACAATCATATCTCTGGGCAAGTTTTTTTGGGCTGCATATCTTGAATTGATTCTGTACGCCATATCCACGTAACTTGCAATCTCTTCCATGGTTTTATTCAGAAATCCTGCTAATATTTCCGATATCTGTTCTTGGGCAGACTTCCCCTCCTCCTCCAGAATGGCTTGAAATCTAAGTTCTCTCTCCATATATTTGCACTCCATCACCACCACTCTTTCATTCAAGCCTGTGGTTTCTGCTTTAAATGAAGTAGTTAATTTCTCCGTCTTTTCTTCAACCTCATTAACTTTTTGCTGCGTCGTCTGTAGCTCTTTCTTGACCTCGTCGATACTCTTTGTCAACTCCGCCACTTCAGATTTGATTGTCTCCTTAAGATCATTCATCATCTCTTGTATTATGTCTTTTATTTCTTTATTGCCTTCTACCACTTTCTTATCAAGATTATCAAATGCTGATTGCCAGTCCTTTTTCGACATCGTGGGGCTTGATTTACTCCACTCCCACGAGTCCGCTCTCTTCCACAGTTCCGTGGCCTAAATACTGTACTTCCAAAATTAAAAATCTTGTTTTGCAGGTATTTTATCCAAAAGTTAGCACTTTAACTGTCCAAAATGGCGGGCGTCTTTTCTCTATGGTTTTAAATCGAAGTTTTGCCCTTACCCTTCTCAAAGATGGCACACTTCCGGTTGCAATGAGGCCTTGCCCTTACCCTCTTACAAGATGGCGCACTTCCTCTTCCTTCTCTCCCTTCACAGCCACTCTAGACCCGCAGCTCTGTGTTTCTGATGCACTTCCTGTTCCTCTCCCTTCGTCACACAGCTACTTTCTCTCGTGATGTTTCTCCTTTCCCACAGTTTGCTATCTCTTTAAACCGCAGGTATGTAAATAATAATCCTTTTTTCACATCTAATTCTCTTATAAAGGCTTCTTTTCGTACCATTCTTTTACTGGAGTGAACTTAATTAGTCCTTTTAAACTTTCCACTCCAATTTTCTGCTTAAATTTAAGTCTTCTGATCAAATTTTAAATTCGTAGGAGAGATATCAATCTTTACCTTGCCGGGTCTTTTCTGAGTTGTAATCAGTGTTTCAGATGCTCAGATTAGTCCAAATTAGTTACTGAAGCTTGGGTACGGTGATCCTATGCCAACTCAATGACTCCAAAGCTGCTGCAGAGATTTCTGCCACCCTTCTTAGAGCGGGACTTCAAGGCTGGGAGGGAGTCCCTTGCACAGAACCCCCCCTCAGCCGAGATCAACACGCTCTCTGGGTCTCAAGCGTTCTTGCCTGCTCTCCGCCTGAGAGCAGGGGGCCGCGGGTGATCTGGCACCCCACCAGCCCTAACAAACAGCAACTTGGACAGCTCAGCTTCCTGAGCTGCTTCAGACCACCATGATTCTGAACCGGAAGTCTCAACACACCATGGAATGTTTAATAGCCTACACAAAAATTGTAGAAGAGGTTGATCTATGTCTCATCAACTGAATTTATCTAAATGGCAGCACCAAAAAGAACTATCAGAATAACTTTTAAGTTGAAAGTTTGAATAGCCCCTTAAACATACTTTCAGCCTTCAGTATAAAAAAAAGTTTACAATAGCCTAAACACTAAGTTTAATTTTATTACCTGCTGTTTTTTGGTGGGAATTCCAACTCAAATTATGTGAGAAAATGATACCAAGATAAACAAAACTTTTAACATGTTCAACTTCATTACCATCCAAGAGTCAACGGAATAAGGTCATTTTCCTCTTTTTAGAGAAGATCATAACCTTTACTTATGAAGATTTATTAATGGACCTTCCCTAGAATAGTACTAGAAGAAACATTTTAATGATCTTTGTAACAAAAGTGGAATGCTAAAGTTTGCTAGCTTTGGTGGGTGATGGGTCTACTGAAAATTTCCTGATAGAGCATTCAAATATAAATTAGACAATAATGGAACCAGAATACAACCTTGTCTAACTCCCATATCCAAATGGACTCAGACAATGTCTCCTCTTCACCACAATGGACCTGAACTGTAAGTTCCTTATGAAATTGTTGAATGAGCCATAGAACTCTTTTGTCCATGGTGGAATTAGATAATTTCCTCCAGAGGCTAAGAATAGTATCAAAGGCTCCCTTAAGATCTATAAAGCCAGGATATATAGAGTACCATCAGGAGGAGAAGAATATTTTTCAGCTAAATGGGAAAGAACCAAACAGTGGTCCAAAATAGTCCAATCCCTTCTAAAATCTGTCTTCTCCCAACCAATAACATCATGATGCTCAATCCAATCAAGTAATTTTATTCACAAATATGAATATATTTTGCCCAAAGAAGAAAGTGAACTAATTGGGCAATAACAGCTTTGATCAGACTGTTGACCTTTTTTAAAATCAGAACTATTATAATATGCTTCCATGGCTTTGGAATAAATCCTGAGTCAATCTGAGTGAACACCAGAGCAAGAATATTAGCCCACCAACTAAGATTCGCCTTAAACAACTTGTTTGGTATTAAATCAGAGTCCAGGGCTCTCCCAAACGTTAACGAGCCATGAGAGATTTAATTTCCTGGGGGAAACAGCCTGTCATTGGGGCAAAAGATCAGTAGTTACTATGGTCTCCGAACCTTGTTTGTCTAAAGAACATGAGAAGGGGTCCTTAAAATAAGTTTCTTATACATGAGGAATACAAGCTAGAATTTTTACTTGACCATTTATAGCGGAGTTAACAATAGAACAAAAGCTGTGTTATTATTATTATTTATAGCTGTAATTAAATGACTCCAGCTCTATGTAATATCTCCCTTTCCCTCAGTTTAATCAAGTTCTTATAATTCCTCTTAAGAGCTAGCAGCTCCCTCAGGACATAGACCATGTTATTACTTCTAAACTTTGTGTCTTTCTGGAAAATTCCTCTTTTGAAGAATCTACACTCCTTATTGAACCAAGAATTGCATCTGGTTGAAGCGAATGATTTTTGAGTAAAATGTTTAGTAAATAATGGTTCAAATAAACTGATTAAACTAAGTTAAAGACGATGACTAAATCAGTAGCGGCCCCCTGAGGCCTAAGAAATGCCCCTTAAGTATAATCACCTCTGGGGACTCCATTATGTCACTCACTGATGTGTCGAATCTAGGGTTCCAGTGAACACAAGTCTGGCCCTTATGATTTTGATACAATGATTGTTGATGAACTGGACTTAGATGATGGCTACCTAGTAACCATAAGGGAAATAGGAAGATGGTCACTTCCTAGATAGTCACAAACATTCAAACTTATAATTAAAGGCAAGAGAGCCAGTGAAATCAGAAAATAATCAATTACACTAACCCCATTATATCCCAATTCCTGTGTGTATGTGTTATGTGCCATCAAGTCGTTTCCAACCTGTAGTGATCCTATGAACGAAATACCTCCAAAACGTCCTATCATTAACAGACTTGCTCAGATCCTGCAAACTGGAGGACGTGGCTTCTTTTATTGAGTTTTAGGTCTTCCTCTTTTCCTACTGCCTTCCACGTTTCCTATCATTATTGACTTTTCCAGAAAATCTTGTCTTCTCATGATGTAACCACAGTATGACAGGCTTAGTTTTATCATTTTAGCTTCTTGGGAGGATTCAGGATTGATTTGATCTAGTATCCACTTATTTGTCTTTTTGGCTGTCCATGGTATCCGCAGAACTCTACTCCAGCAACACATTCCAAATGAATCAGTTTTCTTCCTGTCAGCTTTCTTCACTGTTCAACTTTCACACCCATACATACTAATGGGGAATACCATAGTTTGGATTATCTTGATCTTGGTTCCCAGAGAGAGATCTTTATCTTTAAGGATCTTCTCTAGCCCCCTCACAGCTGCTTTTCCAAGTCTCAATCTTCTTCTGATTTCTTCATTGCAGTCTCCCTTTTGGTTGATGATTGAGCCAAGGAATATAAAGTCTTGAACAATTTCAATTTCCTCATTGTCAGCTTTAAAATTGTGTAAAGCCTTGGTAGTCATTACTTTTGTCTTCCTGATGTTCAGCTATAATCCTGCTTTGGTGCTTTCTCCTTTAACCTTCTTCAGTAGTCGTTTCAAGTCTTCCCTGTTTTCTACCAGTAATGTGGTCCATCTGCATATCTCAAATTGCTAATCCACCTTCTTCTAGATCAAATCCAGCTTTCCTTATAATATACTCTGCATAGAGGTTGAAGAGGTAGGGAGATAATATGCATCCTCAATTCCTGACTGTCCATTTACTATTACTAAATTTCTCTGAATAACAAATTGAGCCAGATGTAAACTGGGAACATTTATTACAACATCCTTAGAAGTTCTAGCATACCATGCTGAACTAAGGAAATCTTCGTTATAAGGACCTGTCAGCTTTTGAAAAAGATTATTATCATCATGACTTATCCCCATGTTAAAATGACTTGTCATAAGAATTGGACTTGTTGGGTAATGATTTTTTATATCATCAAATATTTCTTCGAGAGGAATCCAGTTTTGAGCACTATTATTTAACTTGGCAGGTGAAACATAAACTTAAAATAAAATCAGGGAGAAGTAATTCAGATGTAATCTAACTACAAGGGACAACTCATCTACTACAAGGAGTTCAATAGATTTCATATATAGGGAGCAAGAAATGAAATATGCTAAACTTGCTTGAAGGTAGCCTATAGGCCCCTTCATTGCTTTCTGGTTAAAAACAAAAACAAAACAGAGAAACCAGGGAGAAAAATCTCATCTATAATCCAGATTTCTTATACAAGAATAATATCAAAGGTGGAAAGATATGACATAGTATCTGTATCAGAGATTCTAGCTGACCACCCAGAAACATTTCAACAAAGAAACTTCAAGATGGAAAAAAATCAGTCCTCAGGACAAAAAGCTGCAGGTCAGTAGTCCCTGGATGGCATTTCAACAAAAATGCCAAATGTTCTTTAATATGCCATTTCCCATGCCAGTTTATAACATCTCCCTGAAAGGGAAATCTTATGTGTATCAAGAATAAGAGAGGAATGAGGAGATTTTTGCAAAACTGATCTCAAATAAGGTAATGATTTGTTATCAAAAAAGGCATAATTATTTCTCTTAGAATTAATTATCTTGGTATGCCCTTTAGAACTAGATTAGATTCTAATACATTTAATGATAATATCTGTGCTGCCAAGGAGTTGATATTTTCATAAATCTTCTGAAGCATTTCAGCTATCAGTAATGTCTGGGATGCTAATAGATTTAAGGTGTCATTCTGATCTAATTTATCCTTACTCAAAAAACATGATGTATTTAAAACTGAGGATATGTTAGTGATAGAAGCAGGGCTAGGTATAATATTTTTTGTACCACATTTTGTCCAACATTAGTGTAATCTACAGACCTGAAATCTATTGCTGGTGTCAGCCTTAAAAAACCCTAGCTTACTTTGTTTATCTGAAGGTAAGTTATCTGAATATAAATCAAAGGGGAAACCTCTTTTCCTCCCTATAATCAGTAGTAAATCCTAGTCCAATAATAGGGTGTATAACAATTATACTGACTAAAAAACTAATAAAATAACTGACAGAAGCTTTAAAATAAGAGAATGTACTCAAGCAATTTAAGATTAAAATTTAAAAGATAAAATATCAAATGAAAGCGCCTATGGGAAAATCATCTTAGGAAGGAGATCCATGGCACAACTCTCAGCTTCGCTTGGCTTCTCGTTCAATTTCAACTTCAACAAGGCCATGACAAAAAAGCTCTCATCTCATTAATTAAACTACCATTCAGCTCAGCTTCTCAGCTATTCCATACTCCCTATCATCATAATGGCAGAATTCTCCCTCCCAGAAAGAAAAGTAGGAATTAAAAAAACACAAAATTAAAATAAAGCTTAAAAACTGAAGAGGAAACAAGACTCAAGGAAAAGGATACAGGAAACAAGTCCAAGAACAAGATCAAAAAGAGTCAGAAGCTCAGAAAAATAACAAGCTTAAATAGCGAGATTGAAAAAAAAGAAAACACTGACACTGTGCATCTTGCAGAAGTCAAGAAGATAACTACTGAAAGACCAGTCACTCTCAAAATTTAAAAAAATCAAATAAATACTCTCAAGGCTTTATAAAAAAAACAAATCTATAAAACAGTAGTAACTAATACTAACTACTATAGCAGAGAAGGGGGCATAATTACCCCACCATTCATACCATACACAGCTGAATTAAGTGTCTCATTAACTTAAATGTCTTTGGGGGGGGAAGGGAAATAGCCACTCAAGGACAGCCACTGTCAGAGAGAAAGAAGTTTAGAAGAGCTACAACCCAATAAAGGAAGATAAAAAGCAGTTTAAAACAAAATACAATAAATTAAATAGAGGAAAGGAAATGCAGAGCTCAGAGCTCAACTACAACACTGCAGTCCCAGCCATGAGTCACAGAGTGAATACTACTCACTGGTTTAAGGATACTGTGCTTCTGTGAAATGAAATCTGCCATGGCTGCTTATTTTCATAGAATCATAGAATCATAGAGTTGGAAGGGGCCATACAGACCATCTAGTCCAACCCCCCGCCCAGTGCAGGATCAGCCTAAAGCATCTCTGACAAGTATTCATCCAGCCTCATCTTGAAAACTGCCAGTGAGGGGGAGCTCACCACCTCCCTAGGCAGCTGATTCCACTTTTGAACTACTCTGACGGTGAAAAAGTTTTTCCTAATATCCAGCCGGTACCTTTGTGCATGTAGTTTTAGCTCATTGCTTCACGTCCTACCCTCTGCTGCCAACTGGAACAGCTCTTTGCCCTCCTCCAAATGACAGCCTTTCAAATATTTAAAGAGAGCAATCATGTCCCCCCTCAACCTCCTCTTCTCCAAACTAAACATTCCCAAGGCCCTCAGCCTTTCCTCGTAGGGCTCAGTCTCCAGACCCCTGATCGTCCTCGTCGCTCTCCTCTGCACCCTCTCGATTTTGTCCACATCCTTTTTGAAGTGAGGCCTCCAGAACTGCACACAATACTCCAGGTGTGGCCTGACCAAGGCAGTATAGAGAGGGGCTATGACCTCCTGCGATTTCGATTTTCGATTTTCTGCCATCACATAGAAATTTCTGCCTTTTAACCTGTAAGGCATTCTGATCTCTAATCAACTGTGCAGTAAAAAAGATACTGACTGGTCTGTATCCTATTGTTTAGTTCTGAAGACGGAATGGGGGGAGTGTCCCACTAATTTTCTCCTCTCACTGAAATGCCCTCACATCACTCCCATGTGTCCACTGACCCTCCAGAAACAAAATTAGGTGGGCTCAGAAGGATGCAACAGGAAGGGGAGACTGGCAAAATTTCCCTTCCTCTAACAAACACAGAAGTGCTCTCCTTTCTTTGGAACCAAGCAGTAGGATGCAAGCCATTATTTCTGATTTTATTGTTTATTGCTGATCATATATACTATTCTGAACTGGACTATGGAATGCAGATTTTTTTAAAAAACACAAATTGGAGCCAAGTCATTTTTCTACAAACCCAGGGGAACCCCCAGATTTACAGAAAAATTACTAACATTAAGTGGGGGAGGAGCACGAGTACCTCCACAGCAGAGAAGCATTGTCTATTCAAGTGCAAATAATGTAAAGAATCATGGTCTGTGTGGGCAGGACTAAAGGTGGCTGCTGGTATGAGGGAGAATAAAGCGAGAGGACAGGCAAGTGAGATCAGCCCAAGAGAGAAGAAGGTGGATGGTGGCAGGACCCAGAAAAGCTAGTATGCCAAGTGGGCATTAAGGTGGTGGTAGATGGAAAGAAAAAACTGCATGGCTACTGGTACCTTCCTTTTCTAGCTACTTCTCCTGCCTGGGAAGAAAGCAGATGAGCAGCAGATGAGGAAGAGGATGAAAGTGGCTGCTGCTTCTTTCTCCTTTCCCCAACCTCCTGCTCGGTCCAGGAAAGAAAGCGGCAGCGGCCGTGGATAGGAAAAGAAGGCGGTACTATTGTTGTCATATTCTGCTCCCCCCCCACCTGCTGCCCCAGTTCCTACCAGAGATAGCATATGAGCAAGCAGCAGAGAAGAAAGAGAAGAGATTTTCCTCCATTTCCCCACAGTTTCTAATAGATTTATTGGTAGTGAAAGTGTCATTCCTAATTTGCTCCAGTGTTTGCACTGTCAGTGAGAAACATGACAAGCTAATCAAAATGAATGAAAATGATCTATGCACATTGCACAACACAGCAACTAAAGTAACATTAAAGCAATACACTCTTCCATCAGGAACAGATATAAAAATATATAGAACACAGGCAGTGGAAAAATGTGTAAACTTCTGATGTGTTTTGGGGGAAGCATTTAAACACCACAGAGAAATGACAGTTAAAAACATCAACATGGACAGAAAAGGGACATTTTATGGATCAGCAGTAAACAACTATATAGAATTAATTACATGACAATAAAACAATATCATAAGGTCCAAATCACCTTCAGCCCATCTAGTTGAAAACAAAGCAGAGTCCTCTGAGTTACTCTAGGTCTTTACTTCATTCTAAAGCACTTAGCATAGCTATCGTTTTCTTCTTCTGGAATTCCCAGGTGAAATCCTTAAGAAGCAAAGCTGTAGAGCAATATAAGCGGCTAGACAGCAAAGACAAAAATAAGCAAAGCAAACCTCGTGAAGGAGGTGGGGAGTAAGACTGAGTTTGGGTGATAGTAAATTTTTAGAACTTCAGAAAAAATCTGATCTTTGAATGTTCTAGTCTAGCCTTTTTTACACCTTTTCATTGATCAGACAGCACCTCCTGTCCTTAGGACAGATGACAAGTTTCCCCTGCTTCTCCAATTATCCAATCATTTTTTTGGAGGGAGGTTTCTCCATAACAGGTATTTTTTTGACAAAACTCCTCTTCTGGTTTTCCACTTTCAATAAAGAAACCCTATTAAATGCAATTGCCAATTACAAGGATGTGTTCAAGGTTGTTGGCTCATATGAGCAACTTGTAACTTCTTCAACTTCATGTACAGCCAAGACATCCCATCTCTATCTTTTCATTAAGCAGACTGTTACATTCACTTAGCCTTCACTCCATCATCAGCGCCTGAGATCAAGTAGTTAGTCTGATTCTGATTACAAAAGATCATTTTTGTCCATCATAGCTAGGCCTGTAACAAGCAAAAGTCAGAATTCTTCAAAGAAATCAGACTGGATTTATGCAAGATTCAAAGATCAACTTTAAGGATCAGATTAACACAAATCAAAACAAATGCTTCTGTGGTTCATTTGCAACGCTTAGGTCCTACATATGAAGTCATATTTTGAAGATTATATGTGTATCTTCCAATACAAATTAATTCCAGAAGCCTACAACAGCTCCTGCATCACTTGGGACATGAATGTGGGTCCCAAATCCGTGACCATCTCCTGTGGAAAACCTATCCTGGTGAACTCTGTCAGTAAGGCTTCTGCCCCTCTTCCTGACAGTTAATGGACCCTCTCCCTCCTTTCCTATTTAGTTCAGAAGTATTCCGTCTCACAGGGTTGGTTTTAATTGGCTCAGTTTTTTCTGAGGTACTCCAAATTTTATTTTTCTTGACAGGAGTCTTTGATGGTGCAGTCCGTCACATATGCCATCAAGTTGCTTCTGACTAATGGCAGCCCTATAAATTAATGATTTCCAAAATGAATGTCCTATGATTAACAACCTTTCTCAACTCTTGCAAAATGAAGGCCGTGGCTTCCTTTATTGAGTCAGTCCATTTCATTTTGGGTTTTCATCTTTTCCTGCTGCTTTCAACTTTTCCTAGCATTATAGTCTTTTCAGATAACTCTTGTCTTCTCATGATGTGACCAAACTGTAATAGCCACAGTTCAGTTGTTTTAGCTTTTAGGGCGAACTCAGATTTGATTTGATCTAAGAGCCATTTATTTGTCTTTTTTGTGGTCCATGGTAGCCGTAAAATTCTCATATAACACCACATATCAAATGAATAAAATTTCTTCCCGTCCACTTTCTTCATTATCCAGCTTTCAGATCTATGCATAATAATTAGGGAATACCATGATATGAATTATCTTGATCTTGGTCTCCAGCAACACTTCCTTTTCCTTAAGGATCTTTTCAAATTCATTCATGTTGCCCTTCCAAATCTCAGAGCCAAGCTACAAGTGACGAATTACACTTGCCTGGCAAGTGAACAGACTCGCGTGTATTCCTCCCTGTTCACTTGCCATTCACTTGCGCTCCACTTGATCAAATGGAGCGCAAGTGAATGGCAAGTGAACAGGGAGGAATACATGCGAGTCTGTTCACTTGCCAGGCAAGTGTAATTCATCACTTGTAGCTTGGCTCTCAATTTCCTTCTGATTTCTTGATTGCACTCACCCTTTTGGTTGATGATTGAACCAAGGAATAGAAAATCTTTAACAATTTCAATTTCTTCATTGTGAAAGTCCTTTTGTCTTTTTGATATTCAGTGTAATCCTGCTTTGGCACTTTCTCCTTCACATTACTGGTATAAGACACTAAAGATTTTAAATGACTACTCATGAAGGTTCATGATACAACCTGTGTATCTCAGATTATTAATGTTCTTTCCACCAGTTTTCACTCCTCCTTCATCTAAATCTAATCCATTTTTCCTTATGATATGCTCTGCATATAGTTTAAACAGGTAGGAAGATAATATATATGTATCCTTGTCTGACACCTTTGCCAGTTGGAAACCATTCTGTTTCCCCGTATTCTATCCTAACTCTAGCCTCTTGTCCAGCATACAGATTGCACATCAATTCAGTCAAATGTTGTGGCACACACATTTCTTTTAAAACTTAATAGTTTTTCATGAGCCACACAGTCGAAAGTTTTGCTGTAATCTGTAAAACAAACTGATTTGCTTCTGATTAAAGATGGGCATGAACTGGAAAAAAACAAACCATGCGTTTCGTGGTTCTTCAAATCTCACAAACCACGAACTTTCATGAACCTGGCCCCTGGTTCATGAACCAGTTCATTTGGTTCGTGAAAACATCACAGCCAGGTCAGAAAATTGTCACTTCCAGGTCAGCAGAAGGTCACTTCCAGGCCAGCAGAAGGTCTGTAGGAAGTCTATCACCTGTTGCCTAGGAAACTGATTGATCGGCACCAGGCTGTCTGCAGTGACAAACCAAAAAACGAATCAAACGAACCAGCCTAAAGTTCATGGCAGTTCATCAGAAATGGGATCTGACGAACTGCTGGTTCGTGAACCATGAACCGACCTGGCTCGTCATGAATTTTGGTTCGTATTTTGGTTTGTGCCCATCTCTACTTCTGATATTCTCTGGTATGTTCCAGTAACCATCCTAAATTTACAGTATAATTTCTGGAGTGCCTTCCTTTTCTGAATCCAGCTTGAACATCTATCATTTCTTGTTTCATATATGGTAAGAGGATTTGTTGTAAAATTTTGAGCATCACTTAGCTTGCATGGAAAAGTGATACAATGGTCCAATAGTTGCTGCAATCATTGACGTCTTTGGAACTCTATAGAAAATATTGTCCTCCGATCAAGTTCAGAGGATTTTTAAAAATTATCTATTTTCTGTTGCTTCATCAAAACTTGATATATATTTCCTTGTTAGAGAGAGATAATGTAGAAGCCAACGTTGTTTTCTTGCTAGTTTTTTCAGTGTTGAATACACTGCCCTCCCCTGCTTGTGGGGAGGGCAGAATATAAATATGATAAAATAAAATAATAAAAAAATAAATACATGAATATAAAGAAATATGATTGCTAGTATAATATGTAATCAGACTCATTATAGGGGTTTTGCAATTAATTTATCTTTTCATTTGAAGCATTTGTTTTATTTTTAGCTATATTTTACTTATTATTTTAGAAAGGCTTGGCTACTCTACGTTCTTTCTACCTGCGTAATGTGATCTTCGCATATTACATGAACATAAAGTGCCTAGCCAGCTCCAGGCAACCATACTCACTGATGGAGGACTGTGCTGCACAACCTGAAGGAACATAAAGGGTCAAGCTAAGATGTATAAAAAATTAATTGATTTGAAACAGCAGTTCTGTACATTAACATTTTCTTTAAATTATTTTATAGTAACTCTGATATGTATCATCCCACTCTGCTCATCAAAGTTTGAATCTTTCCTCCAATCTAAGAAGCCATCCTCTGTCTTGACTATTCCACTGATTTAAATATCAACTCTACATTACATATTTTCATAACTAATTCTCTAGGTGTAAATTTACAATTAAGCACTTGGTACAGCATAACGGCTATATTAGGAAGTCCCTTATTAAAATCTTGTTTCTGAGGTGAATTCACTAGTTGGCTTTAAATTATGGTCTTTCTATCTCACCCCTTTCCCATCTTCAAAATGAAGATAATAATACTGACCTACTTTACATGATTCTTGTAGTCAGCTTGAATCACTTTAAATTTGCTGTTTACATTATGAGGATTATTTAATATTGTTAGTGAATTCCCATACTATGTCACCATTATTTGTTGATGCACAGTGTTTATTATTATTTTGTATGTTTATTGACAGCTGTCTCTTTTCCTACTTTTGATCCAAAAAACCTGTTGCAGAGTATGGCAGTCTTTCATCTGATTGCTTTGTCATGAGCTTCAGTGGACCTTCAGAACCAAAGGAGAGGGAGGAAAGGCTATCCTTAAAAACATGTTTTTATACTCCTTTACAAAGAACATTGGTAGCTGTCCAAAATTAATAATGGAACAAGTTGTTCTCTCTGATGACAAAGTCATATGTGCATTAGTAGCAAGGGATTTATAATTCATACATAGTTTCCAATTTATAGCCCCTGGCTTTCCTTTCCAGACTATGAGGCCTGACGTCTAATAAGGCCATCATGTATTGCTGCTTAGTTTAGGAAAAGAGTCATGAGTTGTTATTTTTTTGCCTTGTCAACCTAAAAGCCTCTAGCAGTTTACTGTTTGCCTTCCTTGAGCCTTTTCTAACCTGCCTGAGACATTTCTAGATGTACTTTACTTTTCTTCCAATTTCCTGTCTTCATTGATATGTGCTGAGAAAGGTGCAGTTTAAACACACTGGACATAATTAGCTTCTCTGTATTTACTCAGAAGTATATTTTATAGAGCTAAATAGTGCTTACTCCAAAGTGAATTAACATATAATTGCAGCCCATAATTTATTCTGACTACAGCTTTTATTCTGTCTAAAAGCTCAAGGAGGGATATGAAATTGTGTCAGACACCAATAATGTATACTGGAGTATCAGGAAGCCATGTGGAGGACAATGTAATGTGTTCCTCCCGTGCAAATTGCCCAACACAGTTAAGATTTGCATTTATTCTCATGCATATCTGAATGGCACATAACACTGATTCCTGATGGTCAGTTTGTTATATCTCTATTAATGGGCTTTTCACTACAACATTAAACAATTATTTGCAACAACAACCTAAGAACAAAAAATTAACTCATCCTATGATCACTATAGTTTGGGTGCTGACTTCATTTTGTATTGTGAGCACATATCAATGAAGATGGGAAATAGGAAGAAAAATAAAGTATATCCAGAAATGTCTCAGGCAGGTTAGGAATTGGCATAATAATAAGCATAAAATTTTGGCTATCTGTGTCGAGCTATTATTACAGTTTTGCCAATATATTTAATATATTTATATATTGCTCTCCCCACAAAATTTGCTCAAAGCAGTTAAATCGTCACTTGGTGGGAGTCGGGGATTTGACTGAAGAATCTTGATGTTCTTTATTGGTCAGGGTATTTATTGTATTAGCAATTTTTTTGTAAGGGTTCAATAGTCTCAGACCAGACTCCACATTGTGAGCGAGTGAGGATAGCCCAGTAAAGATGGCCCATCCCCCATGTGTGGACTCACCATGCAGGGATGAAGAAGCTATGGCCCACCAGACTCACCTATGGGCCCAGGTTGCTGCCGGTGGGTGGCGGAGAGAAATGAGACATGGCAGCTGCCATGTCTGTATGCTTGCCCAGCTTCCCAGGGCAAGCTCACAGCCAATGGCTTCAAACTCCTAGGCCGTCCAATCAGGAACAGCCGAGTGGGTGCGGGTAGGATGGGGCCTGGCTTCGGACTGGAGGAACACAGTTTCCCCTCGTGCTCAGCACCTAGGTATTTAGGACGCCACCACCCCTGCCTCCTGAACAGGCACGGTCATGCTAGCCCGATCCCTACCTCTTTCTGCTTGCCCATTCATCCACAGAGTGCAAATGCAGAGAGTAAGTAGCTGCATCGCAGCTTTCAGAATGTTCCTGATCTTGGGGAGGAGGTATACACATGACTCCTCCACACAGTTGCCCTCTGCAGATGACCAGGCAGTCACACAGAGTTGGGAGCAGGGCCTGGTGTGCTCATGTCTTCTTTCCCTTCCTACATGGTGAGTCAACACATAGGAGGATCGCCTGTGCTAGGCTAGTGTGTAAATTAATTTTTGTGTGAATGGTCATAGAGAGGCAGATTGACTGGATTTTTCTAATTGGAGGTGCTGCTTCATGGGGAAAAGAATTTTTACACAGGTTGCTTCCTAGAGATTGTCTGCTGGTGAGTGCTTGTTTGCTTCCACTGTGCTTTTGCAATGGATATTTGCATATAAAGCAGATATTGCTAAGGCACCACAAATTACTCTCTCATCCTGATTTCTTTGCCCCCTGGAAATTCCTACCATTTGGGGATGTATAGGATGCATGTAACAGCATAACAAAACATGCACACAAACATCTCAACTGCCTCTGTGAAAGAGAGATCTTCTCTTTGAAGAGAGTTTCAGGTAAGATATTTTTACATCACTCTCATTGCCGAAAAAAAGAGTATGTTTTCCATACTCTCAATTTCAGTACCTCATTCATAAAACTTCAAGAGATATTGTTCATTGAGCCCTCACCTAAGTAAAATGCGTTTTGATTCTGGTGTGAGGAATAGTCTCATTTAGTTGTCTAGAGCCTTCTTTAATCTAATTGATTCTCAGACCACAAATGAATTAAAGTTCTGCCTGCAGAGACATGAGTTGTTTGTTTATTACTCCATTCCTTAGTGTATTCTCACCAATGAGGCTCACTGACTTAAATTGATTGAGTATTTAGGATCAAGGTTCAATTAACTGTGATAAGACACAGATAAACTTTCCTTGTTTACAGAAGTAATTCTGACAAAGTATAAGAATCTGTTCATTATTGTTTTTCTTTTACAGAACTAATTAACAAAACAACTATTGTAGCTCCTGTATTCCACATCATTTTAAAATGAAACTTTTTTTTTTTTGCTTCTGTGGAGTGACAACATGACTTTTATGGAACTAAGCAGACTTTCTAATGTCCCCTGAACTTAACCTTATTTGCAGTTCTGGTGATAAGCATCATTTATATATGCCCTGGGATTTTGAATATCGTTTAAGAAGGCTGAGATTCAAATCAAATCACAGCAGTCCTAAACATGATTAAAAGACCGTTGAGGCTTTGACCGCTACTCTAATAAAACAAAGATGCCCGATGTCTTTGAGCTAAAATTATACTGTTAGATTGCTGAAGTTACGTATTCAGCTCTGTGCAAAAGCAAATCAGTGATTGGTTTCCAAATGCATGTGATGGCCATTAAAAGTCTACTAACCATTACATGCCAATATGGATGTGCATTTGAGAGGCAGCCTGTGGTCATTCTACACAAACGAGTGCAATGGCACAGAATAGGCCCTATTTTCTCCACTAACCGGGTCAAATGTATGTGTGCTCATAAGAGAATTCATGGTAGTAAGACTACAAGCCTCGAATGGCTGTCTCAGGTTCATCTTATCAAGTGATCAGCCTGAAGGTGAAAAGTCTCTATAAGCAGACTAAACTGAATGGGCCAAAAGAGCAAAGTGTAATCCAAGGAAGCCAGGGTAGTTTAAGCAATGGAAAAGAACAGAAGACCTAAACTAGGTTTTCACAGGCTGACAAGTTGCACAGAATGAGGAGGCAACATGCAAGTTCTGGCTGTATAGGACCTGAGGTTTTGTGATTAGCACTTCGGGTTATTTGCTGGAACCCAGACTAGGAAAAAAAACTGCAGCCCAGGAAGCTCTATTATGTTGCCCGCAGCAGCCTTGTAGCACAGACTGTAATGATCTGGTTCCAGACTTGTTAGATTCAAGTTCAAGACTCTTCCTGATGCTTTACAAACTACACTCTTTCTTTGACAACTAATCTGGCCACAGTTATCTTATGAGCCTGCCTGACAGTTGCATTCTTCATTGGGGGCCCTTTGAAGGTAGGGTTGTCAGGTCTCCTTGCCCTCCCAACGGGAGAGGGGATAACACTCACATTGTAGCCCATTTGGGGCCCAAATTGGCCCACTGTGAAGCGTGCACGCTTCCACGGAGGTGTGATGATGTCACTCCTGGAAAGTGGCATCATCACACCATCCTGGGAGCATGCCTGGGAGGCCTTTTCGCATACCTTTCCCCCTGCAAGCCAGGTGAGTGGTGCTGTTGGATGGAGGGTGGGGACAAGGGATCCCCGCCCCCATTGGGGGACGAGGGATCCCTATTTGGAGGTGAGGTGGGTAGCTACTAAGGACTGGGCATTCTTGGTCATGACATCTCATATATCTGGCTGTCACCATAATCTTTTGTATGGCATGAAAATTAATGTCCTTCAGCTCCTGGCCCAAATTCATTTGTTTGTCCAGACATTTTTTGACTGTTAATAGCAGTCAGTTTTTGGCGTTCCTGGTCTATGTTTACCTTCCTCTACTGTTACTGCTAACTGTTTATCATAATCAGAGTTAGTTTTATGTCTGTTAAGTATTGAACAATGGAATCCCAAGAAGAGTTACTCTTTTTAGGATTGCACTGGAAATCAATTCTGCGTAGGATTTCACTATCAGTTTACAAGTGTAATCCCTGTGATATATTTTGAAACAACTGAGTGGGCCTGGCAAACTAAACATTCACATGTTTTGCAGCGAAGAATCTTGTATGAAAATTTCTCTAATTTTTACAATTTCATGTCACTGAAATCAAATCGAAATGTTCAACTCTCCCTATTATTAACAAACAAAAGAATTCTTTCTTTCTGAAGGAACATCTCTTATTAAAGGAATTAGTACTCTACTAAGCAGCCCTCTTATTAGCAAGGTAGTGCTTTTAAACGTTCAGTGCTACAGGAGATGCCTCGAAGATGTTTCTGGAAAGCATCAAACGAAAATAAAGGATTTAAATACAACATGCTGCCTGAATTGCTTGTAATAGCTGCAAGAGCAATTGCCAAGGCGTTATTATGACTAAAAGCAATTCATTTAAGTTAACTTTCAAGCTTACATTCCCAGGAAGAACATGATGAGGAGTGCAGCTGTGGTGATCATAGTTGACAGTTTTAATAAAGAGAGCTGTTGAAGCTCCAGTGTGCTCTGAGAAGGAACAAAATACTGCAGGTACTTCAAAAAGTAAGGAGCATTATTTAACCAGAGTTATGAAAGCAAAGGTGAAATCGCGTTTTATCCATATCAAAGCATTCTGTGGAGGGGACTATTATTGCTCTGCTCTTATTAAATCATCCTAACAAAAACACAAGAATGAAGCAAAAATTGCAGCTAATAATAAAATGTTTTGTTATTCTTGAAATTTAATTTTGCAAATTCTTTAAGCTGTTCATGACCATTAGGCTAGTCATAAATACACAATGTTAACACAAATTATGAGATGCTCTGGGGAGGAAGCTATGTGGCTAGGACAATGTATTTTTAGATACTGGTTTGGTTAAAAATTATTTTAAGTTTCAAATTGTGTCGATTCTTACTGGATCTAATAATGAAAGCAAGAAATGTTAAAAAATACATGTACTATAAACACAGGGTTGGATCCAGACTAAGTTGTAATGATGTAAAAAGGTTCATCTCCTTATATGTGCAGTAAAATGTAACAACTGAAAACTTGGCAACTTTTCCTCTCTGCCAAGGATCTCAAAAAGTACCTTATTATATCACGTCAGTCTGATTTCTCCTACTGAGAGAAACTACTATTTAGGCAACAGAAGTGGGCATGTTTTTATTGTGTGTGTGTGTGTGTGTGTGTGTGTGTGTGTGTGAGTGAGCGAGAGAGAGAGAGAGAGAGAGAGAGAGAGAGAGAGAGAGAGAGAGAGCCATCAAGTCATCTCCAACTTATGGCTGTCAGACTGTGGCTTATTAAAAGTTGCAATCCAGACTATCTCTTGCAATTAGACATGAGTCCATTGATTTCAAAAGATTTTACTGAATATAAACAACCATTATAGTCCACTGACCAAGATGCAATATCTTGGCTGGTACACAGGTATTACGAATGACAGGCAAAAGTTAAGGTACAGAATAGCAAAGCCCAGCAATTCCCATCCTCCCCCCATAGTTCTCAAAACAAGCGGCTTGAAGCTGAAAGAGTGAAACTTTCCCATGGCTGGAAAGGCTGTAGTCATAACATTCCTCTTCCTTGAGATAACGGTTACTGGGTTGCCTGCCACCTGCAAAAGAAGAGCTTATGACACTGACAGGATTAACATGGAGTCTGTTTGGCTAGATCATACAAAGAATATAGTCAGACCTGACAATGGCAACTCTATGAATGAAAGACCTCCAGAATGTCCTATCATTAACAGACTTGCTCAGATCTTGCAAACTACAGAATGTTGCTTCTTTTATTGAGTCAAGCCACCTCATTTTGAGTTTTTCCCTTTTTCTACCGCCTTCAACTTTTCCTAGTATTATTGACTTTTCCAGAGAGTCTTGTCTTCTCATGGTATAACCAAAGTACAACAGCCTCAATTTTGTCATTCTAGCTTCTAGGAAGAATTCAGGCTTCATGTGATCTAGAACCCACTTATTTATCTTTTTGGCCATCCATGGTATCCGCAAAACTCTCTTCCAGCACCACATTTCATATGAATCAATTTTCTTCCTGTCAGCTTTTGTCATTGTACAACTTTCACTTCCACACATACTAATGGGAATAATCAGGGCCGACACCACCATTGAGGTGCTGAGGCGGGCGCCGGAGGAGGTGCCGGGGGCAGAGGCACGCACCACAGAGCTGGCATGCCTAGCCTGCAGCTGCTGTAGCCATCCAGCCCCGCAGTGCCACCACCGCCACCAACACACCCCCCCGGCCAGGCGCAGTAGCCGCAGGCCAGCCACGGCAGGCATCCGGGGCGGCATGCGGAACCTCCCCAGCCACCCGGCGCGCCTGACTGGGAGCGCGGGCAATCTCCATGCGCCATCCCAGCCACCCGCCGGCCAATGGGGTCAGCTTGCTGCATGATGACGTCACCATGCAGTGACATCATCAAGCAGTCCAGGGGGTGCACGTGTGCACTACATGCACGTGCACGTGGGAGCAGCTGCTGGTGCCAGAAACCCTGGCGCCCCCCCCCCCGGTAATAATGTAGTTTGGATTATTCTGATCTTGGTACCCAGAGAGACATCCTTATCTTTAAGGATCTTTTCGAGTTCCCTCAAGGCTGCTCTTCCAAAGCTCAATCTTCTGATTTCTTGGTTGCAGTCTCCCTTTTGGTTGATGATTGAAGCAAAGAATAGAAAATCTTGAACCATTTCAATTTCCTTATTGTCAATTTTAAAACTGTGTAATTCCTCAGTAGTCATTACTAGAGATGGGCACGAACTGCATTACGAACTTCAAAAACCCACAAAAATGGCGATCGCGTAATCGTGATCCGGCGGCTCGTGATTGTCCACGGCCAATGAACCAGCGTTCAAAAGAGGCCTGGTTCAGTGCGTTCGGCTGCGGTTCGGGAAGCCAGTCAGGCGCCACGGCCAACGAACCAGCATTCAAAAGAGGCCTTGTTCAGTATGTTCGGCCGTGGTTTGGGAAGCCAGTCAGGCGCCAGCAATCAATTCCCCTGGCAATGGAGCCGGGGGAATGCCTGAACTCTGTCTGCGCTCCTTCTGTCGCCCTGGAAACCCAAATGGAAGCCCAGCTTACCTTGATCGGCAGGTCTTCCTTCCAACCATGGCGCTGCAAAGCGATTACAAGTTGGGTACTCTCGGCGATTACAAGGTGGGTACTCTTGGCTGCTGTTGAAATTTTCCTCAGTGGGACCCCGAGGTGAGGACCTGCAGTTGTTGAGGGATCTTCCCCCTCCCCCTCCTCATGATGACCTGTCCTGTCCCTCCCATCCTTTCCGGCAAGGCTGGAAGGTGGGAGCTGTTGGCTGCTGCTGCTGCACTGTTCCTCAGTGGGACCCTCAAGTGAGGACCTGCAGTTGCTGAGGGATCTTCCCCCTCCCCCTCCTCATGATGACATGTCCTCTCCCTCCCATTCTTTCCGCTAAGGCAGGAAGGTGGGTACTGTCAGCTGCTGCCGAAATTTTCCTTAGTGGGACCCCGAGGTGAGGACCCGCAGTTGCTGGGGGATCAGACCCCTGTTCAAATGTCATATCATCTCCTACCCACGCCAGGAATACCAGCGTTCTCCTCCTCGGCCTGGCGCACGGTCACATGGGGGGTGCTGCCAGCAAGCAGCCAGACCCCCCACCTTCTGAAGGGAGGCGGTTTGATGTCACCTCCCCATTCCCGCCAGGCCCAGTGGCTGCCACCAGTACCCACCTTCCTACATAGCTGGGAATACCAGCACACTCCTCTTTGGCCTGGTGGGTGGGCACATGGGGGGTGCCGCTGGTGAGCGGCAACACCCCCTGCCCCCTGAGGGGAGGCAGTTTGACGCCACCTCCCCATGCCCAGCAGGCCCGGTGGCCGCCACCATTACCCACCTTTCTACATAGCTGGGAATATCAACGCAGTCCTCTTTGGCCTGACGGGTGGGCACATAGGGGGTGCCGCCAGCGAGTGGCCAGACTCCCTTCCCCCTGAGGAGAGGCGGCTTGATGCCGCCTCCCTGTGCCTGCCAGGCCCAGTGGCCACCGCTGGTACACACCTTCCTGCCCTTGCTGGGAATACCAGCGTTCTTTTTGGCCTGGCGGGCGGGCACATGGGAGGTGCCACCAGCGAATGGCCAGACTCCCCGCCCACTGAGGGGAGGTGGCTTGATGCCGCCTCTCTGTGCCTGCCAGGCCCGGTGGCCACCAGCAATACACACCTTCCTGCCCTCGCTGGGAATACCGGTGCGCTCCTTTTTGTCCTGGCAGTCGGGCACATGGAGGGTGCTGCCAGTGAGTAGCTAGACCCCCTGCCCACTGCCTGCCTCTCTGTGCCTGCCAGGTCCCGCGGCTGCCGTCAACACCCACCTTCTGTACACTGGGCCAACGTCAACCGGTGGCTCTAATTGTATCAAGTGGGAGTTTCCTGGGGGTCTTGGATTGAAGAGGGTGTAACTCCAAGATCCCCTTTGCAATCTTGTCCAAACTTGGGTGATGGCTGTAGGAGAGCTTGCAAAAGACTCCCTGGGAATATGGGCTCTCAAGGGCCGTTCCGCGCCCCACAAACCAGTTCAGCAACAGAAAATGTTTGTTGTGGTTCTTGATCTCGGGATCGTCGTCAACACCGAACCGCGTACCGCTGGTTTGTTAAATTTTTTTGGTTCGTGCCCATGTTTAGTCATTACTTTTGTCTTCTTGATATTTAGCTGTAATCCTTCTTTGACACTTTCTCCTTTAACCATCAGTAGTCATTTTAAGTCTTTGCTATTTTCTTCCAGTAATATGGTGTCACCTGCATATCTCAAATTGTTAATGTTCCTTCCATCAATTTTCATTCCACCTTCTTCTAAATCTAATCCAATTTTCCTTATGATATGCTCTGCATTTAGGCTGAACAGGTAGGGAGATAATATGCATCCTTGTCTGACACCTTTGCCAATTTATAATCATTCTCTTTCCCCATATTCTGTCCTAACTGTAGCCTCTTGTCCAGAGTACAGGTTGCAAATAAAAACAAAAAGATGTTGAGCATCTCCATTTCTTTTAATATTATCCATAGCTTTTCATGATCAACACAGTTAAAAGCTTTGCTGTTATCTATAAAACACAGGCTGATTTTCTTCTGAAATCCCCTAGTATGTTCCATTAGCCATCATAAATTTGCAATGTGATCTCTAGCACCTCTTCCTTCCTGAATCCAGCTTGAACATCTGGCATTTCTCATTCCATATATGATAAGAGTCTTTGCTGCAGAATTTTGAGCATCACTTTGCTTGCATACTTCACTAAGTACCCTGACAAATATCTTTGGAGATGGGCTGATCTTTGGTGCGGTTCTGGAACGCTGAGGTAGCCTGACATGCAGCTGAGGAAAACCTTTGATACTGTGCCATTTATTCAACTGGAACTGGCAGTGTGTGGGATCCTGTGGCTGGTGGATGTTTTAAATGACTCTCCACAGTACAAGAAATAGACCTGCTAGTCCTAGGGTTAGTCTGCTTGTGCAAAGTGTGTATTGTAGGAATGCTGCTCCCTCTCTGGGGGGCATAACTCAGGAACATCATCCTATTCTAGTGAACTTCCTTGTCCATTTATAAAACTGTGGCCTGTTAAAATCCAATTCTGCTTTAACACTCCACTTTTTTCTCCAGAGAGGATCCAAAGTTATTTACATCATTCTCTTCTCCATTTTATCATCACATTTTATCCTGTGAGACAGATTAGGTTGAGTGCATGTGACTGGCCTAAGATCACTCAGGGAAGCTACCGTGGCAGACTGGGGGTTCATATCGTAGTCAAACTGTCTAACCAATACACCATCCTGGTTAATAATGGCAAGAGGGGTGCTACTGGACCCAAATCTTGCTCTTCTACTGCAGACCAATATGGCTACCCACCTGAAACTTTCTTTTAAAAAATTCTACCCTTTGGTGTTTGTCTATATGTAGTACTTAATGAAATTAATGGCTGTTGATCTGTTTGGATTGGCAGGTTTTGCACAGGTGCAGTTCGGAAGTCATTTGGTTCCCTTGAAACCAATATCCATATCTTGCTTTATCAAAAAGACTTCTCCTCAGCCACAATATTGCTTCTTGAAAAGCTTCTCGACATTGATCTACTTCAGTTTCTGTTGATGAAATCAGACAGTATAGTTCCCTCAATCATACAGTCACATCACATATCTGTAATTAAGAGAGATTAAGACCTTATAAATGATTCATTATTTTTACTCAGATGACTCACTGTTTTTGTCTTTCTTTGTTATAGTATGAGCTCTATTTATAAAAGAAAAATGTTTGTTATTAGTTTAAAAATGTACATACAGTTTCACATTTAAAACTAATAGTATACAATCATAGAAAGAAATAGTGATACTTTGTTCTCTTGTAAATCAGTTCTAGTACTGAACAAATTCCATTGCAGAAGAAGAGGTTTTTCTCATAGCCTTTCTTCTTGGATTATTACTGGATACATAAATTTAGTCAGATTTGCCATCTTCCATGTGTTCAACTAATTTCAGTGCTATCTTGCAGCTTTTCCATTTAATAGCAACTTCTAATATTGCTACAGTTCATACATAAAGAACTAAATCAATACTATCTACATCTACATTATAGTTTAAATAAACTGACAACACCATCTTCATATCTAATGGGTATAAATATCCCATTGAGTACATCACATTCATCCTATATTTTGCAAATCCTTATCAACATTTGAGTGCCTGGCCTAGAAATGTGAAATTTGGGGAGAATGTTCCTTTCGTGATGTAGAGGCTCACTAAGAAGGGATTTTAAGAAATTTGCCCCCTAAGGGGGGGGAAAGGGGTAAAATGTGTTTTCCCATAGGGATACAGCTTCCCTGTGTGGCTGGCAGGCTTCTCCTCCCCGCCCCCACCAACTGCCAACTCAGCCATTCTTCCCTGAGGTCATTTGCATATGCGGCCTGATTGGTCATCACCTCGACATTTTAAGAGTATGCAGTTGCTGTTGGGCATCACTGAATGTGTCCTGAGGTAAAAAATACACCTCCCAGTCTTCCCCTCTAGGGTTGTCAATATCCCTGTGGGGCCTGGCTTTCCTGTGTGGCTGGGAGGCTGATGGGTCAGCTGTGGAACTCTGTGTTCTGAGGTAAAAATCAGGTAAAGGAAACTACAGGCAGTTGAAGAAAGATAGTATAAGACTCCTGAAAAGGGATTTTATATAAAAGTCAGTATTGCAACTGAGTTTTAAAATGTTCATAGGGAGATGATGCATGACCTTTCTAGGGGCCATTTCAGTGTGAACCTCTCACATGAACCTGCCTACCACACCACCCCTCCCTCAGTCCAACACCTCACACCTCTTGCAGCCATCACCTCTTACTGCCCCCAAGAAGCCTCCTAGCAGATATTGTGCAAGATATACCGATGCTAAAAAGAGGAAGCAACTTAGAGATGCAGCAAAGAATTATGCACATCATACTCCTGTGATGCACTGAGCAGTAGTGGCCAAGTACCAGCGAGTCCTAAGTCCAGGGGAAAGGTGACCATCCCTGCAGGCCTGGGCACAGTAGTGACAACCCTAGCAGACCTAACAGCCAAGATATACCCTGATATCGCCACTATCACGGAGAAGTCCATGGACTGGCTGTGCAAACATGCCCCCAAGACCCCCAAGAACGATAAAACTGCCATCATTAATGAAACACAACTCCCTTGAACAGGCAGAAATGGAGCACAGATCTGTGGACTCATTGGTGCAAATGGATGATGCAGTCCACTACCCCATGAAGTCCCAACCTACAAGCTTCTCCTCAAAGTAGGAGCTCCAGTGATGCTGCTCCAGAACCTCAACCCACCCAAACTCTGCAATGGCACCAGACTGCGAGTGAAAGCCCTCCACAGGAACGTCATCGAGGCCACATTGTTCACCAGCAGTTCTCGGGGGGGGGGGGGAGTCGATGTTCATACTATGCATACCACTCATACCATCAGAGAACCCCTTCGAATTCAAGATACTGCTGTTCCCCCTCAAGGCCTGCTTTGCGATAACGATCAACAAGTCCCAGGGGCAGACACTGAAGGTGGCAGGAATTGACTTGAGGGAGGATTGTTTCTCACATGGTCAGTTCTGCGTAGCTTGCTTCAGAGTGAGCTCACCCAGCAGCCTGATGATCCTAGCACCTGAGGGGAAAACCACCAATGTGATCTACGAAGAGGTCCTCCAGTAGAAAAAACATGATTGTACGTATTTTTCACTTTATTTCTTGCACTTCAATCTTTTCCTTTTAAAAATCTCTTCAATAAATGTTACATTTTGAAATTCACTTCATCAGTTTTTGGTATCAGCACACTTCGCTTTATTCAAACACTTTGGTGAAGCTCGGGTACTATGCTATTATATTACAAAACCAACTCAACCCCTCCCCCCCAACCAAAAAGTGTTACATACTCATAAATATTATAAGTGGATTTAAAGTAGTTAAAAACCATAGTGAAGCACGGGCATCAAGCTAGTAAAATAAATAAAAGATTACTATAATAATAGTCTGAGTGTTATTCTCTTAATTTCCAAAAATATGCTGTTTGTCTTAGAATATGTTAAATAATATCTGCATAATATTCACTTTTATATTGAAAGTGGTTTTGCCCTTGAACTATAAAGCATTAGTCCGTTCATTATCTGTTATGTAATCCAAGATTCCTTTCCTCATTTTTCTATTTCTTTTTCTATTTCTGACATTGAAAATTGTGAATTTTCAATTTAAGAAGTAAAGTATGTCAAACATTTGGCATTGCTTCTTGTGTTTGCTTTTGTATGATCAGAAAATTGGTATCACCTGACGTGACCTCTTTGGGGAACTGCTGGAACTACATTCCTGTGCGTTCCCCCTCGAAATGAGCCCTGGTTATATACTATGAAGTGACAGCAACACCCTTGCAGTCTCTGCATTGGACAAACAGGTCAATCCTTTTGCAAAAGAATAAATGGACATAAATCTGATATGAGAAATCGTAACACTCAAAAATGAATGGAGAACATTTTAATCTACATTCTGTTCTGTGGATCCTCTTTAAGGCCCTTACAACTTTGCTTTGATGTCTTGGACTCCAAACTTGGTTGCTACAAGTTACCACCATAGCTTATAATGGCAAAAACTAGTTGGTACATATATTGCAGGTTTTAGTAAGTTTTATTGTTTTACATATCCTTTTGCCCACTTTCAAAAATATAACCTTTTATGCACAATTTTAACAAAATATTGTTAAAAATATTTTAACAATATTTAAGAAAATATTCTTCATAGCTGTTTCCTTGATTCCTGGCTACAGTCTAAACCAAGGCCCAGGCTGGTTAGGCCCATCTACCTTTATAACTCTTTTTGTGGGAGTCTCAGCACAACTGACTCCCAGGTAACGTCAAGTAAGGCTGGAGACTCCCCCCCTCTCAATCCCTGTGGTAGGACTAGTTGGGGGAAATGGTGGCAGCTGTACTCTCACTATGCTCAAGGATGCTCTGCTAGGATTGGGCTATAACCCCCGGTTCTGCTGACCTCCCCTGATCAGTAAGCCTCTTTCCTCTTTGAGCTCCCTTTGCACAGAGGTCCTGAAAATACAAGTGTTATTTATCAATGATTTATTTATTTTTGTTCTTCTTGGCTATAAGATTTGCAGAGTGCTGACCTTGTGCCACGATTCCAGTCACTCTGTTTCCATATGGGTGCTCCTGATTTTCCTGACACGGAAACGAGATATAGCCTCATGCTGTACTTCAGATATATCCTGTGTTCCTTGCTGAGGCTTATGTACTCCTGCTGATGCACCGTAATTGACTGAGGAGTTAGTCAGGATGCTATCGTCCATTGTGACTGTGAAGGAAAAGATGGAGCTGTTACTGGCATTCCATAATTTATAAATCCCCTGTAAAAAATTATGAGTTCAAAATTCTTTAGTATGGGCTTCAGAAGCTTAATGGACTTAAAATCATCAACTCCAGGTCAGTTTATTCAATTTTCTCATATTTTACCAAATCAATTCACAATTAGTTTCCCCTACAAATTCATCATAAGAAATCACCTTAATCACATAATTATAACATTAAATGGCTTATTAACTACTGCACCTACTTAAGATTTCAATTGGATTTCACCTAGATTTTATGTGCCTATTTAAACTCAACAAATACTCAGTTTCTTTTGTTCAATAGGCCATAAAGAATGAGCCATTAATTCTGTAGTTAAATGTCTATAGATATGTTAAAATCAATTGCATTATTTTAAACTGACATACATTTGATGCTTTGATTTAATGCCCTTCTATTAATGAATCAGTCCAAAAGAAAGAGATTTTCTACCAATCTTAGTTTCTGCAAGAATTACTAAACTAATTCTAGAATTTAGTGGAGGGCATCAAGTAGCGCAACTGCCCTAGAAACAGTAATAGTCCTTGTTACATGGTTTTTTTGTATGCAGACAAGTACAGTAATCTAGAACTGCAGCATTTGCAGCTTTTACGTGGGTTGCTTCCACGCTGATTCTCTGCATATTTCTCACTGGTGCTGCAAACATCTCTGCACTGCTTCCTTATTATCATCATAGTATAGCTTTTTTCCTAATCAGTTTCCTTTATTTCCAGCATCCATCTTGCAGTAATGGTATCAGATTCAATCAGAGGTGCTGCCATGTGAGGCGGCAGCACGCCTGACCTTGATCCTGGGAGGCCATCAGGGACTGCTCAGGTCCCCGCTCTGTGGAAGGAAGGGGGGTATACATCACCCTTGCTCCCTCTCAGTCCACTTGCAGGCGTGCTCAACCTGACAGAGCCCCGGCCGCCTTCCCTTATTCCTTGCAGCCCCCAGCTTCTCTCACCTAAACTCCACCACTCTCCTACACAACCCACCCCATCCTCTGGGTGGATTTCCCTTATATCCCTTCACCCATTCCTGGCTCCACCTGCCAGCCATGCCCCCCCCAGCGCTCTAGCCACGGCCCAGGCTGTCCTAGGCAGCCACACCTGGTGTTGCTCTGCTGGCTGCTCTGGCCAGCCACACTTGTGCCTCCTTTGCTGGCTGCTAGGCTCTCTTTGCTGATTGCCTCAGGCAGTCCCACCTGAGGCTGCCTTGCTCCCAGCCTCACCTGGCCCTTGCTATGCCCTTCCACCCTGCTTGCAGATTGGGGCGTGCCCCTGTGCTGTCTCTGCTGCCTTTCTTCCCCTGCCGGTAAGGTTGCTGTCTGATGGCTGGCTGTCCTTGTCTCCTGTGCCTTCTCCCAATGGTCTGGTCCCCTCCTAGCTGTCCTCCCTCTCCAGGCTCTTAGCCTCCTACCGGAGGGTGGGGCTAGCTGGCTTCCACCTGCCCCTTCTGACCCTCTGCAGCTTGGGTGCTTCTTTTCCCCCCTCTGTTGCCGGCCTGTGCAGAGCCTGGGTGACTGTCGGAGTGGCTGGGTAGCTGTCTCCTGGCTGCCTCCCATCCCCTCCTCCCGGTAAGTCCAGGGGCTGAGCCTCAGACCCTGGACAAATGGTTTGCCCATTATATATGAAACATACATCCCACCCTGGATTTTCTTAACTGAAAAGCAGCAGTGTGGGGGTGGGGGTGGAAATAAGTCTATGCTTAGTGACAGAGGACAAAGCTATGATGGTGTGAAGGTGACAGAAGGGAGTGTTATGAAAAACTTCCTGGAAGTGCCAACCAGAGTGAGTCCAATAGCAGCTCATTCTAGACTTTAGAGGATGTTTCAGATTCAAATTTGTCAGCCACTTGTAAATCATGGCTTGTTCATGGCTTTCCAAGCAGCTTCAACCTCTATTTCAGATTCTAATTTGGCAGCCGCACATAAAATATGGTTTGTCAGTTCAGATGTAATGCCAAACTGTCCTTTGAACTGTCATTTATATCTTCATTTCTTCAGTTTTATACCACTTTAACTGTTATGAGTATGATTTCTTCCAAAGAATTTTGGAGGATATACTAGAGAAACATTACAAGGAAAATAAAACTAATGATATTCATTTTACAACATTAAGAATATACAATCGAGATTCAATTGCTTTGCTTTCACTAAGCAGTATTTACTAGGGGTGTGCATAACAAAAAAGAGCCAAAAATGCACACACAAATTGCTGGTTTGGCTTGCTAAATCAACTTCTAGAACAGAGGAACAAAATCAAGAAACAAATCTGTAATGTCTCTCCTTCACTAAAAAGTTCATGTATTTTGTTTTGGTTCTTACCATGCAGAGGACACACAGGCAGGCCAGGCAGGCCAGCAGTATCTTGTTTTCCTTAGCAGCAAGTCTGTCTGCACTCATTATGTGACCAATTGCATCCAAAGGGGAGAGACTAAGCCTTTAGTGTTAATTCCGTTGGTGGGAAGGAGATGTGCACGGTGTGCAAGTGCGTTTTTTCTTCAGTGCTTCTTGGGCAATGGCATTAGCATTGAGTTGATCATAGGGTTCAAATTGTAAAAGGTTTACTTTGCGCCAGGTGGGGGAGCAGCAAACGGTGCCATCAGCACCAGCATTGCCACCATCGCCATCCCTTCCATACAGGTGTGCATATGTGGGTTTGAGGAAGGTGGGGGTCTCCTTCAGCCTCTGAGCCTTCAGCTGCTGCAAAGGCTCATGTTATTCAGATTAGGGTGAAAATTGTAAAGAAAAAGCAATTGTTAAGGGAAGGCTGCACTGAGGAGGTCCCAGGTGTGTGGAGCTGGTTCATGCTCATGCAGTGGCCGTCTACAGCTGCTGTCCTTTGCTTAGGTGCCATGATGCCAGGGCCACAACTGTGATTAAAGCAAGTCAAGGGGCACCAGGAGGAATTTCATCTTGCCAAGAAAACCTTCTGGCTTCAGAGGCTTTTCTGATTAAAACTGTTAACTCAGCCTTAAATGACAAGAAGATAGCAATGTGTGCATTGCACACTCACACACACAAACCCAAGTCTTTCCAGATCAATATTCCATGTGGAAGGACTGATAAGGTCAGATTTTTTATTTTGGGGTACACCAACAGTTCTCTCTCATTCAATTCGTCTTTTCATTTCATCTTCATTCAACTCTGGGTTAATGGTTTTAGTCAGAAAGGAGATTGGCAGACAGCAACCTGCCCAGTCTCCCACTTTTTCTAGGAAAAAAGAGGACCATTCTCCCTCTACTTCTCTTCTTGTCAAGGAAAAAACAACATCTAGCCCTCCTTTTCTCTCCACTTTTACACACCGTGCAAGGACAGGCTTGCAGGTTTAGACAGGAAGTCCCTGGCTGCAAATCAGGGCGAGGAGGATTTACCTGCCCCTCATTGTGGAAATGAAGCTACAATGTACAAGGAAACATGGCATAACATCAGGACTCAAAGGTAATAATTTTTTGGCTTTGTCACTGTCATGAAGAAGCAATGTTCATTTTAAATTTCACTGCACTGTGCTGGTTGGCAATGGGGCACTTTTCTACTTGTGCATCCTGCTGGCTCTGCTTTGCCAGTAAGTTTCCTTCCATTGTGTGCACCTGCCAACACTGGCTTTCTTTGGGGGTCTGTCGTTATGTGAGTTTTCAGGTGCTTGAGGAGAAACTAATTGGACTGGTGGGTTTTTGGACGATGCAGGTTTTTGGTTAAGCATGAATAGAGCCTTGTATTCTCAATTCCCCCTCTTGAAAAGAACTGTGTGTGTGCACACATGTGCGTCCACAGCTGCCCAACACTCACTTTGACACGCACCTTACCCAAACATTCCTTAAGGTCCATAAACACTTAATCCCATTTTTACATGCTCGCAAACTCGGTGGGTTAATAGTTTAGAAGGAGTACTCTGTTCTGTGTGATTTTGGTGCTGTTGTATGCAAAAACAGCTGCCCCAGACCCTCGTTTTCCTACCTCCCCCCTTAAACAGAACAGTATACATCTGTGCATGTGCATGTGTGCAGTAGGCCAAAACTCATGAAACGAAAAACCCAAATGGATCAGATCCAAGCCAGCACTGTCCAAACAGAAATAAACAGTTGTGGAATGGAATTGTGCCAGACACTCCCCCCCCCCCCGGAACTGAATTCTGTAAATAACATCTACTAAAAGCATTTAATAATATCTGGGATGAGTGTAGATCTATGCAGAGTCAGCATACTCTAGTGGTTAGCATGTCAGGCTAGGATCTAGGAGATCCAGGCTCAAATCCACACTCCGCCATGACCCTTACTGGGCAACTTTAGGCCAGTTGTTCCCTCAATTTAACCTGTTTCATAAGGTTGTTGAGAGGGTAAGTGGAGAAAAGGGTAATGCTGTATGCCACATGCCACTCTGAGCTCCTTGGAGAAAGGATGGAATAAAAAAACTAAATAAATGTATTAAGGAAAAGTTAAGAAAAGTGATTAGCCTATTTAGCTGTGTACACAATTCTGGTAGGACCTGTGCCAAAAGCATCACTATAGGCTAGATTTAGTAGGATGGACTGTTCCCTCTTGAACAAATATAGATCATGGACAAGTCTGGGGATATCTGAAATACTGAGGAAAGACTGACAGTGAAGTGAAAACAATGCCCATGGCTGGAACTTGGTTCCAAAGCATGAAGAGGAATCAAAAGATTGTGCTGATGGAAAAGAAAACTGTACAGTGTGTCCCCTACCTCCCATTGCTGTGGGCCATGCTCCTTGCTCAGAGACAGAAGGAAAGGAATTTGAACATGGAAGACCCATGCTTTACATGGAGCAGCGTACTGCCTTTTATAAGGAATGTGTAGAAAATACTATAAGTCAAATTAAGACAGTGCCAGTGTGAAGATCTCAGGATTCAAGGGTTGTTCTCTGCGTTGTTTCCATTTATTTTCATTTTCAAGAAAATAACACTGGGAGAAAAACACTTGTAATGGAAATTACAGTATGATAAACATCACAGTTTACCTGTGTCCACATATAGGACAGACATAAGTGGCATGTGAAATTCATTTCTTCATATTCCTACAGATTTCACTTCTATGCTTGAAGGAACCCTAAAGAGTGGATCCATAGCTGCTGACATCATTTTACAGAAGAATATGATCATTTAAAAAGTGATGCGAGTACCACAATGTATCGGGGAACCAGGCAATCTTGTGTGTCCTCCCCCTGCTGCCTTTTCAAGTACCGAAAAACCATGGGGGTGACATTTTTTAAACTGTAAAATTCTTTTGTAAAATGGCATCAGCAGCCACAAGTTCAACCCGTGGCCATCATAAAGTGTAGTTTGGCCCTTATAAAAGACTCTGAGATGGTATAGAATTTTCCAGCTTTCTTTCATCTTATATTCATTTGCATCGGTGCCAGATTAGTAGTTAAATCCCCTGTACAGGACTAAAGAACATCATCTATTTGCAGTGATATTAAACCCTGTTTCATCAGATCTGTGTTTATAATAAGGGGAAAGGAGCTTTTTAATATAATTACAACACTGAGGTCTTTGAGTAGGTACAGAACTAATCGAGGAGGTACTGGTGATTTGCTGCTCTTAGAAATAACTCTGGAGATGCAACTACAGAATAATCAACCTAGAGCGCAAAGTAGGATAGTATGAGGCAAGTGGAGTGACTGCTCAGTAACTCTCAGCTCCCATAAGCTGTCACTTTAGCAGCTGACACATAAAAATATACTTAAATGATAAATGCTGAAGTTAGGAGTAGAATTATGCAACTAGTATTCCATCTTTGTACATTTATATTTTCCCTCAAATCATTATGTAAAGGAATGAAGGACTTCGCAACCTTTGCAGTAGAAGCGCTTAGCTTAGAGAATCAAAATAAAATCCAGTGACGCTACTGAGCAAACCTTATTCAGTCATCTATATTTGGCTGTTTAAATTCCATTCGTTGCCATGGCAAAGTAAGCAGCATTGATTTTTTTCTTGATTCTCTGGCTAAGAAGCTTTTCTTTATGTCCTTTGTGACACACAATGGGTGCACAGTATACAAATTTAGCATTAGAGGAGAACACAAGAGAGAGAGGTACAGTGGCGCGTGTTTAACAACAAGGCTGCTCCAAATAGAGCTTTTCAAAATGCAACACACTTAAATGATTATGAACCAATTTAAGCATTCAGAAAAGAGATCTGGTACAGTCCATGCAGAGTGGAACCATTTCAGAAGGCTGGTGGGGGTTGATGTTTGCATGTTTCTCCACCCAACCCCTTCTCCCCCCCAAAAACTCTGCCTATGGAGAGCTAACACATAACTTTCTTACAGATTGACTCTGAAAATGTGCATTGATATTTTGAAATTAAAGAACATTCAAATCTGTTGCTTGCTTTCAAAAGTAGTACAAAATCTAAAGAACAATACCAGATGTTTTATTTTATGGCCTCTTCACATTGGAAAATAATGGAGTGTTTTTCATGTGTGTCATGGGCAAGTTAAACCATTGCAATTTGGAGTGCTCATCAGCGTGTATTCTTATTGTAATTGTTTTAAAATTTATTTGAGTATAACTCAATAAAAGCAAAAACATTTTTAAGAGCATATCTTTCCTGGAAATCTGTTCATGTTCCTGAGGTTGGACAGTCTTTCCTCTCATGTTCTTCTCTCAAGAGTTCAGCAAGAACTCTTGACTGTGTCAGACAGTGGCTTGCTAAAAGTTGCAATTCAGACTACCTCTTGCAATGAGACAAGAATCCATTGATTTCAAAAGATTTACTGAATATAAACAACCGTTATAGTCCACTATCCAAGATGCTAGGATCTTGGCTGATACACTAGTATTGTTACGAATGACAGGCAAAGGCTAAGGTACAGAATAGCAAATCCCTGCAGGCCCCATCCTCCCCCCATAGTTCTCAAAACAAACGGCTCGGAGCTGAGAAAGTGAAAGTTTCCCAAGGCTGGAAAGGTTGTAGTCATAACATTCCTCTTCTCTAAGATATCTTCTACTGAACTGCTTACCACCTGCAAAAGAAGCACTTAAAACACTGACAGGAGTAAAATGGAGTCTCTTTGGTTTGTAAATACAAGAAACATAGTCAGAACATGACAGACTGTTTATAATGAGGCAAATCCTAACTTTATCCTACAACTCCACTGAGCACAGTTTGAATTTCTGCAGCCTAAGGTGCCTTCCTCCAGTTTAATTAGCTCTTTTTCCAATTGTCCTCTGTTAGAGGAACAGTGGTTTATAATATGTATTGAGACTGAAAGGCAACTGCAGTGCTTCAACCAATCAATATTTATTTAACAAATAACTAGTAACGGAACAACAACTACTGCCATCTCTAACAGGCTGTAACTGTCTCTTCACTGGCTCTCTCAACTCTGAGGAGAACTTGTGGCTCCACTCCCAAAACTACAGTGGCTCCAACAGTCCAAATACATAACACCCCTTCTCCCTTAGTCATAATAGTCCAACAGGTGTCTCGGCCAGAATCTGACATGCTGTGACTGATGTCTGACGCCCCTAGATTTTGCTCATATGGAACTACACCCTCTGGTTCACCCCTTGAATCCGGCCCAGTCCCACTTGGGTTTTGCTCTGATCGTGCAGACCTCTTCTGAGTCTCTCAAATCTACTGTGGCCCTGAGCAATAGCACTCATTGTTGGCACTGGCATCAGAAAAGATTGGTTAATCACCTCATTTGGTTCACATTCTGATGTGATTGATTGGTCAATCGCCTCATTTGGTTCACATGCCGATGTAACTCCCAGCCATCAGGAGTTTCTGCCCTGTGCGATACTGGCCCTGTTGCCCACATGACCTCAGCGGGGATACATGCTGGACCAGTCTCATAGTTACGGATTTACACCAGGTCTGATGGCAAGAATGAGAAAGGTGCTCCTTGTACTTTTCTATCCCATATAGGCCACTCCTCCATCAAGTCAGAGTGTAGTCGGTCCAACAGCGTTGTCAACCTCGGATGCATCAATAGCTTGGTGGGGCTCCTTCCCGTTGTTGTACAAGGGATGATATATTGCATTAGGAGGAAATTTGCTAACCGTTGGTTCTTCTCGCCATCAGTATCCAAGTGAGGACATCTTTGGTTGTTCTCACCATCCATTCACTTGGCCATTTGTTGATGGGTGGAACAGGGCAGATGTAACATTCCATATCAATCCATTCACCAGGAACAACTTGAACTCTGCTGATGTGAATTGGGCCCCATTATCTGATGCTATGGTGTCCGGTAGTCCATGTGTCGTGAACAGTCTCCTTAGCATCTGTCTGACAGTGCGGGAGGTTGTGGAACTGACTGGTATAACCTCCAACTATTTGGAATATGAGTCTACAGAGATCAGGAAGGTTGACCCTGGAACAGATCGGCAAAGTTGATGTGCAATCTCGATCATGGTGACTTCGTTGACTCCCATTGCTGTACTGGGCCTAAGGCAATGGTGGTCTCGACATCTGGTATACTTCACATCTCTGATCCCATTCTTCCATGGCACTGTCCCTCCTGAGCCACCAAATGTAGCTCCATGCCAATGCTTTCATTCTCACTATGCCAGGATGCCTGACATTAAGTGCTTTCAGCACCCCTGGTTCACAATGCTGTCGGGACCACCACCCTGTTGCCCCACAGCAAACAACCCTTGTGTACCAACATCTTGTTTTGCCTGGATGCAAACAGTGCAAATTCCCCCATCCAGCTGACCCAACGGCCATCTCCCTCCACACCTACTTGAGCACTTGGGCGAGGACAGGGTCCTTGGAAGACTTAGCAGCGATGTCCAATGCATGAGGGGAGGGCTCTGGTAAGGACTCTAACAGCATGACCTCGTATGCTGGGGAGGGGTCTGGTCTGGTAGATGGAAGAGGGAGGAAACTCAAAGCGTCTATGTGGCTGAGGCCCTTAACCTGCCAATACACCAAGGTAAAATCATAGGCGTTCAGGAAAATCGCCCAACGGAGCACCCAGGGAGACAGGATTTGCAGCATTTACAAAATGGCACTCATAAACATAGTCATGAAATTTCTTCACCCTGCCACAATAGCCAGGACCTCTTTGTCAATCTGGGCATAGTTCAGTTCAGCAGAAGACAAGGTTCTTGAGTAAAAAGCAAACAGGGCCTTCCAACCACCCGGTAGACAGTGTCATGGGCTTTGATTCCCCTGAGGATGAAGACTTTGTGGAGGATGACGGGACAGAGTATTCCAAGCTCCTCAAGAGTCAGGCATGTGGAGGACCAGCAGGGAGTAGAACAGCAGGAACCCTTGCCAGAGCAGGCTGAGGAATCCTTGGCAGAATCAGAGACAGAAGCTGTTCCCTTACCTGCACCAGCAGTTGAGACCAGGGCAACATCTCCACCCAGCTCCCCTGAACCTGATAAGTAGCATAGGGTGCGACAGCGTCTCGTTATACAGGAAAGGAGACAAAGTGCGAGGCTTCAGGCACTGAAACAGCAGTGTAGTGACCTTGGAAGTGATTGCTTTTAAGCCAAGATGCCCTTTCCCTTTTTGCAGAAGCACCTGCAGAAAGACCTGCCCGGCTCTACTGCGACCCAGCTCTCTGTTCTACCTGTTCTCCCAGCTCTGACTCTTGAACTCAGTGTTCTGGACTACGTTTTCTTCCTTGTTCCCTGGACAGCTTTGGCATACTTCGGACTCTAGCTAGGTTTATGTCTGTTTCCTACCTGTACTCAGCACAGACAGAGACTCAAGACTGCACCAACACTGTAGGGTGACATGATGCGTTGAACGCCAGGATTAAGGGCATCTGCTTATCCAAGTGCACCAATACACTGTCTGATGGCAGCAGTCATTTGACAGCTTGGAATGCCTGATTGTGGCGACAGCCCCAGTGCCACACAGCCTGCTTGTCCAGTAAACAATGTAAGGGTTCTGCTATGGCTGCTTTGTGTGGTAGGAAGTAGTGGTAAAAATTCAAAAGGCCCAGGAATACCTGTAATTCCTGCTTTGACTGTGGTGTCGGCACATTGTGGATGGCCTTAACTTTAGCCGGTGTTGGGTAGAGTCCACTTGCACCAATCATGTATCCCAAGAACTCAAACTGAGGAGCCCTCAAAACACATTTTTCATGCTTGCCTTTCAGCCTTGCGACAGCAAACTGACGGAGGACCTCATGTAGCCACTCTACCAGTTCCACCTTGGATTCAGCCACAACGAGTACGTCGTCAAAATAAGGGACGACCCCTGCAAGATCCTTGAAGTATCTTCCATGAGACTCTGGAAAATGCAAGGGGCTCCAAACTGGAGGCGTTTCACCTTAAATTCCCTCTGTTGCGTCACTGTGGTCTGGGCATCAGTCATTTCATCATCCACTGGCACCTGTTGATATGCCTGGGCCAGGTCCAGCGTTGCAAAAATTTTCCCTCAGCCAATGACACTAAGAGGAGACTGACTATGAGGACCGGAAATGCATGTTGTTGCAGGGCCTTGTTAATGATGCACTTATAATCTGCACAAATGTGGATGTCTTCATTTGCCTTAATTGGGGTCACAAAAGGGGTTTCCTATCAAGCGTGGGAACTGGCTCTAGAATTCCTGGGTTAATCAAACAATCCAGTTCAGCATCAATTTTAGGCTTCAGAGCAACAGGGACGTGCTGGAGTTTCAATCTGATAGGAGCCACTGTGTGATCCAGGGCCAACAAAATCGGAGTCTCAGTATACAGGCCCAGGCCTGCATCAAAAACAGATTTGAACTCTTCACAGATCTGGTCAAAAACTGACATTTGCACTTGTTCTATTCCTGCTACATAGATACCTAGCTTCTCAAACCAGTCCAATCCCGATAGGCTTGTGTGAAGCCCATGAGCTACCACTATGTGTAAAAACCCATCAAATTCTCAATACTGAGAATGTGCCAATTCCCCTATCTGGAACCTTATTTCCCTGGAAATCAGTTACCAGGATATCGAAACATTCCAGCTCAGGACCTCTCCCAGGACACAAGGCCTTACAGATCTTCCAAGAAATGATGGAAAAGGCTGACCCACAATCAACTTCCATTACGCATGGGACATTTTGGATCCATACAGTCACCGTCAGCTTGTGATGCTGCACCTGTTGAATCACAGACTCTGCCCTAGTGTCAGGTATGTTCATGCAATACATTGTTCCATGGTCCTGTTTCTTCCTCCTGCCCATGGGATGTGGTGGGTCCTGATGCCCTCTCACTGCATGCCTGTGCAATGTGTTTCCAATGTTTGCAGGAGTGGTATTGTGCCCCACTGAAATAGCATGACTCCCTATCGTGTTGATCCCCACAGCTCAGACACATCTTCATAGGTGTTTGTTCACCTTCTTGCTTCCATCTGGCACCCAATTGGAGGTTCAGTTCCTCCTGCTGAACCCTCAAAATGTCCCCACCCCAGGGGTCAGAACTCACACTCTCCAATTGTTGAAGGTGCTGAGGGCTTCTACCCCTCCGCACCTCCTGTGTGCTTGCATCAGCAGCTTCAGATGCCAGTGCTTCCCCCAATGTGATTCAGAAAGTGATGTCCGTCTTTGCAAACAGCCACTGCTACAAGGCATTGTCTTGCAGACCACACACCAACCTGTCACGGAGCATTTCCTCCAAGTTAGTAAACTTGCAATGTTGTGCCAGCTTTCTCAGCACCGTGACATATGAGGCTATGCCTTCAGTGGGGCCCTGGTTCCATATGTAGAATGCATGCCGCCTTGGTATTTCAGATGGTTTATGTGCAAAATATTCTTCCAATGCAGCCACGATGTCCTCATAAGAAACAGTTGCCAACTGTGCAAGTGCCAGGGAGCCTGTGCCAGGGCAAACGTTCTAGGCCCACATACACTCAGAAACACCGCTGTCTTCTTGGCGGTATCTGTAATTTCATTAGACAGCAGATAAAATTCTAGTCGTGCAGAATAATTTTCCCACTTCTCTGAACAAGAAAGATTGATTTCCTCTATATGGCCTTAAGTGGCCATGGTTTCCTGTTCCCTTCAGCCAGTCACTCTGCAGTTACCAGGCCTCAAAATTTTGCTTTGTCTTGCCCTTCAACTCAGTCAGTTACTCTACAGTTGCCAGGCCTCAGCATCCCATCCTTGTCGCCAGTAATATGTATTGAGACTGGAAGGCAACCACAGTGCTTCAATAAACATTTATTTAACAAATAACCAGTAACAGGGAAACAACCACTCCAGCCATCTCTAACAGGCTGTAACTGTCTCTTCACCAGCATTCTCAGCTCTGAGGAGAACTTGTGGCTCCACCCCCGAAACTACAGTAGCTTCCACAGCCCAAATACGTAACAGTTTAAGTTAGTGGAAGGTTCCTTGGAGCAAGATTGGATCCATACCAATTAATAGATTTTGTTTTCAGTCTTTGATAAATTTTAAAACATGTATATCTAAATGGAAAAATTAGACCATTTTGAAAAATACTGGCATCAGTTTTGAATAAAGTTTTCTCTGCAGACATTTAGATTTTTTTAGAAACGTTGCAATTGAAAGTCAGGATTCGCAGTCAAATGTTGCTCAATTCCAGAACTTAGATAGCTTCTTTTTGTGTCTCACTAGTAGCAGTTTATCAACGTTGTTTTCCCTCTAAGGATAAGTAAAAACAGATTAAAGTCTGACAGCTAAGGTCCAAAGTGATACTTTCTGGAACTTTCATCTTGCAGACTCTCTGTTTTCAGTTAATCCTCACATCCTAAGTGAGAACAGTTAGGGTTTAACCAGGTTGTAAAGGTGATTTGCAAGTTACATCTTGAGGAGACCTTAAAAATCAGTATGTCTTCACTGATACAGTAGCTTTTCGCTTGTCTGACTTCACCACAGCCCCAATTCATGTTCTTTATACATTGGGCAACTTCAAGCAGAAAAGCTTAAAATGAGATTCACATGATCTGCAGACCTGCTTGTTGAAATACTCCAGCTCTCTGCCTTGCAAATGAGGAGCAATGGTGCCTCTTCCAATTGCATTTATCTGAGTTCTCACCACCAAGATCCTTTGATTCGTTATGTAGAGGGTCATGTGATGTCTGTACGTTTCTCTCCTCCAATGGAGCAAATAATTAGGAATAGAGTGCCTTAACCATTCCATAATCCCACTTTGAATTAAGGCCCCTTGTGGTTTACTCTTTACAGAAATGCTAGGACCCAGCATCATATATAACTGGAACCTAAGGGCGAATCCAAAGAAGTCCAAGAGTCTTGGACAGAAAGAACTGAGCAATCTCTGAACTTCCCTGATCAAACTCAGGGATGTTTTCCAACCCAAATAATCTATACCTTTATAATACCTTTTAAAAAACATTCTGTTGTTTTAAAGGCCCCTATATCAATAATATTTAATAATATTAAACATGTAGTGATTTAATACATCTTGGGTGCTTGCAAGTTGATAATCCAGCCCTCCCGGCCCGCAGACGGGGCTGCTAGGGCCAGGGGCTGCCTTTGCTGCTCCAGAAGGGAAAAGCGGCACGGCTCACCTCCAGCCATCCGGGTACTCAAAGGTGGGATGGAGCTGAATGACTTAAAAGACGGCTCCACCCCAGGCCTTTCAGGTGCTGCCCTCATGCTTGGCCCACCCGCGTGGCCTGTAGCAGTGAAGGTTTAGCCAGTCGCTGGTTTCCAGGGCCAGGTAGGATTTTTTATTCTCTTTTCCCCTATTGGCTGTCAGGGAGAGGTGTTTTTTCAACTATCTTGCACTGTGTGCATAGGTTGTGGTAATTGTCTTAAGGTGGCGCTGCAATTAGGTTTGTTAGTGGCAGGATAGCGTTTGGGGAAAAGTCAGAGGGCCGGCGAGCACCCTTGGCACATCCCCATTGGTGGAGAATTGGGGTCTGTCAGGAGCTGCTGGTACCGCTTCATGGCTGCCAGTTGCAAGGGCAGACTGCCTGGTGGAGAACCCCTAGACAAGCTGGTCCTCCCCTCAAGCTACCTGGCTTGGGGTGGTTGGAGCTTTAAGCGGGGGGAACTACTTTGCCTGGCTGGTCAGGCCCCAGTCATGCACATGGATGGCTCACACCTGGGGCAGCGGGGCTCATCCATACAGGTACAGGTGGAGGTCCATGGGTGATACCAGGGCTTGACCTGTACTGCTAGTTAGGCCCTTGCCATTTTAGAGTTTATATTGTCGTCAAATAAAAATGGCCCATTAGTACCCAAGCATTATGTCTGCCTCTTTATTTCAACTGGGGTGGGGGGAGGTGGTGGAATTGGCCAAAATGAGATATAACATACAGTCATGCATATTTTTCTCCCTCATATTTTTACTCCCTCTTGAGTAGCTTCAGGAGGCTGTTATTCTGGGCAAAGGAATGTCAGGGGTAAGGGTGGCCTAAACCTTTCCTTTTGACTGCTTATGCATTAAAATTGCCCTCCAAAGTGTCTTTTTTCCCTTGTAGAGGAAAAATTATTTCCTAATGTGAGCGGCTTCTCCATATTCCAGCATAATGTAGCTTACAAGTAAATGCTATACCATTAAAATTGATAAAGGCCCTTTTATCATTTCTCTATGGGTTAAAAAACAGCTTTGGAACACATCTTCCTCCCCTACTGGTGGACAGGCAGCTATTTTGGACGAGAAATTTGTAGAGAGGAAATGGTTAAGCAGTCCTTGTCCCCACTATTCCTTCATTCAGAATTGTATCCTCCTGAGGGTACTTTTGGTTTTTTTAAAAACAGAGGAAAGATGCTTGTGACTACATACAGGATGGGCTTCAGATGAAGTGGAGTCACTCTTATGCATTCTGTATCATGAACTGAAATCATGAGAGAGGACATCCTCTGCTTCAGTCTATGTTGAAGTTTTTCCTGGTATTATTCATTGCAGTTGTTTCCCTCTTGCTGGTTTTCTCATCCATAAATCCTGAAGTGCCTATTTCTGCCTCCTGCACAGTAAAATTAAGCTCATTCTTATCCTTCCTTGGAGAATTCTCTGTACTAGTTCCTGGGCTAGGTCCTCTCTTGAAACATTTGCCTACTTAGCTTTCTGCATAGATTGTAGGAAGAGCACACAAGGAAAGACTGATGAGAGAAGCACTTGATGAGCAAAGAGGATCTAATTGAGGAAGAATTGCTTGCAAACTATGGAGGCACACTGCAGGTGCTCATCTAGGAAGAGTCTTGGTATTTTACAAGGCAGCTTCTGTGATACATATTCCTCATAAAATCATGAGCCTTACAGTTGAATCATGGAGATTGGCAAAGAAGAAAGTCCTCATAGGTTTGTGATTCAGCTCCCCCCCCCCCCCCGTTGAACAGATGGTTGCTGCTGCTTTAATAACAAATTTTGCACTGTGAATCTTTAGTGAAGCAATTCAGTTTCTGTATGAATAAACTACCATACCAATTTATGGGATTCTATTAATGAAGATGGAATGGAATACATTTTAGTGTTAGCACCTTGTTCTCATGCATAGCTAAGGATGGAGTGGTAAATGACAATAAACAATTTATATGTTATTTCATCTAAATTCCAGTTGACAAACTGAGCTGCAGAATTTCTTACTGCCCTCCTCTTCTTACTTGTCATCCATGAAAAATAACTTTTTATTCATTATAATTATTTTCTTTTAATTGTTTCTTGGAGGGAAAACCCAAAATATAATTTTGTGAACAACTATTTAAAATAAAGATGGTAGAAACTCAGTTTTCCTGAAGATTAGATGCTTCCTTTACGAGATTTTAAAGAAAATATTGAGGTATACTCTCTCTCTCTCTCTCTCTCTCTCTCTCTCTCTCTCTCTCTCTCTCTCTCTCTCTCTCTCTCTCTCTCTCTCTCCTCTCTCTCTCTCTCGTGTGTGTGTGTGTTTATTGGAGAATTTGAGCCATGCAGAAGTTATAACAATGAACTCTTATAATTTGAAGAAGCCGAGGGGGTTGGGATTTGCAACAGAACATGGCTAAAGCAGGGAGTTTGCCTCCCTTGCTAACCTTGGTGCTGCTAACCAATCACATACAAATAAGAGGAGAAGGATTCTCTGCTTCAAACCTAGACTGCTGCTGATGTCTCCCAGAGACACAAACAATGATGTACCTTGCATTGGTCTTGCATCCCAAGTGGAAGTGGAGGATTGTTTTTGTTTGGAGGTAGAATACCTGTATGGGTTCTAAACAGATTATTGTTGGTAATAAGCTGTACCAGTGTTTCTGAGAAGGGCCCTTTTTCTAAAGTTCTCATCACCAAGATTGCTTATGTGTTCTAAGTGTAGGCAACATAAGGACGGAGAGATGTAGCTCTTAACTCCCCCCCCCCCCCCCCATTACAGTTTTGCAAACAGAAACAAGACTTATAGCTAATAAGAGTTGGAGGAGGGGGGTAAATTAGTGAAACCGCACAGGACTGGAAGAATTAAACCCTTTCCCCATTATCTTTTAGCCCCAGTCAGTTTTAGGAGCCCACATGGATGCAGTTTTCCTTAAAGTACTAGAAGTGGTCTGGCCTCCTATCATGTTTGACCATCTGTTTTCTCACTTCCACATATATTTTATTTCATCTTCCTTCGACTTACTCTCTCTTCCCACCCAGCTCGCCACACTCTCCCTTGCCAATCATCTTTCCTAGCCTTTGCAATAGTTCTGCCCAGCACCCCAGTGAGGTACTCTCATACCCCGCTCAGACGAACAGCCCTCAAGCAAGCTAGTGAGATACAGCCCAGCTCAAAGGCTGTACAGAAGCCATTCCTTTGCTTCCCAACTTGCCATTAAGCAGCATTTGGAGCTTCCTCTCGGGTAGCATGCCACCACCTCTTCCTTGTCTCTGCCCCCCACCCATTTTCTTGGTTGCTGCCAAATGGTACAGCAACCAAGAAGTATTTTTCTCTTGCATGAACATGCAGCCAAGGAATCAAGACAATGCATTTTTACTAAAAAAACTGTATTACAACAATACAGAACTCTAGAATAAATACAGTTCCAGGACTAGAATACAGACTAAGAAAAGAATAAAACATAGAAAGGTTGCTAAACTATTTGAGAGTTACAGATCCTGAGCATCAACCCTGCCCTCCTTGCACATGTGGAGTGGATGCTGGTCAGGCTGCTTCGTTTAACACGCATCCACTTCCAATCACACACTCTCTCATGCACTGCCAGCGCCAGGGTTTCTGGCGCCTGTGTCAACTCCCCATGCACGCATGCACAGTGAGTGCGCATCACAGACTGCATGATGATGTCATCACGCGATAACGTCATCACACAGCGCAAACCGGTGGCATTTGCTGGCGGATGGCTGGGGTGGCAGGTGGCGACTGCTCCGTGCTCCGCACACTGCCCCAGCAGCAGCTCGTGGCTGCTGCGCCCGGCTGGGGGCATGTGGCGGCAGCGGCACGGGGGCTGGCTGGCTGCAGCAGCTGCGGGCCAGCCACGCCAGCTCTGCGGCGTGCACCTCCGCCCCCGACACCCCCTCTGGCATCTCTCTGGTGCCCTTGCGCCCTGAGGCCACCGCCTACCTGGCCTCAATGGGCGCACCGGTGCTGCTCTCATGCATACACTCCCAGAAGGGACAGTTCCTTTTCAGGTCTCCCCAACCCCGACATGTGGTCAAAAAGGCATTAACCAATCTGGGCCTTTGGTTCTGGAGTCCGCCAGGCCCAGCTTACCTAATAGGTGCTAATGTGTCAAAGAGATGCAAGGTTTTCCCTCCTGGCTGTGTTTGATAAGGCTAGAGGAGGCTTTTCCCAGCCTCAGTGTCTTCTCTGAACTGGTCAGTCACCATAACTGTCATGACACATCTGTGCTCTGTCCCTTATTTGTCATAGCCTTCTAAGGCACAGGCTTTTCTCCAGCCCAGTTGGTGTTCTACTTTCCTCTAACAATGTACATTTTGTCGAAGGCTTTCACGGCCAGAGAACGATGGTTGTTGTGGGTTTTCCGGGCTGTATTGCCGTAGTCTTGGCATTGTAGTTCCTGATGTTTTGCCAGCAGCTGTGGCTGGCATCTTCAGAGGTGTAGCACCAAAAGACAGAGATCTCTCAGTGTCACTAAGAGATCTCTGTCTTTTGGTGCTACACCTCTGAAGATGCCAGTCACAGCTGCTGGTGAAACATCAGGAACTACAATGCCAAGACCACGGCAATACAGCCCAGAAAACCCACAACAACCAATGTACATTTTGTCTACATTGTGTTGCTAGCACGTTCCATGGCAGAAGTCAGAATTTTTACAAATATTATACTATTATCCTCAATTGTGAAAATGTATCTTTACCCTTCAAAAACATTATGAGAAAATCGTAAGAAAATACATCCAATGCAAGGTTATTTTTATTGGTCTCCTTGTTTTTAGGCATTCAGAATTATCCACTTTCAGAATTATCCACTCTCATATTTACAGAAATTAGTCCCAGTCCAGTCATTCCAGTGTCCCATTAAGCACTTTAGAGCACCCTACTGAGAATCTACTTTTCTTTCAGTGTCAGGATTTCCTGTGCCTGTGAGTGCATTTTATTCCCTGACATTGAAGCAAATAAGGCAGCCTCTCATTTTAGTAAGTAAAAGAGTAGAAAATCAGCCTGTGTGACATACAGAATTTCAAACCTCTATTCTGTAATCACCACATTTAGTAGAGCAGTCAGGCAATTGTAGTAAGCTAAAATTTGAAAGATTTCGCATACAGCAAGAATATTAGTTTTCCTGATACATATGTTAATTCAAATCAAGCAATTTATATTTGATCCTACTTTGTGTTTTTCATAGAAGAGAATGCCATGGGGGTTTGATTTTGGTTTTTCCTTCATATTTCAAGGAAGGTTCATGGCCACAATATAATTCTCATTTAGCAAGGATATTTAATGTTTATCAGCAATGTCCTTTGTATTTTAATGACTTCATATTATCTGAAGCTAAAAGCACATTCCATGTTTTTACGGTATATAAGGCAAAGGCAGCATTGCGGTTGAAAGACTCTAAAAGATCTTAATAACCTTCAAAAATGAAGGCACACAATTATGCCATCAGCTCAGAGATGTACAGTTTTTGTCCTGAGATGAGTTCTTCAATTAATACAAGTGTGTGGTGATACTCAAGAAGTTTTATTGATTAAATATGTCTGCTGACGATTGTTACAGTAACTAAATTTAATCAAATTCAGACCTGTTTCATTTTGTCATTTTTAAAAGCTAAAACCACTCTTTCTTTTACTTGAGATATTGCTGCCTTGAAGAAAATTATTTTTTATTCTGAAACCCTGTTTTTGTGATGAATCTCGAAATGCTGATTGCTTTAAAATATACTAAATGTGTATTTTGACACATTAGTTTTGATAAGAAGATAGCAAACTATGACATAAATTATCAGAATAAAGCACTCCTTTGTATTAGAATGTGTATACTTGGATCATGCCATCCCAGTGTTACTAAGATTATCCAGGTTTGTGATTCCCACTTTTTAATTTTCTAGATACCAGCTATAGAGAAGTGAAAGTCAAGTCTACACTAAACTCTTCTATTGAAATCAACAGAATTTAAAGAGTTTCACTTCAGCTGATTGATGCCCATTATTTCCATTTATAATCTCACTATCACTTAATCCATACAACTCCTGATAACATTTATTTACTTATTTATTTATTTGGATATTTATGCCCTGCTTTTCTCTCCAATGGGAATCCTAAGCAGTTCACAATATAATTTTCCTCTCCTACATTTTATCCTTGTAACAACCCTGTGAGGTAGTTCAGGCTGAGAGTGACTGGCCCAAAGTCACCCAGCAAACTTCCATGGCAGTGTGGAGGTTCAAATCTGGGTCTCCCAAATCCTTGTCTGATTCTCAAAATGCTGCACCACTCTTGAATATTTAACCAAGGCTGAACACCTTCTAAAGTATTCCTCTTTCCAGCACAGATTCATCCTGTACTAGAGAACATTCTTCAGACAACAAGCAAGATTATCTAAACTCGTAGCAGAAGTATTGACCTCTACAGATTGTTACAAATGGCAGGTTTGTGCTGTTTCAATGTTGATTTTTTTTTCTTTCTGGCCTGTTGCAGGTTGTTCATTTCACTGTATGATTTAAAATGAAAAACATTTGGCTAATTAGGAGACAGCTGTTCACTTAAGTAAATGACTCATAGAGGGATATTTATGGTACATAACTATTTTTCAAGCCTGTAGAAACTTTAGAAGAAAACCAAAAAGAGGAGCAGATGTTTTGCTATAGTATCCAGAAATATGTTACCAAATAGTGAATGCTGAGTCTGACTTACTTTTCTTGCCAAACATGATAAAAAGCAGGCTGTCATTAAAACGGCATGTTTTGGATATATTTCATCTCCTTCATAACCATGTATTTTATACAGCACATCATGTCATAATTTTGTATAATGAAAAATATTGCCCGCTCTGTCGTCAGTGTCCAAGAAACACAAAGAATTTGCTTACTTAACAGAGAACCATATTTCTCATTCACAGTTATTCTCAATTATTTTATTTCATCCTTTTGAAGCTGCCCCATGCCTCTGGAACAGCCTCCCAGAAGAGGTCAGGGTGGCTTCTACTCTCCAGGCTTTCCAGTGAAGTGTAAAACAGATCTCTTCCAGAGAAATTGTGGGGTAGCCTGAGCCTGAACAAAGAGGGGGGATGTGGGGGGATGTGTAGTTTTAGTTTATGTGCTGTTTCAATTATTTGTTCTATTAAATTGCTTGGGAGCCAGGATACTTGGGAGAAAGAAGGGTAAATAAATAAATAAATAATGTGTTAAGGCATATGATGTGGAAGTTTCTTTTTAGATTGAGAATCTAATGTGTTAAAGATGCTGCTAGGTATACAATTATTGGCTGAATCCATCTTTTCACTGAACTGGGAACTGAAAGTACATCCTTAATTGTGAAGGGCAGAGTTATCATCTCCAGTCGTGCTGACTTTTTTGTGGTATAGGGAAATGAATCCCTATGTCCACTGTGAGTGAAGATCAAACAGTTGTTTGAAGGGAGCTGGATTCCTTATTTTTTCTATAATTTGTAATTTGTTTAAGTTTATAATTTGGTGATATAGAATAAGAACAAAGTGATTGATATATAGATATATATATTTGAAGTAACATAGAAGGTGTGTGTGTGCTCAGGTTTCCCTGGAGGAAAAAGGAAGGTCCATGCTTACATATACTGACACCTAAATGCTAACAAAAGGAGTACAAAATATGGTGGAAGGTTGAAAGAAGATATGGTGTTGGGGTGGGAGAGTAAGGGAGGACTGGATGCAGGATAGGTGTGGAGTAGAGTTCCTTAGATAACTTTATTTCAAAACAAATTAAGATTGTAGTAGATGTCCCATTTTGTGCAAACTAAATCTTTTAGTAGATGGTTCCTTAAATTGGCTGCCCATATTCCTGCCTTTCTATTCTGTGTCTTTTCTCAAACTGCATACTTGTAAATTAACATGTAAAATACAAACATCCCAGTGTTAATTCCAAATTATTCAGTGTCTAAGTACATTGATTCAGTCAGTTGGATATTATGAAATATGACTTGAAGGAAAGGGGCTGCATGCCTTGAAATTTTATATTTCTCTTCCTGCTCATGCTTGCCTTGGAGTGGTTGAGATTTTGGCGGAGATTTGCAAGAGGCTGGCAGGATCAAAGGCAAGGTGCCTGCAACATGAAACACAGCCATGCTTTTCTTGTTACATTTTTATTTGGACAGTTAAGAGGTTAAAACAAATATACAGTCTTGTATAGTTCTTCCAGATTGACCCTTCTGTGTTGTACTGGAGCATAAAAGAATTTTTCACTGAGTGAGCAAAACAGAGAGCACGTTGTGGTGAAGATCTCAAATCACTCTAAATTATTAATGAAAATAGATTGGATTTTGAACTGTGGCACCTCAAGGAAGAGACTAAAAATGTGTTTAGTTATTATGTAAGAGTTGGTTTCGAGTTTAAAAAAATCTTCTGATTCATTCTGTATGGTTGTCTGTGGGAGGTATGATGATCACTGTTCAAGTATGCTATTGACGTTATTGCTGCTATTTCTGTAGGAAACAGAATTCATGCTTGGCCCAGCAGAATCAGGAAAGTAAGGAGATAAACATTACTGCTTAAAAAGGAAATGGTTGAATGAAGGAAGCTGCTATTGATCCTGGTTTCACAGATCATAACAATATGATTACTGCATTTTGTTGCATTCATGATGAATCTCAGAAAACCTCAAATAGCTTAGCATGGGATGATATTATTGGGATTTAGAAAGAGACTGAGGCAGTAGGAAGATGGTTGACGGATGACATTCTTTTTTATAATGCAATATAAAATGAACAATTTAAATTACTGTAAGCCTGTATTTATAAGAATTTAAATGCAGACATGCTAAGCTCTCTAGTTTCATTTTTCATTGGTTCTGATGCTTCTGCCTTAGAGGATTATTTGACTAGCCCATGGGTTGGGGTCCTCAGGTGAGTTATAAAGACTACCAACTGGGTCATGAGCCCCCAGGGAGTGTCCATCCTGGGTTTTGGAGGGGGGAATGGATGTGGTTTCAGTTTAGGTATTTGTACCCAAAATCAGTTAGGTGTTTATATGCTGAAACTGGAGTCTTCAGTTGTGTCAGGAAAATAACACAAAGCCAGAGCATGCCGTGAAATATACAACTTACTACAGAGGCAGAACAGTGTCTCGTTTACTTGCTGAACCTTACAGTGATTGTGGGCAGTGCCATAAAACATGCTTTATGAACAGTTTAATCTAAAGGTTGAGATGTCTGATGAACAACGCTACAGGCTGCTTCTCAGTGTAGACAGGAACCTGTCTGACCTGGGGTTACCAACCTCTGGGAGGTCCTGGAATTCACTGGAATTACAAATGGTCTCCATACTACTGCGATCAGTTCCCCTGGAGGAAATGGCAGCTTTGAAGTGCTGACTCTATGGTATCGCATCCCTGCTTAGCTCTCTCCCCATCCCAAACTCTCCCCTACCCAAACATCACCACCAAATCTTCCAGAATTTCCCAAGCCAGAGTTGGCAGCTTTAATCCGAGGAGATCTTCATTTCTTTTTGCTTTTTCTGTACTGATGCTGAGTCTGCATGCCCTTAGATGTTAATTCAATCCTAAATCTCAAGCAATGTCTACTTACCAGATTTTGCCACCATCATATTAACATTGTTATCAACTATGCAATTATTGCTGATTCTGCTTCTCTTATTCCTTTGTTTATTCATCTCCTTTTAATAATGGCTTTGATTATCACATGCCTAGATTGAGCATTAAAATTGAGTTGCCCACAGACAAGTTAGGGGGTTTGCACGTTCAGATATGCAAGATTACCTAGATATGTCCCAAAAAACCCACCATGTACACTTGACAAAAAAAGAAAAACCATCCCAAAACAGCCAAACCATTTTGAATGTAAGTGCAGTCATTTGTTAAACTCAGCTAGAGTTGGGATTTTCCCCATCACACGGGGATGTGATGGCACCTAGAGTTCCTTTCCTTTGTTCATCCTCATCATCAGATGCCATGAGCCCTTTATTTATTCTCTTCCACTAAACATTGCCGTTTCATTAAACAGAGTCCACAGTACCTTCCTTACATTTGGAGCCTGCTTGCTGGCCCTGTATAACCTAGGAGCAGCTCTGTCTGGCATTGTCCTTGTCTCTCTCATCATTGCTGTGCTCCAGTCCCAGTGCCTTTTGTCTTTATTGAAGGCTGTCTCTGTTCTCTCCCTGGAGCAAGCTGCTGGCATGAAAGTCTTGCCTTTCCGGGGTTGCCAGTTACCCTCCCGGTGGGAGAGGGAAGACCTAGTTCTTACCTCCTACTTCCCCTCTTTGGTATTTGCAAACCCCTCCGCATGTGCGCGCCATCAGCTGTGTGATGACGTCATTTCCAGTGACATCATTTCCAGGAACATCACTGCGCAAGTGCAGGAGTGCTTCTGCGCTTCTCAGCAGGCCAGTTTGGGCCTCAAACACGCCCAAGTTGCCCTATGTGGGGCCCAGATCAGCCTGCTGAGAAGCACAGAAATGTTCTCAGGGCAGCACAATGACTTCAGTGGCGTTGTCATGCCACCCTGGGAGTGTGCCCGGGAAGCCTATTCCCATGCCTTCCTCCCCTACTGGCCAGATAAATGGAGGCAGAGGGTGGAGGGTGAGGGGATCCCCCACCCCCTCTGGGGGAATGGGATCCCTATGCCTTTCCCTGCCCCGGCAGCCTTTTTTCTTTGCCATTTGTTCTCCCTTTCTCTCAACCTTTTAATTAGGTACCAACCTGAGGGAAGAGGAAGCTGCCCCACTCCACTGTGCTCCAGCAGCTTTTAAGCTTAGCTGGGCTGGCAGCAATGCAGGGTTATGTGTGGCTTTTGTGGCATTCTTCCCTCACACCCCCAATCAGACATGAGTTTAGCATATGTGTGACCATACTCTCAGTTTTTTAAAAAAGAATCTTCTTCCCTCAGAAAGCAGGAATATCAGCTGAGTGATAGCACCCAGGCTCAGGAGCCACATTCTGTTCGACATGCCACCAGTATCTCTTTTGAGCACTGTGCCCCAATGTTAGACCTTCCCCATGTTTCAGGAAAGTAGGCAAGGCCCTTTCCTACTGGGGATTGTGGTTGATATATAGTTCCCACTTTGAAATAGCGGTTGTCCGAGGAATGTATAATCTACAAGTCTTCTTAAAGTGCAGGCTTCATAACAAGAATGGAAGAAAATGTGGCTCTTTAGTTTGATGATAAGTGCAATGTGATTCTACACAAACCGTGGAGTGAGTACCACAGGTTTGAAAGATCCTCGATAGGAGATTAGTGTTTATCTCTTGATCCCAATTCCTCCATTATAAGAATGCTAGAAGAGCCGAGCTGAATCAGACCAAAGATCCATCTAGTCTTGTATCACAATGGCTCACCAGATGCTCCCAGAAGACCCACAGTAGGGACACAGAGGCCAAAGTCTGTTTCTGCTCCACCTCTCAGTAAATGGCACTGTGTCCGAACATAGATTTCCCATTCATCCATCATGGCTAATAGCCATTGTAATACCTATCTTTCATGAATGCATTGCACCCTCTTTTAAAGCCATCTGAGCTAGTGACCTATCACCATATCATGTGACAGTAAGTTCCACAGGTTAATTATATGCTGTTTAAAGAATTACTTTCTTTTGTCTGACCTGAATTTACTGCCCATCAATTCCATTGGGCTTCCTTAAGTTCTAAGAGGGAGGTTCTCTATATCCACTCTCTCTGCCCCATGCATAGTTTTATAAACCTATGTGAGGGACCCATCTTAGTTTTCTTTTTTCTAAAATGGAGGGGGGTGGGAATCCAACCTGTTTGGCCTTTCCTTGTAGGGAAGACATTCCAACTTTTTAATCATTTTAGTTGCCCTTTTCTTCTCTTTTTCCAGTGCTAAAGTACACTTTTTGACATGTGGTGATGACTGAGATGCAACAAACTTTGATATCTCTAATCCCTTTAGAATTAAAATAGTCCTGGGAGGTATTTATTAGGACTAGAGAAAAGTATATTCTCTACCTTAATTAACCGTACAGTCTCTTTCCCTACACACACTTCAGGGCCGGATCGAGGGGGAGCAGGGAAGGTAGTCTGCCCCCGGCGCTGCCAGGTAGAGGGCGCTGGGAGCAGCTGCCAGCTGCCGGAAACACACAGGGGGCCTCACAGCCCCCCGTGCTGCCTTTTGCCTGCCCTGCAGGACAGGGGGTGGCTGGCTTGCCGCACACCCCCTGTCCTGCAGGGCAGGCAAAAGGCAGTGCGGGGGGCTGCGAGGCCGCCCACACCATTCACCTGCCCCGCAGGACAGGGGGAGGCCGGCCATCCCCTGTCCTGCAGGGCAGGCAAAAGGCAGCGTGGCCGCCTGCACCATTCGCCTGCGGGGAGGCGAATGATGCGGGCGGCTTCCCAGCCCCGCACGCTGCCTCCGCCGCTCCGGGCTGCATGATGACATCACCAAAATGACGACATTACGCAGCGCTGGGAGCGCGTGCACGCACTGTGCGCACACGCGAGGGGTCAGACTAGGGTTGCCCTGGGCACTGGCAACCCTAGATCCAGCCCTGACACACTTTCAGCTGCGAAGAGGGTGTGCACTACAAGGAATACATCCCCCAATTCTAACTCGGCCCCTGCCCCATGAGTAATAAACTTTCAAGGGCTCTCACAGCATTGAAGCTAATCATTGAAGCTAAAAGAGGTCTGGTAGGAGAATTAATTGGGTCCTAATCTTACCAAACCAGGATCCTTTTAAGTTGAAAAGTATAGTATAGTATATAATAATAATGTATAATGTTCTAAAATGGTGGGCAAAATTAGAGTCAGACTATGCATGCCACGAGGTGCATATCACTCAAACCCAATTTCCTCACCCCAGACTCCCCCATACAGCATGTTAATAGGAAGGGTTTAAAAAGTACAAAACAAAACTCTCTCCTATATCGTACTCTCACTTAGCTCTGAACCTCAACTGTTTGGGCAATTACTCTCAGGTCCAAAAGTTACTGCTGAGGTTCAGACTAGATGGCTGGTGTCAGAACTCAGCAGTATTGTGCTAGTGCAAAACAGACACAACAACTCTCAAATTGTTTATACATCTACTTTCTTCCTTGTGATTCCTCCCTTTATATTGCGGTAAACCCAAGCAGAGTTTAAATCAAGTGAACATATATTGAGGCAGACAACTGATTTAACCAGCCCTGCATTGTCAGTTCTGACAGGCCACAGCCCTTCCATGGAGTCAACAAGATTTTCCTAACTTACTTTGCATTGTGATGACATATACATGGATTCTGAAAGTATTGATTAAATCAGGCATTAGAGGGCAATATCGTCACACAGGTGAAAGCCAGCCTTTCTGAACATTCTGCCACAGTGGCACATGTCACAGCAGCTAGTATGTTGCTACAGCACATCCACAGTCCAAAGTGTAATGGCTGTTCTGACTAATGCAGCAGTTTTTAATATGATTTGCACAAGCACAAACAACTGAGAAACTGCTTTTGTTAATATCCTGACACAACTATTCAAAAAAGCTGTGCTGAGGAAAATGTAGAGGACAACTGATCTATAAAATACATCCTAAATTCATTATTTCTTTCTAGAAGTACATTTTTGAAAAATGATTTGAGAAACAGTGATTGGAATTTATGTGTTTGTAAAATAATGTGTGGTTCGTAAGGCCAAATTTACCCTGACATTGGTCCTCCTTATGATATGAAGAAATCAAAGCATCAACTTCACAAGTTTACTGTAGGGTATAATCCAGCAAATACTACCAATGTTCAACTTCCATGGATTTCAGCAAGTACTACATAGCTTCTATAACTCTCCATTATTAGTTGTTACATACAGGGCCAGGTCGTCGGGGGCAGGGGGGTAGTCTGCCCCCAGCACCGCCAAAGAGGGGGCGCCGGGCGCAGCTGTCAGCCCTGGGAGTGCACAGGCAGCAGGACAGGGGGTGTGCTTGCTGCACACGCCCTGTCCTGTGGGGCAGGTGAAAGGCAGCGTGGGTGGCTGGGAGGCCGCCTGCGCCATTCACCTGTCCCACAGGATAGGGGGCATACGGCAAGCCGGTCTCCCCCTGCTCTGCAGGGCAGGCGAATGTCGTGGGCAGCCTCCCAGCCACTTGCACAGTCACTGCCAGCTCTGCGGCGTGCCAGGACAGCCGGCTTGCCGCAGGGCGGCACGTGCCGCCCTGCGTAATGATGTCATGGAAGTGACATCACGCAGTGCTGGAAGCGCACACAAGCAGCCAGTCTTCAGTTGCCCTGGGCGCCGGCAACTGTAGATCCGGCCCTGGTTACATATTCACCTGAATTCTTAGACCATTCTATTGACTCTTTCCTTACTGTTCAATTCATTTTTTATATGACATATTTCTATGGCCACCTTGACAATGGCTGTCTCTTGTACATCTGCCATTAAAATTTAGTCATTTCCACCACCTCAATATGCTCTTGTTTCATTTAACTGAGGAAAGCAGGTGTGTTATAGTAGTTAGAGACTCAGACTAGTCCTGGGACAACTGGCTTGTACTTTGTCATGAAAGCTCATTGGGAGACCGTGGGCCACCTTATCTTATCTTACAGAGTTGTTGTAAGGATAAAATGAAGGAGAAGAAAACAATGTGATAAATTACTTTGAATCCCCATTAAGGAGAATAGTGAGATATAAGTTTTTTAAAGGATGAAGATACGTGTATCATTTTAGATGAAGACACTTGCATGCTTCAAAACATTGCCAACTGGGCTGTCTCTCCCACCCACCACCACACAGAATCACAGAGTTGGAAGGGGCCATACAGACCTTCTAGTCCAACCCCCTACCCAATGCAGGATGAGCCTAAAGTATCTCTGACAAATATTCATCCAGCCTCTTCTTGAAAACTGCCAGTGAAGGGGAGCTCACCAACTCCCTAGGCTGCTGATTCCACCTTTGAACTATTCTGATCGTGAAAAGTTTTTCCTAATATCCAGCCAGTACCTTTCTGTATGTAATTTAAGCCCATTGCTCTGGGTCTTATCCTCTGCTGCCAACTGGAACAGCTGCTTGCCCTTCTCCAAATGACAGCCTTTCAGATATTTAAAGAGAGCAATCATATCCCCCCTCAATCTCCTCTTCTCCAAACTAAACATTCCCAAGGCCCTCAGTCTTTCCTCGTAGGGCTCAATCTCCAGACCCTTAATCATCCTCATCGCTTTCTTCTGCACCCTCTCAATTTTGTCCACATCCTTTTTGAAGTGGGGCCTCCAAAATTGCACACAGTACTCCCGTCCAAGGCAGTACAGAGAGGAACTATGACCTCCTGCAATTCCGATGCAATGGCCCTTTTAATACAACCCAAGACTGAGTTTGCCTTTTTTGCCACCGCATCACACTGACTGCTCATATTTAGTTTACAGTCCACTCTTACCCCAAGATCTTTCGCATACACTACTACCCAGAAGAAATGTATCCCCCATCCAGTATTTGTGCTTCACATTTTTGTGGCCCAGATATAATACTGTGCACTTATCTATGGCCGTCATCACACGGGCTTTTATTTAGCGCTAAAATGGCGCTATTTCCCGGCAAACACCCACCTTATTCCAACACTGTAGCGATTTTCTCTCTTCTGCTTTGTGCTTGATAGTCGCTCTATTTTGTGCCTCAGTGTGAATGCCTCACATCGATGTATTTCACCTCGCAACGCCCTATGCCCTCCCTTCAATCCCAGAATCCATTTCTTCCCACGACTCCCCCTTTTTAAATTTTATTATGTCCTTATAACGCCATAACAACATAACACAATGCAAACTTTCTGCTGAAGTAAAAATGACTCAGTCGCCATGGCAGAGTCTTCAGCGATGGGGATCACGTCAGACAGGGAGTTTTCTGCGGGCAAAGGGCTGTTTATATAATTTCAAAGTTGGAAAAACAAAAGGGTCGTAATGTTTTGCTCTAACGGAATGTTTATATGCTGTTTTTCCGTTATAGCGGAATTAAACGCCAGAATAATAAAAAAAAGGGGGGGAGGAGCTGCGTCTGCGCGGTTAGAGAGAACAGAACAGAGTGCTTCGGTGTGGACAGCTGGTGGTGCAAAGAGCCATTAGGTGACCCAAAGAAATGTTTACTGTGCCGATAACAGGTAGGATGCTATATGCTATAAATTTAACGGAAGAGATGCCCGTGTGATGACAGCCTATGTTGAATTGATCCAGTTCACAACTGCCCACTTTTCCGGAGTATTCAGATCTTGTTGAATTTTAACTCTATTTTCTTCAGTTTGCCACTCCTTCCAATTTGGTATCATCAGCAAATTTAATGAGTAGCCCATTTACCCCTTCATCTAGATCATTGATAAAAATATTGAAAAGTACCGAGCCCAAAACTGAGCCCTGCGGCACCCCACTGGACACCTCCCTCCAATCTGATGAAACGCCATTGTCCACCACTCTTCCAGTTTACTCATTAGAATGTCATGGGGAACCTTATCAAAAGCTTTGCTGAAGTCCTGGTAAATAACGTCGACAGAATTCCCACAATCCAGTAAGCTCGTCATTCGATTAAAGAAGGAAACCAGGTTGGTTTGACAAGATCTGTTGGGAACGAAACCATGTTAACTTCCTCGGATCGCTAAGCAGTCCTTCAGATGCTTACAGATTGATCCCTTTAAAATCTGCTCTAATATCTTCCCAGCAACAGAAGTCAGATTGACCAGCCTGTAGTTTCCCGGGTCATCCTTCTTCCCTTTCTTAAAGATTAGGATAACATTCTCTCTTCACCAATCTTGCGGCACATCCCCAGTCCTCCAAGAGGCCTTGAAGATGATGGACAGAGGCTCTGCAAGTTCTTTAGAAAGTTCTTTGAGCACCCTTGGGTGCACACCATCCAACCCAGGGGATTTGTATTCATCCAGTGCAGCCAGGTGCCTCTTCCAAACCTCTCTGTCAATGTCAGCTAGCCTCCCAGGTTTCCTGTCATGTCTTCTGCCATCTCTAGATGGGCTCGAGTTCCTCAGGGAGAAAACAGAGGCAAAAAAGTCGTTAAGCCTGGCTGCTTTTTCTCTGTCCTCCATCGTTCTTCTCCCAACAGCAATCCAATTGCCTCTTTTACCTTGCGTTTGCTTTTCACATACCTGTAGAAGTTTTTCTTATTGTAGCAAGATCCCCTGGCCAGACCCAGCTCATACTGAACTTTGCCTTCTCTGATGGCTGATCTGTAGTACCTAGTAACCCTCATATATTCCTCTTTAGAGGTCTATCCTTATCTCCATTTCCTGAACATTTCCTTTTTCTCCCTTAGCTTATTCTGGAGCTCTCTGTTCATCCACATCAGATTCTTGGAGTCCTTACCATGTTTCTGTCTTTCTGGAATAGTGAGGGCTTGAGCTTGCAAAGCTCATGTTTGAGAAGAGCCCACCCTTCACTCGCTCCTTTCCCTTCAAGCACACTCCCCCAAAGAATGACTCTCATCAAGCCTCTGAGTTTATTGAAGCTGGCTCTACAAAAATCTAATCTATGAGTCTTGCTGTGTACTTCCTTGCCCCCCCACAGCAACTGGGATTAAAGAGGACATGGTCACTTCCCCCTAAGGTCCTCACCACCTTCACCCCCATCTACCAATTCACTCCCTCCTCTAGGTCTTTGTGGTTCTCCTTCTACTCTCGTCTCCATCACCATCTCAAGCACCTCAAAACAATTCTTGAGCTCCAGGGGACCAGAGCGTTGTCTTAGTCTACGTCTTCCAGCTTGTACTGCAGATCTGAGAGGAGGCTCAGAAGGGAGATCGACTCTTCTTCTCTTTGACTTACTTCTTCATGCTTGTGCAGAGTTCCCAGGCTCTTGTCAATAAAACCCTCCCCTTCCTTGATCTCCTGAAGGGTGGTTATCCTCTCCTCCAGGCTCTGGATCTTCTCCTCCAAAAGCCTGACCATCTTACACTTCTGACAAGTGAAGTCCATCTTCTCTTCCGGGAAGAAAACAAACGTGGCATACTCCATGCATGTGACTGGAAAGGGTCCTTCTGTCGACATCATCACCTTCCAAGTATTTTCTGAGAGTACTTTGAGCAGAGATTCGGGGCCCACAGGCCAAAAGGCAGAAAGACAAAAAAAAAAAAACCCCTTAACCATCTAGCAACAGCTCACCATGCGCTCTCCACTCCTTGCCTCAGCCCAGCTGTCTCAGCTCTGCCTCTGGCAAGGAGGAGCCCTTTGTTTCAAAGGGTTACTTCCTGCCAAACACTGCAGAGCTCAGCACAGTAGAGGGTGGGGCTAGTAATCAACAGCAACTCACTCAGCCCTCAACAGCCCCAAAACACAAACAGCCCCAAACAGAACTTAAACAGAACCACTCTCTAACAAGCTATAAGAACCCACTCATCCTCAGCTTCTCACACAGCAACTAGGAAAGCAAGGTAGAAAGACAAAAAAACAACAACCCTTAGCTTCTAGCAGCAGCCCACACATGCTCTCCACTCCTTCTCATGTCTGTACCCATACATCCATGCCATTGTCTAATATTGACCTGATATTTTAAACCATTGCTGTTGCTGTACCCCGATGTCATATTGCTAATACCATAACTGGCTTTCACAAGCTCTCTGAAGCTGCAAGTGTCTTATCTAACGCTTTGAAGCTCTCAGTGCTTCTGACCTTGTATGCTGCTCGCTCCCATGAATTACTGTTTTTCAACTTTAATCTCATACCTTCTTAGTGTCTAGACTTGATAGATAAAATATGTGAGAAGTTCTTGGGACTGGTTCGCGCCAAAAGTTATGTTTTACTGTTGGGTGGGGGAAAGGAGTAATTGTGCTCTATAATAGATTGATTTTCACCCATCTTGAGTATTCCTGTCAACCTGCTGTTACTGCTTAGTTGCTTACCTAGCTCTAGCTTCTGAGTAATCCTATGGACATATCTGTAGAAATGATCTGATTCCTGAATAAAACCTTCTAACCAAGAACCTGGATTCTTGCTGTAATGTTACAGGCGTCTATCTGCCATAGTCTGACACTCCTTGCCTCAGCCCAGCTGTCTCACTTCCCATCTTCTCGCAAACCAGATAGTGTGGTCAAGTAGCCGGTCTAATGAGGAGATTTTCCTGTACTACAGTAAGATCTAAGCCTCTAGTTAAGCAGTTTGTTACCATATGCAGAGATAAGGGAATGGAAGAATGGGATAAAAACAGGCAAATGTTAAAAAGAAAATTGAAGGTTCACATTGCATATTCCAAAGCCAGACAGATTTAAAACTTCAAAAACATACAAATTAATGACAGACATCTCTGTAGTTTCCAGAGAAGCTGATATTCTTTTTTCCTAAGCAGAAGTTTTCTTTTTGAAATTCCCCATGAGAGGAAAGGCCTGATAAGAATCATTAGATTAATCACCTCTTAGGGTCAAGTTAACCGTGCAGGTTTTTAAAGAGTTGGGTCTAGGTTTCTCAGACCCAACTCAAGTTCCCAGAAGCTCCACAGCAGTTTTGGGTAATCACTGTTAAAAAAGGAAAGAGAGGCCAAATGGCCACCAATGCCTCTCTGGGGAGAGAGGATCCTCCCTCTCCCATCAAGCCATTTCCCTGTGTCAAAATCACACAGAGGGAGGGGGATTTCCCTGTTTTTTCTGTTCCATGTGAAGTAGTAAAATCAGGGGGGAAACTCCCCCCCCCATGCTATTTTGACATGAGGAAATAGTTTGAGGCATTCTGAGGCTATTTGAGTTCTCCTTTATTTTTTAACAGCCATTTACTTTTTAACTGCTGTATGGCTGTGGAAACCAAGCTGGATTTGGGGGACCCAGACGCAGCTCTTTAAAAATCTGCACATTTAGCTTGACCCCTTTTGGCATAACAAAGAGTCTGCCCTCTGATTAGGATGACTCAGTGGTGGAAGGTTTTGCTATGGTCAGATAGGATAAACTCGCACTACTTTAGTATAGCATTAAAATATGCAAAGTGAGGAGACTTCCAGGTGTCTGACTGAGGAGTTACCTTTACCCAGATCACTTCACAGCTTAGAAGGATCCAGGAAGGAAGTGGTGTATATGAGAATCTTCCTGTTATGTGTGTGTCTGTGAATCTTCCTATTATCTGACGGGCATTTAAGTGCTACTTCCCTGCCCCCACCAGTATTAGACAATGGTAGTTTATTGAGCAAGGACACAGACTAGATCAGTATTTTTTTATTGTATTGCTATTGTTGTTTATTCATAGTCTGCTTCTCATTGAGATCCAAAGTGAATTATATACTGCAAGTGAATACAATATAATCAATAGCTCAGACATTCACAGTGCAAAAATACAATATGATCATTAGAGCATTCAATGAAAACAAATACAATAGGATATGGTAGCTGCAAATTTAGAAAATAGCATAAAGCCAAACAAACATTCCTGAATTAAAGGATAAGTAATTAACTTAGCAATATTGAACTACCTATCAAGAGCATATCCACATCAGACATTACCCAGTAGCCTAGCCTAAATTCCCTGTTGCTTACCAAGGTCTCTTCTTGAGCTATTTCTTATGGCGTAGCCCTATAATCTGAGTAGAAAGCTGTCCTGAATAATTCAGTATCGCATAGTTTGCAGAAAGGCAGAAGAGTAGAAGCTATCCTGACCTCAGGCAGACCATTCCACAAAGTGGGGGCTACCACTTTGAAAGTACACATACAAGCAGTTGTTGATTTAGCCCAACTGCAAGGTGATATCCACTGAAAGCCCTGTTTATATGAGCAAAGTTGCCATGGTGGAACATAGGAACGCACACAGAGAGAGAGACACAGAGAGGACATTTCAGCTGACTTAATAAAGAAACTTCCTGTACTGGGAGTCTTTGAGGTTAGACATATATCTATAGAGATATATTAGCAATACCTAATTTCTTGTCAAATTATAATGAGACTCACTAAAGTTCCAACTACATATAATATTTTTGTTCATTTTAAAGGCTTTTCTTTCTTAAAGAAATCAGTGCAGATACTGGCCCTAGGGTTGCCAGGTCCTCTGCCCACCCCCACCCCCACGTGGGAGATCCAAAGACTGGCACCTACCTTTTTGCTTTCTCCTTTTGGAAAGTGATGTCATTGTGTGGATCACAAGCCTCCCTGGGAGTATTTCTGAGTGCCACACAGGTCCCAAATTGGGTACGGCTGTAGCCTGAATTGGCCCGAATTGGGCCACTGTGGAGTGCAGGAGCATTCTCACACTCTGCAGCAGCCCAATTCAGGTGTACAGAAGTGCTGGGTGGCACCGTACTCAGGAGTGCACCGTGCCACCCTGGAGCGCAACCCAAGAGGCGTGTTCCCCTCCCCTGCCAACCAGGTAAGCAGGGGCACGGGAGAGCAGGAGATCTCTCACCCCCCCAGCGGGCGACTGGCAACCCTAACCAGCACTGATTTTTCAAGGGAGGAGCAGTGCAGAGGCTTTTAAATATTTCCCTTCTCTGCTTTTTTCCTTTAGAAAAAGCTCCCCCCAGGCAACTTGTATTTATATTGGGTCATGGGGCAACAAGAACCCATACATTTTGCTCCGTAGGGTAAAAATCGCTTTGGATTGGCTCCATAAAAATGGCACGGAGTGGGAAGCCCCTTTCCCTCTCTGTTGTTCCTCTCTTCAAAAAAGTAGCAGCAGTTGCTGCTGTATTTGAAAAAAAAGAAAAGAAAAAAATTTAAATGATCATTGAAATAAACTTCATGTATAGATTATGTGTGAAATAGAATAAAAGTCCACTTGAACAGTGTTGTTTGGGTAATATGGGTTATTCTCCCATGGTCAGGAATGGGGCATCTCATTACTCGTGGAAGTAGCTCCTCCTCTTGCGCAGGGTTGGACGAATCATCAGTCCCAGAGGGGAGGGGCATTATCCTTGCGTGCCAGTTTTTTCCAGCCATGCTCAAGCAGGGACACGAATCTCTTTGTTCCTCAGAGCAAACAATCCTGGACAACACAAGATAAACAAATTGACAGCAGCAAACAGCATTGCACGTAGCTCGCTGGGGGAAAAGGATGGGCCTGTCCCTCCATCCCCTCTCCCCCCCTTTTTTTCCTCACCACCTGGTAATTGGGGCACACGAAGGGCAGGACGAGCATAGAGCTGACGCCTCCTAGACTGCTGGACCCAGCTCTGTTGAGGCAAGAGAAGGAGAGCATGCGAAGGATGGAAAAAACACGTAAGGAGGTGCAGCCTCCAAAACCAGGCATGCAAGAGGAACTGCTGCTAAAGCAGCCCTTGGAGTCCATCTCCTTTGGGTGATGGCCTCAGTGGAGAAACGCACAACTCACTGAATCATGGTAAGTGACCCCGACAAAGACGTGATCTCAGAGGGGGTCTACAGGTGAGTAGAGGCAAACCTGGTAAAGATTCTTCCCCTGGGAATACTCTATAAATGTTAAATAGCCCTATCAGAGCCCTAGCAAGAAAACAAAGTTTTGCTTTCACTCCCCCCCCCCTTCCACCTTGTCCTTTAGGCAGGAAAGAGAACCTGACAACCAAGACAGGCTCTACAGTGTCCAAATCAACAGAGGGAGCTCTAAGTAGCTTGGAGCCACCAAGCTCACCACTATCCATGCAATCCCTACCAGGACGTAGTGGAGAAGGCCAAGATAACAATGATCCAGACCTCTCAAGTCTACACACCAAAGCAAATACGCTGGCATGGTTAAGAAACAAAATGAGGAAGGAACTCAGAGAGGCAGTGAAGGAACTAAAGGGACAAAAGGCACCATAACCAGTACCCAGTAAGGGTAAAAGACCAGCAAAAAAAAAATTCTCACTCAAAACCCAAAGGAGGAAGAGAATGGAGAACTGGATAGAAGGGGAATCAAGTCTTTCGGATGAACCCCACTCAGGATAAGACCCTTCAGATGCATTATCAGAAAGTGTGACTCCAAACGAACCCCCCAAACAAGGTAGTGGCAGAACTTACAAGAGTCATTGGCAAGCCAGACCAAGGAATGACAGTAGGCCCCTCACCTTTAGAAAACCAGGGCAACAATCAAAGGGTCGAAAGAAAGGAAATCAGACATGACAATCAACCACAACATGACTTAGATCAATAACGGACACATGGGTACTGGACATAGTATCCAAGAACTACTTCTTGGAATTCGAAACAATCCCACCAAATCGCTTCATCCAAATTCCAAGAAATCAGATGAAACAAACTCACAAGGATAAAGGAAGCCATACCACACCTTTAAGGATCAAGGCACTAGGACCAGTACCATCACACTACAAGACCCAGGGATTCTATTCAGTGTTTGTCATCATACCTAAGAAGACTGGGGATGGCAGGGCTATCTTGGACCTAAAATGGTTAAACCATTATATAAAATCCCACAAGTTCAAGATGGAGACCATGAAATCCACCATAGAAACTATCCAGAAAGGGGATTTTCTAGCTTCCATAGATCTATCAGAGCTCACACACAGGGCAAGATGACACAAGGGACATGGCTTAACAAGGAAAAGAAAAACAGCATAAACCTCCTGGAATTAAGAGCAATCAAGAAAGGACTATAGGAATTCCAGGACAGCCTATCAGGAACACATGTCATGGTGCAAACCGACAACACAACAGCAAGGCATACATAAACAGACAAGAGGACACCAGATACAAAATGCTGAACACGGAAACAGAGGAGATTTTTCTCTGGGTAGAAGAAAACTTAAAATCGATAAAAGCAATACGTGTGGCAGGAATACAGAATACAGTAGCAGACTGGTTGAACAAGAACTCTGTGGACCAGACAGAATGGAAGCTAAATGGACAAGTATTCAAACAAATATACCTGAAATTCAGAAACCAGAGGTAGGTTTATTTGCAACAGCACAAACAACCAGGTAACAGAGTTTCTTCCAGGAGGAAGGAACAATCAGCAATACAGCCGCATTAAACCAAGACTGACCTCGGACCCTACTCTATGCCTTTCCTCCAATAAAAATAATGAGCAGAGTGATACAGAAGGCAATGGAACAAAGTGGAGACGATAATGGTGGCACCTTTTCAGCCAAGAAGACTGTGGTTCCAGGAATTGAAGAGACTATCAAAGAAGAGCCATGGAAGTTACCACTCAGACAGTTCCTGTTAATGCAAGGGAAAATACAGCACCCAGATCCGATATCACAGCTTAGAAATTGAGTACGATCAATTGAAGGACTTGGGATATTCAGAAAAAAGTTATCGCAACAATGCTAGGCTCTAGAAAAAGTATCAGCTGTCACAAAGAAACCCTTTGAGGCCATGTTGACATGTCCTCTAAAAAAAAAAAAACTAACTCTCAAGACCACCTTCCTGGTAGGAGTAACATTGGCAAGACAGGTGTCCAAGATAAGAGCATCTTCAGTAAACAGAAATGTATGTATCTTTCATAATGACAAGGTAGTATTAAGACCAGACCCAACCTTTTATACCTAAGGTGATATCATCTCTTCATAGAGGGGAGGACATTATATTCCCCTCTTTCTGTAGAATCCCAAGGTGTGACAAAGAAAAGGAATGACATAGATTAGATGTCAGGCAAGCCCTAAGTTATTACATGGAAAGGACTAAGTAAATACGCAAGGTAGAGAACATGTTTATTTCTTTCAGAAACTGTTCACTAGGGGAGAACGTTGCAACATTCAGCCTAAACAGGTGGATCAGAGAGGGCATATTTCTAGCATACACGGCAAGGCAAATCGCCCCACCCGAGGGGATTACAGCACACTCTCTCAGAGGGGCAGCCACATCAGCAGTATACAGGGCACTTCCATCTCTAGAAAAGATATGTAAGGTAGCAACATGGAAATCTGTGCACACATTCACAAACCACTACAGAATAGATCAAATAGCATTAGTTGCTTTTGGGAGTAGAGTGCTACAGCACATCCTGTAAAGATGGAAAATAATAAACCCACCCAAGAGTGTACTGCTATAAATATATCCCATGAGTAATGGACTTCCCCTCTCATGACCACAGGAGAATGGAAGATTTGTATTCACTTACCGTGAAGCTTCCTTTCTCAGTGGTCCAGGAGTGGGACAGTCCAAACCTACCCAGGTTTTTCTATCTCATTGGGAGTTTATATATATCTTTTTTTAAAATGTTATTATTAAAAAGCTTTATAGTTAATATGGTAGTGTCTAAGTTACAAATGACAGAAGGACAATACGATGAGAAAGAAAAAGGAATTATGGAGAAATACAGGCTTGGAAACTAACGTGCGCCAGGGAAGAGCCCCTCCCCTCCAGGATTGATGATTCGTCCGACCCTGCACAAGAGGAGGAGCTACTTCCACGAGTAATGAACTGCCCCACTCCTAGACCACTGAGAAAGGAAGCTTCACGGTAAGTGAATGATATAATTCACAATGTATTTGGCCAATTTACCAAGAAGTTTCAAGATAATTCTATGTCCTTACACACCACCACTTGGTAAATGACTGTAGTCACCATTCGACCAGTTACATAAGTAAAGTCTAGCTGCCTGGACAGTTTTTAAATAGATGCCATAGGGACATAGGTTTATCATGAAAAATCAGGGCTTGAAGCAATAGTAAAGTATTCTGCCTGGAAAAGTCTTTTTAGGCTTTCCTTATCTAGAAATACTGGAAGACATTGGTGTGAAACGAACATTCACACCTGTGTCCTATTTAACCTTCTTGCTCCAGCACTTGCTCAGACACTCCGCCCACTGTTCAGACACTTTTATGCTGCTCACTCTGCCACATATATTTCAGTATAGCTTTTAAACATGATTTAAAATAAGCTGTGCTTGTTTACCCAAGATTTATGGGAACATTCATGGGACATTGGAACTGCAATTAAGCATACCAATATGACAAACATAAATTAGTACCCAGCAAATATTGACATTCTAATTCAATTTGGTTGCACTTGACTATGATTATACATTCATTTGCTTACATAAAAAATCATTGAGCTCACTATGGTCTAAATTTAGAAATCGGAATCAATTTAAAAGTTTAAGCAACGAGATGGTAAGGGAGGGTAGTGTCTTTCATTGGTGTATTACTCTTGAACAAGTACACCCTCTGTTTGATTTGAAGCAACTCCATACAATGAAAAATGGATGAAGTTCAACAGGATACTAATTATAGCATAATTCTTAAAGATAATTATTGGGAAGACCAAATCAAGCTAGCTGCTACTACCCAGTGGGAAAGAGCTTGACATCCTATGCCTTCTCAATGGAAATATCTAAAGTGTAATAATGGCAGTAGAGAAAAGAGCCAACAGAGCAATAATGGTGAGCACTCCCACAGAGCCCTGTCAATTTTGTCCCCACTTACTAATCACATCACTCCTAAAAATGCTTCCACATTAGCCATGCATGGAAGACACCAATTAGCATGTAGTGGCAGTGGGAATACTATGACATTACATAACTATTAATATCCTCTTCCACACATAAGGAAGAACCCACATAAGCCTTCTCCAGCACAACAAATGTATTAGCTCAGTATTTAGAAGTAGACATGGGCATGAACAGAAAAAAAAACCCCAAACACCCTGTTCGTCGTTCGTTGCCATCCATAAACAATGAACAACAAACACGGACGAACATGAACTGTTCCCGGACATGTTCGTTGGGGCCAGAACCCTCCAACCCCAACCCCCCCTACTTAGCCCCCCTCCCCTCAAACCCACTTACCTGGCCCTTTAAAGATCCCTTTAAACTATCAGCTGGCAGGCAGCAGGGGGGAATCCAGCTGATAGTTTAATGGGCCCTTTCCTGCACGTGCAAGGGGCAGGGCCCTTTAAACACCCCACAAACTGGCCTTCCAAATGTCCACTACCCACCAAATTTGTAGTGGACATAGTCCTCACTGTCCTCTGAAGACCCCCCCAAATTTAAGAGAGATTGCACCCTAGGAAAGGCATGATCCACGGATCTCCCCGTTGGCTGTCATTTTCTCTTCACAGTGGCAAAAACGGGACTCTCTGCTGGAAGTACTTTGAAGGGTTAAAGCCAGAAGGAAAGCCAGAAGGAGTTCAGACAGAGTTCAGTCCCTCCCGGTTGCCAAGGGGATTGATTGCAGGTGCCAGACTGTCTGGCTTGACGGACAGACGAGGCTTGCAACGACCACCTGTTCATTTAGGATGGGGCCTCACGAACAGCTTGTTTGAGAACAGCAGATTAGGCTGTTCGTGGGTTTTTTCTGTTCGTAATGCTGTTCGTGCCCATGTCTATTTAGAAGTGGTTCAAATGCTACTCCAGAAGCAAATCAGTTTGGAAGCAGCCACCCTTTTGCCATGGATGTCATCAAGTTAAGAAGGAAAAGAAGAAAAAAAACTTGTATTCTAATAATTAATTCAACTGTCAATCAGTTCCCTAGCTGAATGGGTTGACAGCATATAGCATGATTTGAGATATCATGGTCCCTAGAAGAACAGGTCAAGATTTGCTGTAGGAACTAAGAATTTATTATGAACTGGGAGAAACTTAAGAACTATATGGAAAGAAAGGGGAACATGAAGGGGAAAATTTGGTCTTTGGATAACTTGTAAAGGGGGAAGGTAGCTCTTTGCCGGTAGTTGAAATATTTAAACAATAGATAATGATAGATAAGGGATTTTTATTGTTAAATATAGTTTAATAAAAGAGATAGCAGATAGACTGCAATTTAAATAGGGGGGTTGGAAAACTGTTGGAAGTCTATTATAAAAAGGGGGGAATGGGTGGGGGAACTGAAATGGGATGGAGATGTTAATTGAATGTTATGAGTGATATATGTTAACCCATCCAATAATTTTTTTTAAAAAAAATAAGATTTGCTGTAGGAACAGTGTTCCCTGGCTTACTCATCAGAATCCACCATATACTGGAGCCCATGTTCAGAGAACAAGGCTTCTGTAGGGAAACAGAAGGCAGCCATTTGGACAAGACAGAATGGATGCTACACAAAAAACAACCCAGTAAGCTGCCTGGAAGCTTCGTAGGAGAGACAATACAAGACCATGCAATAGCTTCCACAAGAATATCCCTTCCTTTGAGGTAGTATCTCAAACAACAGTTATTTTAGATGGAAAAGAGGAGGCAACAGGAAAAGAGCCTGTATACTGCTCCATAGAGCAACATTTCAAACACAATGCCATGGGAACAAGCAAAAGAGAAATTCATAATACTTTGTAGCCTTCTAGGGGCTTGACTCTTAACACAACCCATGCAAGGAGAAGTCCCTGTCATGCATCCTTTTGCAAAGAAGCCAAATTCAGAACTGCAGCTCAGTGAAGCCTCGCAAATTCAGCAGGCAGTTTCAATTCCAAGAGAAAGAACTGTGAAAAGAACATGGGCCTTGGCATCTGAGCCAGTCAAAACAGGTAGTCATTAGCCACATTAACTGCCTTCTTCTCCTGGCCCCACATACTTTTAAGCTTACTCAGTCCATTATTGACCATCCAACTATCCCTCTAAATTAATTTGATTATTTGAGGGGGGGTGGGTCTAGTTGGCTAATTTAGGAACCAAACTTGCAACACGCATGTCAGTTAAGTAAATGTCTTTAAACCAAATCTTTCAACAATCTGAACAATACAATTTGTTTAACTCATAGGTGTAACAAGAACAGAATATTGCAGCCAATAATGTCTTTAAGTTTGGTCAAATAATTGGTTGTGTTTGAAACCACTCAGGGTAAGCAAGGTCCAACTTTTCGGATCCCACCAAGTACTAGAGTGCTTTGTTACAATCCTCTTGATTATGAAACAACAGGAACACAGACTTCTATCTCTAGCTTGGGAATTACAGCCCTGCAATAATAAGATTCCAGTAATAATACTAAAGTAAATATAACACTGTTGTTCAATATAACACTATTGTCGCTATTGTTCACATACAACATGTTTCTGATTACTTTATTTAAAGTGATAAGAGCACATAAAATGTTATCAGGCTCCCCAACAACCAGCCTCTTCCTCAGCTGCCTGGCTGCAGATACTGACTCTGCTCTACTGGGCTAAACCCCAATTCACTCATGATGGTTACACTAACGTTTCCTGGCAATATAGTAGATGTTATATATACTTCCCATTCCCTGTCACTATGGGATAGATTCCCATCATGTTTGGACAATTCTTTGAAAAAACTGATTATTTCCAAGAACGTTCCAGAAATGCTTGGAAGTTCAGGGGAGCTTCTTGAGTATTGCCGCACTTTCACCTGTCCTTTTCCCTCTCCTCCCACCTCACAATCTTACAAATTATGGGACGAAAAATTCAGCTGAGTGGGCTTACAGAAGCCAAGTTGTGTGCATGTGTACAAGTTTCCGGCTCTCTGCAACAAAAGTCCTTTTCCGTTATTCTCATTTTGGTGTGCTTACTTCAGGCACTGGTATCCTCTGAATATGTGTGTTTGCTATTTTGTGGGACTAGGGAAATGCATATATTTTCCATCTTCAGTACATGCAGCCTGAAACCAAGATTTTTGAGGATACATTACTACTGTATTGAAGTTGAAAAATACATGAACAGCAAATATGCATATTGATGATGATGATAACAACATTCAATTTATGTATCACCCTTCAGGACAACTTAACACCCACTCAGAGAAGTTTAGAAAGTATGTTATTATTATCCTCACAACAATCACCCTGTGAGGTAGGTGGGGCTGAGAGAGCTCTGGAAGAGTTGTGACTGACCCAAGGTTACCCAGCTGGCTTCAAATGGAGGAGTGAAGAATCAAACCCGGTTCTCCAGATTAGAGTCCTGCCATTCTTAACCACTACATTGAGAGGGTTGTGTGTGGCCAGTTTCCTGATATGTGGGGTAGGAGCACCAAAATCATAATGATTGACAAGGGCTAAGATTTTGAGCATTTTTTAAAATCCTGATTATCAATGGGAAGTTGAGGAACTGTAGGGTTCTTTTTTAATTCCTCCTCATCTGTGAATCAGGAGGAATAAATAACCCCAGCATTCATATCAGAAGCAGCAGCTTAGGAACAGCTTGACTTTAGCTTCTCTTTCCATTTTCTCTCCAAACAATATATTTATGAAACTGGCACCTAAGAGATCTGGCCGCAAAATTTAAACTGAGATAAAATTTGGAAGAGAGGCTGTTGGCATCATGGATAGTTAGTTTCTTTTTCTCCCGGCCTGCTGTTCAGCTGTTTTAACTATCAAACCGGCAATAACCAGAGGGGTTGTAAACGATGGGTAAACTCGAGTCTCTGAAAGATGGTTGGTGTATTGGTTAAAAAATGTTCTAGGCCTCCTGTCTCCATTTTGCAACACATTCTGAAGACAGCCTTGGTGAAGAATATTTAGGTTGGAGTGGTCCCTGTCTTCTAATTATCATTACAATAGAGAAGCATTTGAAATAAAGCTTTTATTGAACAGCAGCAATGATAGAAATTACATGGAGGAATGCATTTGCTGCTCTGGGTCCCATTTGGTAGAAAAACAAGTTAAAAGGTATTTTAAATAAATAACTTTTTATTTTTTGTTTAGACGATCCTTATCCCTTTGTAAGCTACATAACAAACTGAGTAAGAAGTGGAAAGGGAGCTTCCTACAGAAGGAAAGCCAGCACCTCACATAGGAGCATTTGGATGGTTACAGCCCAAAAGTTCAAACAGTGTGCAATAGGTGTTGTTGCCCCAGAACACACATACACACAGAGTAGTTTTAACTCAGCATGGTCTCCTTCCCCATACTCTGCAGCTATGCAGAATATGGTTGCCATTCCTCTGCTGGGCATGGAGGATCCCCCGCTCACACCCTCCACCCCCCCGCCCCGCTTACCTGGCTGGTGGGGGAAGCACTGGCCTCACAGGCACGCTCCTGGGTGGCGCAGCACACTCCCACAGACCCAAAGCCCAGATCAGGCTCAAATCGGCCTGGATTGGGCCACTACAGCACAGGGGAGTGCTTGCTTGCATACCAGTGGCCCGTTCAAGGCCTATTCAGGCCCAATCCAGATTGTTTCAGGCTTGATTCAGCCCAGTTTGGGCTCAGAACAGCCCTGGTCAGGCCGCTGCTGGGCGAGGGAGTGCTTCCCCGTACCACAGCAGCCCGTTCCTAGCTGATTCAGGCCCAATCCAGGCCGAATTCTGCCAGATTCAGGCCCAAATCGGACCCCCCATCGAGCATGGAAGTGCTCCTGGGGCGACCATGACCTGTGTGATGATGTCACTTCCCAGAAGTGATGTCATTGCACAGGCCCAGGGACGTGCGCACATGCATGCACTTTGTGCATGCGCGAAGAAGAGGACCAAAAGGTAGGTGCTGGGGCTCCCACTTCCTGCCTGGAGTACAGGGGGACCTGCAGAATGATCAGTTAGTCTGTGATTGGGATGCCTTGTTTGGTAAACCTGGAATTCTGGTAGTTGTGGAATAGGGGAATGGCCAGTGTTCTTAAGAATTGTTTAAAATAACTATTTGCAGATTTCTCCATAGGCATTGGTTCTGAATTTTTAGGAAGGCGTAAAAGAGTTGCTTAAGAAAACATTAGTTAGTAGAGAAGGTGAATGGATAGAAAACTGTATCTTTGCTATTCTTCCAAAATAATGGTCTTGTCAGACTGTGGCTTATTAAAAGTTGCAATCCAGACTATCTCTTGCAATTAGACATGAGTCCATTGGTTTCAAAAGATTTTACTGAATATAAACAACCATTATAGTCCACTGGCCAAGATGCAATATCTTGGCTGGTACACGGGTATTGTTACGAATGGAGGTAAAGGTTAAGGTACAGAATAGCATAGCCCAGCAAATCCCATCCTCCCCCCACAGTTCTCAAAACAAACGGCTTGAAGCTGAGAGAGTGAAACTTTCCCAAGGCTGGAAAGACTGTAGTCAAAACATTCCTCTTCTTTGAGCTAACTGTTACTGGACTGCTTGTCACCTGCAAAAGAAGAGCTTAAAACACTGACAGGATTAAAATGGAGTCTCTCTGGTCAGAACACACAAGGAACTTATGTCAGACCTGACATTTCTGCCCCCTCTAAAATGTCCTTCCCCCTGGTTTGAGAGGGTAGAGATTGTGAAAAGATTTAATTAATCTAGGAGCATGAACATGAATGTCCTCCACCCACTCATCAAACCCAGAATCAAAGTCCTTCCACCTGATGAAGTAAAACAATTTATTACGTTTGAATTTAGAGTCCAAAATTTGTTGTACTTCATAATGGACTTGGTCATCAATCAGAGTTGGTCTGGGAGGAGCACGGATATGCCACTGATTTGCTGGAGGGACCCTTTTCAACAAGCTGATGTGGAAAGTCGGATGGACATGACGGAGGTTCTTTGGCAAATCGAGTGCTACAGTCACTTTATTGATGATTTTACGAACTGGAAATGGTCCCAAATATTTTAGTGCCAGTTTACGGCTGGTTTGGGCGACTTTCAAATTTGTAGACAAATACACAAGGTCTCCTGGATGCAATTCCCAGTTAGCCGCACGATGGCGATCAGCGTATTTCTTATAGTCCTGCTTAGCTTTGGTAAGATGTTGTTGAATAAGAGTCCATTGTTGAGCTGCCTCCCCCCACCATTCTGAAACACCATTGGAGGCTGTTGCGGGGGGAAGAGCTTCAAAAGGAAATGGTTTAAAATGGTAGCCATAAACTACTTTGAACGGAGTTTCTCCTGTAGACGCATGTACACTATTGTTGTAAGAAAATTCTGCTAAGGGCAATAAATCAATCCAATTATCTTGTTGGAAATTAATGTAGCAACGGAGAAACTGTTCTAATAATTGATTAGTTTTTTCGGACTTTCCGTCGGTTTGCGGATGGTGTGCGGAACTTAAACCTTGCTCAATTCCCATTAGTTGCATAAGCTCCCGCCAGAAGTTGGCAACGAATTGTCCGCCGCGGTCGAATATTACCTTTGATGGAAAAGAATGGAGTTTTACAATATATTTCAGAAAAATATCCACCAATCTTTTTGCCGAGGACATAGTAGTGCAAGGAATGAAGTGGGCTTGCTTGGAAAACAGATCCACCACTACTAAAATACAGGTGTGGTTTTTTGAGGGGGGAAGATCTGTGATGAAATCCATAGAAATAACTTCCCACGGTCTACTCGGAGTCTCAAGGGGCTACAACAGTCCAGGAGGTTTACCCTTTCGCGTTATGGCGCTGAGGCAAATGAGACACGAAGCTACATATTGTGAAATGTCTTTGCACATGCCTGGCCACCAAAATTGTCTCTGGGCCAGATGAAGTGTTTTTAAATATCCGTAATGGCCGGCTGTTGGGGCATCATGACAGCGTTGCAGCACTTCTTTTCTTAAACTCTTTGGTACATAAAATCGATTACCCCAAAGCCATCCCCTTGTTCGGATTGAAATAATTTCTCTTTGGGCATATTGTCCCCCTCCTTTTCGACTTCGCTTTTCAGTTTTTGTCTCCACCCATTGTCTGTCTGAGGGGGTTGTGCTGCGCGACTGCGCGTAGTAACCACACACCCCAGTTGGGTAGGCGAAAATACTGTGTCTATTGTCTCCTCCCGCTTGCTTTTATGTTGGGGCATGTGCGAAAGGGCATCCGCCAGGAAGTTAGTTTTGCCAGGCAAGAATTGGAAAGTGAAATTGAATTTTGAAAAGTATTCCGCCCATCTTAGCTGTTTGGCGTTGAGTCTCCAAGGACTGCGTAACGCTTCTAAATTTTTGTGATCTGTCCAAACCTCAAACGGATGGCGCGCCCCTTCTAGCCAATGTCTCCAAGTGGAGAGCGCCGCTTTTACAGCAAGTGCCTCCTTCTCCCAAACATCCCAATTCCTTTCTGCTTCAGAAAATTTACGTGAAAGGTATACACAAGGCTTGAGGATATTGTCTGTCCCCCGCTGGAGAAGGACACCCCCAATAGCCGTATCGCTGGCGTCCACCTGCACTATGAATGGGCGATTTTCATCGGGGTGTTGCAGCACTGGTTCGGATATGAATTGCTTCTTTAATTGATTAAAGGCTAATTGGCATTGTGGTGTCCAATTCAATTTAGCTTTTGGTTTTTTAGCTTGCTCTCCTTTGTCTTTAGTCTTTAGGAGTTCAGTGAGGGGGAGAGTTATTTGGGCAAAGTTTTGTATAAATTCTCTATAGAAATTGGCAAACCCCAGGAAGGATTGCAGTTCTTTACGATTTGTGGGGGTTTGCCAGTCTTGAACGGCTTTCACTTTGCCTGGATCCATTCTTAACCCATCTTTTGAGATGCAATATCCCAAGTAAGTAAGTTCAGTTTTGTGGATTTCACATTTAGACAATTTGATGGGCAAATTATTACACATGAGAGTAGTTAATACTTGTTGCACTAGGCAAACATGTTCTTCTTCAGATTCAGAGTAAATTAACACATCATCTAGGTAAACAACTATTCCCTTATACAAAAATTTGTGCAGTACTTCATTGATCATGGACATGAAAACCGAAGGGGCCCCGGCCAAGCCAAAAGGCATAACTAAATATTCATATTGTCCCAATGGCATATTGAACGCGGTTTTCCACTCATCCCCCTCTCGTATACGAACATGGAAATAAGCATCTTTTAAGTCCAATTTTGTGAAGATCTTACCTTGGGCCACGAAATTGAGTAGATCCCTAATGAGAGGTATGGGATAGGCGTTTGTGGAGGAGACTGCATTAAGTCCTCTGAAGTCAGTGCACAGTTGCAGTCCTCCATCTTTCTTTTTAACAAACAATACTGGTGCCGCATGGGGGCTGTTTGCTGGTCGGATGAATCCCCTTTGAAGATTAGTGTCAATGAATTTTCGAAGCTCCTCTTTCATTTGGGCTCATGGGATAAAGTCTACCTTTGGGTAATGTGGCTCCCTGGATGAGTTCCACTGCGCAATCAGTTCTCCTATGGGGAGGTAAGGTGTTGGCCTCTTCCTCGGTGAAAGCTTATAAATAGGCTCTGTACTGTTTAGGTATTTGGTTAATTTCCTCCTGGGTCAGGAGTGCTTGTTCAATGAGGGTAGGATTATTACCCCAATTCTGGTCCCAACGATGGGTTTTGCAGCTATCTGTTTTGAAGGTGATGCTTCCAGCTGCCCAATTAATGTCTGGGTTGTGGTCCCACAACCATCTGCTTCCCAAAATTAACGGGTATTTTGCTGTAGAGCTAATTACAAATGATCTTGTCTCCCAGTGTTGCCACATGCCTGTAATGACTGGTACTGTTACGGTAGTGACTGGATTCATATTAGTGCCATCCATCTGTTCAAAAATGACCGGATTTTCAAGTTCTTTTATTGGAAGCACTAATCCGTTCACTAGAGCTGGTGCAATTATATCTCTGGAGCACCCAGAGTCAATAAGCGCTTGCACCCGAATATGAGTCTTTCGTTCAGGATTGACTAATGTAACAGGCATGAATAGTATGGACCCTTGAGGTCTATCCACTATGGGAACTGAGTGACTGAGTTTTGATCTGCCGTTTGGGTCCGTTTACGACAGATCCATCTCGTTTCCCGAATTAGGACTTTCTGGTGCTTCTTCACCAATTAGAGCGGTTGGGTCAAAGTCCATAATTTCCTCTAGCTCTAATCCCTTTTCGGGAGGATTTTTTCTGAACGTACCTCTCCCTCGCGAAGTTTGCGGAGCAGGCATTGGGCGGGACGGCTGGCGAAGGGTGGCAGGGGTCGGACACCTTGGCGGGAACGGAGTTCTCTGCACAGGCCAGAGTGGACATTGCGCTGCGAAGTGACCACTTTGGCCACAATGTAGACACAATCCTTCTTGCCATCTAGCATCTCTCGCTCCTCTAGCTGCATATCCTGCCCCTCTGCCCCCTCTAACAATTATGGAGGTTCGCTGGTGGCCGGCCGATTGCTGTTGCTCAACCAGGCGCACTTCTTGCATTCGGTTCTCTACTTCACAAGCTAGTTGAATCCAACCCAAGAGTGTGGGAGGATTATCTTGAATAAGGGCTCGATCCAACAGTCTGGGATTCATGCCTTGCTTGAACATAATTATTTTGGTGGTTTCGTCACACCTTGGGCATTTGGCAGCTAGCTGTCAGAATTTTGTAACATAGTCCCTAGCCGACATGCTACCTTGCCTGATCGATTGTAATTCCGTTCAGGCTCTGCTTTCTTCTAGTGGGTCTTCGTATTGCTCTCGGAGCGCATCTACCAAACCCTGTAGGGAATCTAATTCTGGAGCCCCCAAATCGTACAAGGCTACATACCATTCCTCTGCTTTTCCTTGCAGACGTGATGCCAAATGCTCGATTTGACTTGCTTCGTCTCCGAACAAGTGTCCCCAACAATTGAAAAATTGTAGTGCTTGTGCTAAAAAAAATCCCAACTTCGAGGGATCTCCATCGAAAGTAGCTTCCAATTTTACCCATCCCATTGGTAACTCTTGTGGTCGGGCAACCGGTGCTGGGAGTGGGTAATATTGTACAGGTACCAGTTCTTGCCTTGGCTACCAGTCAGGTTGGCGCGGGAGCGGATGCATCGGAGGATACTGGGGCCTTGGTTGCGGGATCCCTTGGGGTCTCGGAGGACCTTGCAGCCTCGGCTGTGGTCTCTGCAGTCGCGGAGCTGGCGGGCCTTGTGGAGGTGGACCTCTCGGTCTTAGCGGCGGCGGAAGCTTAGGCGCTGGAAGCCGTGGGAGAATCGGCTGTCCCCGCAGCGGCAGTGGGAGTACCGGAGCCTCATCTCGTGGCTGTAATGGTAGTCCTCCCAGGAGGATCGGCTGCTCTTGTGGCTGCCCAGGCGGCTGTTCTTGGGGCTGCAGCGGCTGTTCTTGGGGCTGCTCTTGTGGCTGATCCTGCGGTTGTTCTTGAGGCTGCTCTAACGGTGCTTCTTCCTCCCCTTCCAGAGGTCCTCCCGGTTCATCAGGGGGAAGTTCCTCTGGTCTCTCATCTGCTGGCTCCTGCGGTTGTTCCGGTGGTTGTACCGGTTGTTGCTGATCGTCAACGGGTATTAGCAGTTGCTCCTTCAGGATCATAGCCTGCAGGGTCACCAAACTTTGCCCAACAACTCGACTGGAGGGGCCTTCCTCTGATCCCCCCACAACAAGTACAGAGAGCAAGTGAACAGCATGTGCTAAGCTCTCCTCCATACTACCAAGTCTCTCTTCTAATATTTGTACACGTTCTGGGGCCGCCGTGGCCCCCACCGATTCAGCATACGCTTTAGGAGTTTCTTTGGGAAGTTGTGTAGTTTCCATATATTCCGTATAGGACGCCGTCGCCCGAGGCCAAGGCCGAATTTCTCCCATGCCCTGAGCCCCGTTACCTTGTTCTGTTTCCATTCTCCCCGCCAATATTCCTTTGGCCAATCCGGTCACCGCCGAAACTCCAGCATCGACCGCCAAAGTTCGGCTCTGCAGTTGTATCCAACTCTGTTCGGTTGGCTCGCGTTGCCCCATCCACGGGGTACTTTCCGCGTAATCCCAACTCATCACGTCGTGACGGGAGGTTTCCTACATCTGAGTACTTTCCGAAGCTCTTCGGTTCCACTCGATTTGATCGGCCTCTCGATTCCAGTGATACCACGGCTGGCTATTTGGATGCTCTGGTATCGAGCTGATACTTTGTTTCCCATCCATTTGCGACTGAGTAAACACCGTACTCGCCCTCCTGTCCCTCGTCTCTCGCAGCCTCGAGCCCCACTGCCTCGGCGTAGGCAGGGATATCAGAGGTTCAGCCGCCGCCCTGGGCCTAGTTTCAGCTCTATCAGGTGCGAGGGTAATCAGTGCAGTACATCTGGACTCCGTTCCTCCCTGAATGGGTCTTGGAGGTTCCAGTCCTTCCGAACCGGGGGAGGTATAAGGATCAAACAAAGGGTCCCTGTTGGGAGCGGCCTTGGTATCCGTCTGCCCCAGTTTAGGCATTGGAACAGATGTGATTCGTAACAAAATGTCAGACTGTGGCTTATTAAAAGTTGCAATCCAGACTATCTCTTGCAATTAGACATGAGTCCATTGGTTTCAAAAGATTTTACTGAATATAAACAACCATTATAGTCCACTGGTCAAGATGCAATATCTTGGCTGGTACATGGGTATTGTTACGAATGGAGGTAAAGGTTAAGGTACAGAATAGCATAGCCCAGCAAATCCCATCCTCCCCCCACAGTTCTCAAAACAAACGGCTTGAAGCTGAGAGAGTGAAACTTTCCCAAGGCTGGAAAGACTGTAGTCAAAACATTCCTCTTCTTTGAGCTAACTGTTACTGGACTGCTTGTCACCTGCAAAAGAAGAGCTTAAAACACTGACAGGATTAAAATGGAGTCTCTCTGGTCAGAACACACAAGGAATTTATGTCAGACCTGACAGGTCTCACCTGGAGCTGTTACATTTACATAGGAAAGTAAATAACGTATCTATGGAAGTATATGTTGTCAGTAGTAGCACTTTATAAGAATATAATAATAATAACTGTGCTTATATACTACCCTTCTGGACAGATTAGTTCCCATTCAGACTTGTGGCATTCTTAGAAAAATGCTTACAGATCACTATCCTGTAGCACATCGTTTTGGGGGAGCAAGTATTAAACAGCAGCTGCTGTGGTAATATAAAGGCAGATACACTAATGTACAGTTTCTGTTCTAACACAACATAAATCACATTTCTAATGGAACAAGCTATTGTATCTTATAGCAAGGACTTAAGAGAGTTGATGGGTTCAACAGCTCACACACAGAGAAGTTATTGCTTAGGTGTCCTTTTGCACAAAACAATCCCTCTCTACCATAGGGTGGCCCCATAGATCCACTACATGGGGAATATGTAGAGAAGCAGAATATTAAGCCACTGAAATATCCCATCTTAAGGCTCACATAGTGGTACAAAAAGCTTTTACACTGTTGTAGCCTTGGTTTTAAGGCTACTATTCCACATTATATTCCATTTTATTATTGTGAGCGCCCTCTCCAGTCCCCGCGCTGCGCCCGCCTTCCGCCGTAGCTTCCCCGTAGAGGGCGGCTCCCTCGGCCTCAGATATGGGTGAGCGGTGGGGGTTTAAGGCACCCGGCTTCCACCGTCTCTCCCTGCTGAGCTCTGGCTTGTCCGTTTGCCCTCTCTCTCTCTCCGCTCGCTACCAGTCGCTCCAGCCACTTCCTCCTCGGCGTCCTTGGGAGCTGCCCTCTTGTAGCTTCCTCCCCACCACCTCCACCAATCCTGCCATCCCCCACCTTTCCGTGCTCCCCCTAGCAGCCCTGGTTCGTCCCCCCCCTGCCTGCCACCCCCTGGGGCCAATCCCGTTGGACCTCCCCGCCTGCCGGTTCCCGCCTCTGCTCGGGCTCAGGTGCAGCCGTTTGCGCCACGGTCCCCGCCGCCGCCGCAGCCAGTCCCTTCACGGCGGCTGGCTTCCACACCGTGACTGGTCTCCCTGCTGCGGTCGCTGCCGCCGCGGCTCCCCTCGCCGCCGCGGCTCGGCCCGCCGCCGCCGCCGGTGTTTTGGCCGCGGCCGGCGTCTTTGCTTCGGCCTCCTCCTTTGCCGCGGCCAGCCACCTCTTCGTGGCCGGCATCCTCGTCCCGGCCCTCCGGCCAGCCGCCGCCGCCGCCGCCGTGCCCCCGGCCTTCGGTGGCCAGGTAAGGGAGTGGGGGTCGGGGGGCCCTGGAGGAGGAGGAGGGCGCTCCTCCCGGCTGGAGGGTGGCAGCCCGCCCCCGGGGCCGAGTCCGGCTGCGCCGGACACCCCCCCCAGGAAGTTGGCGGCGGATCGGTCGGTAGGTCCTCGAACACTCGGGACATGTAGTCCGCATTCCCGTGGAGGCGGCCAGGTCGGTGACGGAGGGTGAAGCTGAAAGGAAGGAGTGAGAGATACCATCGTAAGATACGGGGATTGTGTTCCTTCATCCGGGCCATCCACAGGAGGGGGGCGTGGTCTGTGACAAGGGTGGGGTTGTGCGCCAGGTAGAACTGTAGGGCCCCGACGGCCCACTTGACAGCCAGGGCCTCCTTTTCCACGGTGGCGTACCGGGTCTCGGCGGGCTGCAGCTTACGGCTGATAAAGAGGACTGGCCGCTCTTGTCCCCCCGTTTCCTGAGACAGCACGGCGCCGAGTCCTACGGCTGATGCGTCCGTGTGGACTATGAAGGGTTGTGAGAAGTCCGGGTTGTGGAGCACGGGGCCCCGGGATAGGGCCTCCCGTAGCGACCCGAAGGCCTCCTCCCGTTCGGGCGTCCACCGGATCTGCGAGGACTGGTCTTTCCTCAAGCAGTCAGAGAGCGGGCCGGCCCGTGTGGTGAAGTGGGGGATGAATTTACCGTAGTAGCCCACCAGGCCTAGGAACCGTCTCATCTGCCGCTTGGTCTGGGGCCGCGGGGTCTGTTAAAGGGTGGTCACCTTGTCGGACACGGGCCGGAGCACTCCCCGCCCCACCCGGTACCCTAGGTAGGTGAGCTCGCGGAAGCCCAGGCGGCTTTTCCTTGGGTTGGCTTTCAGCCCCGCGTCGGACAGTGCCCGGAGAACCTGGTCCAGGTGATTGAGGTGGGAGGGCCAGTCGGCACTGAAGACGATAATGTCGTCGATGTAAGCCCGGGCGAACGGCTGGCAGTGGGTCAGGGCTTGGTCGACCAGTCGTTGGAAAGTAGCGGCCGCCCCGTGCAGGCCGAATGGCATGACCCGGAACTGATAGAGCCCTTGGGGGGTTGCGAAGGCCGTCTTCTCCTTGTCCTCCCGGGCCATGGGGACCTGCCAATAGCCCTTCGTGAGGTCGAGTGCGGAGATAAAGCGGGCCTCGCCCAGCTGGTCTATCAAGAGGTCCGCCCTGGGTAGGCGTCGAACTTGGCCAGGGCATTCACCTGACGGTAGTCTACGCAGAACCTGACAGACCCATCAGGCTTGGGCACGAGAATGATGGGGCTGCGCCAGGCACTCCGGGAGGACTCGATAACGCCGAGCTGGAGCATGTCCTGAACTTCCTTGGTCACTACTTCCCAGCGCTTTAGGGGCAGGGGCCGCCAGGGGGCCCGGGCCACGGCCCCTGGCGGGGTGTCGATTCGGTGCGTGAGCACGGCCGTGCGCCCGGGTCGTTGGGAGAAGACGCCGGGGTGTCGCCCGATCACCTGCAGGACCTGCTGGCGCTGTTGCTCCGTGAGTTCGGCGTCCAGCAGGGGTAGCGGCGCGGCCTCCCCCTCTAGGCACCAGGGCAGCTCCCCTTCGGGGAGCTCCAACGGCTCCTCGGAAAGCGCGCAGCCACTGGTGGTTGGATCCTCATGTCAGGCCTTCAGGTCATTCACATGAAGTCGCTTGCGGTGACGGCGTAGGGCCCCGCACTGCACCTCGTACGACAGGGGTCCGAGGGTCCGCGTAACCGTGAAAGGTCCCTGCCAGGGGTCACCCGGGCCGGGCCCCATCACCCGGCGGTTCACGAGGACCCGGTCCCCTTCTTGGAAAGTCCGGAGGCGGGTGCCCCGGTTGTAGTAGGCCTTCTGGGCAGACTGGGTGGCCTCCAGGTTCCGGCCTGCTTCGTCCGGCCTGCTTCGTCGCGGGCCTTCTCCAGCCGCTCCTGGAGGTCTTGGACGTAGGCCGGCACAGGGAGTGGTTCGGTGGGGGTCCGGGAACCCCATTGTTCTTCCACCAGCTCCAGGATCCCCCGCGGCTTCCGTCCATAGAGGAGCTCGAACGGGGAGAAGCCCAGGGAGGCCTGGGGGGTCTCACGGACGGCGAACAACAGGGGGTCCATGAACAGGTCCCACTGTGTGGGCTTCTCATGGGCCACCCTCTTCAGCATGGCCTTCAACGTTTGGTTGAAGCGTTCCACCAAGCCATCCGTCTGGGGGTGGTACACGCTGGTGAATATGTGATGCATATGCAGTGTACGACACAGCTGACTCGTGAGCTTAGCCGTGAAGGGCTTCCCGCAGTCGGTGAGGACTTCCCGGGGTAACCCCACCTGGGCGAAGAACCGGATCAACGCTCTTGCCACCCCCGGGGCCTTCATGTCACGCATCGGGATGGCTTCAGGGTATCGGGTGGCGTAGTCGAGGAGGACCCGCAGATACCGGGCTCCTCGGGTGGTGCGGGGTAAGGGTCCCACAAAGTCCATGCCCACCCTTTCAAACGGTTCCCGCATCACCGGCAAAGGGGCGAGGGGTGCCCTCGGCGGGCCTTGTACTGCTGTCCGCTGGCAAAGGGGACAGGCCTTACAGTGCCTTCGGGCATCGCTGGACAGGGTCGGCCAGAAGAACAACGCGGCGGCTTGGGCGACTGTCTTCTGGGCCCCTTGATGCCCGGCCCAGGGATGGTCGTGGGCTGCTTCCAACACCTTCTGCCGGTAGGCCGTCGGGACCAATAGCTGGCGCACTTCCCCCGTCTGTCCTCGCACCAGCCGGAACCACAGCCCCCGCTCCTGGACTATCTGCGGCCAGCGGCCCGCCCGTCGGGCGTCTACCGTCACTCCCTCACTTACCGCCACATGGCGCCGCAGGGACTCTAGCGAGATGTCAGCAGTCTGGGCTCCAGCGAACTGGGGGTCGGCCTCCCACTCGGCTTGCAGGCCCGGGGCATCGGGGCCCTCGTCGGGGTTGCCGGGCGGTCCCCGTTCCTCTCCAATCAGCGCCTCCTGCATGGGCGACGGGGGGTCATTGATCCAGGGCCGCAGGGCCTCGGCAAAGTGAGCGGCGTCCCGGCCTAGGAGGACCGGAAAGGGCAGAGCCCGGACGCGGGCGAGTTTGGTGAGCCGAGTACTCCCGGCGTACTCCACGGGCACCCGGACGACGGGACACTCCTCTACGTGGTTGTGGAAGCAGGCTATGACGGCCCGGCGTATGACCGGGAGGTCCGCGGGTAACAGGTGCGAGTGGACCATGGAAATGGAGCTCCCGCTATCCAGAAGGGCCGTCAGCCTTTGTCTGGCGAGCGTTACCATGGCCACGAGCAGGGGTGGGCGAGGGGCCCGGGACATCACTTGCATGGTGGTGTCCCAGCCCTAGTCACACTCCATAACGGGGCAGTCCCTCTTCCAATGCCCCCACTTCCCGCACGTGAAGCACGGCCCCCGCCCGGGGTCCTCCTTGCCCGGGCCTGCCGGGTCCCCCCTTCCGGGGTTACGGGTTGGCCCGGGGTTGGGGCCCCTAGGGCCGGCGAGTGCGCCGCCACGCTCCAGCCGGACGGGCCCAGGCCCTGGGGGCCGCGGCCCAGCGCGGGCCCGCCCACCTCGGCCTCCGTCGCTCGGACCCGCCGGGGTGGGTTTCCCCGCCTTCGCCTCACTGCTCCCGGCCTCTTGGGGGGAAACCGCCATGAAATTCTCCCAGAGGGTTGTCGCCTCCTTCAAGTCGGCTGGCCGGCTGCAGGCCACCCAGGCTCGTGCGCGGGGGGGGATGACCTGGAGGAGCTGTTCCAGGACCACCAGGTCAGCGACTCGCTTGGCCTCCGGGGTGGTTGGCTGCAACCAGCGGTAAGCCATGTCTTTCAGAGAGGCCACTAGGGTGCGCGGCCGGTCCGTGCGGTTGTAGGTCAGGCCGCGGAACTTCTGCCGGTATGTCTCCGGGGTGAGCTCATACCGGTCGAGGATGGCTGCTTTGAGGCGGTCGTAATCGGCACTCTCTTCTTTGGCGAGGGCTTTGAGGGCGGCTAGGGCCTCCCCGGTCAGGTAGGGCCCCACGATGAAGGCCCATTGCCCCCGCGGCCACTGGGCTGCCTCTGCCGTGTGCTCAAAGGCGTCCAGGTACGCGTCCACATCATCTTTGGGTCCCAACTTGGCCAGGTGGAAGGGCGGTGGGTGATCGCCTGGGCCGGGCGCGCCGTCCCCCAGGTTCCCGGGAGCCCGCCCCGCCTCAATGGCCTGGCGGAGGTCCCTCACTAGAGCGGTCTGGGTTTCCCTCTGCTGTTGTGCCAGGGTGGCTTGCGCTTCCCGGTTTTGCTGCGCCACCGCCCTCAACAGCTGGCCCTGGTGCTCGGCGAGCCACTGTCCGAGTTGGGTCAGGTCCATGGCCGCGGCTTCTGTGGCGCCGGGGCCTGACGGCCGGGGGGGTCGACTTGGAGGGTGGGCGGTCGTAGCAGGGACCGGCCGCTCGTCCAGCCCGTAGGCGCCGGAATGCGCGGGAGGGGGCGGCTCACTGCAGGGCTGGTGCCTGCATTCTCCACCACGTTGTGAGCGCCCTCTCCAGTCCCCGCACTGCGCCCGCCTTCCGCCGTAGCTTCCCCGTAGAGGGCGGCTCCCTCGGCCTCAGATATGGGTGAGCGGTGGGGGTTTAAGGCACCCGGCTTCCACCGTCTCTCCCTGCTGAGCTCTGGCTTGTCCATTTGCCCTCTCTCTCTCTCCGCTCGCTACCAGTCGCTCCAGCCACTTCCTCCTCGGCGTCCTTGGGAGCTGCCCTCTTGTAGCTTCCTCCCCACCACCTCCACCAATCCTGCCATCCCCCACCTTTCTGTGCTCCCCCTAGCAGCCCTGGTTCATCCCCCCCCCTGCCTGCCACCCCCTGGGGCCAATCCCGTTGGACCTCCCCGCCTGCCGGTTCCCGCCTCTGCTCGGGCTCAGGTGCAGCCGTTTGCGCCGGCTGCCCCGGTGCTGGCTCCCTCGTTGCGGCCAGCGTCTTCGCCACGGTCCCCGCCGCCGCCGCAGCCAGTCCCTTCACGGCGGCTGGCTTCCCCGCCGTGACTGGTCTCCCTGCTGCGGTCGCTGCCGCCGCGACTCCCCTCGCCGCCGCGGCTCGGCCCGCCGCCGCCGCCGGTGTTTTGGCCGCGGCCGGCGTCTTTGCTTTGGCCTCCTCCTTTGCCGCGGCCAGCCCCCTCTTCGTGGCCGGCATCCTCATCCCGGCCCTCCGGCCAGCCGCCGCCGCCGTGCCGCCGGCCTTCGGTGGCCAGGTAAGGGGGTGGGGGTCGGGGGGCCCTGGAGGAGGAGGAGGGCGCTCCTCCCGGCTGGAGGGTGGCACCCCCGCCCCCGGGGCCGAGTCCGGCTGTGCCGGACAATTATGTTCGGCATATGTGCATGCTAGCTTAACTATTTAGCTTAACAACTGATCCATTTTAATATTACTTAGTTTGCAGCTACATATTCAAAAAAACCTTCCAATTTTCCCTGAAATTCTTGATTTGGTCTATTATGCATATAAGAATTTTGCCATTGACACATATTCATAGTTTATTTATCTAAGCAGTCATGTCTGGGCAAGATTCTGCCTTCCATTTTGTTGCATATACTACTCTTGCTGCTGTCTCCATGGCCGTTTTCACACATCCCGAAGGCTCTGTCAGTTTCAACTCCCCTTCTAGGAGGTGAAGAGAAAATAAATCCTCTGAAGAGCGATCTTTGCTGTTCTGTAGAGAGAGGAAAATGACAGAGCCTTCTGATGTGTCTTTTAAAACTCAGCTTCCCAGCTAACATTGCAACTCCCTTCACATGAGCGTCCTCGTGTAATTCGTCCCTTGTAGTTTAGCTCTGAGGAGGAAAATGCTGTGTTAGAAACTCAGTATTTATTGCATTGACCATGTTGGTCATCAGAATTAGGAGTGAGTTACCTCACTTTAAAAAGTAGAATTTACTGTTCAGGATAAGAACTGTTTAATTACAAGAGTTTGTAAAGATTGGTTGTATATTATTTTTCCTTAAGAAATTCCTTTAGGAGTACAGGACATTTAAAGTACACTATAGCAATTATTGTATTTTTGTGAGAGATGTACCTATGTGTTAAATGTACATTATGTGCTTTTACAACAAGAAAGGAAACTGCCAGATGATTTACACAATCTAGCTGACAAAGTGTTTACAAATGAGCATATTCTTTTATTTACACCCCTGCTTTGTGTCAGTTCCCAAGTAGTTCAAGATCCTAGGCCACAAGAAGGACTCCAGAGCCATTAAAGTGCCTTACAGTTGTGGTTTCTTGCTGTTAATGCAGTTTTATTATGAACATATATTTAGTCTTAAAATTTAGTATATTTATAGTTAAAATTTAGTATATTATCGTAATATTACGATAATATTACGACAATATTATCGTAATTCTTATGGATTTGTAAACAGTGAATTTATTATAGTGAATGAAGGAATTTTAGTACCATTCTTTATTGAAGATGTTAGAGCGCGTATAAGTAATTAAATATGTTTCTTAATTAAAATTGAATTTTAAAGGAAGCTTTTTAAAGTGTTAATTTTTAGACCACGATAAGGAGAACAATGTCCTCTTACATAGTAAGAGTCATTTTGTTTCTTGCTTTCCTCTAACATTCCTGGCAAAAATATGAAGATTATAACAGAAGGAAGTTTCCCCATTCATTTTCATTTTTTAAAAATGAAAACATATGATAGTCAAAGGGGTTTTCCACATGGTTTTTCACATTATTTCTGGCCCCATAGTGCTTTGATTTATCCCCTGATTTCCACACTCAATTTTTTTGCCTTTACTTTTGGGGGGGGTGCCCCCCTTTTTTCCAGTTCTTTTGAGACCACTTTTACCTTGATCTTTTTCTGGAAGCCAATTCTGCGTTGATTTCTTTCTCATACATAATGTTTCAGTTTTGTTTGTCCTGCCCACTCCCACCCACCTCCAACCCACTCTTCAATTATTGGACTTCCCCATCATTGAGTCACTCCTCTCCCTCCCCTTCCCCCTTTTGGTTTTGTTTTCTATTTTTTTAATCAAATTGTCATTTTCATAGTGTTATATGTGTTATATTGATCTACTGTTATAACAATACATGTGGCAGATTCTCTGAATTCCCACCTTTCATATTAAAAAGTTAAGTTTCTAGCCCATTTCATTGCAGAGATATGCCTTTTACTTATATCTCTGCAAGGGAAGGGCTAGAAGCTTCCTTTTTTTTAAAAAAATGAAAACTTGAAATTCAGAGAATCTGTTACATGTATTGTTACAATGGTAGATTGATATAACACTATGAAAATGACAATTTTTAAAAAAATTGCGAAAGCCCTAGGGGCTAAGGAGGGGGGGTGGCTACTTCCAGTGCCAGAAAAAGCTACACAGTATGAAAAGTATATAGCATTTGCTGCTCCAGGCTTTGTCCCAACAGAGGTTAGTTTGCCCTGCTGGTGCCAGTGTCTACCTCCTAGCTCTGGGTCAGCCTGGGTAGGGCACTCCAGTTTGAACCATGGAGTGGGGACTTAGTTACAGGTAAGAGCTGTTCCTCTTTTTAGGCTTACCTGTGCAAAGACTTCCCTATGTGTTCCTTTTTGAACTTTTAAAATAAATCAACCCTTATATTAATATAACATTACAAGTATACACAAAAAATAAAGGGGTGCTGAGACAACACCAATGATGCCACCGATGAAGACAGCACCCTCACTTGAAAATGCTGATTCTTTAAGGCATATGCAGAACAAAATAAACCAATTACACAACTGTAACAATGCCAAGGGAGGCAGATATATGGAAGAACCCAAACCAAGTTCAGTGCTTGGGAATCAAATGCTAAAGACATGAAGGTTTTAAAGCTTGACTTTGGATCTAGTTTGGCTTCCCCCGACCCAATTCATGTTCTGCAGCTACACACAAGCTCTGGAGAATAGCTGTTAAAAATAAACAAGAGCCTAAACGTCCTCAGAATGCTTCCACAGTGGGAAGAGGAGCTCCTCTCTCCCCCCTCAAGTCCTTTCCCCATCTCAAAGGGGAGAAAGGTTCTTTCCTCATTTTTTGCTCCACGTGGAGTATTCTCTTGAACCATGAACCTTGGGTTACATTTTAGTTATTTATTTTATTTACTTTGCATTTCAATTCTGCCCTCCCCACAAGGGGCTCAGGGCGAATTACAAGAAGTTAAAAACACATTAAAATTTTAATTTATACAATATAAAAACAATCAAAATTTAAAAACATTCAATCATAAATACACACTAATATACAATAAATATAGTAACCAGATGGCAGCAATCAATAAAACTGCAATTCAACACAGCAGAGCAAGGTGGTGGACAACCTCTACAGGGAGGGTTCAGATCTTATATTCCTCTTCATTTTTCTTTTTTTGGATGGTGGAGGCCAAGCTCAACCTCAACCATATGCCTGGCAGAACATCTCTGTCTTACAGGCCCAGTGAAACTGTCAGGTTCTGACTGTGTTTAAACCAAAGAAACTCCATTTTGATCCTGTCTGTATATTAAGTGTTTTCTTTGCAGGTGGCAAGCCTTCCACTGGAAGCTCACAGAGAGAAGAGGAATGTTATGTCTACATATATCTGCCTTTCAGACACCCTTGGGAAACTTTCACTTTCTCACCCTCGGGCCGATTGTTTTGAGAACTGAGAGGGAGAATGGGGCGTGCAGGGAACTGCTATTCTGTACCTTTGCTTTTGCCTGTCATTCGTAACCATTTCTAGCTCAGCCATGATCCTTGTATCTTGGAGTGTGGACTTATAATGGTTGTTTATCTTCAGTAAAGCCTTTTGAAATCGATGGACTTTTGTCTCATTGCAAGGGGTAGTCTGGATTGCAACTTTTGTTCAAGCCACAGTCTGACAGAAACGATAACAAATCCTGCCGAGCCTTGGTCTCAGTAGACAGAGAGTTCCACCAGACTGGAGCCAGGACCAAAAATGCCCTGGCTCTGGTTGAGGTCAGGTGGACCTCCCTCCGGCCAGGGACCACCAATAGGTGTTTCTCTCCTGATCAGAGCGTCCTCTGGGGCTCATGCCAGCTCTGTCTTTTTAAACGATGCTTCCCGGCTAACATTGCGTCTCTCTACACTTGAACGTGCCTGTGAAAGATGTCTTGCGTAGAGAGACTGTATGACTGTAATAAATAAATAAACCATCCACTCAGTAAATCATGTATACTAGCTACTGGTAGAATTTATTTCAAATAATGTGAAATTGTGCTAGAACAGTTCCCTGTTCAGTCGAAATGGATTTTATTCTGTCTGAAAGTCACACTGAAGAAGCAGTATCTGTATCAAAGGACATGGTCATGATGATATCTTTAGTTTCTTTTACAAAATATTTTTTTCTTAGGATTTTCTTGCTGTTTTAAACTGCAGTGCTTTTTATAACAATTGTGGTTTCCTGTTCTGATTGAAAAAAATAGAAATACTTTTCTTTCCTGCTGTCTGAGTGAGATCCTGAATGGCACTGGGTTTGATTTTCATACTCCTTGTTAGACATTATAGGTACAGCTCTGACCACAGTGTGAAATTTTGTGGAGGCTCAACATATGCCAGTAATCAGTTTTATGCTGATGAAATGCTATCATTCACATCTGTTCTTAGGTTTTCTCCAAGTACGGATGCTTTAGAGGCACATCAGTAACTTTGCATAAAACTTTGCTTCTTTAAAAAGGGTTTCATGGAAGCCAGTTGGAGTGAGACAGTTGACTGTGGACACCTTCCTGGAGTGGCACGTGGACTTGCATGCCCTCACCTCTATCCTCCCTTCTGCCCTTCCCTTTTAACCCTGGATGAATCAGGTATCACTGCCAGCAACCCTGCAATTAGGGAATTGTTATTTCAGAAGAAAGGTACAGGTCTTCCCCTCCCTCCTTGTTTCCTTTTTTCTGCTGAGGGCCAAGTTTATGTTCTGTCCCACATGGGGAGCGCCCTTTCTCCCAGGAGCACGCCCCCGCAGGAGAGGACACTCCCCCGCCAAGTGGGTAAGTGGGAGCGGGGGGGAAGGGTGGGATTGGGGGATCCGCCCGCTGTGTTCACCCACAGCACCGCCATTTGCCCGCAGCTCTGCTGCTCGTCTGTTTCCGTGGGCCAGTCCAAATGACTTCACGGGCCGTATATGGCCGTGGGCAGGACGTTCCCCACACCTGCTCTATGCCCTGTTGTTGGCCCTCCAGAGTAACTGGTTGGCTACTATATGAGAGTCAGACCACACAAGACAAAGTACACTTAAATTACACTTGAATTACACTCAAATACACTTGATTTACAAAATACACTCGAATTACCCATGTAATTTGAGTATTTTGTCTCGTGTGGTGAGACCCTGAGACAGAATGCTGAGCTAGATAGAACACTGGTCTGATCCAGCAGGGCTCTTCTGACGTTATGTTCTTAACTGCATAACTGAATACTCTCCACTTAATAAAACATCCTGCTCAAAGAAAATTAATGTATTGGGGTATCGGCTATGCTTTAATCATTCTCCCTGACATGCTAACTTTGTATGCTTAATTTCAAGGTTGTGATTCCCTTCTTACATTGTGAAGTTGCACAATCCCAAGAAGACTCTGTTATGCTGTCTTCTGAATGTGTAGGCTATGGTTTACTATTATTACAGCCCAGGAGGGAAGCAGTTAGGGATAGAACCATGATGCAGTGGTAGAACATCTGCTTTGCAGGCAGAAGGTCCATGAAAAGTTATTGTGGTAGATGATGTGAAAGACCTCTGAGACCCTGGAGAACTGCTGGCAATCAGAGCAGACTATACTGACCATGACAGACCAATGTTTGTCTCAGTAAGTTTCAAGTGTGTTCATGATTTTCACTGTCTGTAATCTTTAAACTCACATTTCTAATAAGCTCTTCAGTTCACATTTCCACAAACTTTACTGCTTCTCTCATTTCATTACAGTGCTGGGGGGTTGGGGAGGGGGAAGGAGCAGTAATAAGTAGAAGGAAAAGTTACAAACTGGAGAACAAGATGAAAACAAAGTCTACTGAATTTGAGAAGATATTATAACCAGAAGACAACGGGGTTTGAGTTTTCTGAGGAAATAATTTGATATCAGTGATAAATTTTTAATAATAGACTGAATTTAATAGGTCAGATGAAAGGGAATGTCGATGAATTTTGAAGGATCCTTTTTCTTCAAGAGTCTAGCAGTCACTTGGGTTATTAAGTTGTTTAACACAGTTGTTTATCAAACAATTTATACTGATTAGATGGAACCATTTAATGAATTACAACTCTTTGTGACAGAATTCATGATTAATTCTGCTTTTAATTTAACATAATTGCTTAATTATTGATTGATAATTAACAAACGGAACTTGTATTTTTTTATCCATATGAGTGGGCTTCTGTTGTGCAGTGTGATTTCCTACTTCCTTGTTCCTCCCAAGAAGCTGCTTCTTAGATCCAGGACACTCTCTAGAATGGGATAATGTGTTGTGGAGAGCAGCAGCCTGATGAGGAGTCATGTACCCTTGCACTCAGCCAGAGTGTACTGGGTCCAACCAAAACTAGACATAAGAAGATTCAATGTCACCATTTTTTAAAATTTTTGTGAAAGAACAAAATAAATTTGTCTATCTAATACCTGAGCACTGAATAGTTGATTAATTACATACTGATAGATAAATTTACTTAAAATAACTATCTTAAATGGAAATTTAATGAATCCTGATCAGATATAATTGAGAATTTGGTGGTTAATTATGTAAGTGCAATGCTGTAAACAGTCAGTAACCTAGGCAACGAAGTGGGTTAGCTAAATGGTAATTAGTGGAAAACAGGAACTGCAATTATAATTTGTGTGTGTGTGCATACTCATCTGACCCTGAGGTAATAAGAGAAAGGTTGAGAGGTACAGGCGCTGCTGAAAAGCAGAATAAGATACAATTATATATATATATATATATATATTCTCACAAAAATATTTGCTAACTTAAACACCCACCCACCCCCATATTATTTTGTTACCAGTGTTTGGAAGCATCCTCATTCCATCATTTCATTCCAGGCTTCTTGCCCAGGCTGCAAGAGGATCATGTATGTTCCTTTGTAGTTTGCTTAAAGACATTTATGCTTTATTTGATTGGGACTGCAATTCTAAGGACATTTTCTTGTAAATAAGAACTTATGAGTAGCCTGTAGCACAGTGGTTAAGTGGTTCGGCTGCGAATCAGCACTCTACTGGTTTCAAATCCTGTTACTGGCATGAGCTCAGTAGGTGGCCTTGGGTAAGCGACTCCTCTCAGCCCCGGTTCTCCAGCTGTATTGTGGGGATAATAATAATGCTAACTTGTTCACCGTTGAGTGAGGCACTAATCTGTCTAGAAAAGCAGTATATAAGTACAGTTGTTGTAGTTGTTGTTGTTAGATCTGGTTAGGATTGCTCATCTCTGCTACCACAATCATCTTCTTGCTTATAACACTGTTCCAGCTGCCCCATTGTTTGACTGATGACTGCAGTATAGGGTTGCCAGCTCCCGGTTGGGAAATTCCTGCAGCTTTTGGGAGTGGAGGAGAGGGAGGGCCACTCCGGAAAAAGCTGACGCAACCAAAAGAAAGAACCGGAGGAAAGCTAATTAAAGAGGCAGTCAATAAATATGCCAAATTAATAAGGACAATAGAGAAGTTATCAAACACAATTGTAATAGTAAATCAATAGATGAATCACCCCAAAACAGTGAAATACAACAAACAATGGTGTCCACAATGGTCCAAAAATCAAAGTGCACGCAGGCACACAGTGAAGCAACAATATAAGGGTGCACGCAGTCACTCCCCTGTACAAAAAGTACAGTTAACAAATAGGTAACAGTGAAAAGTCCAAAGTGGCAACAGTGTCCAAAAAAGGAGTCAAATATAAATAAACTTTTTCAAAGGCACGTTACTCTCATATTGCCAGTTTCCAGCTGATATTGCACAGAGTATTTTTCTGCCGCAGTCCTAACAGTCATAACGTGCCTTTGAAGAAGTGAGTTATTCACGAAACGGGTGTTACTTACATATGCTGGCAAAACCCCGTAGGCGTGGCTGACTGGACGTCGGACATCTTCCCACAGCACAGCCTCATATCTTCAGAAAGTGTTTATTTATATTTGACTCCTTTTTTGGACACTCTTGCCGCTTTGGACTTTTCACTGTTACCTATTTGTTATCTGTACTTTTTGTACAGGGGAGTGCCTGCGTGCACCCTTATATTGTTGCTTCACTGTGTGCCTGCGTGCACTTTGATTTTTGGACCATTGTGGACACCATTGTTTGTTGTGTTTCACTGTTTTTGGGTGATTCATCTATTGATTTACTATTACAATTGTGTTTGATAACTTCTCTATTGTCCTTATTAATTTGGCATATTTATTGACTGCCTCTTTAATTAGCTTTCCTCTGGTTCTTTCTTTTGGTTGCGTCAGCTTTTGGGAGTGGAGCCTGGAGAAAGCATGGTTTGGGAAGAGGAGGAATCTAAACAGGGTATAATTCCATAGAGTTTACCCTCCAAAGCAACCCTTTTCTCCAGGGGAACTGTTCTCTGTGACTTGAAGATGTTGTAATTCCGAGAGATCTCCAGCCACCACCTGGAACCTGGCAACCCCATTACAGGATCACCACTGTCTTGTGGGGTTTCTTTTCCCCTTCACTTGCTTCTCACCGTGGCTTACCAAACCACTTTGTGGGGTCTTCTTTGGGCACATTTATTCACACTGTTGAAGAGAGGTAAAGAAAAAGTGTACATTTAGAGGATGAAGGTCACTCTCTATAAACAAGCCTGTCAGTTGACATATTTTAAATGTAATTCCAGACTGAGTTAAAATCATTTAAGGAGAGAGGTTAAGTTGAAGGAAAGATGGCAGGACAGAGGAAAGTTACATGAAAGGTATAAGAAACTATATAATAAGATTGCTATGATGAAGGGTTGGAAGAAGATAACAATTATTGTTATTCTTATTATATACAAATGTGTGAGGTTTACAGAATTCAAGAACTGAACCAAGTAGTTTACAGACTAAAATTTTACAATGGGAAATGGAGTTGAGGATAAATGGGAAGACTATGAAGTAATTCCAGTAACATGTAAGATCATGACAAGAATTGTTGATGAAGCCCAACAATATGTGGCTGTTATTATGGAAATGATATCCAGAAGACCTTCCTGAACAGAAAACTCTTATAGATCAACACTGTGAACATCTTTGGACACCAGGGCATTAGTGTAAAGTATGCACTGTTTGGCACATGTAGTGCAACTGGAGTAGTTATTTATCTTGGAAAGAAATTAGACTTTATGGTTGAAGACACTTAAATAGATCCTGAAGGGGGAGAGAGAGAGAGAGAGAGAGAGAGAATAAATGAAGTCGACTCTTGGCAGTGTTTGTGATCCAAGTGAAAAGGCCATTTTTGTCAGCTGTGATTGTGGGTCAAATGAAATACAGCCATTTTTTTCAGTGATTCTTTACTCATATGAAGTTAATTGATCCTGTTGTACTAGGAGAGCAATTTTTTTACTATTGAGATCCATTGAATTGGGTTTAGATCACTGTTGTCTATAATTATATCCTACATTATAATATATCTATGATGGAACCCCCCCCCTTCACTCCCCCACTCTGAGGCAGATTTTCCTGCTTTGGCTGAGCAGCCTCAAGTAGTGTGTCTCTATTTATGGTTTTAAAGTCTTTTGTGTCCCATCCTGATGAGCAGTTATAATTTTGGCTTTCTAGCCCAGCCCAGAAACTTGATGAGGGAAAAGCAGGAGCCATTTTCCTTCTGTGTTTGAAATGGCACTGGAGATTGTATAATGTGCAAAATAAATAACGACTTTATTGAACAGGCAGGGATGGAATAAAGTCAAGGAACTGAAGTGCTGAGGTAAATTTTGCTGGTAGAACAGAATACTCTTTAGATCACATGCAAAATAGTTTTCTTGAAGATTAGTTTCTATATTTTTATTCCTTAACAATAAGATGTGCTTTGTTTAATACTTTGGTTACAGCAATAATGTTTCTTCACAGAGTTCCCTTTTACAGTTCACGTTTCCTGACAATAGTTCAAAACTTTTTTCCCTTTACAACAGACCCAGGTTCCTCCTCAGAGCCAAACCCCCTTTAGACACTCAGCAGGAATTAATCATCCTCTAAGAAGAATTAACCTTTCTTCACTTGGCTTGAATGGGAGTCTCTACTTGCTGCCCAATCACTCTTTGCCAAAAACATGCCCCCAGTTATATCATAGCTGTGTAAACAGGTTTCAGCTTGTGCTGGCTTTTAAACTTGGAATTCTCAACTAGAATTCTTTCTCAAGACAATAATGTTTCATATATTGTTGAAGGCTTTCATGGCAGGAGAATGATGGTTGTTGTGGATAATGTTTCAGTTAGGGCAAAAGATTTCTTTTCCCTCACACCAGAGGAGAACCTGTCTGACTTTCACTGTCAGACTCACTCACAAACTCAAACTCCTGTCAGCAACCAACTGTCATCCTGAAGGCTGGTTCTTACTGACGAATCAGAGAGAGGAGGAAGCAGCCCATCAATCAAGCTCTCATTTCAGGCAATTGTTAACTACTTCCCTTCCAGCTCTCTGAGTGCTGCACTTAGGAAGCCTTTAGGATACGGTGCGTTCTGTCACAGTATACCACTGCCATTCCATATATAAACATGGGGAAACAGCCATGTCACCTAAATTGCTTTCTCAATGCCACCATGAATGACAATCACAAACTGCATGGGGGTTTTTGCCTGTGAGGGTCCTCCTTTTTTCATTAGTGACCTTTTGGTGACCCCAGGATGCTGCTGGGGGAAGGGAAAAGCAAAGAAAAGATATGCTTTCAATAATTTCTTATAAATTATTGCGGGTGAAAGAACAGAAGGGCACACCTAAAGGCCTATTTTATAAAAAGATCAGGACAAGATTAAAATATTGTGGGAAATATACAACTTAAAAATGGTAAGAAGAATATTAAGAAAAGGCACAAATCTTGAGAGAAATGTTAAGTTGCAAAGAAGAAGTCACATATGCTCTAGATTTGTAAAGTGGAGCAGTGTTCTGTCATGAAACTCGTGACTATTAGAGTTAGAACAGGAGGTGGGACAGTTATTTTTGTCTCATTCTTAAGTTCAATGGAAGAGTTTTAATTTATCACTCTCTTTTTTTGGCATAACATTATGCTAGGGTCAGGGACTGGACCAAAGTCTGAGACTTTAAGATATATTGGAAGTGATGCTTCTCACTCCCTCATTTCCCTGACACTGCCTAATTCTGGCCCTGTGATGGTGCTACTGTTGTGCCTCAGTGGTGTTACACTGGTGTTATGGTGAAATTTTGCTGGCTTAGAGCTAAAATTGACTGGAAGAGATGGGCAGCCCATTTTTAAAGTCTAACTACATTGGTGACCTGTGGACACAGGTGTAGCCGTGGGATACCCAATATGGTCTCTTCACAAAGAATCATCATGGGAAAAATTATCACTTTAAGAACTTGACAGTATAACAACAGTATTGAAGTCCATAGTGGCACAGTTGACGTCCACCAATCATGGAGCAGCATGCTGACAGTGTTGCCCTTTTGAGAGTACCTTCCTATCAAGCTACTCCTCTCTTGGACCCATGAACTTACTGTTCTCCACCCCCTTTCCAGTATCATGATTTATTACAGCAGAAGTTATATGGACAGAACAATATTTGATCAGTTTTAGACTTAACAGAGATATCAAGAGTCTAGTGGGGTGGGAGATCTATTAAAATGATCCACTCCTGGAGTTAGATGGATCCAAAAGGCATTCTGATGGCTCTAGGTGATTTTCCTGTTGCTATGGTTGTTGCTTTTGTCTGCTTGATCTCTGGAATGAGGATGTGACCTGGGTAATTGACACAGTCACTCCACGCAATCACATTCTTGGGTGTTTGAGACCTACCACCTGCTTTTATGACCCTTGCCCTTCTTGACATCTTAACTGGGGGGAGGCTGGCGGTCTGGGTCCAAGAGTTTGTTAGTACCTCTTTGAGAGAGTTGTCCCAGCCTTGAAACAAGCTGTAATGCATCCACTTCTAAAGAAGTAATGGATAACCTGCTGCGGGAGATTAACAGAGAAAGTGCAACTTTGTTTATTCTCTTGGACCTCTCAGTAGTGTTCAATACTATCAGTCATGGCATCTTTCTGGACCACTTCTTTTTTATATATACACTTTTATTAACAAACAAACAATAAAACAACATATCAATGAAATTACAGGCAGTTTAGAACTAATTAGTTACAAATAACAATACTCATCACTAGAAATGTACATAGTAAACAACACGATACTCCAACTAGATTTTGAGCATTTCAAGACAATCTAAAATAATGATTATATGGTGAAATAACCGGAATTAGTTACTGATTGTATAATTCTAGATTTTGGTTGAAGGTTGTTCTTTTCTATATATGTAAAAAAGGGAAGCCATTTGTCAGAGAAGTTCGTTTCAGCAGGAAAGTGTTCCACTCTGTATAAGTCATTAGTTATTTTTTCTAGAATAAAGTTGTTCCAAATTTTTTCAAACCAATCCTCAATTGTCGGCTTCTTATGTGCTTTCCACAATGTTGCTATAACACTTCTTGCTGCTTCAAAAAATGAAGCAATAAGCTCCCTTCAGATTTTAGGTATTGCCAAATCTTCCCATATATCCAGTAGAATTATTTTGTGTGGACCACTTCTTGAAGCTAGGATTGGGAGACACCATTCTGCAGTGGTTCCAGTCCTACCTGGGGGCTAGCTTTCAGAAGGTAGTGCTGGGGGACTGCTACTCAGCCCCTTGGACTTTAAACTGTGGGGTCCCACAAGGTTGCATCCTATCCCTTTTGTGACATCATCTGTAGATATGGGCTGGTTTGTCACAAATGTACAGCTTACACTCACCTCCATCTGGCTGATCTCAGAGAAGCTGTAGAAACCCTGAAGCAGTGCTTGGGGGCAGTTTTGAAGTGGTTGCAGTTTAATAAACTGGTGCTTAATTCCAAGAAGACGAAAGTCTCAGGATTTAAGGTGACCTCTTGAACTAGCAGATCCATAGACTGGGCCTACTGGTAGATAAGGAGATGGCAGCTATGGCCAGGAGTGCATTTTACTAGCTTCAACTGGTTAGCCAGCTGCAGCCTTTTCTGATGCATGTCCTGATAACATCTGGATTAGATTACTACAGTGTGCTCTAAGTAAAGCTGACCTTGAGAACTGTTCAGTTGGTGCAGAATGTTGCCACCAAAATGTTAACTGAATTGGGCCATAAGGACCATATCACTCCAGGCTTGGCCCATCTACACTGGATCTCACTTTGTTCCTTGGGTCATCTTTGGAGGCCTTGCTTCAGGTACCCCTAGCCTCCAAAATTAGGCAGATAGAATCCTGGAAGAGGCCGTTCTCAGTAGTAGCACCAAAACAAAGTTTTTAGTATCCTATTTGCACCAATATTTAGATAGAAAATAATTTTGTCTCTGTAAATATTTCGTTGGTTGAAGTTTTAATAAAATCTATATATATAAAGACAAGTGTCCTGACTGATTCTTCAATGCCCAGCCCAAACCCCTGGAACTAGAAACATGAAATTTGGGGAGAACATTCCTTTCATGATGTAAACACCCACTAAGAAGAGATTTTAAGAAATTTGCCCCCTAAGGGGATAAAAAAGGGTAAAATTCCGAAAGAGATAGCTTCCTTGTGTGGCTGATAGGCTGCTGCCTGCTTGCATCCCTGCCCACTGCCAGCTCCCCCACTCTTCCCTGATTAGGCCAGCCTTTCAATGTAATTTGCATATGCAGGCTGATTGGGGCTCACAACATTCCACACCTCATACCCCAACCAGAGACAGTTGGAACACAGAGGTCATTTGCGTATGTCGCCTGATTGGACCTCACCCCCCACATTCTAAACAGTATGCACTTGCTATTGGGGGTCATTGAATGTGTTCTGAGGTAAAATGCACTTCTCAGTCATCTCCTAAAAATTCACTAGGGTTGCCAACTCTAAAAAACAAAGAACTCACAAACCAAAAAATGTTACATACCCATTAGTATTATAACTGGATTTAAAGTAGTTAAATACTGTAGTGAAGCCCAGGTATCAAGCTAGTTATTGATAAAAATGCCATATAGGTGAAGCTGGCCAGTGTGTTTCTTATCTGTGGAATTGGGTAATACTAATAATACTGCTTAAATGTTTCATTTAAGAACATAATGGACAATATATTTGAATATTCTGAAATAAAGTTTGCATTAAATACCGGACAATTATCTTGAATCTATTCAGTATGTGAAAAAATGCAACTGTTAGCACAGCAATTTATTGTTCTGTAGTTTAATATATTCTGTTATTGTATAATTTCCATAATTACAGTTGGCAGAGTAGTTTATTTCCAGTTAGACAGAATTGCTGCATTATACGTTTTTAGTTCCTCAGATCTGGCTGTTTAATATAGGTGTTGCTAGTTCTGTACTGTCACCTGAGCTGTTGAGGAAGTATGTGTTTTAAGTAGCATAATTCATTTAAATGCTTTCCTGTCCTGTCAACAATTTATCTGCATATTTATTTACATTTGGGTTACATTTGTATTAAACCTCGTCTCATTCTTCTTTCTCAACCAAAACCACTTTTTTCCTATTATAAAATTACAATATGGTGAGCAGCAAGAGAATAATAATTAAGCAAAATGATGTTGCATATTATAATAGAAACAACTGGCATGTATGAAGAGCACCTGTTTTCATGGTGTGCAGTCCATAATGATGGAGATTTAATTTATTCATGAAAAAATAAACCTTAATAAAATCCAGACACAGATGGCCACTCTTACAAAATGCCACAACATCTTCTATAAGGAATATTTAACTTCTCTGAGAACTAAATGAAAAGAACACAGAAGTCTGTTTGTCTACCCTGTCCCTATTCCAGAATCTCAATTATTCTCTTGTATGAATAGTTTTTGTCAAGAATTGTGTTATGATAACTTCCTTTCTCTAAGTTTAATTTTAAAAGAAAGCACAAAATAGAAATCTCTCTTCTTGAATAGCTGCTTAAATTCTTCAGAATGCAAAGCATGTATATTAAACAACCGGCATTATGGTTTAGAATGTATATCCTCTCCAAAATTTGGTTCCATACTCTTCCAGTTAACTTCTCTTTTTAGCATCCAAGAGAAAGGAAGGAGAGTGATACAGTAATAAGAGGAGAAAAGAACATGAATGTTAAATCAGTACTGCTGGTGCATTTTTTCTTTAAAAAAAAAGAGGTGCTGAATGTTCTCCCCTTTCAGCACATATCCCAAATGCCCAAGAAGTGCTCTGTAAAGAGGTGCTGGTACTCTGCACCATAGTGTAAGCCCTGAAAAGAAGCCCTGACAAATGCATAGGACAATAGTCTTACTATTTCTGATGGGAAATGCCTCTGTTGAGCTGGAGAATGGAGATTGTGAGCACTTCCCTTTTTAAATTGTTCAACAGCAAGATTGTAGTTATGTTTTCCATACATGTTGACACATTCTCACAATGTATTTTGTAAATAATTCAAAACTGTAAATTTAAAGGAACTTAAAATACATAGCTTTGTAGAAACAAGCTTTTATCACAGCATTGGCAGAATTACAGCTGTGAAAGTATGAAAGACTAACATAAGAGACTAGGCGCCAAGTGAAAGAACCTGGGTGAGAAAGGATAGCAAGAAACTTAAAAGTCTGGAAAGGCTCTTATACACAAGGGCTGCATACTAAAGATTGGAATTTCATAACAATCATATAAGTGGGAGTTGCAGAAAAAATCAATAATAGTTTAGAGGTTAGATGAACTCTAATGCATTTAAATGGGGAGAATAAAAAGGTTATAAATTCAGGTAGTCTCTGTCTCTGATTGGGAGTAGAGATGGGCACGAACCACAAAAAAAACTAACCATGAACTGGCACAAACTGGGGCAGGTTTACGAACCAGTTCATGGTTCATGGGGTTTAAATGCCCCTTTCCTGCCACTTAACAGCCGCAGGGAAAGGGGGCATTTGACATTTTAAAGGGCCCTTTCCTGCCTTGCAAGTGGTGGGTCCCTTTAAACTATCAGCTGGCAGTCAGCAGGGGGGATCCGGAGGAGGCCAAAAACAGCTTTCAAATGGCCGCCACGGGGTTTGGGCAGTTTAAAGGGCCCTGCCACTTGCAAGCAGCAGGTCCCTTTAAACTATCAGCTGGCAGGTGGCGAGGGAAATGGCCAGGATATTCAAATTCAGATCAGCAAAATGACTTCTCATGATTTACAATGAGGCACAGTTAAGGCATATTAGGAAAACCTACTTCTCCTCTTTAACTATAGCTCTAATCCCAGAATTTCAAATCTAAACAAACGAGGCATTGTTGAGAATGTATCGCCTAACATCTACCTGACAGCTTTGATCAACCGTCTATGATTAAATAAAATATTCATCTGTCTATTCCTAGTCTTTGACGCAATAAAATATTTCACATTATTACAGCAAATAATATTTTCAATTTTTTTTAACTTTTGCTAAGTAGTAATATACAAGCAACAGAGTTAAATCTTAATTAGATATAAGAAATCCAGTAACTTAATGAAAACATATGGCAAATTGTGTTTAAGGTTAAGGCTGTTTTAAAGTGATGATGAATAACTTTTATCTCCTTTTCTCGTTTCTGCTACTTTACAAGAATCGTGATCAACGTAAATAAATCTTTTAGATACTTTGGATATAAAGAATAGCCAGAGGTTTCTGAGACTTTGTGGAACTGGTGGCAGGAAGAACAATGGGAAAAAGTGGTCCTTTATTAAAGATAAGGTTGTGCCATTGATCACAACCAGGTCGACAAGATATTAAAGAACATAGCCCTAGGGATGACCTAAAGGAAAGATAAATTTAGAGGCAGAAGACACTTGAAAACTTATGAAAAAACGTCTACCTAGTCTGACATAAAAAGTTTAGTGCATTTTATTTCTTTTTGTATTGAACTGAATGTTGTTGTCTTAACTGCGTCATTCTGTATTCTTAAGGACTATTATAAAACAGTGTTTAGAGCGAAAATCTAACTGGCAAGTAAAGATTATAAAATGTTGCTATAATACAATTGTTAATTGATTGTTTAATTATTGAAACTACATTACAAAAAAAGAAATTCCATTTAAAATTTGTTCATTTCAACAAGTTGCAGTGCAATTCTGTGTGCAGTTATTCTAGTCTAAGCCGATTGATTTCAATGGTCTTAAATTAGAGTAACTCTGTATAGGATTGCACTGTTGGTGTTGTCTGTCAGGGCTCGCTGCCACCGCCACTGGGCGGGGCGCCAGCTGGGCCAGCCCTGACATCAGAGGGGTGCCAGGGATGCTGCAGGACCCTGCTCCGTGGAAAGAGGGGCGGTATACATCACCCAGACTCCCTCTCAGTCCACTCACTGACCTGCTCGCCCCCTTCGGCCTCAGTCATCTCCTCCTCCCAGAACTCTCCTCCAAGCCTCCGCTCTTTCACTGCTCCCCTCTCACTCCACACCATCACTCCTTACTCACATCCGCCCTTCCCCCCTTTCCCCTGGGGTGGGCAGGCTCTGGCCCTGACTGCTGGCTGGGGTGGCAGGGCAGCCCCCTCCCGGCAGCCTCCCCTTGCTTTCTCCCGGCGAGGCCAGGGGCTGTGTCCCAGACCCCGGACATTGTCTATACCTTTAGTTATAAAAACCAGTTTCCAAAATTTCCTCTCTTTGGATCAGTTTCTCTAAAATAATATGGAAACAGGGATCCCATTCCTCCAATAGGGGCAGGGGATCCCCCACTTCCAACCTCGATCCCCGCCACCTCTTGCCTGACTGGCAGAGGGAAAGGCATGAGAACAGGACAAGAACACCCAGGAATGGGCTCCTGCCCACTCTGGAGCACTTCCACATCATGCCAGGAATGACATCATTCCTGGTGCATTGCAGAAGCACAGGGTCTCACCAGGGGCCAGTTGGGATTCCTGAGCCCCCAGAAAGTGAATATGAAGCCTAAAACAAATGACTATGAAGCCTAAAACAAGAGGCCCCTGGGGCTTGGCACTGATCTTCCAAATAATGGTTTAAAGGGGTTATCTGAGTTTTTTTCATACTGTTTTGCCAGCATTCCATCACATTCTGTCTGTATTCTATTATACTCCATAATAGCTTTATGGAGTATAATAAGAATTGTGCAAATAAAGAGGTCAGGCTGGCTATCATCTCACCAGGTCCTATTATTTTTTTGAGACAGAGTAAATGGGCAACATTCTGAAACACAACAGAAAGAGAACAAAACTGTTTCTTGCTCTAAGCAGAGAGGTCACTGGGATGTGGAATATGTTTACCCTCTTACACAGGTGCTCACATGCATGCACACAAACCACTTGTGTCCCTGAGTGATTTTACTTTCTCCAGTAGCAGCAAATGGCTATTATTCATTGCTATGGAAGGAAGTGTAGTGCTGCACTTGGGGAACATTTTTGTATTGAGGAGATCTGCTCACCATCTATATCACCAGGCTCACTAGAATATGTTCGTAACACTTCTGTCCTCCTCCGACCCCCCGTTGAGCAAGTCTTACAAGAGGATGGGAAAAGACGGCTGACAGTATGGCTTCTGTGTTGGGAGGGGAGTAACAATGATTACACTGTTTAGTTCAGGATTTGGAAAAGCAAGCTGTGCTGTACCCATAACTGAGGGAAGGGTGGGAATTAGAGTGGAGAAATGTGAGGCTGTGAGTGTGGACAAGGGCCTGGACCATCCTTCCCCTGCCAATTCAACAGGTCTTTTGCTAGGGAATTGTGCAAGAGCCGGTTTTGGGAAGTGGTTGTGCTCTAGTAAGACAGAAGTTATCTGTGAAGTAGCCTAAAGTGTTTTTACTTACCATAGGGATATTAGAATGAGGTGAGTTAAAAATTTAAGGAGATTTTTAAAATAACCAATTTATTTATCTGTTGAAAAGAGAAGTTTGCAGGTTGTGCTGTCAGCAAATTTAGAATTTACCTGTCTTTTTTTTTTGTCAATACCGTATGTAATAGTAAATGGTAAACGAGCAGCCCAATCCTAAAACCAGGCTTCGCATGTCAGTGCAAAAGGGCGCTCCTCCGTCGCTCCTAATGGACTTTTGTAGGAGACCACGCCAGTGCCTAAGCACAGCAAGGCAAGGCGCAACCACCACCAGGAGCATCCACCCACCATTCTGACAACACCGCTCACACCAGCCAGTGGCCACACCACTCTCCTGATAGGCAGGTGAGGGGCAAGTGGCGGTGCACCCAATGGGGATGCCACGATCCCCGCTGTCCACCAGCAGCCCCCCTTGTCAGGGAGCAGGAAGCCCTACCAGGGAGGGAGGGAAAGGTAACAGTGAAGGTCCAGATCGAACACCCACCCTCTCGCCTCTCCAGCCCCCATTTCCGATGAGGGCCAGGCCAGTGGCTGCAGCTCGGTGCACCTGAAAATCCCCCCTGCTGCCGCCGGTACCTTGAGAAACAGGTTCCCCCTCCCTGAAAAGTGGGGCCAGAAAACCTGCAGCACTTGGGATCAATCCCCAGGATCCGGAGAGGCAGGTGGAGGGGGCAGTTTCTTCAATGAGTGACAGGAATGCACATAGGAAACCACATAAGAGGCCAGAAGGGAGTGCAGAGCACCCACAGACTAGGAGCAGCACCATTTGAACACACCACTGCATCACAACGATGTGAGAATGTAGGTTGGACCTCAAGAGCCACACTCTGGTCCAGGGGTGACGCCCCCAGTGGACTGAGAGCCTGTAGAAGCAGAGAAACTGCTCCGGGTGCCACTATCCACCTCTTCCCCATGCTAGATTTCCCAAGTCCATCCCTGCTTCCGCAAACAGCGAAATGGAGGGTAGTCCATCCTCCCAGAGGAGGAGACCTGGAGATTCCAAGAGGTCTCTCCATATCCCCCACCTACTGGCAGCAACTTCCTCCTTTCCCTCTGTCTGGCTTATCAGAAGCCAGCAGCTCAATCTGTCAGAGAAAGAATGTCCTCAGTGGAGCCTCCCCCCTGCCCAGCCAGACATTCATGGGCCACACTTCAATACCCACCCCACTGCCTGAAATTACATTGAGGGGAGGGAAGGGGGCAGGGATGCTGGACAGGGTGCCACTTGACACCTGCTCCTCCTGGCAGCAGAGCCCACCCCATCCATCCCAGCCCTGAACCGGGAAAAAATTGTGGGGATGTGTGAGAAGATGTCCCGACAGGGAGTTGGGGGAGGCAGCAGCTACTATTAATATCAGTGGAGTGAGCAAACAGACAGCAGTTTCTTGTTTTTCAACACATATTTTATTAAACTGGAAAAGGTGCACAGGTTCTCTGGAAATATTTCCTGCCAATGTGGCTGAGCCATGGGATGCCTTGGTAAACTGCTCCCTGGGTTGGACCTGAATGGCACTCGTGGAGGCTTACAGGGGGGCTCAGACAGCCATGCTCCTTGGTTTCCTGGACAAGTGGCTATCTGCCTGCAAGGGAAAAAGACACGTGTTGCAACTGACCCAGGCTGAGGCCAAGCCCAATCTGCAGTGCCTGGGAAGATTTCCATTGGTTGAGAGCTGTGGCAGCAGTTCCACAGGTGCAGCTTGCAACCACATGATGCATGACCCTCTGGCAAGACAGTGCTCAGCCTTGGAATGATCTTATCCTGTGAGGGAAAAAGTTAACTGACTGAGCACCCTCCAGCAACATGGTGTTACGAACACTCAGTCCACTTGACCACTGGCCACACTTCCTTCTCTGCCGGGAGGGGCCTCAGCTGAGGGAGACTGAACAGAGCACCCACATCAGTAGCCGACCCCCCACCCTTGGCTGTGTAAAGAGTAGCTTTCTGTGGCAGGCAGGGGCTGCCGCCACCGCCCTCTCTCCCACCAAGCCTCACCTGAAGAGGCTGGCAGTCAGGTGAGTTCAGGTGAAGGGGCAGCTGGCACAAATCAGTGAATTGGGTTAGCCGCCACCCCAGCTCCTTCTTACCTGTCAGTGCTCTCTCACTCCTTACCGAGCTGCAACTCCAGAGTCAGATAACCTGCAAGGGGACTTGGGTGGTTATTGTTAGTTAGTCAGACATTCTAGACTTTGCCCTTCTTCCCTTGAGCGAGTGAAAAGTTCTTGAGTTTTCCCGCTAAGTTCCCCCCCCCCCAGTGCACTCATGGCCCACCACTGTGAGTACCCACTCTCCCACCTCGTGCATAAAGTCCCCACGGAAGGAAGCTGCCAGGCAGAGCCGCCGGCTGCTGCCCACTTACCTGAGTTCGTGAGTGGCACAGCCAAAGGTTTTGTAAGGTGTGTGGGCAGATGATTGGGAACGAGGAGGGGGGCTAACCCAACCTAGAAGCACCTGAGGATTGGTCTGCCTGATAGTCGCCATTATATGCCCCATTCAGGCTGTGGGGGCAGGGCTGGGCACAGGGAGAGGGGCCCAAGTTTTCCTGTTCAATGGGTGCCTATGGGCTATGCCTCCTTTTTTTGTGGTGTAACTTTCTGCCTCTGCAGGGGGCATTTCCGGGCCTGGGGAAGCTTAGGAAGCCAACTAACTTGTGGCCCGCCCCCACCCCACCCTCTCCAGCACTAGCACCAGCACAGGGACTAGCATCTCATTTACATGTTCGTACGACCACCCATCGTAGCCACGGGCAGTGGCCCGCCCACGGTAGCATACCTCTCTGCCCACCAGCAAAAGGGGGGGTACACCTGTGTAAGTGCATGTTGTGCTCATGTGAGCCCATGTAAGTGCAGGTTGGGCCCATGTAAGCCCATGAAAGTGCTCTTCCTATGCACTTTCTACCCCTCCCACACACACACACTTATGATTGCACTGTAAATGGAATAATCCAACATACACATCTCTGAGTTTCTTGGAAGAAGGCCAGGATTCCGATGTGATAAGATCATTTAATCAGGAACCTAAACCCATCCTGATAGAAGATTAATTAATTCATTAGTTCTCATGTGTAGATGTACTTCTTTTCTAGGGCAAAATTATTTTGACTATCCCCAACAGAACATCTTTGAGAATGATCTGTATCTAGGTCTAATTTTACTTTCATCTTCCGATGCAAAATGAAGTTGGACTAAAGTAGCATCTGACACAGTTTTCATCTTTTAAAGAAATACTGGCTTCACATTGCGCAAATTGAACACCACTGTGGGTGCTCTCTTTCAGTAGATATAAGCCACTGAAAGTAAACTTTTCTTATGTCTCATGATAACCAGTGCGGTTCAAAGTACTCCAGATCTTAGTAGTGATTCAATTTCTCTTCACAGTACCTGTTTCATTTCCATTCTAGGTTCTGATGTTTACATTGAGGGTTTTATTTACTTACAGATCTTGTACTTCCTCTGAGGGTTGGAATCTGGCAGAACTTTGAATTGCTTCCTGTTCATGAGAATGTTGTTGTAAAGAATGTGTATGTACAATATATATTGTAAAGGACCGTCTGTAGTAGCTGACTAGCTGTAATGCTGGCTTGCTGTACTTCAGACAAGAAGCTTCCTGCTTAAAGGCTTCATAAAGATGTCCACCTTGGGATCAGTGAGCAACAGGTGATGCTTAAGAATGAAGGCAGCTTAGTGTTTGAGGTTTCCTTATTTGGACTGATGTGTTGAACAGAAAGGGAAGAAAGTGGGAGTGGGGTAACAGGGTATGAAAATACGGGTTTATATTTAGGGTATATTGGACAGTCACCACAGTGCTTTTTAAATAAAGGATTAAGTATGGTTGTTGTGGGTTTTCCGGGCTGTATTGCCGTGGTCTTGGCATTGTAGTTCCTGACGTTTCGCCAGCAGCTGTGCCTGGCATCTTCAGAGGTGTAGCACCAAAAGACAGATCTCTCAGTGTGACCAGTTAAGAGTGTCAGATTGAAAGAGTCTTATTAACCTTCAATACCTCAGAAATTCCATCAATCTTGTTATGAAACAAAAGGTATTTTAAGACGAATTTCTCCAACTATGGTCTATATGAATATAATTATGGCACCCCTACTGCCGGGAAAAGTGATCTCGAGTTACACTTCCAACACAAGAATTACAAGGGTCTGCTTATCAACTTGAGATTGGCTGGAAGGAGTGAAAATCATAAGGAGCCTGATAAAGGGATTGCTTCCATGAACAGTAAATTAGTGCCTGTCTTCCTGAATTTGTTGATGGAAGAAGGCGACATGGAAGAAAATATCCAGGAAGCATTTGTTGATCTGCCCGACAAGGAACATCAATGGATTATTGACAGATTGGAGTGCTTGAGGGGCAAGCTGGTTAAATTTAGAACTGAAAAGTGGCTTTATTCAACTCAATCACCTGCCCAGACATATGAGGAGATGATCACCAATAGTGAAACCTCCGCCATAGCCCCCCTAACTCAGATCCTGGTGGGTCGAAATGTGGAGAAGCCAGAATTGCAACATATTTCTCTAACTGACAGTGATATAGAGATAATAGATGTGCAGTGCTGCAACAAGGACTTGGGGGCAGTTGGCGAACTTCTGCCCAAGAGTATGAGAACTGGCAGTGTCTTTTTCAACAATGATAAATTACTTGATCTGATAATGGAAATTGACTGACAGAGAAAAGAGCCAGCAATTTCCAGCCTTAAGATTCTGTCATGAAATATTGCTGGCTGGAAGAACAAGTCCTGTGACCTGAACTTTAGTAGCTTCCTTAGGAAGTTTGATGTAATCTTGCTCCAGGAAACTTGGGCACATTATGAGATTTCCCTAGAGGGCTTTAGGTCGCTCTCCTCGTTAGCTTTTAAATCCAAGCGTTTGGGGCAATATCAAGCCGGACTTTCACTGCTATGGTCCTGTAACTCCAATTTTGAGGTGCTCCCCCTACAGGATTTGTGGACAGTTGGCACAAGCCTTTTGAAAAGTTCAGGAAAGTCCCTAATAATAATGTTTATGTGCTGCCATGTCCTGTTAAAGAAACCCTGACCTTATACTGGGATGGGCTAATAGAGTTCCTAGAGGTCCTAGAATGGAAATTCCCAGCCTTGGATATTATAATGGCTAATGATTTTAATGCCAGACTGGGACAGAATGGCTCAGACCTTGCAGGGAGATTAGGTTTTATCTCAGCTAATGCCCTGCCTAATTGTTTCCCTAATGTGAGATACTGCAAAGATCCACAAATTAATGAAGCTGGAATTTGTCTAGCCCAACTTTGTTTGAGGTTTAACGATTTCCCTGGAGAATTAACCTATGCCTAGAGCCATGGATGTTGTGTTATGGATTATATTCTGATTTCCCTGACCCTGGCAGAGAGCGTGAGAGCCTTTTCAATCTTGGGACAGGTAGAAAGTGATCACTTTCCCTTGGCTTTAGCGTTAAATCTCCCTTCACCCATTTGAGGGCGGGAACAGTCAAAAGATGACTCTGGAAGGGTGATAAATAGAATGCCCAGAATTCATTGGTCTAACAAGGCTGCCCAAATGGCAGCTGGTGTTTTGGATTCTCATATTATAGAAGAGTTCATCTTATTAGCAAGGAATTTGAACCAGACAAAAGAGCTGCTTCAGATGTATGATAAAATTATGGTTCAACTCTCTGAAGTTTTGAGGTCCCAGCCTAGCAGCAGCAGTGAGTAAGGAAGGTATCAATAAGAGATTGGTTTGATAGGGAATATCACAGTATGAAGGTCCAAGTGTACTCTGCCTACTATCAGTATAGGGAATTGAATCTAGAGTATCCCCTGAAGGAATACTTTGAGCTTAAAACTGTACTACATCAATTATATAAAAATAAGCAAAAAGCCTTTCTGCAGAAATGTTGGGAACCCCTCCTACAAGCCACAATAAATAAAGATATGAGGAAATTTGGGACTTTGATCTCAGACTCTTTTGGCAGAATTGGTTCTGTAAATAGTTCAATAACAGTAAATTCCTGGTATGAATATTTTTCAAAGATTTAGAGTTAACATCATAGAAGAATTTGATTCTAGCTTGGATGATTATTCAGAATGGCCTCCGGTACAGGGAGCGGAAGTTGAATTCTTGATTGCGTTAATTAAGGCAGGGAAAGCCACCGGGCCTGATGCAATCCTTCCTGAAGCTATTAAGGCACTCGCAGAGTGGTGGGCTCCCTTCTTAGTCACCTTGTTCACTGCTGTAGACAGGTTGGATTTAATACTGAAGCATGGACGAATGCTATAGTGGTTCCTATATTTAAAAAAGGAGATTGTCATATCCCAAGCAACTATAGGCCGATTAGCCTTCTATCCACCATTGGGAAGCTGTATGCAAGATATCTAGCAAACAAGCTGTGGATATCAGAACAGCAGATTTTAGGCCCAGAATAAGTTGGCTTTTGTAAGGAAAGCCAACCCGAGATCATTGTATTGTGTTAAGTCATTTGGTGAATAAATATAGGAAAGAGAAAGGGCTTAAATTATATGTAGCCTACTTAAATCTTAAGGGTGCCTTTGACTCCATTTCTAGAGCTCTCCTGTGGAAGAAATTAAGGGTCCTGGGAATTGAAGCGAGATTGCTTTTTTTGATCAAAAAGCTTTATTCTGAAACCATCTATCAAGTTAGATATAATAATAACAACAATAACAACATTCAATTTATATACCGCTCTTGTCCACTCAGAGCGGTTTACAAAGTATGTTATTATTATCCTTACAACAAAACACCCTGTGAGGTGGGTGGGGCTGAGAGAGCTCCAGAGAGCCGTGACTAGCCCAAGGTCACCCAGCTGGCTTCAAGCGGAGGAGTGAGGAGTCAAACCCAGCTCCCGCGCTCTTAACCACTACACCAAACTGGCTCTCTATTCCAAGGATGGAGATCTAACTCCTAAGATTCCAATTAATATTGGAGTAAAGCAAGGATGCATCTTAGCCACCTTATTATTTAATCTTTTTTAAATGACTTGGCCCCCTTTATGAAAGGAATTGATGGTCATAATAACCCAAAACTAGGGATGATGCATATACCGTTGCTTTTGTATGCAGATGATGCTGTGTTACTGTCCCTCTCAGAAATAGAGATGCAAAGGATGTTATCTTGCTTCTTAGACTATTGTGAGTTGAATAAATTGATTTTAAATTTCAATAAATCCAAAATTATGGCTTTTGGGAAAACCTGGAAACCGGTTAAGTGGAATATAAGAGGGAGAGTGATTGAACAGGTCAAAAGCTTTAGATAACTAGGAGTCTATTTCCTCCACAGCACTAGATGGGTAACCCATAAAAAAGTGATAAAATCTGTGAATAGTAATATACTAGCGATCACTCGTTTTTTCTGTACGAAGGGAAATCAATATATCCCTGCAGCTCTTAGAGTGTTTAACTACAAAATTAGTGCTAAGCTGCTCTATGGCATTCTAATTTGAATCACAGCCTTAAATAAAGCAGTTCAATGGAGACAATCTAATTTTCTAAGGAAAATTTTAGGGCTGCCATCACGTGTGCCCTATGCAGCTATATGTTTGGAGACCAACCAAAGACACCCAGGGACAAAAGCCAGGATTATAACAATTAAATTTTGGCCGCGTTTGCATTTCAGGAGCAGCCCTAATAGTCTTATTGCACACGTGCTAACCGAATCCCAGTCTTCTGTATGGTTAGCCAGTATAGGAAAAAAACTCTGTAATCGGGCTTAGCCTTGACGAATTAGATTACCTTCCCAAAATGTCTGTATTTGCTTTGATTAAACAGACTTGTAGGTATCAAGATGCAAGAACTGAGAAGCCTTGCCCCTGGTAGATGCTCCCCTTTGAGTTGGGGGATCTCCTCTAATGGCTCATTGGCAGAGTATTTTTCTTGTCTGACTTCCCCTTACCTTTGGAGAGCATTTATGCTAGCTCGTTTTAATGACCTCCCTTCTGTGGTATTGTATGGGAGGTTTAAGAAAATTCCATACTACTCTAGGTTTTGTGCCTACAGTTTGAGGTATATAGAAAGCATTGAACATGTTCTCCTGTATTGCTTATTTTATTGTGATGTTCGTGCTGTTTATTTAGAACTTCTTCTCTAAAATTATAAGGACATTCCGACGACAGTAAGACTCTTCTCCTACTGTCCACCCATAACCATGAGATCATTGAATCTATGACTAAATTTCTTTGTTGTGCGTCTAAGAGTTGAGGAATAGTTTAAGTGCTGGGGTAATGGATTTTGTTTGGTATCCTTGCTGACTGTGCATGTCTATGCTGTTATGCCAATAAAGGTATTCGATTCGATTCAACGGGGGGACATTTTAACTTTCCAGGACATTAAGTTGCTGACCTAAAAGTAGCAGTTCATCTTCAGTCTTCCTGTGTAGTCCCACATGGGACTGCGCATACACAGGCCTGCCAATTCAGAGGGGTTTTTAGCTGAAAATCCGCTGGGGGCACCCTCACCTCCCACTGCACATGCGTGGCTGGTTCCTGCCAAAAACAGCCCCTTGAGAGTCAGGGCGCCCCCTACTACCCTCAGTTCCTCTTTTGCCACCATTGAAAGCGCTTCTAGCTGATCAAGATACAGATAAGTAGCTACTGTTTCTTGTCTTGTAAGCAGATAGGTGTCTAAAAATGTCAGCGGAAGCATTGTTCAAGTGTTGCATGAAATGCAGTGCTAAAATGACTACAACTGATGAGCATTCTCTTTGTTTCATGTGCTTGGAGGAGGCACACAACACCCAGTTATGCAAACACTGCCTGAGTTTTACTACTAAAACCCGGGCAGAAAGAATTGGCCCTTTGAAGGCATCCTTGTGGCAAAGAGCTCTTGAGGCTGTGGAGGTTCCAGCAAAGGCAAAGAAATCAGCCCAGGCCAGTAGAACCAAGGCGTTGGATCCAAAAGCCCCGTTGACTCCGAAACACCCTTCAACTTTGAGACCCAGTACATCGGGTTCGAAGATTCCTAGGATCCGAGCACTGCCCATCTCACCCAAGGTGTCCAGTCTCCTGGATCCAACTTGTTCAAGCTTGAAGACTTCTCGGAGCCGAGCACCTTCCACTTCACTCAAAGTCTCCCGCCTCCTGGATCAGTCCTGAGCACGTCACTCTGACTCGAAACTGAGGTCTCTGGTGCGATCAGATCAGGGTCCAGCACCCGAAGTCGAAGGAACCGAGGACAACAACAACTCCGACAGCACTGCATTCGGGTCCAAGCATGAGAGAGACGTCGGAGAGAGAGCCACCAAGGAAGAAAACAAAAAAGACAAAGCATCTGTCTTCACAGAAGCCACAAAGAGTATCCTTGAGGGAGGAGTGGATAAAACGAGGTCCTAATAGCTGACCCACTACCTACTCCTTCGGTGCGCTCTAAGTTGCCCTCTAACTGCTCCAGGTCATGATCAGCTCACTCCTCAGGGAGAAATTCCTCACAGGAGGCAAAGATCCCATTGATCTCCAAGAGAGGAACGTTACTACTCCTGGGATGAGAGGCTATGGTACCAAAGGGAACCGTCCAGCTACAAGATGGACACAGGAAAGACTGTCTTCACAGATGTGATGTCAAGAGAACCATCACCTGCACCTTTGAGAAGACAACATTCCTTCTCAAGCTCAAGGATGGTCTTTCAACTGTCAGAGCCAGACATTGAAGTGGACCTCTATCATAACAGGGACAGTCCTAGTCCACCCTCAGAGATATCCCCTGAGGAAACTGTAGGTGAGACAGGGGAAATATCACCTACTGATGACTTCTGTTCATATACGGAACTGTTGTTAAGGATGGCCAGGGAACTCAAGATAGATATCTCATCAGCAGAGCCCAAACCAAAAAACAAAATTTTATAGCACTTGTACTCCGTACCTATGTCCAACATTGCATTCCCAGTGATTGAAGGATTTGTAGATATGATGAACAAGTTGAATCTAAAACTCGCTTCTGTACCTGCCACTACTAAGAAGGCGGAGAGCCTCTATAGAACCAAGGATGATGCCTGTCCATACCTGTCGATCCATCCCCCTCCTCCCTTGCTGATTACAGAGGAAATACAAACAAGACAGAGAAAAGGTGCACATTCAACTCCTTCTGACATGAAGAGAAGGAAGCTGGATGCTTTGGGGAGGGAAATTTATTCCTCTGTGGTGCTGAACAGCCCCCCGTTTTTGGGGATAGGCTACACGGTTATTATTCTTTTTGATGTGGCATTACTACAGATGTTTGGGTACTCAGAAGTGTTTATAATGGTTATAAAGTTTGAGTTTGAACGTTCCCCTTGTCTGGGTCTCCCTATTTTCTTAGATTCACAGACTTGTGCTGAGTTGGGAGCAGAACTTAAAGCTCTACTAGATAAAGGGTGCATTACAGCAAATACCTGAGGGAGAGTCAAAATTAGGTTTCTACTCCAGGTTTTTCATGGTATATGAAAAAAAAGATGGGGGACACTGACCAAGTCTGGATTTACGTGAACTCAATTAATTTATTAATACTCATAAATTTCGTATGACCACATTGCATAAGTTATGACACTTATTTCACCAGACTGTTGGTTCGCTGTTCTTGACCTCAAGGACACGTACTTCCACATCTCTATTTTTGAGGCACATAGGAAGTTCTTAAGGTTCACTTATGACAGGAAGGTGTACCAATATCAGGTCTTGCCTTTTGGGCTTTCCACAGAACCCCATGTCTTCACTAAATGCATTGTGGTGGTTATCGCTCATTTGAGAACTCAGAATTGCTGTATATACCTATACCTAGATGATTAGCTGATCACCGGCCACTCTGAAGAAGATGTGTGCAGACAGGTCCAAATAACTCTGTATACTTGTTTAAAGTTGGGACTCTTGATTAATTGAAAGAAATCCAAATTGACACCAGCGAAGGAGGTCCAGTTTATAGGAACAGTCTTTAATGGCACTCTGAACAAGGCCTTCCTTCCTGCAGAAAGGGTACAAAAGATAAAAGGACTGGTTAAGATGTTTCAAAAATGTCATTTTCAGGCGGCAAGGAGAATCCAAACCTTGCTGGGGTTCATGGCATCAACCACAGCAGTGGTCCCACTTGCTAGATACACATTTACGAAAAGAGATTCAATTTGGACACATGGTAACTGAAGTGTCCATTACTACCGACGCCTCCAACATAGGCTGGAGGGCTCATTGTGGTGATTTTTATGCTCACAGGACTTGGGACAACATTGAGAAAGAGTCTCACATTAATCTCCTTGAATTAAAAGCGATCCATTACGCCTTAATCTCATTTGCAAATGTTGTGACAGGAAAATCTGTCCCAATTCTCACAGACAGTTCGACTGCTATGTTTTATATCAATAAGCAGGGAGGCACCACTCCAAGAAGTCTGTACAGGGAAGCCACAGCAATTTGGACTTGGACAGTGGATCATGCAGCTTGGCTGCAAGCAGTGCGTATACCAGGGGTAGACAATGTGAGCACAGACCAACTCAATAGATTAGAAGCCATAAAGAATTCTTATCTAAACGCTGTTTCAAAGATGGGGTTTTCTGGATGTAGATCTGTTTGCATCAGAGAAAACAGGAAAGCTGAATTATTTTGTTCAAGGAGAGGTCAAGGCCATGGTTCCTTAGGGGATGCATTCCAGCTTCACTGGTCAGGCCGATTCTATTATGTGTTCTCGCCAATTCCATTGCTAGCCAGGGTAGTAAGCAAGATCCAGTCAGACCAGATGAGGGTGATTGTTATAGCACCGTATTGGCCCAGGCAACACTGTTCCATGGGCTAATGAGACTAAAGAGTCAACTCCTTCACTTAAAGGAATCAGATCTTCTGTCATGGAGGGGAATCCTTCATCATGGCATATCAAGACTCAAACTGACAGCGTGGCTAATAGTACCAGTGAGACACTCTGAGGTTGTAACACAGGTCATTCTAAACGCTAGACAACTGTCAACTAGATACTCATATAGTCTGAAATGGGTCAGATTTAAAGCCTGGGTAAGGAACAAGGACTTAAGTGCTACTGATTGCACGTTATCCACGGTCCTGGAGTTTTTGTTGGACCTAAACCAGAGAGATTTATCTGACTCTTCCATTAAGGTGTATCTGGCAGCTATCTTGGCATTTCGTGCCCCAGTCGATAATAAAACAGTGTTTTCCCATCACACATCTAAAAAGTTTTTGAAGGGCCTGAACATGTTTCCATCTGCTAAAAGAGTGGTACCTCAATGATCACTACAATTAGTGCTGGAAAAATTAATAGCTAAACCCTTTGAACCTCTAGTGACGTGTCACCTGAGGTTACCGTCAATGAAGGTCACATTGCTAGTGGCAATCATGTCAGCAAGAAGGGTGAGCAAACTAGCTGCACTGAGTGTCGACCCACCTTTTTTGAAAATTCACCTGGAAAAGGTGGTGTTAAGGATGAAATTAGACTTCCTACCAAAAGTTGCATCAAACTTTCATGTGTCACAGGAAATAGTGTTACCTGTCTTCTTTTGTGATCAATCAAACAAGGCAGAAAAAGCATTGCACACCTTGGATGTCAGGAGGGCAATCCTATTTTATATGGACCATACCAAAACCTTCAGGATAGATTCACAACTCTTTATCTGTTTTTCTGGGCCTAACTAGGGAAGGAAAGCAAGTGCACAGACCATAGCGAGATGGGTAGTACAGGCAATAAGGTTGTGTTATAAAAATGCTAACTTACCTTGCCCTCTAGAGATACATGCTCACTCCACCAGATCACCAGCGTAGCCAGCAGCACTGCTGAGAGGGTTCCCGATCCAGAACATCTGCAAAGCGGCAACGTGGTCATCAGCTGACACCTTCGTTAAGCACTATTCCTTGGACATCCTTCACAGAAAGGAGGCGGCAGTGGGTGCAGTGATCCTTCAATTGGTATTCGTGTAAGAGGCAAGAAGATCCACCACCCTGGTAAATTGCTTGTTAATCTCCCATGTGGGACTGCACAGGAAGACCAAAGATGAAAAAGAGTGTTGCACTTACCTGTAACTGTTGTTCATCGAGGTCTTCTATGCGGGCACACATACCCTCCCTCCTTCCCTGCTAAGGCTCTTTACTTATCGAGAGAGTGCAGCGGTGAAAGAGGACTGAAGGTAGCAGGGGGCATCCCACCTCCTAAGGGGCTGTTTTCAGTGGGAAGCAGCCGTGCATGCACAGTGGGAGGCGAGAGTGCCCCCTGGTAGGTTTTCAGCTAAAAAACCTCTGAATCGGCAGGCCTGCACATGCACAATCCCATGAGTGCCTGCACGGAAGACTCAATAAACAACAGTTACAGGTAAGTGCAACATTGTTTTTATCTTGCAGAGGAATTTCAAAGGGAGATTAGAAAGAGAGACTGCTGAATTGCAACTGATAATGAAGCTCCACCTCGACTGAATTGAGACCTAGGCTTCCTGTCTCATTACCAGTGCTAATATCTCCACACCCACTATCCCTCTGTATACCCCACCCTATTTAACCAAGCCAGCCTTTGTCATTCACCGGCTATTATCATTCAGCTTCTGTAATCCCTCCACTTTCCAAGATACAAGGAGAGATGGACTCACATTGTAGCTGTATCTTAAAAAGTGAGCTCTGACTCATGAAAGTTCATACCCAACCACAAATTTTGTTAGTCTTATAGATGCCACTGGACTTTTGCTCTTTTCTATTGCTGCATACAGACTAACACAGCTACCCATCTTGATCTATGTCTGAGGATGTTAATATACTTTTAAACTATTTGCCTTTCTCTTGGAACCTACCTTATGGTAAACGGAAATGAGCCCTCCATGCCCTTACAGTCACTAAAAGGTTTATACTACAACTCTGGAAAGTTAAAGACTTCCTGTAACTAAATTGGACTGAGGACCTTATACACTTATCAACATTTGAAGGTATTGTATATAGAGACAGCAATTTCACATGAACTTATTTTTAGATATTTGGAAACCTTTTATAGAAATGGATGTATAGATTCGCTAACAGTGTTTGTGTTGCCAGCATTTTTTCTTGTTTTTGTTTCCTTCTTTTGTTTTGCCCTAATAAATAATTTTTTTTAAAAAAAAGATAAAGCTATGGATGCGAACCTCCAGGTGGGTTTGGAGGTCTCCCAGAAGAATTACTAGTGATCTCTATACCATAGAGGTGGTCAGTTCCTCTGGAAAAAATGGCTGCTTTACAGACTGAATTCTGGGCATTATACCCCACTGAGGTCCCCTCCTCCACAAACTTCACCCTCCCCAGGATCACCCCCCCCCCAAATCTCAGGCATTTCTCAATCTGGAGATGACAACACCAGATACAGCTGAAAGATCCTGAGCATTCTGAATGCATTGAATACCCACGAAAAGAGTTACTAGCCTCTTAAAGATCAGTAAGGGATAGGTCTTCTTTGGGGAGAGCATTATAATGAAGATGCTACCACTGAAAAAGCCTTGCTCTTTGCAGGAGTGAGTGTGACGGCGGATAATGCTGCCTCTTGGAACAACACCCCACCCATCTATTTGGTTATGCTATGTGTGAAGGTCTTCCCTTAATCAAATATCCAGGAGGAACTGTAACACAGAGCTACATGATATTAAAGTGGTGCAGTGGCAGGCACTCCCCGTACTAAACACTTAAGGGACAATCCTGTGCAGAGCTTTCCCAGTCTAAGCCCACTGACTGTTAGTGGCTTATAGAATCAAGCTATGTATCTTAAACTACTTCATGCATTACAAAGCAACAAACCCAGATTTGTACGTTCAGCAGGAAGTTGCATAAACCCCATATGGCTGTTAAGTATCTTATATACTAACAGTTAAGTGACCGTGATCTGAGGATACTTAAATCCAGAGACTGGAGCCATGAACAGACAAGACAGATCCTATATACCTGAAAAATGCCCCAGGTTTGCAGAAAAATCTGAAATCTAAAAAAAATACATTGGGGAGGGGGGTTAAAAACAAAATGATTGAAGGAGCTCCTGTAGCTTTAACCAGATGCTCTCAGCGGCTGTTGCTAGGCAACCAAGTAACAGGTCACTATTCCAGGTTTGGTTTCTGTCAGTAAAAGGCAAGGGGAGGGGGCAGGGCGGGGCCTTTTCCAGGGCTGTTTTGGCCTTTGAGGGAGGGCCCACGGGCCAGCCCAGAAGCAGCCACTGGGTGACTTGATACCACATGACTTGCATGACTCTCCCAGGCCTGGCTGCTTGCTACTGTTCAACAGCAGCTCCCCCAGCAAAAGCCAATGTAGTGCAGTAGTTAGAGTTTCAGAGTAGGATAACAACAACAACAACAACAACAACAACAACAACAACAACTACTACTACTACTACTACTACTACTACTACTACTACTACTACTACTACTACTACTACTACTACTACATTCAATTTATATACAGCCCTTCAGGATAACTTAACACCCACTTAGAGCGGTTTACAAAGTATGTTATCATTATCCCCACAACAACAATCACCCTGTGAGGTGGGTGGGGCTGAAAGAGCTCCTAGAAGCTGTGACTGACCCAAGGTCACCCAGCTGGCTTTGAGTGGAGGAGTGGGGAATCAAACCCAGTTCTCCAGATTAGAGTCCTGCACTCTTAACCACTACACAAAAACGGCTCTGGATCTAAGAGACCCAGGTTCGAACCATCACTCTTGCTATAAAAGCTTACTGGGATAATTTGATCCTGTCACACATTCTCAGCCTAACCTACCTCTAAGGTTTATTGTAAGGATAATACAGAAGCAGGGAGAATGATGGGCTTTGGATCCTCATAGTAGAGAAAGGCAGTATATATATATATGAAGTAAATTAGTAAATATAGATGAAGAAGGGGAGCAGATAAAAGCTAAGTTGTTGAATGGATTTGAAGGAGAGGAGGATGAAGGGAAAGGTGAGCATATGGAGGCTGCTAGGAGGAGGGAAAAAGGAAATAGTGTGAGGAAGAGAATACAAGGAAAAGTGAAAACCTTGCAGGTTCCTCACCCTTACCCTCTTGGTGGGAGGGGGGAATCCAGTGCTCACCTTCTCTTCGCTCCTTGTGTGCCCTTGTGCCTGCGGGATGATGTCACTTCCATTTGAGGCCCAAATCAGCCTGCTATGAAGCATGTGAGCACGCTCAGGGCAGTGTGATGACACCACTCCGAGGAGTCATCACGTCACCCTGGGAGAGTGCCCAGAAGGCTCGTTCTCCTGCCCCCCACCTCACTGGCCAGAGTGCTGGCATGTGGTGGAGGATGTGACTGGGGGACCTGGGATCCCTATCCCCACCATGCAACTGAACCGTGGGGAGAAGCTGTCTGGGGTGGAAGGGGGAAAGATGAAAACAAGGGGACAGACAAAGGCAGGTGAGAAGGAGAGAAGGAAGCAGGAAAAGGGGAGTGGCTATGGGGCAAAGGGAAAGTGTGGAAGAGGAACATAAGATCATAGAATCATAGAGTTGGAAGGGGCCATACAGACCATCTAGTCCAACCCCCTGCTCAATGCAGGATCAGCCTAAAGCATCTCTGACAAGTATTCATCCAGCCCCCACAAGCTCTTTTACCTGTATATTTGTTGAGTTTTCATTCACTTGTGTAATGTTTTGGAACTGATACTTTCCACCACCACATATCTAAAATGTGAAGAGGTCCTAAATGTGATCAGTAATACAATGTTCTGTTTATTATCCAGTCATTTTAATTTGCATAGTATTTCAAGAGAATGATGTTCTCTGTGCAGTTGTTTCTTTTTCTTTCTATGAACAGTGTTTCCCCATTACCCATCTGTAGCTGATTTTCTGAATCATAAACCATTCAATTAAGTAACAAGGAATTAAGCAGTAATTCTTAGTGTTATGTAAAGTCTGATTGTAAATCCTGGATACTGCTGGTAGTTTCTTTGTCCAGTATCCTTCATGAGCTGAACAGTCATAGTAAGATGAGAAAATATCATGTATACATTTTTTTAAAAATAGAATAATTAATATCAAAGAATTTATTTAATGAATGTGCCTCACCATTCACAAATGGATTGCAAGAAAACTTTTTCATTATTCTAAATTATTCACAGTTTCTGTTATTCCCATAAGCGAATCTTGATCTATTTCATTGAAAGTATTCCACACTTTGAGTTCTGTGAATTTTGATGTGACATATGAGTCATATGTTATGTAGAGTTCTTTGTTACTTAACAGAGTGATTTTAGTCTCTAGAACCAAGTTTCCATAACCAATACCTTTTACAACTGCATGCTTCCAGTGTACATGCATTTCTGTCAAGTCAAGCAAGCCTTTATTGGCATAATATAAAATTTTAAATACAGAGACTCCATACAAAATGAGATTAAAATGCAGATAGGAGCAAGGCAAAAGTGCAGCAAAAATAGTATAGAATATTACTTGTCAGGGTGTATAGCCACGGCACTGTAGAGAAACTTAGCTACTATTTTAGTTATTTCCTCATCTGGGTTGTCAAGCAGGAACTGAACCTTAAAATCATCAGAAAACTCTGAAAGTTGGACTAATATAGGATGTAGAAGATCCCAGCATGGCACCAGGTAAAAAGAACACTGGAGAAGAACATGGGAAACAGTTTCAACACAGTCCATCAAACAAGGACAACACCTGCTATAATAAGGAATCCCGTGAAATCTGCCAGATAAAATGGCTGAAGGAAGAACATTAAATCTGGCCAGAGAAAAGGCTCTACGTAAATTGGGAGCCAGGCGTTGATAAAAGTATATTTGACAAGAGAAGAAATATTGTTGAACTAAAACTAAGAAGCAACTTGACTCTTGTCCAGCAGGTTACTTTGTAGTAAAGGAATACGCTTTACACCAAGAATTTATTTGTGGCTTTTGATGAAGCTGTGAGCCTTGCGAAACGGGACAATTTAGCCAGGCAAACCCGTTGCCAATCTCCTGCCGGGAGCAGCCGGAGAGAGTGGGCGCTTCCCCATCCTTTTGATTTTGACCCTCGGCATTTATGAATAAAGCTTTGGATTGCAGCAGCGGTCTTTTGGCGTGTCCTTAGTGTGCCTTTGCTTTGAAACTTACATTAGGGACAATCCCCAAGTTTAGGGGAGAACAAGTTCTATTAGCAGAACTATAGAGAGTTTGTAACTCAAATCCAAAAAGACTGGATTTTATTTTTGAGAAGGCCCCAGACTCAGATAGCAGGGATAAAGATTCCATAGATAAGTTCAAGGAACTTATTTTAGCTTCAATACAGGCTGACCAACTAGAGTTGGCAAATTCAGATAATAAATGGTACGTATAACTGGGGGGATCAGAATTAAAATGGAGTTTCAACCAATATTGATTGTCTGAAGTCATGTCTTGGTGGCCAACAGATTCTGACCACACTCTAAGCATAAGACAGCATATGGAACACACATAGGAACCCCCATGATCTTACGCAGAAAGTTAGATTGAACACGTTCAACTGAATTGTCAATAGCATCAATCCAGAGCGGGGCCCCATACAATAACTGAGCTCCAATTTTAGCATTGAAGAACAGCAGGCATATATTGGTTACCTCAATCAGAAAAATCAAAGTGAGATATTGCTGCAGCATTAACTTTGGCTGTATTAATAGCCATCCTACAGTGGAAGGTCCAACTAGCATTAGATTGGAAATAGACACCCAGGTATTTAAAGTGCTTAACTTGTTCAAGTCTATTACCATTGACAATCCAGTTATACAGTTTCCTGGAATTGGGAAGAACCAATACCTTAGATTTTTCATAGTTCAACTCCAGAATGTTGGTCACACAGTATTCAAGGCAACGGTTCAATAAACGATTCAATCCAACATGGGAAGAAGACAGAAGAACTGCATCATCCGCATATAATAACAAAGGGATAGAAACGGAGCCAAGTCTAGGACTGTGACCATCAACCAGTGACAAAAAAGGGGCAAGATAATTTTTAAAAAGATTAAACAAATGGGGGGCATTTCTGTAATGAATGTCTAATAGAATCTTCCTAAAAAGTAATGTACCAAAAAAATTGAATAACCTATTTGTATAACCTGTTCAAAGTTTGTTTGCTTTTTCAGTGAAGCAGCTAAAAATGTTCAGTCACTTTGGACATATAACTCTTTCAAAGTTGAAATAATTTATATTACTCTATAACAACTATTTATAACTGAAAAAGATAATGGTACAATAATATTATTTCCCTGGAATTTAACAGCCTACAAGCCACACATAAGAGTATTTTATGAATGATTTATAACTGTATAAGTAAATATGGCTAAATCACATGTATGGTACCATAATTAAAATGGCTGTGCTACCGATTTAGTCTGCAATCTGATTAGTCCGATTTAGTCTGGCTGCAGGGCCAGCTCTAAGACTTAGGGTGTTTGGGCTGGTTAACAAATACGCATGAAACATAGCATGGAGAAAAAAGGCTACAACTTTATTGGTCACAGTAACCAATATTGGTAATAGGTAATATTGGTAATACAGTAACCAATTTATTGGTAATAGGAGCATTGGCACAGCATAGGGCGCAGATCCCTGCATTGGCTGAACCACCTGCCAGCCGATGATCCCTCACCCTTCAGCCTGTCTGCTGAAAGGGAAACTGCAGGATGATGGTGGGATCCACAAAGAGCGGCAGCCTCTACATGGTTTCCCTATCACCTGGAAGCAGGCATTCTCTGGCAGCCCCTGAGCTGGGCTTGCCTCTGCCCACGCCTGGTCCAAGATCCCTTATGGAGATCCACATCTATGGGGAAACTGTGTGCAGGCCCTATTTTCCCCCCAGGGGATTCATGCCTGACGTCAGAACCTCCAGACAAAATTGACAAGGTATTAGTATAGTTAAAACCCAACCCCAAAATATAAACACCCAACCCAAAACCCAATATAAACACTGTGTTCCCTGTTTCTCTAGGGGAACTGATTTTGGTCATCTGGAGAACTGTTGTAATTCTGGGAGATCTCCAGGCCCTACCTGGGGGTTGGCAGACCATTGAAAGACCCCTCCCTCAAAAATGGAATCCCATGCAAACGGTCTGCTGCCAGAAGAAAATTTGGTCCCTCTCGTATATGTGCAGAAGTGCAGGAAATAATATTTTAATTATATTCACAAACTGATATAGTAGCTAACATGGTTCCTTATATTCCATTGGTCTCAGTTCAATACATGCTTGACTTTGTGACCGATTATGACCTGCGGAGTTTTTTCTAGTGCAGTCCTAATCAGAATTACACATTCTAGACCCACTGACTTAAATGCACTTAGAAGAGTGTAATTCTGCTTTGAATTGCACTTTAAACATCTTATCTACATGGAATGGTGGCCTTTATAAATAAAACAGTAGGCCTAGTGTAGCCAGTCTCTACACAGTATAATTGGGAATGTTTTGTCTTTGGTCCATGTGACCAAAGACACACAGTGATGTCATCATGCAGTCTGGGTGCGAGCGTGTGCGTGCAGGGGCAGCAACAGCCCTGAAGCTGCCCCCGGTGCCAGAAACTCTGGCACCAGCCCTGCTTGTACTCCTGTTTTATATCTTCCAGCTTCCCAAGCTCTGTAACGTGTTCAGTTCTTAAATTATTAATATTTATGACTCAAACAGCTAGGCAGCATTAACCTTTGCTTTCCATCTCATGGGGGGGGGGAACCTTTTGTCCACTATCAACTATCCTTTATTTCTGGATGTCCTAGACTCTTACAACCCAATTGCGGGTTGGAACTTCTATGGTTTTACCACTTTGCACACTGCACAACACCACATCTGCCCCCTGCTGCTCTCCTGCCTGCCCCAAAGACAAGAGTGAGGACCCAACATTGGGAGAGTGCTGACCCTAAGAACACAAAAGACTTGCCTAAACCCCAAGGAGCTTGTTCATAAAAAATAAATTTCAAAATGGGAAACTTGATTTAAATCATACTCCCCCTGCCTTGGAGATTATTATTTACATCTGTTTACTCTGGATTCCAGAATCTGTACAGTGTGAGCACAGAACATGCTTAGCACCTGCTTGTACCATGTTAGATGTGTTAAGCATTTAGTTTTATTCCACTGTAACTGCAGCATGAATTCAACAGATGGAGAGCACAATCTGTTGCTTGAAGACTTCAAACTTTACTTCGTGGAGCAGAGTGGAGTGGTACAGGCTTCTTCTTTCTTCTTCTTCTTCTGGTTGGGTACTGCATAAAGTAGGTGAAATATAAATGTAATGTAGAAATACAGGTGAAATAGCAGTGAGGCATAATTTTTAATAGGATACTGAAAACTATTAACTGTTTTATTCTTCTCATTCATATTGAGCTGTGTGGGCTGGGAAGCATCTTTAGCTCATGTTTTATAAGTGACTAGATTATATATTTAGCTGTTCATCTGTTCTTTGTGTAATGACAGAAAATTCATGTTCCCATTAACTTCAGAGCAGTTTGGATGGTCTTGTTGCTAGATTCTTCTCTCCTGAAGCCTGATCCTGGGTGAATTTGAGAAGATTCGCTTGCATCTTGCCTGAAAGCTGGGCAACAAGTAAATTAAAAAACAGTTTGAATGTGCACATTCCCTATTTAATGACTTTTATCTGAGGTCATTACTCACTCCCTGTTTCTATATAAAACTCCATTGCACCATGTAGTGAACAAGAGCGTTCTGCAGATCCTGTGGAAAGGGTCCACAAAACACAACTGTGGAACTGACCATATAATTGCAAATTATGGGATTGTTTTGTTTCTCTCGAGAAGTAGATGTTAGATTCTATATCAAAGACAAAAATGAATCAAGAAGCCATAGTATTTAGTGCTAGACACACCTAATTCATGTGCATTACAACATTAAACACATTATTTGGTACATTCATTTGCAATGAAAATCTTGAAATATTTATGTCAGCTTTTTAAATAATAAGATGATATACTCTCCTACTGTTTGTCCCTCAGCATCTGGTTCATAGAGGTATGCAGTTTTGTACAGTATATTTGTGTGCATAAAGGTTGCAGGCAGAGGCATTGGTCTGACAAAGAAAAAAAATGTTCTGTCTACCTATACTACTGGGAAACTGCATTCAGAAACCACTTTATACAAAGCCATGTTTCATGTTCAGGTATGTGATCTAGAATTCGTGAACTGGCTAAATAGCCAGATTTATGCCAATCCAGCATAATCCAGCTATACTGGATCACATTGGTGACCAAGATTGAATCGAAAGCCAGACTCTGATATGCTAGATTATTCCATTTAATCTAGCAAATGACTTCTCTGAATTTTTTTTCCAGGCATGGGGGAAGGAGGCAAGTCTCCCTCGGCCTGTGACCTCACAGCTCCCCACACTCCCGGCTGGCTCTTCTCTCAGCCTCTCGGGTTGCTGCCTCCCCAACCAGCCTCATGCTGCTCTCCTGCCATGGAGCTTGCCTGAGTCATCTCAACATGCCGAGCCACTTCACACCACTTCCTTGCCCTTTCACTACTGCCTGCTTTTCTCCTCAATGAGGAGAATGTTGTCTTGGTAGCTGTAAATTTAATTGATTTAACATAAATCTAAATATGCCAGCACATTTCAGCAAAGTAGAGGTCCTTCAGTACTTGCAAACCTTAAAATAGTTTTTGGATGTGACTCATGTTAATTGGGTGTTAGACAATATCTTGTGTCGGCTCTGCAATTTTAATGACACTTCCTTAAGGATTAATTTTGCATTGGCTAAAGAACTCCTACAACTCATTAAATCAATGTGGCTACTTATACACTAAGTTTAAACTGTGTTCTACTGTACTCAGAAGAATAACAGCCTGGTCCAGGTACACACTTCATAATCAGAACCAAATACTTGACTGAATCTTTTCCCCTTTTGAAATAGAACAGAATCTGTAAAGCTATTCCAAATCACTTTGAATTTTAAAAATAAAATGCTTCAGCTTCTGATTTAGAATAAACATTCAAATAAGAAAAACAAAAATAATGGTACAGTCACTAGTCCTAAGCAGAACTAATCAGGAACATATAAAACCAGTATTTGAAAGAAATACAAAACCCTCTAAAAGTTTCATGTAAGGACATACATTATTAATGTCTATTAAGACATATGGCAAACTTGTACGGCTCCATGGATGAATGGAGGGGTAGGGAGGTTCTACCATCTCCACTCATTTGCTGTAATATCAAAATAGCATATAATCAGATATATCACATCATATGCCTGATAGCATGTGATCTAACTGTTACTTTTTTACCTTTTATCTGGAGTGGGGAGGATTTTGCCTTGTCAATATGCTGTAATCAAAGATGTGAATGTGTATGTGCAAGCCATTATATAATTAGTTCTTCAACAGAAGCAGTCCACAAAGGATCTAGTCCTAAGTTATAATAATAACAACAACATTCAATTTATATACTGCCCTTCAGGATAACTTAACACCCACTCAGAACAGTTTACACAGTATGTTATCATTATCCCCACAACAAACACCCTGTGAGGTGGGTGCTGATAGAGCTCCTAAAAGCTGTGACTGACCCAAGGTCACCCAGCTGGCTTCAAGTGGAAGAGTGGCAAATCAAACCCAGTTCTCCAGATTAGAGTCCCACCACTCTTAACCACTACACCAAACTGGCTCTCCTCTGCCAGCCACCAGACCGAACCACTACACATCTAAAAATATCAGTTTCAGGACGATGTGGAAGTGATGGGTTGCACTGGGGGCTGATTACCTAAAAATTGGCCTTTTGGGGTTGTTATTTTCTGGCAGTGCAGGAGTGTGAAGGAGTATGTATGCACTTTCGCATATGTAGAGTAAGTACCCGCTGCCCCACACACTACCCACTCCTGGCAACCATGGTCCTAAGCACACTGACTACAGAGTAAACCCTATTGTGCTCAGCTGGACTAATTTATGAGTCAACAGCCCGCTTAGGTTTGTACTGCAGATTTCTCCACCCCTCCCCCTTAGACTGCCTAAAAGACTCCTCCACACTCTTTTACTTGGTTTTGAACATCCAGCCTGTTGAATGATTTGAAAAAGCTTGAAAGCTTGCATACAGTACTGGATTATTTTGGTGGTTTTAATAGTATTAATGAAAGGTATTGCAGGGCTTTGGTGTGCATATGTGAATTTTTAAAAATGTAATATTGTAAGATCCTGAAATTGTAAAATTCTAAATATTCATAGATTGATTCTGTTGCTCATATTTTGAGGGCTGTATTGTGCATAAGTTTCTGTTCTTTTCAGCTTTTCTTCTGTCCCTTTCTCTACTCTTTCTTCCTCAGTATCTCTACTACTGTTTAAATTTATATTGTAAGCTTCTTGAGGCAAAGAAGAGGTAGGGTTGCCAGCTCCAGCCTGGGAAATTCCTGGAGATTTGGGGAGATGGGGCCTGTAAAGAAACTCACTTATTTAATTTTTAGTTTAAAAATTCTAGTTCAGGCCATTGATCTAGCTATAGATTTATTAGTCCTGGGGAAAGAGACATTTTTCTTTCAGAAAGCTAAGGTTGGTTGGCACTAGAGATGGGCATGAACAGAAAAAAAATGAACATAATGTTCATTGTTCATTGCCATCCACAAACAGGGACTCACGAACAACCATGAACATGGCCCTGTTCATGAACATGTTTGTGGTTGGCTGTTTGTGGGGGCCAGCAGGCTCTCCTCCAGCCATCATCCAAGTCAAGATCCCCACTGCACCACTCCCAGAAACCTGACCTGAGCAGGCACCAGGAAAGGCACCAATAATAAATAATAGCTTGGCCCCAGAGCCTGGCAGCAGCCCTGGAACTTGAAGGGGTAGATAGATCCCTACCGCACCACTCCCAGAAAACTTACCTGAGCAGGCAGCAGGAAAGGCACCAATAATAAATAATATCTTGGCTCAGAGCCTGGCAGCAGCCCTGAAACTTGAAGGGGTAGATCCCTATCCCACCACACACAAAGAAAATTCAAGCTCCAACACACTCTTATCAAAATGCCAACAGCAGCTGTCTCTCCCTCTCCAAAGCCAGAGCTGGGAGCCCCCCTCCCCCCTGGTCTTGTTCCCTTGTAACAAATTTGGAGCTCCACACTTGAAAGGAAGACCTGCCTATCAAGCTAAATTGAGCTTAGATTGGGGTTTACAGGGCAACAGCAGGAGTTCAGACAGAGTTCAAACAATCGTTGCCTAAATTGCCAAGGGAATTGATTGCAGGTGCCAGACTGTCTGGCTTGACAAACAGCAACGAAGGAGGCTTGCAATGACTACCTGTTCGTTTAGAATGGGGCCTCATGAACAGCTTGTTCATGAACAGCAGATTGGGCTGTTCGTGGCTTTTTTTTTTGTTCGTATTGCTGTTCATGCTGTTCTCTAGTTGGCACTGTTAGTTTCTAGCCAGATGAGACAAGGGCCTTGGTGCAGCAGGGAAAAAATCTTAACAGTTCTCAAGGACGAAGTTTGAGGGAGGTTGGCACCAGTCTTCTAGTTTATTAATGTGTAGCATTATGGGAGTGGAGTAATTAATTCTTCCTCCACTTGTGATGACAGGTAACTGCAGAGCCTGTCATCATAGGTTAAGTCTTTTCTGATTGGCTAAGTTATGTGGGCTTGCTGGGCAGTTGGCCTTGAACAAGTCTTTTAATCTGTCTTCCCCTCTCCTTGGGAACACTTCTTCCTGGAGGAACCTTTTTGCTCCTGTTTGGAACAAACTCTTGTTTCTGAAAGCTTTGCCACTGGTGAATTCCTGTTGCCAGCATCCTTTTTGCTTTGTTCTCAGGATTTCTGGACTTGAGAGCCTAAAGCTCCCATTGAGATTCTGAAACTTGCTGAAAAGTAATATCTAGAATAGGTTTGCAAGTATATGGTAGTCTAGCTAAATTAGGTGTTGTCACTTTTGTTTCTACAACTTACACACTTGCATGTGTTTTATTTGCATTCTGCATTTTCTTTAATAAATTTCCTTTACTTATATTGGTGTGGCGTTATTAAGTGTTGCTATAAGCTACCAAATTATTTGGCCTCTGAATCAAGCCTACAACATGACTACCTTGCAGGGTTGGTTTTGTCTGTTAGCACCCAGAAGGTTTGAGGCTTGCCTCTTGACCTTAAGATATGGGGTAGAAAGTAGCAGTTCACTATCCTGGCTAATAAGACATCTCTTGCTAGTGTTTTGGAATTTTACCCTTTGACACTCTTAGGTGACTAACAGCCTACCTGGGGATCCAGGCAGGGCTTGCCGGGAACCTGTACAGAGCCTGGAGAGGGTTGGATTTGGGGAGGGGAGGGACCTCAGCAGAGTATAATGCTATATCTACTCTTCAAAGTAGCCCTTTTCTCCAGGGGAACTGATCTCTGCAGCCTGGAGACCAATTGTAATTCCAGGAAATATACAGCCACTACCAAACATAAAAACTTAAGTTTTTATGCTGAGTGTTATGCTGCAAAGCACCATATACATTCGTGTCATCTGCCAGTGAGATGACAGGCTTCTTTAAACAAGTATAAAAGCAATGAAAGTACAGACAAAAACACACAATTGGCAACTTTTTCAAAAAAGAAAGTTTATTTCTTTGGTTGGGACTTTGCCAGAAAAATGTATAGAAATGATACTGTGTATCCTGTGCAGAATTGCTCCAGTCTAGGTCTACTGAAGTTAATGGGCTTGGACTGGGCTTGCATAGGAATGCGCTGTCAGAAACAGACCCCATCCCTCACTCAACCTCTTTTTTACTTGTCAATCTAGTTGTCTGCTTAATTTCTTGGAAGTAAACTAAGACAAGTAAGCATTTTCTCAATGGGAGCATGTGTGCACTTTGTGCGCGCACATGTGGTACCAGGGGCACCACCTCCCACCAAGAGTTGCCCCCTGTGCTGGCAACTCACTGAGTTTCACCACCTCTTTTCCCAGAAAAAAAGCCCTGTGTATTGAGATATGATTTTAGATTAATTACTTAATAAATATTGTTTGCTCTGCTTCTATATGGCTTGTGGCCCATAATAGAGACTGACTGACTGACTGACTGACTGACTGACTGACTGACTGACTGACTGACTGACTTCCGGTTGTGTACTCAGTAGTAACATCATGGTCTTGCATGACAGTCTAGAATTCCCCCAACCTCTAGGGTAAGAACCACAGAGATCTGGGAAATTCCTAAGTGTGTTGCATAATGCTGTGATGTACACAACTGGAAGTGAGGTACACAACTAGAAGTGATGTCATGGTACCAAACAAATCCAGTTTGTAGAGTATCCACCTCCTCAGTGTTCCCAGGGCTGGCCCTAATCTCAAATGACCATGTACTATGCTTGGTAATCAAGTGGTTATCCTGACAACTGAAGATCGTAGCATGAAAAGATGAGGAAGATATACACTCACAGTACCATCCTTTAAAGAGTTTCATCTTTCTAAGCCCAATCCCTTGACCAATGGACTTAGAAGCTCTAACTCTGCTTAGAATTGCACTGTCAGTAGATAAATGCAGAACAGATGTATATAGGGTTTTTTTTCCTTTTGATGGATGATACCAAAAAACTGCTCATCTTGTCTTCAGGATCATGGCCCATCAAACAATGAAAATGTCTATGTATTTAACATATAAGTGAATACTCTCCAAACCATGTATACAGTTTTACAGTGTTAAGCATGGAAATAATAATGCATAAAGTGACTCAGCTGGTGATAATTCTTAACAGTCATATTCGCCATATATGGAAAACCCATCTTTTGTTGCCCAGCAGTTCCTACCTTCTCAGCAGCATGCTTAAGTATCATATCTTATGTTACTTAGTAACAAATCTCTATTCCTGTTTTGCGCTTCCAATATTTTAGTCTTAATGCTGACTAAATAATTTTCAAAGTGTATTTAGTTAGCATTCATATCTTTCTGTAATACATATATTGGTGTTCGTATGTTTATGTGCTTATGTAAGTGCATGTATATACTAAAGTATATTAAATTTTACGTGCTTCTTATCTTTTCAAATTCCTTTTTGAAGTAAGATGGCATCCTATTGCAGAAGGCCACTTGGTAAGAAATTTTATGGACAATAATTCAGTCAGTATGATGGTGCCACAAAACCCAATTTTAATCTGAAGTGGAAATGAAAAATAGGTTTTGTGGCACCATCAAACTAACTGAATTACTGTCCATAAAATTTCTTTACAAATGGCCATTGCAACAGAAGGCTACCTCCTAAATAACATTTTATTTTAGCATCATCTTCTGTTAGAATAATAAATGCAATGGGATGCATAATAAACAAATATTGTTGCTCAGTGGCTGAACACTTTCTTTTAATGCAGCACGTCTTAGGTCAGTCCTTGGCATCTCCAGTTAAAGCATCTCAAATAGCCAGTGTTGTGAAAAACCCTTCTCTGCCTAAGGCATGCGAGAGTAGAGGGAGTAGAGTGTGCTAAGCTAGATGGGCCAATGGTCTGCCTCAGCACCAGGCAGCTTCATGCTTTATGTTATTTCCAGAATGCTCAGCAACAGGTCGTCAGTTCCAATACTTCTGTCCCCAAACAAGATCTTGCTCACATCATTTGTCCATCATTCTTCCAGCATAAATCTGACCACAGTGTTCTGCAAAAAGAGACAAGAGCTCTCGAAGTGCAGCACACAGGTTGAAATCCTTCTTTCAAATGTCATCTCTTGAGAGTGGCCATGCCAGTAACCTTGTAGCAATATGTTTGTATTACATGGAAGAGCACACTCCCACTTTGAGAGCCAATTTTTTTCCACAAATGTTCCTAGTCTTTTCTAGATTAAAAAAAATCTTCATTTATTTAGGACTTCCTTAATTAGCAAGTGTTAATCAAACCATCCATGTGTTAGACCCTTTTCGCACTTACGGTTTAAACCGCCATTTATGAGCATTCGCCCCAATCGCAGTGGCTTCGGCATTGCACCTGTTCATTTCACACTATCCACTGCAATTTCGATTTGGTGTCTGTGCTTCATTTCAAAACCTCGGTGCAATTTTGGGCTTTTGGGGCCTTGCAATTCACGTCACACTTTTTTAAAAAAAATTGAGCATGCGTAGTAACGTTGCAATGTTGGAACCCTTCCCCCCTTTTTGCTGATTGGGCTGTCCCCTGCCCACCGGAGAGACAATTGGTGGCAGAGTTCTGGGGGAAAACATGTACCACTCTCATTTTTTTAAATCAAGCCAGGAAAGGGTTAAAATGCTGCCGATTAATCTCCTCCCAGGAAGCAGAGGCTTGTTTCCAAAGGGCTGTGCAAAATGCTTGGGGTTTTTCCCCCTCTTTGGCAAAGTCTGAAACATGCCTGGGAGGGAGGGAAAAGCAGCCATTTAATCCTTTCCTGGCTTTTACAGCCAGGAAGAAAGTGCAGGAACATTACAACGTTGCAACCCATTCTTGTCTTTAAAAAAAAAAAGACTGTGTGTGCATACCCTAAGGGAGGAAGGAGAAAGCAGCTATTTAACACTTTCCTTGATTTTAAAGCTAGCAGGGAATTAGCAGCAAGCTTACGAATCATTCCTGGCTTTTGAAAAAAAATAAAACAGCATGCATACCGGGAGGAAGGAAACCAACGAAGAAGCAGCCTTATGACCTTCAGCTCGCTTTACTTAAAAAAAATGGTGGACAAAGGAGTTCAGAGAGCTGAGGAGGGTGGGAGTGGTTAATTCTGCACAAACCAATCAGCTCCCAGGGAAAAGGAGGGGGGGAGAGAAGCAAAAAGGAGGCAAAAGTGTTCACATTAGCAAAATGCAGGCCAGCTGCCAGTCGGCAGCAAACTTAAAAAAACATCAGGGTATGTCCGCAGGGGGAAAAATCGGGGATACAGCGGACAAAAAGCGGGACTGCATCCCATGACTGCTTTTAAGTGTGAAAACCTTGCAAACATGGGATGTGGAACAGGTACAAACGCGCTCTAAAAACCGAGTGCGAAATGTACCTTAGTTTTAAAAGTCTGATTGGAATTTACACTTGTTCAGCTGTGTTTACATACACACAGGCAGGCCAATCAAGAGCCTTGAGTACCCACAAGAATTCCTTTGGTGCTCACAGTTGTTTACACAGAATCAAACTTTCAGATGAATTCATGGAGGTCAATGATAGGAAAAAGAAACACAATCCCGCACTGCAGAATTTGAGTCCACTGGCACCTTACAGGCCAATAAGATTTTTCAGGGTAAAAGAACCAAACTACATGAGACAAATTACATGCGTATAACACATGAACTCACACGTGTTTCCCCATTGCTTTCCTATTCACTTGTACACCACAGTCACACTGCACTTGATCCCATGCTTCAACTGGCACATGTTTCTTCCCCATACCTCCCAGATGAGAGATGGTATCCCATGGTGTACCTTCTCTTTGTGTATGCTCAAACCTTCCTCTGCAGCTTTTCTGAGGGGGAGACTTGTTCACTCAATTGGACATATTGGGGGCGGGGGGACCCAGCAGGTTTCCTTGGGGGAGAGCTAAAAGTGGGGGTTCCACACCTCTGTTGAGATCTTGCAACTCAACCCTCCAGGAAAGGGGGGAATCTATGCAAAAGAGGGTGGGAAATCCCCACTTTGGGAGCCACAGAAGCATTTCTTGCTGTCAGCCAGAATCAACTCTTTCCTGCCTGTTTGTCCCCAGCCACCTCCGAGCTCCATTATTCCCTATGGGGAAAACTATGGGGGCTATACAGGGGGCTGGGGGTGGCATTTCACAATATAAATCTACAAATTTTTCAGACGACCTACTGCTAACTGTCCCATAAAGATCCCCCAAGTTTCAGGGAGATTGGACCTTGGGGACTCATTTTATGCACCCCCCTCCAAAGAAGGTGCCCTCAGCCACGCATTTCTTCCTATTCCAGGGGAAAGACTGACAGCAACTGGAGAAACTCATAGATCATGCCTCATAGATCATGCCTTCCCCAGCATCCAATCTCCCTGAAACTTGTGTGTGTGTGTTGGGGGGGGGGGGTCTTTAGAGAACAACTAGTAGTAGGTTCCCAGAAAATTTGGTAAAATTTGATCCTAAAATGCCCCCCCTTAGACCTCCGGAAAGCCCCAAATTGCATTTCCTACTGGAAACAATGGCCAAATTGTACCCAATTTGCTCTGTATTGCTGAACCGAACTGGAGAACAAGTACCTCCCACCCTGTCCTTTTCAGGTTCATGTATCAGGCATGTCTCTGAAGTTTTGTTCAGATGCTTAATTGTGTTGACACAATCTATCTTCCCTCCTCCTCCTCCTCATCCCAACCAAAGACGTTGCATGGAGAGGAGGAGGAAGAAGTTAAGGGGGGAGGAGGGTGTAGGGAGGTGGCAGCATCAACTAGAAAACACGAGAATTTAAAAAGAGGGGAGAGGGAAGCAGAAGCTTCCCAAAAAATTGATGCTCTCCAATGGCAACTCACTGATTATGACCACGGACACCTGCACCTGCGACTATACCAGTTACCCAGCACGTGCATGGACTTGGACTACAAGACGTGTTCACTCGGGGTAAAATGGACGTAAGCAGGTGGGAACAGACATGTTTCTAGACACTCGCATAGCCTCATGTAATTTGTCTTGTCTAGTTCCACTTTGAGCAGCCTTGTCTAGTCACTAGCAGTGCTGTCCTAGGTCCACTGAAATCAGTGGGCTTAGAAGGGTGTAACCATGCTTAGGATGGCACTGTAGGTCTGTATACCACACCTCACAGGTTGTTGTATGAATTAAATAAACCAAAATTCTAAAATACATTGTATACTTAAAATCTAAAAACAGTTAACTAAAATGTAATTTCCAGTGTTGTAAAGTACATCATGTCCAAATTCTACTCTCATGAAGAATCAACTTTGGTTTCAAAGTTGACTGTAGTTTCTTACTGATTTTAGGTAATAGGCCTCATAATGTTGACCTTGATCAATATATAAGTTAATTCTGAATAATGACTGGCTTACTTCAATTATAGTGATTCTCTTCTAGTTTTGTGGTCTAACTTTTTCAGTCTAGGTCTCCAATCGTTCTACTTCACTGCAGTGAAATACTTTATGTTGTGTTATTCATGTGGCTTTTCCCTATCTGTCTTCAAAACCTTCCAGCAAATTTTCCCTTCTACAATATAATGACTATAGGTAAATATTATTTTGCAATCTGACTTTAAATTCATAGCAAGCAGATATGGTAGAAACATGGTCATCACATCCGTCCTTTGGAACTGGGTTTGACAGCATAATCTTTAAGTTACCTTTTAAATGACTCAGATAATAGTTGCTACGACTTCCCTTGAGAGACTAGCTATTCTACAACCTAGTAAATCGTGTTTGCAAAGGAATTGGTAAAGCTGTTAAATATTTTTGTAAAACTGCCAGAACAGTAAGTATTATGTAGCTGGCAAGATCTGACCCTTCATTGTGGTAATTTTTAATGCTTCTAAAGGTATTTCAAGTCATCTTTCTATCTGAGGCAACTTTTGAGTTCACTGTCTATTCCAAGCGGTATCCTTTCAAACTGGAATATCTTCTTAGTATAGGTATCTTTACAACACACATTTGCATACTTTTAAAAGCAGTGGGTGCTCGAAGTTCCAGCAATTTTAGTGGAACAAAGTTGTGCTCTATGGATGGTGCTTTTTGCATTTAAGTTTACAAGCTACAAACCTGCTATGCAGTGCTGCACTGCATGGTGCTATCATCCTCCTAGCACACCAAAAGTCTACATGTAATCCAGTTATCCCACACAACAGCTCCTGTGTAACTTATGGCATAAGTTAACAGCACAGTGCAGTAAAGATGCAGCAGAATGTGTTGCTTAGAGGCCAAACTACACATTATGTCTTTCTCAGGTTGCTAGCCTCCAAGTGGCGACTAGAGAAGATCTCACAGAATTGCAACTGATCTCCAGGCCATAGAGATCAATTCCCCTGGAGAAAATGGCTGCTTTGGAGGGTAGAGTCTATGGTACTACACCCTGCTCAGATCCCTCCCCTCTCTAAACCCCATCCTCTCCAGGGTCTACCCAAAAAATCTCCAAGAATTTCCCAACCTGGAGCCGGCAACCCTATGTCTTTCTCCAGGTTTACACAGTCAGGTGTATGCTTGTGAGTTCCCCAATTGATACTGGGACTTTGACAGGCAGGAAGGAGGGGTTTTGCTTACCGCTCTGCACCATTTTCCTAACCTGAAATGGCTCCAGGGGGTTCCAAGTCTACTGATGGGATACACAGAGGTTTTCCCAGCTGGACAAACAGCTCTCCTCTGTGGCCATTTCAGGTCAAGGAAATGGAACTGCAGGAAGTATAAGCCTCTTCTCCCCATGCGCCGTGACTTTGATTTGCATTGGCCCTCACAGGCCTGGGAAGTGAGTTCCATGCAGGGAGCCTGAAGCACACATTTGACTGGGGGCCAAGCTACACACGACGAATGACACTTGAACAGCAAGTGTATTTCTCCCTGTTCACTTGCCCTCCACTCAATCCACTTGCTGTTCAAGTGTCATTCGTCATGTGTAGCTTGGCCCTGATAGTCCTTACCTGAGGACTGTATATCATGTAATTAGGCCCAGAGTGTTGGCCTAGCACCTAGGAGACCCAGAACAAGTGACAAATGACACTTGCCTGGCAAGTGAACAGACTCACGTGTATTCCTCCCTGTTCACTTGCCATTCACTTGCTCTCGACTTGATCAAGTGGAGCGCAAGTGAACGGCAAGTGAACAGGGAGGAATACACGTGAGTCTGTTCACTTGCCAAGCAAGTGTCATTCGTCACTTGTAGCTTGGCTTCCAGATTCAAGTTACCACTCAGCAATGAAACTCTTTGGTCCTTTGTCCAATCACTTTCTCTTAGTCTAACTTGTCTAACTCGGTTGTTGTGAGGATAAAATGGAGAGGAGAACCTTACGTACCACTCTGAGCACCTTGGAAGAAAGGCTGAATAAAAATGGACATATAGGCCTCTTTGTAACTGTTTCAATCCGTCACAGTAGTTCTAATGATTCTTGTTTCTGAGCCGAAGTATGCCTGGGGCTTGCCAAGTACTTGGGCTGCCTGTGTTGATATTGGCAAAAGGAAAAGAGATAAAGGAATAGAAACTGGTTTTAGATCATGCTTCACATTGCTATTAGGAGACTACCTTTATTAGTCATTAAACTATAACTGTTACAGGGAATAGCTTTATAAACAGGATGGCAATCACACTCCAAATGCTGATCTGCTTCCAACACTATTGCTCACTATATGTCTCCCTCTGTCCTTCTTGGTTAAGAGATAGCAATCGGAAAGCTCCCTTATCTGATAGTTTAATATGACCACTGTCGTTCTCATTCATTCTGCTCAAAACAATAAAGGCTGGGACTTATTTACATTCCAGAATATTAATCTTTTAGCATGTTATAGCCAAATGTTGCATGCCTAATCAAATCATTGCACAGCATAGATGCATTAATAAATTCCAAGCCATTCAGAAATGCCATAATTATCATTATAATCATAAGCCAAATATGCATATTAATTAAGAAAGCATTTTACATGTTTTTATTTTCAATTTTTCTAGGTTTTTCTTGTTGATCTTTCAGTAACATAAACATACATATTCAGATGTCGTTGGGATATTTTTCGCATCAAAGATGAAAGGATTATCTGGCAGTCGCAGTCACCATCATGGGGTTGCTTGTGAACCAGCATGTGATTCTCTGGTACATCACTCAGACAGGAAGCCATATTTGTTAAATCCTGTGGACCATCATCCTGCAGATCACTCTTACTACACTCAGAGGAACTCTTTTCAGGGAGAATGCATGGTTCCCTACAATGATCAGATTGCTAGCAGTACATTCCCACGGAGACATTACAGTTCTCATAATGAGCTTAAAGATGAGTGTTCTTTGGTGCCACATGGAACTGCCAGTAAAGCTAATCGCATCCCTGCTAATCTTTTGGACCAGTTTGAAAGGCAGCTCCCTCTTAATCGAGATGGCTATCATACTTTACAATACAAACGGACTGCTGTAGAACACCGTAGTGATAGTCCAGGGAGGATCCGCCATTTGGTTCACTCTGTTCAAAAGCTTTTCACAAAGTCTCATTCTCTTGAAGGCCCATCAAAGGGCAGCATCAATGGAGGCAAAGCAAGCCCAGAGGAGACACAGATTATGAGGTATGGCAAACGCAGCAAAAGCAAAGACAGAAGGTCAGAAGGAAAATCCAGGTCTAATGCATCAGGATGGTGGAGCTCAGATGACAATTTGGATAATGATGTTTGCATTTACCATCATGGGCCAAGTGGTGTTATGACTATGGGAAGATGCCCTGACCGTTCCTCTTCTCAATATTTTATGGAAGCCTATAACACTCTTAGTGAACATACTGTGAAGCCGTCCAGAAGCAATAATGATGTCAAATGTTCTACCTGTGCAAACTTGCCAGTAAATTTGGATGCTCAATTAATGAAAAAAAGTTCTTGGTCCTCTACTCTGACAGTTAGCAGAGCCCGTGAAGTTTACCAAAAAGCTTCCATGAATATGGACCAGACAGTGGTGAAATCAGAGTCTTGTCAACAAGAACGGTCTTGCCAGTATCTTCAGGTACCGTATATATTATTAATTACATTACTAATACTTACACTGCCTTTTCCAATGAGATGAAACTGAAAATGGAAAGATGATGGTGGGAGTTAATCCAAATACAAATTATGAATAAATCTGCATTTTGGTTGCTAAGATTCAGTGTTTCAAATGAATGCATAGAGCGAAGCACTTGGTTTGTTTCTTTTTAACATGTTGAAAAGAACAAAAGCTCTCTGAATAATTTGGGGGGATTAAAAAGGCACTCAAGACACAGAAAACGACACAGCAGGGTCACAAAGGAACTGGAGGTAGTAAAGCTTTCATTTAGCATTACAATATCAATGAACCTGATATTGCCAGTACAGACATTCATTATCTTCTATAATCTTAGGATTTGTTTTCCATTTATTATTTTGTGATGAAAACTTTGAGACCCTTTGAACAATTGGCAATGTCATACCATTTTATACACTGTGAAATCAAGCTACTATCCGATTTGCCACATAACAAAAAACCTCATGTAATAATTACATGAAATGACCAGATTGGTGTATCTAGCTATTATTCATTCTTTCTTTTTTAAAATAGCACTGACTAGAAAATGCAAACTTGAAAGACTGAAATTATTGAATGTTCTGATTATACTCTTTAAGAGTACATCACTGGCTCCCTCACAAGCTGTTTGCAGTTAATAAAGCGTCACTATTTTTCACCAGTATTGTATCTTTAAATGTCAAGAATCAGATGTCTGCTCTTGGAGCTATCATACTGCCGGTGAATGTTTGTGGCAAGAACGTGGATCAGAAAATTAACACGGTTTCTGTCTTGCAAGATCTGTGGATTGCTCTTTATGCATTTTATTTTGAAGCAGATATGGCACATCTAACTGTGCATGGACAGTGGAGTAATGTCAAACAAAGAAGAGAAAAGACCATGAGGAAAAAAGAGGTTTGATCAGAAATATTTTCTTTTTAAAGTAGTTGGATTATTGCTGTGCAATTCTGTATGCCTGCTATTTAATTCTGTCTTTTTACATTGTATGTCATGCTACTTTTCTCTTGTGGTTAGCTTTGTGGGACATTGTGTAATCACATTTTGGCACTTAGTTAATACTCGTGTTTAAAAGGAGGATTTTACTATCCTAATGAGGTGACTACTTTAGTTAGGTAAAGTGTGTGGGGGGGGGGTTGATATTTTAAAGAGCTTCTGTTTTTAATAGTGTATGTATGCATTTTATATACATTTAGACCCCAATTGATGAAGATGGGAAAGTCTGCATGTCCAATATGTATTTTGACCTGCACGTGCCTCTGTATTCATAACAGATCCCTGTGCATAACAGACTGGATAGACTTAGGAGGATGTACCTGCAAAGAGCCTAATATTGATAGTGTAACAGGGAAGGTGGTTTATTTTATGTGTCAAATCAGAAACAATTTGTAAACCTCTTCATTTTCTTTTATTAGTTCTTTAATATCTAAGCATTATTAACTAAAGAGCTCACAACCTAGTATGTGATGAGATGGCATAAAGACAAGTGGAAAAAATTGTGCCAAGCTCAGTGTTGCATGAACCCCACCAGAGGGACTTTCAGATAATATTTAATTGCCAGGAATAGATTTCTGAAGTAGAATTAGAGGGCATTATCTGTGTCTGCTTGGAAAGCTGTCCAGCATTCTTTCAACATGGCTAAATGGTTACATTTATCTCACTGTCTCTCTCTCCTTAGGTTTTTAGTAAGTAGTTTCCAAATTTGAAGGAATGGCAATACTTCAAAATGATTTTTTAAAAAAAAACTAATCAGAGAAATAATAGATTTACAATTAGTACTGCAGCTATTAGTATTAAATACCAGACAAATAAGAATTACGAATTGAAGAGGTGGGATAAAACCACAGTTTTCTCCCGAGTCTTTAAATAGCAAGTATATTGAATATGCAAAGCGTACAGGTCTAAACACTCCTGCCTGTTTCTCTCACTTTCTTATGCCATATTTATGCAGAATTATTTAACCAAGAGGAATTATTAATTTAAGAAATGGTTAGTTCATTTCAAGGGGAAAATCTAGTGAGTCCCAAAAGGTGTGAATTCACAGTACATAGTTAAAAACTATAAAGGAATATTGGAACACTATTTGTCATAGGTTTTGGAGAGAGAAACAATGCAAAAGTTTAAGAGGGTGTGACTTCTTGGCCGGAACCAATGACCCAATTCCAGTGGTGGAATTTCTTTAATGGAAATTACAGGAATGGATTATCCGCTTCCCACTTTACACAGAAGCAAGCATGTAAACTGTCACCGAAGAAGATCTTGTTTAAATACATTTATTAAATAAATATAAATCGAATGTTATTGTTATTATTATTATTAAATAAATAAATTAGAACCTGCTTGTTACTGCTTGAATCTGGCATCAGAAAGTAGAAAATAATTTGTTCTGAGTGAGATTCATTATCACTGACTTTGTTCACCACTCTGAGTGTGGCACTAATCTGTACAGATGGTATATAAGCACACTGTTGTTGTTAAGTGGTCCAAACGTGGGATACGGGTAAGGGAACTTGGGTTCAAATCTCTCCTTGGCCATGAAGCCTACTGGGTTTCCTTGGTCCAAGCGCACTGTTGAGGTAATCTATCTCACTTGTCTGTTGTTAAGATGAAATGGATAAGAGAACCATGTAAACTACTCTGAGCTCCTTGGATGAAAGAGGGCGAAAAATCTAATGAAGAAATATGGCAGTGTTGGTGTGAATAAATCGTTATACGTTCTGCCACATCTATTCAACCTGCCAGTAACTGTTTGAAACATGAATGAGGTACTTCTCATTGAAGGCAACTCATGGTTTGATATTGAACATCATATCATTTGTGCCTGCATGCTAATAAGAAATAGGCTTTTTAAAAGGCACCCAGAACAATGACATCAGACTTCGGCTTTGGAAGCAATTTATAGGAATTGGCTGAGGTTGCAATGGACAGGCCTAGCATCAGGGGTCAGTGAGGTGGGGCAAATGTTAGGGTTCATTGCCTGCTGGGAGGCTCATTCATTATCACAGCTGTTCTATGCTTTGTAGTGGGAGGCAGAGGAGCACAAGTTTCTCTTGTTCCACTGCCTCCTATCCATGGAAAGGTGAGGTGCTGTAGAGCAAGGGACTCAAGAGCAAAGCCCCATTGCCAGTGGAATAGGGTGTGCTGGGGGAAGCAGCAGAGTGCAAACACACAACTGCTTCTTGCTGGTGCCCTCCCCATTGACAAGGAATGGGGAGCAGCCCCTCATTGGACCTACCGTTGCTGTTTCCTGAGTTAGTGAGTTGAGCACTAAGTGAGACTAGTGGCAGGTGCCATATGGGGCAGAACTTGGTGCTGCCATCTCTCCTGCTACATGAAGAACAGGACTGCAACCAGGTAAGTAAGAAGCTGGGCAGATGGGTGGCCGCTCACTGGCTGGATGGGTGACTTGTCGTGTGGCCTGCCATGCAACTTAGACAAGTCCTGAGTCTCCTGACAATGGGAATCAGAAAGCACTTAAGAAATCTCAGGGTAGAAACTACAGGAAAAGCTACTAGAAACAAGTTCAGTAGACTTGTAAGTCTACTGAATAGGAAATTGAAATCTAGGGAACACTTCATTTGAATTTTAAAATCCTCAAAGCCATTCAGGTTCTGTGGGGAAGGAGCACTATGTTTCTGATACTATCAAACCATAGGTATATCGCTTCTTCAACACTGTATGCTCCCCACCACCGTAGTTGCTGACTTGGCCCATTGTTCCATCTGTGGCAATGGCATCCATGATGGTTAGATGAAATAGCTCTGTATCCCATCTTCTCTCTCTTTTTTTAATTTTTTTTAAAAAAATTTAAAATTTTTATTAATGTTTCAAACTCAATATACAAAGTTGAAAAATAACGAGTAAATATCCCATCTTCTCTGCCTTCCATCATTGTGTTTCCATTGTAGTAGGTGGAGTAAAACATGGGACAAGTCTGCTCCTGCACTGGAGGTGGAGGTGGAGTTAGAAAATGGGTTGGGAAATGACTAGACCACCCCATTCCACCCGTCAAACTTGTGTGTGTATGTGTGGTGCTGCTCTAATGTTTGTAAGCCAGGCACCATGTAAACTGGAAAAATCACAGGGACTCTTTCCCCTGGAGTTGTTGCCCTGCTAGGACTGAGGGAGTTGACTGAGTGAGAAGGAGCCATATGTTGGCTCCACCCAAATTGTAAGGAAGTAGGAATAGTGTGAGGCTAACTACTCGGACAGGCTATCTTAAGCTGTCAGTCATCTGTAGAAGAAGGACAAAATCCTAGGAATTGTCCTAGCATAACTATTGGTGACAGCAAAGAAATGCCCACCAATAGCAGAAAAAAATCCGGACATTCCAGATATAAGACTTCTGTCTAAAAAAGCTTTAAGGTTTGATAACTGTGAAATCCACCAGTTGGGAAATAGTATTTTAAATAAAATGTGAAAGATCACATACCTAATAAATTAATGGGAGCAAGAACATTTTCTTTCATTTTTATCTATGGTGACACCCCCTTTATTAAGTTTTACTCAATTCATGCTATTTTATACATTTGAAATTAAAAGAGAAATGGGCTATTAGATATTTTTCAATGAGAGATAATATACCCCATTTGGAGTTTTGAGGGGAGAAATATCAAGATTGGGTATAAACAGTTCTTGTTGAAAATGCCAGAACCAACAGCAGTGCTCTTTTGAGTTCCATCCACCAAGTTTCCGAAGAGTAGCTGATGTTTTCTTGATATTGCCTGCTACTTTGGGCGTCAGTGTCCTGAAATAACATGGTTAGGCCCTCACAGAGGATGCTGTTCTTTGAGTTTGGATGCAGCCTTCAAAAAGAACAAAATATTAAGGCACAATTTCCTAGCATAGACAGCAGAAGGTGAGAAGAAGCATCCAGCCATGTAAGTAAGCTTTTAGTTGGAGGTTAGACCACCCCAGAAGCTACCCAATGCAGGCTGACAGCCAGTTTGAGCATGTGGTAAAAGAACCATATTGTGTGCATATATCAGCACTGAAACCTTTTCAACATAAACTGATGTTTATGCAGGCATCTTTATATGATGTTTCCACTAGTCCCAAACATGTCGATGAAGTGGTAAAATTGACTGGACCAGGTTGTTAGCATTTCCAAGTTTAGTCAATGAAAACTTTTTAAAAAATTCCCTGGTACATGAGACACTTCAGGTGGCTACATATTAATACAGGAAATGTATACAACTGTGAAAGTCGATAGCTGTTTCTTTACCTTAAAAGTTAAGAAATGCTTCAGATAAAGCTTTAGGAAAGAGTGCTGTGGGATATGCTTTATGTGTTCCAACAACTGACTGATGTCATGAAAACAATAGCTTTGTGTCTCTTTGAAAACCAGATTTTGGGAATCGTCCATCTCTTCATAAATAAGCATGTTGATAGAATTGAAATAGGACAAATCCAGTCCCATACAAACTCTTAGATTATTTTTTTTACAGGGCACTAAACTCAAAATTATTAGTACTATGCATGTAGTGGTCCAGTTTTTAAGAGAGCAATCCAGTTTCATAAATATCAGAGAATAGCCCATGTTCCATTATTGGAAGTATTGTGATACAAAGCCTGTGGAATGTGCAAAATAAATTAATTAGGTAAAGGTAGTCCCCTGTGCAAGCACCGAGTCATTACTGACCCATGGGGTGCTGTCGCATCACATTTTCTTGGCAGACTTTTTACGGAGTGGGTTGTCATTGTCTTCCACAGTCATCTACACTTTACCCCCAGGAACCTGGGTACTCATTTTACCGACCTTGGAAGGATGGAAGGCTGAGTCAACCTTGAGCTGGCTACCTGAACCCAGCTTATGCCAGGATCAAACTCAGGTCATGAGTAGAGCTTGGGCTGCAGTACTGCAGCTTACCACTCTGCGCCACAGGGCTCTAGCAAATTAATTAGATCTGTATTCATTAACTTCAATCAGATCATCAGTCTTTGGTCTGTTGCCTGTGAGTTATGAAAAACTGTTGTTTCACACTGTTTCATAAGTTGTTCCTTTTAGGAAATGATCTGGTCAAAATGTTGTCAGTTAATATTTGATTAGGCAGAACAATCGAGATGATTGATAAACCTTGGGTTTGGTACATTTTATGGCACTGGTACACAGACCTGTTGGTCAGTTAAGATCCCTTTAGAGGCCCTGTTTCATGTGCCCTCACCTGAAGAGGCAGAGTAAGGCAGGACATGAGACAGTTGTGCTGCCTTGATTGTAAATCCTACCCTGATTTGGGTAGGAGTAGTTGATTTGTTTTTGCTCCACTGGCCTTCGTCTGTTTTATTCTAGATTTTTATGGTGATCTGAATTATGCAATGAATACTCTGATTTGTTTGGAGTGCTTTGCTTTTAATTTATGCTGATCTCTTGTTTTATCCTTGGTCTTTCTGTTGTTTTTATTGGTATTTGATTCCTGGTACTTTGTATGAATTGTTTATGTTCATGTTTTGGAAGCTGCCTCAGGAGAACAAAAGGTAGAGAGTGAGAGATATAAATATCACATGAAAAGCACAAATAACAGAAGGAGGCAACCCACTCAATGGTGGAACCCAATGGGGTCAGGCAACAGAGCCCTTGTGAGTTGTGACTAGAGGCAGAGCTGAGAGGCAAAATGGTAGAGCAAACAGAAAATACTCCTCTTGTCTAAGGTACACAGCTTTCCACATGCATACAGTTCCCAACGAGCAATACATCTGTATCGGATAGCAGGCCAACAGATATAAATGTGACATAATGCAGATTCCTGTTCTTCCACAAGCATAACTAGAACAGCATATGACTTAAGCAGGTGAGAGTAGTACAAGCGAGGGACCTGCAAGACTGCCATCATTTCTTCCTCTCACTTGCTGGGCCACCCACTCACTGGACAGCCTCCCAATCACAGAGCCACCATTATCAGTTGCCTGGCTCACCAACGGCTTCTTGCCAACAGCAACAACTGCTTCCTCCACCTCCTACCACCCACTTTCCCATGTCCACCTGCCTGACTTATGTAATGGTGGCAGTGGCTTCAGCTCTCTCTTCTTCCCCTCTGCCTGCCTGCCCATTTGCCTGGCTCAAGTGGCAGTGGCTCCCCTTGCCTTCTCCTCTGTCAACTTCCAGCTCATGGAGATAGTCTTTTATGTTCCTCTCTTTGAGAGATATGATACAACACATGGCATATTTTTGAAGTTCCTCTTTTGCTGCCAGTAAGAGAGGTTCTAATTAGCGTCTTACCCTCAGATTCCTTCTCTACTTGGATGAACAAGAAAAGAGAGAGACAGAATGGCTGAAAAGACATTTAAAAGATGCACTCAGTACAATATGAAAATGATGAAAACATATGGACATTTCATTTCTTTGGTCTGTTTGGGAAAGGGGCATAATGTTAGCTCATGCAAACACTGCCAGAGCTTCACCCTAAAGCTACTTTGTGGGAACGAGCATTGTCAGCTGCAACCAGCCCCTCTGCTAAATCAGCTAAGTCATCTGCACTTGCGGATCCAACAGTGCCAGCCATCACACTGGCTGAGGCTTTGACCTCCTTGGACCCAACTGTACCACCTCAGATCCAAAAACATCACTTGTCAAGAGTGTGCCCATCAGATCCAGCTCCATCTCAGAGCCACCAGATGGTCTCTAGCTTCACTTTCAGTTTATTAAAGCTTAATAGCCCATAGGCCATACACTATAAACAAAACTTAAGAATTAAAAATAACAATGTTTGCCACATCCACAATGCAGCTTTTGCAAAGGTTATTCAGAAGCAAACTTAATCTTAAAGAGCCAGGAATGGTCGACTATTTCAGTAGCCATTTTTAAAGAAATCTATCTCTGGCTATTGCATGCTTTGGAGAGTGGAAAAAAGTATGAGACAATAAGTCAACTACAGCCAGCTGGCCTCTAGCACAACAAGGTCTTTGGAACCAGCAGTATCCTAGATCTGACGACACCACCGAGCCTCAAGCATGCCAAGCCTGTGAGCCTCAACAACCTCTCAGATCTGACAACATTCTGAGTCTAGATGGCCATCGGATCAGGCAGTATGAGCACCATCTATAACACCTGTCTTTACAGATCCATAATCACATCCAAGCTCTGTTGGGCATGGATTTGACGGGGCAGAAATCCCTGAATCATTTGAACCACTCAGCAAAAAAGACTAATCCAAGTAATGGTAACACTCCGAGCATAAGAGGAGTTACCACAGGATGCAAGTTAGAAAGATTGAGACTGGGATTGGAAGGTAGTGGAGACCCCTTATACCCCTTCCCCTCACTCATATTCCCACTCAGTTTGTTTCTCAGAAGAGAAAGGAGAGTTACCCCATGAACCTTTGTACCCAACCAATCTGGGTCCTGAACAAGTTTCACACCAAAGCTGCTGAGCACACAAATGCCCAGTGTGGTATCAGGGAGTGCCTCCACCTGTGGGGGTAGATTGGGATGAACCTTACAGAGTAGAATTGGTGGGATCCACATCTGATCAGGCACAACCAAGGGTGCATAATCTGCAACATTACTTCCTGAAATCTCCTATGGCATTCCATCTGTCTGAACCAGATCAAGAAGAACCTTACTTTGGGGAGTAGAGCCCAAGTCCACTTTCAGAACTGTCACCAGATGAGACTGTGGGCGACAGGGAACCTGTTTTTCCCACAGATGATTTTCGACTTTATGCTGAACAGATGCTCCGTAGACTTGATGTCTACATTATATGAAAAACCAGCATCTATCTCCTCTATGTCTAAGAAGGCCGAAAGGCATTTATAAAACTGAGGAGGACAAATGGATAGCTGGATAGCTTGGGGCAGAAAGTCTGTACGTCTGCAGCCCTCAACATGAAAATTGCAAATTATGCTGTTATTATGGAGGCTTACCTAATTTTCCTTTGGAATAAGATGGTAGCATACAATGAACACCTGCCAGAGGACCAGAAGGTATTAGTTAAAGTGATTCAAGAGGAGGCAATCTGGCTATCCAAGCAGCAAATAACTGCTGGAAGGCACATAGCAGACTCGTCTACCAGGGTTCTAGCATCAGTAGTAGTCCTTTGGAGGCAAGCTTGGCTTCGATCCATAGCTCTACCACTGGAGACAAGAAATAGGGTGGAAGATTTACCATTCAAAGGTGAAATGTTATGCTCCTCAAAAACTGATGAATATTTATTACAAAAGGAAGGATCTTATGGCTGTCCACTCAACAGTCTAGGTCTCAACCCTTCTACAAACATCAGCAGCAGCAGTATAGAGGTCGTTACTCAAGCTACCAGCCCTATCATCAATAGTATTTTCATAGTCGCTCTACATCTGTTGGTCAAGGGCAGTATCAGAGGTGTAAGCCCACACAAATTCAGACAAGGTGTCTCATTGGCTGGGAGCAAGGATCTGAACCAAAACCAGAAGCATTTCTAACTAGCACAAGGGGAAGCTGTTATTTTTAGTGATAGACTAACCCACTATTACGTAGCCTAAGTGTCTGTCCCTATGGATGTCTGGGTGTTAGAAGTTATCAGAAATTGTTATAAAACTGAGTTTAACAGTTCTCATGTCTGAGTATCCTCATAAAGCTCCTCGAGCTACCTTACCTGAACTGGCTAAAGAATTGTCAACACTACTGGGAAAGGGTGCTGTACAGCAGATACCAGCATCTGAATCTAGACTGGGGTTTTATTCTAGATTCTTTTTAGTCCAGAAAAAGGACAAGGTTTTTAGTCCCATATTAGACCAGAGGGATTAGAACAAGATGGTCAGAGTATGTACATTTAGAATGATAACAATCAATATGGTGCCACAGCTGTTGCCGCATGATTCTTGGTTTGTAGTGCTAGACCTTAAATACACCTGTTTTCATATCTCAAGCCCTCCATGCCACCGGAAATTTCTAAGATTTCAGTTTGGGGAGAACATATATCAATACCAAGTCCTACCATTCGGACTAGCTATGGCTCCAAGAATATTCACCAAGTGCATGGCTATAGTGGTTGCATACCTGAGAATTAGAGGCTGTTCCCTTTACCCTTATCTGGACAATTGGTTGATCTCTGCCCATTCCAAGGAGAACTTACAAAAGAATATAGACATGGTGTTAAAGACATGTCAATGTTTGAGATTGATTGTTAATTTTAAGAAATCTGACCTTATCCCTTCTAGAAGAGTATTATTTATTGGTGCATTACTAGACACTGACTCAAATAAGGCTTTTCTCCCAGTGGAGAAAGCACAAAGAATTAAAACTCTAGTCAGATCTATGATGAACTGTAGATTTCAATCAGTATTGAAAATTCAAATGCTTCTTGGGCTAATGGCTGCAACTACAACTGTGACTCCTCTGCCTAGGTTGCATATGAGGCAATTACAAATACGGTTTCTGTCTGTCCGTAACTCCACACTACATGCCCAAAAGAGAAAGTATTCTATTCTGAGAGCAGTTGTTAGATCACTGTACTGGTGATTGTTGGATCCCCATCTTTTAGAGGAGTTCCATTTGGTGCCCCAAAGATCAAAGCCACTGTTACCACAATGCTTTGATGGAAGGTTGGGGGGGGGGCACATTGTGACCATCTCACTTCCCATGGAACTTAGTTGAAAGGTGAAAGAAATTTATATATCAATACATTAGAAATAAGGACAGTTCGTTACACGCTTTTCTCTTTCACAGATATTATGCAAAACAAACATGTCCAAATACTTAGGGATAACTGCACATCCATGTTCTGCATAAACAAACAGGAAGGCACCATGTCAAGAAGCCTCTCCCTAGAGTCCATATTGATCTGGAACTGGGCAGTACAACACAATGTGTCCTTCCAGGCTGTCTGGAGGTCAGCAACAGCAGCAGCCCCCTCCCCCCAGACTTACTTTTTCCACAGCCTACCAGGCGGTTGGGAACCACAGCTGCAGGGAGAAACCTCTCCGAGCTGGAGCCAGCACTAGAGGCTGGCCCCACAGAAGCAGGAGGAGCATGCCTGAAGAACAGCACAGTTGGGAGAAGCCCCAGGAAGCCGGGGCAGGTGGTGGCCATGATGGCGAAAGCAGGAGAGCAAGCCACCAGCTATGGAGACACCCAGGGCACCCTGAAGTCTTCAGCACGGTGGTGGCAAGGGCCCAGGGAGCCAGGGGAAAGCCTCCTCATGGCAGGAGCACGGCAAAGGCTGGGGGAAGGCAGAAGCAGAGCTGACAAGCTCCCAGGAGGCGGAGCCACTGCCAGAGCTTCGCTGGAGGCCAAGACACTCGGACCAGCTGCTGGGGCCACAGCCAGGCCAGAGGACTTGGCAAGGAGGAGACAGGGTACCCTCAGCATCCAATGCAGGACCGCCAGCCCCACTCTGTGGAGCATACTCCATTAGTGGAGGAATGGGGTTGGCAGGGAGAATCTCAGGGCCAGGCTTGGCATTGGCACAGGTACCTGCAGAGAGGCAGGAGAGGGCAGGCATGGGTTGGAGCCTGGGAGAGGGACAGGTGAAATACAGAGAGGCCCCTATAAAGGGAGAGAGCCCAGGCAGGTCAAGGAGGAAGTTGGTTGAGGAGTGATGAGAGCTAAGAGAAAGAGGGCGAGAGAGAGAGAGAGCGCGCGTTATTAAGATGATAACCACTCAGCTGGAGGAGAGAGAGGGAGGGAGGGTGCTGTAACCTCCCCTCCTCTCCACATTTGGAGCCCAGCCAAGAAGGATGTCACCACTTAAGGTCCAGCCTGGAGGGCATATCTCTCCCAGGCTCCGACAAACCCAGTGCAGAAGCTGACACAGGCCATCTATGAGCCAGAGTAGATGAGACGAATTACACGAGGTCATGCAAGTGTCTAGAATCATGTCTGTTCCCACCTGCCCATGTCCATTTTATCCCTGATGAACATGTGTCCTGTAGCCCTAGTCCGTGCACGTGCCGGGTAATTGGTGTAGTCGCGTTTGCGATTGTCCATAGTCATACTCAGCGAATCGCCATTGCAGAGCATTGATTCTGAGCGGCTTCCGCTTCCCTCTCCCCTCTTTTTGCCCTTAGATCTGGCTTACACTCAAACTGTTTTGCTTTTAATCTAGCAAGTTTTAAATTCTCCCATTTTCTAGTTGACACCACCGCCTCCCTACTCCTCCTTCCTGAACCCTCCTTCCCTCTTAGCTTCCTCCTCCTCCTCTTCATGCAGTGTCTTTGAGATAAGGAGGAGGTGGGAAGAAAGATTGTAGCAACACAATTAAGCATCTGAGCAAAACTTCAGAAACATGCCTGATACATGAACCTGAAAAAGGACGGTGTGTGTGTGGGTGGGTACTCATTCTCCAGTTCGGCTCCGCAATACAGAGCAAATTGAGTAAAATTTAGCCATTGTTTCCAATGGGAAATGCAATTTGGGACTTTCTGGGTGTCTGGGGGGCATTTTAGGACTAAATTTTACAAAATTTGCTGGGAACCAACTTCTAAGTAGAGAGAGTAACGGATAAATCCACCGAAACGAATAATATCACCGTCACCTACTAACTAATATAACACTGAAGATACTTGACACAGTTCTATGCAAAAATACAAAATTTACTAGTACATGAAATGAACTCTAAGTGGACAATAAAGCAAGTTCTGCTTAAACAAGCGTACGCCGGTGAGCGAGCCATAACTATGTTAGATGTGGAGTATGAATTGCTTTGATTTGCTGGATTTGTAACTGCTCTGAAGAAGGGGAAACCGGAAATGGGACCTCTTGCTAGCTGACCCGTTGCGGTTACAATTTGAATGTGTTCATTACAGTCCATAAATTGAATTTTTATTGACCAGTGATTCTGGCGACATGCATGTGTAATTCTGTAAGAAGTATACTGGTTCTTGGTATGAATTTTTGTAGAGGCTTTCCAGCCTTATTACAATTGTATTGGCTCTGTGGACATTGGGGATTGGTTTGAATGTTCCCCCCCCCTTTGCCTAGGTGAGGGTGTGATATATGTTCTACCATGCTTGTTTAAGCAGAACTTGCTTTATTGTCCACTTAGAGTTCATTTCATGTACTAGTAAATTTTGTATTTTTGCATAGAACTGTGTCAAGTATCTTCAGTGTTATATTAGTTAGTAGGTGACGGTGATATTGTTCGTTTCGGGGAACCAACTTCTAGCTGTTCTCTAAAGACTCCCCAAGTTTCATGAAGATTGGACTTCAGGGGGCCGTTTTATGGGCTCTGAAAGAAGGTGCCCTCAGCCACCCTCAATCTTTATTATTCCCTGTGGGGAAAACTAGGGGAGCTATCTAGGGGGATAGGGGTAGCATTTTGCAAGCAAAATCCACCAAATTTTCAGAGGAGCTAGTACTATCTGTCCCCTAAAGACCTCCCAAGTTTCAGGGAGAATCAACCCCGAGAAAGGCATGAACCATGAGTTTCCCTAGTTCATGTCATTTTTTCTTCACAGTAGTAAAAAATGGGATGGCAGATGAGGGGCTCCAAAATGACCTCCCCAAGGTCCAAAATCCACCAAATTTTCAGGAGACCTTCTCCTCACTGTCCTCTAAAGACCCCCCCCCCCCCCAAGTTTCAGGGAGATTGAACCCCGGGAGATTGAACCCCCCATCGGTTTCCCCAGTGCCTTTCATTTTCTCTTAACAATAGTAAAAAATGGGGTGGCTGATGACACCTTCTTTGTGGGGGGGGGCCTGAAATGGCTCCCCAAAGTCCAATTGCCCTGAAACTTGGGAAGTCTTTACAGTACAGTTAGTAATAGGTCCCATGAAAATTTTGTAAGATTTATTTTGCAAAATTCCACCCCCATCCCCCTGGATAGTCCCTATAGTTTTCCCCATAGATAATAATGAAGAGCGGAGGTGGCTGGGGACAAGCTGGCAGGAAAGAGTTGATTCTGCTGACAGCAAGAAACACTTCCATGGCTTCCAACATGGGGGTTGCCCACGCCCTTTGTATCGATGCCCCCTCTTCCTAACAGGTCAAGCTGCAAGATCTCAGCAGAGATGTGGAACCCTTGTTTTCAGCTTCCCCAGGAAACCCAGCATTTTTTTTCCTGTTACGTCCAATTGAGTAAATAAGTCTTCCTTTCAGAAAAGCTGCAGAGAATGGTTTGAGAATGTGTGAAGAGAAGGTACATCGTGGGATGCCGTCTCTTGTCTGGGAGGAATGGCAAAGTAACATGTGCCATTCCGACCATGGGATTGAGTGCAGTGTGGCCGCATTGTGCGAGTGAACAGGAAAGCAACTGGGAAACACATGTAAGTGCATTCACATGTCATACGCGTGTAATTTGTCTTGTGTAGTTTGGCTCTATATCCCAGAGGAATCCAATTTAATGGCGAACAGACTGAGCAGACCAGGCTTCTCCACTCATGAGTGGTTTCTGAAAGAGTCATGTGTATGACCGATCTTCCAACAGTGGGGTTTCCTGGACATAAAAAAAGAGAACATAAGACAACAGAAAGGATCTGTTGTTCTTTTCCAGAGGGGGAAAGGACTCAGGGTCTCTGGGAGACACATTCCAGTTAACATAGGGTACCTCCTTTATGCCTTCCCTCCCATACCTCTTATAACTAGCACCATTAGCAAAATACAAATGGAGAAGACAAACTGCATAGTGATAGTTGTTTTGTCAAAGTCAGGCATGGTTTCATAGACTTTTTCTAATGGCTAAGGGCAAATTTCCACAATTACCATAACAGATCTCCTCTGGTACCAAGTGAGGTATCATGACATACCTAGAATCAAAATGAGTCTGGGTATGTCATGGTTAATCCTGTGATAAGTGATCTCCTTCAGGAAGTAGCAGCGGTTATACTAAATGCTAGAAAGCCTAATACTAGGAAAACTTATGCCCATAAATGGGACAAATTTGTAGAATAGTCCCCTATACTTGACCCCTATACTTGCCCTTTTATCCTCTGTTCTGGAATATCTATTGAGCCTAAAACACACTGGGCATTCTTTCTAGTCTGTTAAAGTGTATCTGGCTGCTATTTCAGCATTTAATTTCCCTGTAGATGAAAAGACTGTTTTCTTACATTATAAGTCTAAACTATTTCTGAAAAGACTTCAGAACATGTTTCCTTCAGCAGCTTGAATTATACCTCAGTGGCCTTGGCAAAACTGATAACTAAACCTTTTGAGCCCCTAGCCACTTGTCTATTAAGAATCTTTTCGATTAAAGTGGCATTCCTGGTAGCTATTACTTCCACAAGGAGGGTAAGTGAACTAGCAGCACTATGCATGGATTCCCCTTTCCTTAAGATTCATGCAGAAAAGGTGGTACTGAGACCTAGTTTGGAATTTCTACCAAAGATAGTTTCGAAATTCCATACCTCACAGGAATTAATATTACCAGTATTTTTCCCTTAGCCAATGTCCAAGGCGGAGAGGATGCTCCATACCTGGGATATAAGGAGGGCCATACTTTTTTTACCTACAACATATGGCACCATTCAGACTGGAAGTCCAACTTTTTGTTACATGAACCAAATAAAGGGGAAAGGGCTACTAAGACTATTGCCAAATAGGTAGTTCAGGTTATCAAAATGTGCTATGGACAAACAGACTTATCCTATCCACTAGAAATACATGCCCATTCCACCATGTCACAGGCATCTTCTGCAGCCCTATTGAAAGGTGTTCCTGGACATACATAACAGGAGGGAAGCAGTCATGGGTCAAGCAGTCCTGCAAACACTGTTCTCATGAAAAGCTCACCATGCCTCCATGGGAAAGCAGCTTGTTAATATCCCATGTGGAACTGCCCAGAAGACAAAATATGAAAACAGGGTTGCACCTGTAACTGTTGTTCATTGAGATCTTCTGTGCAGGCACACATACCCTCCCTCCTGCCCCGCTGTGTGCTCTGCACTACTTACCTGGGGAGCCTGGTGGCCAAGGAGAACTGAGGGTCGGGGCATCACTCCTCCCAGAGAGCGAGCTGTTTCGACAGGAAACAAGCCACACATGGACTCTGGGAAGGGGCAGATGCCTCCTAGGGGGATTTTTAGCTACAAAACTTACTGATCAGCAGGACTGAGTGTGCGCAGTCCCATGTGTGCCTACACAGAAGACCTCAATGAACAACAGTTACAGGTAAGTGCAACCCTATTTTTATTTACTAGACTTTAATGGCTGACATTTCCCTGTCCCCTGTAACCTGTTATCTTTAGCCACATGTGCGATTGCTGGAACTCACAAATATTAGTCTAAAAGTTGCTACCTCTAAAGTACTTTCATCTCTTTCAGCTAACCTTGATTATGCAGGCACGATCCTGTTTAAGTTATGTATGCATCCAGGGCATAATGACCACAGGTTACGATGCCCATCATAATGAGAGATACTTGTGTTAAGATTCTCGTGCTGAGTGTGTTATATGTTATGCAGGGATTCTCCTCAGTCAGCCACAGTTCTCAGTAGATAATAATTCTTAAGCATTCGCACATGTCTTTTAAAATTCTTGGCTACATTAATTATAAAGCTGACCAGCAATCTAATCTATGTGCCTAAAATATATTTTGGTATATTTCTATACATATTTAAGATGTGAATGTGAACAGTAAGTATACATAGTGTTCTTTATTTTGGCAAATGACTATATGAATAGTATTAGTATACATGAAGGATTGTTAAGAAACCCTAAACTATATTAATTTTAAAATCTGCACTAAGCATTGCTCTTCATTTGTGTAATTTCATTTCATTAAGTATTTGCATACTAATAAAAGCTCTTCTTACAAGTCTCCTGTTGTGAGTGATGGCCAACCACTCCCCCCTGCAGCCCTACTGTTTACTTCCAGAGTCACCCACATTTTGCCTTTGCAAAACCTAAAAGAAGCCTTAATGTTCTCAGCTGCAATAAACCATAAAACATTGAGATGAATAATGAACTTAATATGCCATAAAGACAATCTGTTTGCTTTTTCGCCTTACAAGGTAAGCTCGCACCCATTATAACAAAAGAGATTTTTTAAAAAAATGTAGCATTAAAATTTTAAGATCAGTTTGTTTTAGATTTCATCCAGCTCTGTGCTGTTATGTCAGCAATTACCACTTTATTGTGTTCAGTTGTTTGCATTTTTACAAAAAGGTCTTTATTTGAAGATTTACAGAGTTCTGTTCTAAAAACTCAGTGATAATGGAATGCTACAGTTATTTTTAGCTAGCTGTAGCAGTAAACCAAAGTGAATTAAAGGAAGGGCAGACCATATTCCTTGCACAGCTAAGTATTATTGAGGGACTGATTATCGACAGTGTGTATTTCATTCATTCATGTATCTGTGGGATAAAGTGCAAAACCTAAGAAATAACCCTTGAGTACACTGTAGAGAATTCCTTTTAGTGTTTTTCATGCATGTAAGCTGTATTATAGATCTTCAGTACACACATGTGCACACACAATGTACATACAGATTTTTTTAGTAGCTGACAAAGCTGCTTTTTGGAAAGGTGAATTGTATTTATATTTAATCAAACCTGTTGGCTGTAGTAAACTCTATATTAGAATATCAATTCTATACTGAATTTAAAATCCCTACAAGAGGACTATACATCAATTTATATTAATGATCACTTAGAAAAGCCGATTAGTCTTAATACTGTTGTATTTAACAAGCTTGAGATTAAAATATTTTAATAAAGTGCCAGCATTCATTTCTGTAATATAGAGTACTTTTTCTCACATGGCTTACAATCCTTACTTCTGCCAGCAAAAAATATAGCGCCTTCTTGTAATATAGGTGGATTGATTTCATTCATACTTTTAGTATAATATTAGTAGCTCTTGGCAGAATAAATTAATGAGGAGTGTGAAATATTATTGTAATCTCCAAAATAGGAAATCACAGTTAAATGGCTGATTTTCCTATTTGCCCTTTAAGGCAGCTGTCAGTACCTTACAAGGTCCGGAACACCAAAGACTGGTCAAGGTTCAGGGCCAGAAGCTTGAAATGGCCTAACAAACTATATAAATAATGTAGGACAAAAACAGAGGCTGTAGTTGGATTAAAAAAAGCTGAGGTGAATAGATGTATATTCTGTAGTGGTATAAGCAAATATGTTTAATTCTGGTGGGGGGAATATATGGGAGAGCTAGCTGCTGCTATCCGTGGGGGGTGGTGTTTGGGCAAGGAGGCAAGTGAGAAGCAGAGGTGGTTTGCCATTGCCTTCTCTGTAGAGTCTTCCTAGGTGGTCTCCCATTCAAGTACCAACCCTGCTTAGTTTCCAAGATTTGACAAGACTCGGCTGTACCATGGCGCCTTCCCTCCCAGACCCCACATACCCTTTTCAATAAATTGAGAGGTATTCCTTGTAAAGCTGACTAGCTGTTGAGTGAGACAGAGAGGATATACAACAAATGTAAATATGGTTAGGTTACCATCTCAGTGAAGCCATCAAACTAAAACAAGATTATTTAAGAAGGAGAAATATTAAGAGTTAAGATGGTAATCATCTGAGCAGAGTACAGCATCTCATTATACGAGCAGGCACTTCAGAGGACATTAGATTACTAGAATCCGTAAATACAGGCTACAGGTTACATGATCCCAAAAGCTATGTATCATGGGAAAGGGAAGGTTGATTGAGTCTTGGATGGATTTCCAATTCATTTTTTAGAAACTAATGAGCCCAAACTATCTTTCTATATATAGAGTACTACCAACAATAGCTTCCTGATAGAAGTCACAGGAATAACCAGTGGTCGGTTTTCCTTGGATGTTTTATTGAGAGGCGCAGCATCTGTATGATTTTAAAAGGAAGGCCAAGGGGTGATGCTTAGAAAGGAAAACATTTTCCACTCTACAATACCTGGCCATGATTAGTCAGCCTGTATGCTGTGAATATATTGACTCGCATACAGCAATATGAAGACTTGTTGCAGGCACTCTTGTGGCATTATGCATATGCAAATTTATGAATGCATTAGCATTATAACATTAATTGATTGGGGGTTTTGTTTATTTGTGGCTTACAACATTCTCTCCTTTTCCATTGTATCATCACCACAACCCAGTCCAGAGACAGTCTTTTTTTAGGTGGACCTTCTAATCCTCGGTATGCAGTGGTTATCCTTTGGCCATTCAGGTACACTTCATATAAGATTATTTTAATTTGTGTATATTACAATATCAAGTAAACCCTGTGTACTTCGTTATGCATAACAAATATACCTCACATACATTTCTTAGGAAGTTGTGGTTGGTTGTGGTTTTCCTTCACATGTATTTTACATTATATCTGTGATATATGATGATGTACATTTTTTTCATGGAACATCTGTAATGGAAGATTGTCTTGAATGAGATGTAGAAGCATTGTGTAGGCCAGAGATGCAAGTGCTTCTGATGATTACATCATCTAAAATACAAAGGGAACTGCTTTGAATGGCTTCCCTGGAGCTACTAGGGCAGTGCTGTGGCTCACTAGACAGCTTCTTGTTCCACTGCAGCCACTGTGATCTTGGCATCAGTTTTTTGTCTTGGTAAACCTTATTTAAACCAGTCTTCTGCATTAACAAACACTGCATATTTGTTCCACATTCTACCTAGCTTCTTTAACGAAGATGTTCATCATGGAAGCGTGTTTTTAAATCAGTTTTCATTTGATCTTTTAATTTGCATTAAGTGTACAACTGTAAACATGCTCTTTTGGTTATGATGGTATCCTTTTTCTAGATTATCTTTTGATTTGCACAGGTAAACAGTAGAGGTACTAGGCTTGCTGCTATGGGGAGGTGCGGGAACACTGTGAGGGGCAGTGTGCTGCTGCAATGTGAAAGTAATGGGTCACGCTGGGGGATGATTGAATAAAAATCAGGCACCAGTTTAATGTTACTTCCTGTTGCACCAAGAATGATGTCATTCCTGGTGTGACATGGGGAATGTATGTGTATGAGGTAAGTGCTGTCGTGTGACACCCCCCACACACACCGAAATTCCTTGGTTTCGACCCCAGGGACCTGGCAACCTAAGAGGGAGTAATAAGTTTTGAAACCTAGTGATAGCTAACACCCTATGCTAAGGAGAAGAAGTGGCTGAAGAGAACAGATGTTTCTATGTACTTACCCATAAGTTAACATTAAAAGGTGCTGGCCTTCTCTGGGTGCCTGCTTTTGTGATAGAGGGCTTTTTTAGTTGTTGCCTCCAGCCAGGTTAGTTCTCATTGTTGACCTTTCAGAATTTAGACAAGACTGAGGGGGCGGGGGGACAGAAGGGGACTGAATCTAGCATGATTTTTATGGACTTTTTCTGATTTCTGTTTCTATTTTTATTGCTGTTATGCTATGCTTAACTGATGGGAACTGTCATTACTGCTGCTTTTGGTTTGCTTCTAAAGGGGGGGGGGGTTTGAAATATTTGGCTGTTGTTCTAGTGGTTTTGTAGTCTTCTGTATTATTGTTTTAATCTCTTTGCTGCCCTGATAAGTTTTGTAGAAAGGCAGGATATAAGTGCAGTAAATGAATACTTTCTGCAGGCCTGCATTTCTGCCAGAAAGAGAAAAAATGGTTTTGAGCTAGCTGGTTTCTTCCTGGCAGAAGCAGTTCCTCGGGTAATAATGAGCAGAGCTTGTGTTGCTTTGGGACTACAGCTATCTTCATGAGTATTTTGTTATCCTCTATGCTCTCCTGGGTATGTTAAAAGAAATAGTTGTTCCAAAAGGCATCTCCAAAACTATTTCTTCACAAAGAAACTGGTTCATGCAAACAGAGGCTTCCTCCCATTGCTCTAGGGAATCTCCAGGGTTTGGATCCTACTTGTTGTGTTTTGGAACTACTAGTCTTTCTTTCACATTTCACATAATTTCTATACAGTTGTTCATAAGAGAACCAAGAAGATAGGATTAAAAAGTGTATTTTGTTTATGGTATAGGTTCCTCAAGATGAATGGTCTGGATATACTCCACGTAGTAAAGATGATGAGATTCCATGCCGGCGAATGCGGAGTGGCAGTTATATTAAAGCCATGGGAGATGATGACAGTGGGGACTCCGACACCAGCCCAAAGCCATCTCCAAAGATTGCTGCACGAAGGGAGAGCTATCTCAAGGCCACACAGCCATCTCTTACGGAACTCACCACCCTCAAGTAAGACAATTTTAGTAATGAGCTCTTAAGACAGGATTGTAAGAATTCTGCACTTGTTTGGCTGACCAAGAGGAAGTAAGGAAGATACCAGTTGCAGATGTGATTTTATTGGCAGCACTACATGTGCATTTATAGGTACAGCTATTTTTTATTTGAATCTTAGGTCTATTCCCCTCCCTACCCCACCTTTTCAGCGAGGATATTTTCTGCCACATTCTGAAAACTGTATGCAATCTATATGACCCAGCAGTAGCATGAGTCAAAAATGTGAAGATAGCTCTAGTGCTCTTTGTTCTAGTTCTGGTAGGCCTTAATACCACCTTAATTCCACGATCTCAAGTTATTACAGTATCTAGCATGGTAATTTCATATAATGATACCCTGAAGAGTATGTGAATAATGTATGTGTTTTTTTCACTCAAGCTTTACATTGTAGTTTTACACTTAAGTTACCTTAAGTGCAAACTTAAACTGTATCATTTTATTGTTCTATTTTTTTTACCTTAATGACAGACACATAGGAAGTTCAATTTATTGCTTCTAGGTACTTTCTGTATAAGATGCTTATTTGCGTTATTACTTACATTTATTTATGTTATTTATGGTCCACCTTTCTCACTGAGAATCAAGGCAGATTTCACAAAAAATAGGATGAGACATCTAATAAGCAATGGTATAAGACTAGGACTGCAGAAATCTCAAACAAGCATAAATTTGAAATAAAGCATAATATAGCATGTTAAACAAAACAGAAAATGGTATTTCATAAGTCGAACTGCAGATAATATATACAGCAACAGATAATGCATACATATTGAAGCAAGAGTACATCTCCAATATCTCAGTGTCTGGCTCTGCCTACCCCAGGCTGAAGTCTGTGGCTGCTGCGCCCTCCAAGACCCTCTTTTGTTAGCATACCTCGGTGTGGGTCTCCGATTACAGAGAGGAGGGGGGTTAACACTGCAACATACCTGAGCCTTCTACCCCCACCCAGCCACCTCTCCCTTGACTGCATGGGAGTGGCCTGGCCCTTCTTCCCTGACCCTTCCTGGGAGCAGGCCATACCCAGCTTCCCCCCATGCTATTTGAATTAGGGCAGGCTTCCATGAGTGTGTGAGGTCCTCCACCAATGATCTCCCCTCCTGGGCCTCCTTCCCCCAGGCCCTGACATTATCCATCCACTCTCACACTGGAGCATGTCTCAGTTAGCCCACAGCCCTCCTTCACTGCCAGCCTGCATGCCCAGCTACATTCTAGCTTAGTCAGATCACATGGCCCCACCTCCCTGCTGCTCCCTCTGGCAAGGGTTGCCCATTGAGGCTGGGAGCAGAGCTGTACTACCTGGCACAGCAGGCCTGCCACTCCAACCCCTTGGGACCATCCACAGCTTCCACCTGGAGTCCTTGTATTCCTGTACCTCCACTACTTGTGAGGAAGCAAACTTCGGCCACCATCCTCCTTCAGCATGCTGTGGTAAGTTTGGGAGTGGGACTGCCACCCTTACAGTGTTTACCTTGGCTCAGTATGGTTCATCATGAATGAACCAGGCTAGGCCAATCTTGTCACATCCTGGAGGCTCAGCAGAGTTGGCTGTGGTTAGCATTTAGATGGGAGACCACCAAGGAATTCTAGGGTTGCTTCACAGAGGCAGGCTATCACAAACCACCTCTGTTTGTCTTTTGCCTTGAAAATGTTATAGGGTTGCCATTAGTCAGCTGCAACATGATGGTACTTTACACACATATGGTTCATCCTCTGTGATGTAAAATACTGGTTTGTAGCATGCTGGCAAGACACATTGAGAAAGAATAGTGCATTTGTTACATCCACTGTTCTTTAAACTGTTCAGTTATATGGTTTACATTTATGAAGCATACCATAAATCTTTGTAGTGTTTCAGAGTCTCTACAGATGCTGTTTCAATAAATACAGCATCAGTAACACATATTCCAGTTGTTTGAGACTATGTGACTTGAATTTGTGCTGGAACTAATGATTTCCAAAACTGACCAGCAAAAAAAGGTTGAATACTGAGATTGTGCATTACCATAGTTATATCATTTCAAAAACCATTATACTGGGAGACGGAGAGGGGAACACTAGCAAAATATGAGCTATATTCTTCTAACTTGTGTGTACAATGCACTTTGCCTAAGTAAGTGCTTAGAATAAATTCTGTTTGGATGATTAAAATATTCAATAGCGGTCACACAGTCTTTTCCAGACATGATATCAAGTGCCCTATCAGTAGCCTTCAAGTTAATAAAAGTGCACTTGTTGAACAATGGAAAAACAGCCAATTAAGCACACCACTTAGACTGTATCCAGAACAGATGTCAAATAGGCAAGCTATGCTACAGAAGTATAGACAGTAGCCATGAATATAAGGCAAATGCTTTTCAGTATTATTATTCTCTTGGAATTGAAGCAGACTTTCTTCAGTAAACTTCTATCATGTCACCACCTGAGAAACCCTGGTTTATCCCAGAAGCTAAGAACATCTGTTGATTTTAGATAACAGACCATTTCATACATATTTCCATTCTTATTCTCCAAGCTTCCTAAATCTCACAAAGAATGGATTCCCCACAAAGAATAATAGAATGAATTAAGTATTACCAGGCAATGAATGTAGGTTCTAGAGTGTGTGTGTGTGTGAATTGTTCTGCACTACCTTACACAGCCTATTTTAAAACGTACAGTTTAGCCAAAAGAGAAAAGAAACCATGTTTATCTAAAGGAGGATTGGCAGAATTCTTTCCCCAATTATTTCTTTCACTGTGAAGGATTTTTTTTTCCACCTCACAATAAGCAGAGCCCTTTATACGTCCAAAATCCACGCTTTTCCCACCCACATACAGTTGTTCATGTTCATTCTCTTCTGGGCAAAGGGTGGGAGGAGAGTTTTATCATCAATGTTTCTTTTTATATTAGTTACAAGATTTTAAATCACAGAAGCACCATGGTCACCTTATGTCAGGAAAAATTTTATTCTGGTTTCTCCTGATTCTTTTTTTTTTCTTGTCCTGCCTCACAATCTCTTCCTACAAGCTGTTTTCCATGCTATGGTTTCCATGTGGCTACAGAACATGTTTTGAACATTGTGGTTAAAATTCTGCATAAAACACAGCTTGCTTTGATCATGAAATCCATACCTCCACAGTTTTACATCCATTATTCTACTAGGAGTGAGATGCTGTTTCTTCATTTAGCAAAATTTTCCCATGGTTTTTCTTTTTTTCTCCTTAATATAAAGTATAAGCTGGTAAAGCTGTTCTAACTGAAATATATATTTCTCCACAATACTAAAAAATTAGTTACCATTAAAAATAAAACCAAGATTTTAAATAGATGAACAAAGCTTATTAACAAAGCTTGACTTCATTTTCCTAAATAAAGGAACTCTTTTCCTTTTTCCTTTCTTTCTTTTTTTGTGTGTATAGAAATATAAGTGCAAGTTTAAAAGGAGTTATGATTTCTTATGCTTTCTAGGATACAATGCACATGCTAAATAGCCAAGGAGCAAGATTATATTCTTTTCATACTCAAAGGAAGTCTTGTTGAATATATAAAAGCAATAGATTTATTATCAGCAGGCAATCTGAAAAGATCTAGAAGTATGTACACCCTCCATATATCGGAGTTCCTTTTTACAAATTCAGATTTATTTGTCACCCATTGCCCATGACAGCCATATAGGGCTTTAAAGGTCAATACTAGCACTTTGAACTGGACCCATAAGCAAATTAGGAGCCAGTGTAGATGTAACAAGACTGGAGAGGTATGGTCCTTATGAACCACTACAGTCAGCACTCTGGCTTCAGCATACTGTTGCAATTGCAGTTTCTAGACAGTCTTCAAGGGCAGCCCCACATAAAGCATATTGCAGTAATCTAATCTGGAAGGTATCAGGGCATGGACCACAACAGCAAGATCTTTCCCACCCAGGAAGGGATGCAACTGGCTTACCCACTGTAACTGGTGAAAAGAGCCTCTGGCCACTACTGCCACCTCTATATCCAACAGGAGGCCTGGGTCCAGCAGCAACCCCAAACTATGATCTTGCTCCTTTTGTGGGAATGCAACCTCATCCAGAACAGGAGATATCCTAATTCCCTCTACCAATTGCACCTAAATTTTGTTGGGATTAAATTTTATCTTGTTAGTCTTCATCCATCCCAAAACTGCCTCCAGACACCTCTTCTTGGTTTCCACAGCTTCCCTGGAATCTATTGGAAGTGCAAGAGAGAGATGAGTGCCATCTACATACTGGGGATAATTCAGTCAAAATCTCCAGATGATTTGTATCTGATAAAGTGACCTTATACCCTAAAAAATGTTATTTGTCTTTAATATGCAACTGTACTTGAATTTTGTTCATAGGGAAGGTGCTTCAGCCCCATTTTCTCTGCAATCTCTACCTTCTCCCCATCTTCCCTTAGCAATCCTTGTGTTGTCCAAGGGTCCCATTGCCTCCCCCGGTGGTATGCTGTTTCTGATGAAATTTTCAAAAAGACATACTGTTAATGTTTTTAGCCATGACCTTTGTGCTCTTTCTCATTCACATGTTTGGAAGAAGGGTGGGAGAAAAATTTAATAAATAGCTCACACACCAGGATGGGAGTGGGGTAGACTATAAAGCATCAGTGGTGTGCCTGCAAGACCAAAGTTGATTGTGCATTATTAAAATTCTATTAGTACCCTGGAAACTAAGACATTTTTTCAGTTCTCTGTTCCTGAAAGATAAACAGTGAAGCATGTCTCCATGGAGATGCTGCTGTATCTCCTGCCCAATAAAATGGTAACATGTTCAGATTTAAAATGTATTTTAAAAAACACTCTGAGATGCTGGAAATTTTTCTCAAGGTGCTGTTTGTTTATTTGTTTTTACATGGAAGACTTCTATATGTGGTTGAAGCACAGATACAGATCTTCTGAAAGTATGCATGTGGGCAACAGGAATGTTTCTGACATTTAGCAAACATTGCAGCAGGCACAGCATTAGCATATAGCTTCAAGTAATGCATTTGTGAAATTATGACTTTTCAGAAAGAGGATATTTTCAGTTTTGTTTCCTATCATATCTATATGAAATGGATGTGATGCCACTGTGTAGCCTTCTTTTCCCTCTTGTCATTTTAGAGTTTTAAAAGGTTGCTTTAAAAATAGTTGTAAATAATCTTTGCTTGTCACAGCTGTTACCCTGACATACCATAATAACTGATAAGGCTATGCTTGTGCTCCCCAAAGCTATGCCTGTGGCAGGACACAAGTCTAGCCAGCTGTAATTGATTTTGTCATCTGTGAGCGCTTTCAGCCACATCCAGAATAATGCCCGGATCCTCATTTTTATTTTAATGAAACTGGATTGGCAGCCATGTTTGCTTTTGACTGTGTGTGTGCATTTGCAGTTTTGACAGTGATATACTCAACAAGAAAGCATGTTCAAATAGCTGTCTATAATATGAAGTCTCTTTTTCATATCAGACAGATATTCAGCAATAAAATTTTATTCTGGTGCAAACCTAAACGATATCTTGATACCCCTCTAAGAGAATGGATCCTTGTTCTGATAGGTTAACACCAAGCAATATGGGAAGTCAGTCTCAGGGCTACCATGTTTCCACACAAAACCAGCTATAATGCAGTCTGTGTTAATTACGAAGTACCCTTTCAGAATCTCTTTTTAATAATATTCAGGCTCTTCACTCTACCTGTTTGACAGTCTAAGAAATGTAATCAAGAGTAAAATAACTTTCAGGACTTAATTCTGTATTGTATTTCCAATTTGTTTTCCTAAGGAGTCAAAACTATAGTAACTTTTTCCCCTGATATGCTATCATAATTATTGTTCCTGGACTCTTTTTTCCTCATTACTTGATACAACATTAGCCTTTTAGGTTAGAGCTTCAAAATGGTGTTTGTGATAACTTGTCAAAGGCCTAGCACCATCAGTAACGCAAGTACAGGATTGAGACTTATGATGACAGGATCCTAAAAATGGTGCTTGTAGTAATATTGTTGTAATAAAATTTTATTGCATGTGTCCAAAAGCTGTTACTTGCTCCAATTAAATTAAGAATATGTAGAATACAATGGTTAACAGAGAAAAGAAAAAATACAATAAAAACCAGATTACATAAACATTATTACGGAGCAAAATGAAGATATCCGGCCCCCAAAACACAAATCAAGTAGCAATAAATGAGACTTTGAACATGACTTTGGTTTGGATCCTCCTAGCAGCCAACACAAACAATGAGACCATGCTGGTGATGTGTGAGTCTACATCAACTTGAAGAAAAATATTTTTCTTTGCCATTGAACCCAGGTCAAGACTTGCCAAAATTGCTGGAAGAAATTTAGATCTAGAGAGAACAGGCCAAAACATAATAAGGAAGGTCCTAGGGCATGCTGGGCAACAAGTTTTCAGATGTAACAACCTGTTAACATAGCTGGTGAAATTTTTAAAAGAAAATACAGACAAAAAGTTAACATTTTTAAAAGTAAAATAGAGCACTGCCAGAACACTTCCCTTTGTCTCTAATCCAGAAGTGGAAACCAGCTGTTGTAATAGTTTGAACGGGGATAGCTGTGAAGCCTGTTCTACTGTAATATTGGAAAGATAAGACACTTAATAATCCTTCGCATTAGTACAGTGCTTTCAATGTTCAAAATACTTCATATACCTTGGATCAACCAGAGTTTGATTGTGATGGACATGGTTCATGTGCTCCCCCTACCTGCACCTATGTTGTGAAGTAGCAAGATTAAACATAGTAGTCTTCAATTAAATGTGGACACTTTGATTAACAGAATAATCCTAGTAACTAAGATTCTTAACAATGGTTTAATCTTCAGTCTCAGCACAGTGGCCAAGTGGAGGACTTTTGTGCTTGTTTGAACCACGATTTGCCTTGTTGTTTGCTACAAGTGGAGGACTAAGCAGACAAACCTTGCAGTTAACAAGCCTATCACAGCCATATTCCAATAGGTGTATGAAGGCTGAGTCTGCAGGCCTTATAACATCCCAGATTGGCAGGACAGTATTACTCCATATTGCACATGGGAGGCTGGAGGCTCACTAGGTGTCATTCTGAAAGACACCTAGTGAGACTGTGGTAGAAGCAAGACATGAACCAGATGTAACCTTCCAGAGTACAGTTCGTTCTCTTAGTTAGTATCAATAATTTTAATAGTGAGGCCTTTAAGGTTTTATCCATGTATGTGTTCAAGATAGCATGGGAATCTCGGTCTTATTCTGTAATCTAACTAATACAGCATTCAGGCTGCCCCTTATTATTTCAAATATTTTGCAGTGGCTAACACAACATGAGTCAAATTCCTGCTCACACCTGCACTGAATCTTCTTCTAAGGAACCTTTTCTACTAAGAGTACAATGAGGTCAGCTAGTTAACTTCCCTCCAAACAAAACATAGATATGAGCACACGTGTCTCCCTTCCTGTCAGGTGTGTATGCACACAAGTTATTTATCTCATTGAGCTGCCCCCAAGGTTGACACTCCAAGCATCACCATCTTTGTTTGTGCAATGTTTCCAGAAAACCATATGGCTCATGTATTGAAAAATCCAAGATACTGTTAGCTATGATGCCAGTCTAGTGTAGAACAATTCAAAAGGCATTGGCTGTAGGGCAATCTATGTGTATCACAAACTTGGTACCAGATCTTGAATTTTGGTATGTATGCATATAGTAAAGCTACTAGAACTATACAACATAATTTAGGAAGATTGCACATCTAGCTTATAAGAACATAAGAGATCCCCTGCTGGATCAGACAAGTTCATCTAGCCCAGTGTCCTGTATCATACAGAAACCAGCAAGTTGCTCTAGAACCAACAAACAGCGCATTGTAGCCAAGGGCTTCCTTGATGATGCCTCCTAGTGCTGATATTCAGAGGTTTATCACCTCTGAACCTGAAAGCTCTCTTCAGTCACCATGGCTAGTAGCCATTGATTGACCAATCTTTCACAAATTTGTCTAATCTATTGGGAACCCTATTGTGTATCCCAAACCACCTAGAGGACCCTATTTGAGATGGAAAGGTACCATACATGTTTAAAATAAATAATAAATAAATATTGCCCATCAACTTCTGTGGGTGCCTTCATTCTTCTTATCCTCTTTCAAAGATACATCTCTTTTTCTTGCTCCCGCATGGGCTTCTCTAAAAATTGAACCAAAGAACTCTTGCATTTGTCAGGGCTATGTAAAACTAAAGGAAGTACTCAGATCATTAAAGCCGTAAATTGATTTAATTATGCGCTACCATCATGGAGAACTTTTGAAGTTATACCTGTTAGAGAAGGCTACATATTTCTCTGACTGTAAACAAACAATAGTTTTCAGATACTTGAAAGAAGCTCACCTGTGAGCTATGTAGCAGAGTAAAGATCTGAACAAAGCTTTCCCCATTCTGAACTTGGTATGATTACACCACATTAGTTACACAATGTACTGCTTCAGAGACCAGAAATCTGGACTTTCCAATAATATGGTGGGGGGGGGGAGCTAAGTGTTAGCCAGTTATTCCTTACATAGGGTTTCTGCTGGCACAGAAGGAAGGCGGGGTAATCTCTCCTGATTCCCACAACTTCCCATCCCACATTGTCTTTTGTATATGCAGGTCCCCCAATATTTAGTATAGACTTTTCAAGGGGGCCACTGGAGGAAGGGGAACATTGGGAATGATCTCCTTCCATCATCAGAGAGCTGAGAATCCAACTCACATTTTTTGCTGATGTTTTAGTGAAAATTAATTATTTTGAATTTTTAAGAATATTCTTAAAATGTTGCACAGGAATCACACAATGTCAGTGACATTCATTTTAGGGCTTTAAAATATGGTGCTTATTTTTTTTAAAAAAAAATAACCTCGAAGACGTTTGTTTTAGACATTTTGCAACATCCATGTCTTTACGTTTCAAATCACATGGCCAGATCACACTGGGAGGATAACATTTGAGTACCGCTTGTTCAAAATACCATTTTGTTCTTCTCATTCCAACCAATCCTAATAGCTTCCTCTTCCATAAAATAAAACACGAGTAAGGTTAATTATAGTGGTGGAGCATCACAAGGTATGGTTTCCTTGCCCAGCATCTGTCACATCTCAAAAAGAGCAGAGGAGCACCTGTATTGAGAATAGTTTTGATGTAATATAAAACTAAGAATCTAGAAGACTGAGGAAAAGAGCTACAACTGGGAAGATTTTCCAGTTTCTATTCCTGTCAATATTGCAGATCTTGTATGCAACATTAAGAGACAATTGTCACACCCAGCAGTTTATATCTACTTGTAAAATACGTCAAATGCCAGTTTGATTTGAATATCCTATGGTGCTTGATTCACTACAATCAGAAAGAGAATTTTACATTTTCACATGGTGTATAGCCTGTACAGGCCTTCCATTATTGCAGCTTGGTTTATCTAACCTGAAGGATGAATTGCAAGAGTACAATTTGAAGCCGTTAAATCATTTCATGTTTTACTGATTATGGAAGGAAGCCACAATAGAGAATGTATGATTCATAAAGGATATATAAATATTACACTGTAATTTTATTTGGGAAACCCATTGGGAGTAGACCATTTCTTCAGACAGAAAAAGCCTTTAAGAATCAAGGATTTCATGTAGTGAATTGCAAGAGATATTGTAACTAGAGATGGGCACGAACCAGAAAAAAACCAAACCATGCGGTTCGTGGTTCGTCAAATTTCACGAACCACAAACTTTCACGAACTTTCACGAACCTGCCCCTGGTTCGCGAGCCGGTTCTTTTGGTTCGTGAAAATGTCACATCTGGGTCAGAAAATCATCACTTCTGGGTCAGCAGAAGGTCACTTCCGGGTCAGCAGAAGGTCTGCAGGAAGTCCATCCCCTGTTGCCTAGGAAAATGATTGATTGGGACCAGGCTGTCTTCAGTCACGAACCAAAAAATGAACCAAACAAACTAGCCTAAAGTTTGTGGTGGTTCATCAGAAATGGGATCTGATGAACCACGGTTCACGAACCACAAACTGGCCTGGTTCATGCTCAATTTTGGTTCATATTTCGGTTCGTGCCCATCTCTAATTGTAACTACCGGACCCAAATCTTATTCTTCTGCTGCAGACCAACATGGCTTCCCACCTTAAACTATCCACATGCTCAATAGCTACTCATGCATCTGAAAGACAACTATCCCCAGCAGTGAAAAATTAATTAAGACAAATTGGAGACCTTGAAGAAAAGGGTCAGTCCATCTCAGTTCATGATATTAGTAATGAAAATTATTCCCAGTTTTTGCAAATAATACTTGAGTGAACTATGTATTCTAAAAAATACAAAAGGGATATCTAAAATGCCTTTTTTAAAACTATACAAACTCAACTATACAACTATAAAATTACCTGGCCTGGTGTGATTCCATTTGAGTTTCATTAAGATGTTGTGAAGGGCACAAAGACCATCTGGAAATGGTTCTAGTATTACACACCCATACCAAAAGCCCAAGAATGGAATCTCACCTCCCAAAAGTGAAACAGCACACCTGTGTGGCATTGCCCATCCCAGGATATGACATTCTCAGGCACAGACATAATTGGATGGCTATAGAACTGAGTTCAGAATTGGATTCGGTTATTAACTAAGCTCGCAATTTGGATGTAAGTTTTAAAAAATTGTCTTCATATTTAAATAAAATTGAGGTAATTAGGTACTAGTGAGATCTTTTCTCATCCTCTTTTTTAAGTGTGATCTTCCTTTTAAAAGATTTCCAGAGTGGTTGATAAAACCATATGTGGTACATGCTGCTAGACTAAAAAGAGAACTAGAAGTCTCCCACATTTTGCATCTGGAAAATGCTTGTCTGTGGCACAGGTTTTAAGTAACTGTGAAGCAACTAAAGGAAGAACAGTACATTTTTCATAATAGGAGGGGTCCATATACTAAAGATCTTCATAATTTTTTTAAAAAGTTTAAAGAAACCATGAAGCAAGTTCCTAAAAAGAATATAAAGCTGTGGATATTTCTAGCCTTGCAGCTTTGAGGTGACACCTTTGCCAACAGTGCACTTGATGTAGCACCAACATAGCAGCAACACAGCTACTTCTGTCCATCATTTCTAGAATAGGTCTAATCCAGTTAAATGGCTTTGTATTCCACAAATAATTTTGGTCTTCTTTTTGTGACAGCTAATTTTATTTTAGAGCATGACTAAATAGCAAATGGTAGTCTCTGAACATATGCACATGGTCCAGATGCATGGGAGAGATTTGGGCAATTGAACCAGCCCAACATTAAAAACAAATATAGCCACTGGCACGTACAGTGATCATCTTCTACATACCCATTATGCAATGCTTCCCTTTACATTGTCTTTAGTAAATTTATATATATTAAATAGCATGCTAGAGAAAGCACCTTTCCACAGATGTCTCACTAATTTATTTTATTACTCAGCTAGAAAGTGTGCTTAAGGCCCAAACTTTTCATACCACCCACACTCATCATAACACATTTAAGAATGATATTCTGGGACATGATGGAAATGCACTTTATGTGCAGCTCTAAGGTTGCCAGCTCCAAGTTGGGAAATTCCTGGAGATCTGGAGGGTGAAACCTGGAGAAACCTGAAGAAAGTTGGGTTTGGGGAGGAAAAAAACCTTGGCATGGCATAAATCCATAGAGTCCACACACACACCCAAAGTAGCCATTTTCTCCAGGTGAACTGATCTCTGTGGCCTAGAGACCAGTTGTAATTCCGGGAGATCTCCAGCCACTACCTGGAGGCTAGCAACCCTATGCACCTCTGTGATTCTTTTCCCCTTAGGGTTTCTCTTTATCAGACAGAATCATGGCAAGTGGTTTCAAACTGAGTGGAGGGCAATATAACCTTTTCCTTGCCAGCAATTTGAATGCTCAAAATCACCCCCTCCCCACCATATCTTTATTCACTGGAGGAGAAAAGCAGGAAAACAAATTTAAGAAGCTGGCAAACAGCCCTTCATCTCCTCCCTTCCCCACACATGTTATACTCATATATATCTGAAGCGCCTTGCAGCTGCTTTACCTGATAAAGGGGAGTCCGAGGACCTTGGTGGGTTGTTTTTTAGGCATTTATTTACATTCTGTTTTGACTGTCTTTTCCTTCCCTGCATGCCTTTCTAGCGTCTCATCTTGTAAGGCATATCCTGCATTTGTCAAAGTCTGACCTGCTTGCTGAGTGTTGACAGTACAAGCAGTTAAAAGAGATGAGCAGATGGGACTTTGCAAATCCAGTGAGGGAAGACAGAACAGCTTTTAAAGGTTGAACAAAAGTGTGATGTTCCTGTTTCAAGAACAGTTTTCTCTTTGGGTACTTTTAGGCAGCGTGTTTGTAATTGGCTCCCACAAAGGACACCCACAATCGTGGGATTATTCAGACATATCTGTAGCTTCTTAGCCTTGATAATCCACATTAGATGTTTGATTGCCACATGCTTGTAACTGAGCAAAACATCTGACTACCAAGTAGTTACTTCAGAAATTAGTCTTGTGTCTGTTTGAGCAGCAATTTATAAAGCATGACCTTTTGCCAGGAATGCTTTGCTGAGACTCTGTTCATAGTCTGTATAGCAACATTATACTTCTGCCCCAAGGATACACAAGCTGGGCATCCTTGCTATGTAAGTGTGGAGCTGTTCACCAGTATGGGTGTCCACCACACAGATCCATTGCACATTGCCATATATCTGTTGTAAATTAACTTACATATAAACATTATTATTTAAAGAGCTGTATACAAAACTCAATGGAAAGGTCAATAATGCTAGGGAAAGTGGAAGGCAGTAGGAAAAGAAGTAGATCTAAAATGAGATGGCTTGACTCAATAAAAGAAGCCACATCCTCCAGTTTGCAAGTTCTGAGCAAGTCTGTTAACGATAGGACATTTTGAAAGTCATTCATTCATAAGGTGGCCATTGGTCAGAGGCGACTTGATGGCATATAACACATACACACATACTTCTGTTTATTTACTTACATACTTGCTTGCTTATATACAGTATTTATATGCCCATCTTTCTTCTGCACAACTCAGGAGTCAGGACCAAGGCAAGTAACAGCAATATAAAATACAACAAAAACTGTGTACATTCACTGCTATGAAAACAAACAGTAAATCAACAAGTATAATCTATTAAAGCTATATTAATGTGGTTGAAAATACCTTATTCCCAGGCAGCACCTTTCCCAGACTAAGATTATTTTGCTGGTCGGCTCCTGAATCCATTTTGGTATCTGATGGAGAAAGAGGGTGGAGTTGCATTTCAGACAGGCATGCTCTTTAAACCATTCCTGACTCTGATGAATAATGGTTTATTTTTTTCATTTCAGACATCTTAAAGGACAAGTGTTGTTGTCCTGAGTGTTTTTTTAGTGGAGGCTTGATCCATTTTTTGTGAAACTACTTTTCTCCCGCTTTTGTTGTATGGTTGCATTTGAGTCACAAGATATGTTATCTGAACTGTTTGTAGCACTGTAATGAGCCACTTTATTTTTCCCACTCATTTTTACAGTCTTTTTTTAGCTGAAGCCGTTTTTTTGATATAATGATATTATGCTATAATGCTAGGGGTGTGTGTTGTTTTAATAGCTTAATTGTACCTGAAATTTACATCAGTTATTGCCTATGGGTTTTATCCAAGTGAAGTTAAACAAATAGCTATACAGTGTTTGCTGCTATCTTGGTGTTTGGTTGTTTGTTTGTTTGTGTTTGTTTGTTTGTTTGTTATCACTATAACTAACCAAGACTTTTGTAAAGTTTTTATGAATTTTTATGGATAACTTGTATATTTATTGCTGTTGGTTGTGTTTTTAAATGATGTATTCCACCCTGAGCCTGCTTGCGGGGAGAGTGGAATAGGAATCCAATAAAATAAATAAATAATAAATAAATACAAAAACACAATGACAGACTCTGAAGAAGGCAAGTTTTCGCAGGTGCACATGGTGAGAAACTAGCTAGCTAAGGGAAAGTATGGGGGGAGGCAGCATTAAAAACAATCCTAGTTCACTTTTTTTTTTTTGTATAGTGCCAATAAATTATTACCTTTGGTGCCACGTTTCCTTGTTCTTATTCCCAAGGAAGTGTCTTTAGAATTGCAGCCTATGATTGAAGACTTCCAGGGCTTTGATCAAATTTAATTGATTGAACAGACCATCCCACCTGCCCCATGGCACTTCCTCACAGTGATCCCAAGTGCCCTAATTAGGAGGGGGGACAGACCAGTACCTGGGTAGTACAGCAAAACAAATCAAATACCACACAGGTCTACTCAGATGTAAGTCCAATGTTAGTGCTTAACTCCCAGGGAAGTATCTTTCGATTTGCAGCCTATATTGATGTCTCCCTTCCAAATATTTCCAAAGCTGATAGGCAGGAAGGGAGGGCTCTCACCTTGCAAGAACCAGACTGGCAGAGAGACAATGCCATTTCCTGGGTAGCGACTGGGAGGGGTGCACTCGTGCTCATTCCCCCTTCCTACCAACAGGGTTAAATAATAATGTAAGGAATCTCTTCCCTTGGGATCTGATTGGTGAATGCTGTTCAGGAAAACAAGATGCTGCCTTAAGAGGCAAGCCCAGTGCCTGCCTGCTGCTACAAGGTGCAAACCAAAATGAAACGCGCAGACTTTGGGGTGGGAGGGACTCATTGCAATTTAGTTTCCTGGATTTGGTTCAGCATTCTGGGAGCTGCTTTAACAAAATGAAACAGCAATTTCTGGGTATATTTTCAGCTCATTTTTTCCATTATGTACATTTTTTCCATTATATAATGCTATATTGGTATAGCACAAAACAGAGGGAAGCAGAAAAAAATTCAGGTGCCATGCTGCACCATCTGAAATTCAAAATTGGATCCAAATGTGCTATGTATACTGTTTCAAGAGCCCATCTGAACTTTTGTCATCAGATGGATGGATTAGATGGATGGATCAATGGTCTGACTTGATGTAAAGTAGCTTCTCATCTTCATAAACACTGATAACTTACATCTGTCTCTCTGAGGGAACTGATTGCCAGCTTCCCTGTTCCGGTAGATGGTATTGTCCTTTTATTGGGTCTGAACTGAATAAGATGAACCCCACTAACAAGAGAAATTCTAAGCCTCAGCTAATAGAGTTATTTGCAGGTGAGTGCGAAGTGGGGGAGGAGAGCATGGAGGGGGCACGGAAACAAAAACACACAGACACAGTGCTGGAGGTAAAGAAGGCCTCAACTTTATTGAGATTACAGCTTAGGGAGTGAAGGCGCGCATAGGGCACAGATGCGAGCATCAGCTGATCCGCCTGCAAAGCCGATAACCCACATGCTCCCTCAGACCCCTGCTGAGGGGGGGGAACCATGGGATGACAGCCAGTGGGATGCCATGTGGCTATACACCCTTGTGTGAAACATCCCCTGCCACCTGGGAGTGAGGCGGACTGACAGCCCCTGACTGGGCATGCACTGGCCATTCCTCACTCCCCAGACCCCCTATGGGGATCCGCATAATAGCTGCATGGCTTGCATTTCCCATCTGCTCGGCCATGGCATGTCCTCCTTCCATGCTGCCTTGGGCCAAGTGCTGAGGGGTGGGAGCAGGCCTCCAGACCAGAGGCTCATGCCGGATGTCCTGGGCACGCACCCCAGGTAATTTCCCTGCCCCTCACCACAGGGTGGCCGCCATACCATCTCCCCGCTCGCCCCACCCCCTGCTAGCATCGCCCACAAAATGACCCTGTAGGTGAGTCTGGGAGCCATCCCACTCCCCTTCTGTTCAACAATCTGGAGCTGGAATTTTGTGGGATATTATAAACTATAGACAAAGATGTGATGCTCCTTTGAGGCTCACCTGGTTCCTACTTTCCTTTCCTTTAGGCACCAGGCCAAAACATTTATTGTTACCCAGACTTTCAACTGAGGGGTCCCATCTTTTAAAGCTGTTTTTGTGGTCTGCTTATATTCTGATGGCTGTTTTATGAATATCATTTTAGAGCCAAGCTACAAGTGACGCCTTACACAGGTTGGACACTTGTCAGCTTACCTCAAGTTTTGATGGGAAATGTAGGCGTCCTGGTTTTACAGCTTGGCTCTCCATTACAGCTGCAAGACCAGGATGCCTTCTTTTCCCATCAAAACTTGAGGGAAGCTGACAAGTGTCCAACCTGTGTCAGGCATCACTTGTAGCTTGGCTCTTAGATTACTAAGTGGTGTTTTGTGTTGTTTTGATGCCCTGATTGTGCTTATGTTGTTAGTTTTATGATATTGCTGTAATGTTTTACTTTCTGAGCCAACATGAGCAAGTTTCTGGGAAGATAGCATATATATTTTCAAAATAAATACATAAATAAATGGCGAAGGACAGCTTCATCCTGAAGTTTCTTCTTTCATGTAGAGCTTTCATTCTCTTTCTCACAACGGCTACTATCTACATCACCATCTTGGATACAGAAGCATTTGTCTCCACCTTCCAACTTATTTCCCCACCTGGTCCTGAACTTTGAGCCCTGATCCTTCAACAAGTACCTAGAGTTTCTTCATCACATTTATTATTAAGATACTTTACCAGACATTGTTTTTTACTTATGGGTGGTAAAAGTGTTATTTCATTCATGATAACATGTACACTCTCCAATACTTCCGGTGTTCTACTTTAACTTGGGGAGGGGGGGGGAGCGGGTTGCATTGTTTAAGAATATGAATCCTTTGGTGATATCCTTAGTAAGAATTTGAGACATCCTTCATACTGCCCAGTTTCTTTTATTTGTATGGATGACCATCTGTAATACAAGCAAACAGCCTGACAGTGCAATCCTAAGAAGAATTACTCCGATCTAAGCCCATTGATTTCAGTCTTTTTAGTAACTCTTTTTAGGATTGCCCTGTTAGTCCACCAAGATCAAAAGATTTTAGGTATGTGCCAGTACAGGTGCCCATTTATGCTCTGCGGGAGTAAATAGGCACTTCATAAATTAAGCCATTTGGCTTGAGTTTAACAAAAGGAGAAATCCATGGTGACTTGCTTTATAGCAAATCCTACTACACCCACGCCGTACAACAATAAAGAGGTTTTTGACAAGACAAGTGACTCTGAAGTAGGGTGTTTTTTTTTAACTAGGCGGTACTTCAAAATGTTTTTAAAAGGGAAAGAGAACAGCTTTTCTTCTCAAACAGTACAGTCCTATGCATGTTAGAAAGAAGCAAGGCCTGGGTTTTTCACATCTCCTCTTATCTGATCCATAAATGGAGATGCTGGTGATTGAAGCCGGGATTTTCTGCATGCAATGAGCCACGGCCCTTTTCCTGCAAATATCTCCTGTCTCCATACAGGGTTAGAAATCCCCCAACTTCCTCCATTATGCAAAGAGGAAGGGATCGGGTGAGGTAAATCACCGTGATTACCTGCAAATATTTCATTTCCTCGACGTCCTTAAGGAATTTGCTCTGTGCATAACAGTCCAGTCAGTCTGAACTTTCTTGAGGTACTTCGCCTCTCAGTTCATCACTTCTAATTTCCATGATTGTACTGAGATCATTTAAGGGTATTTTTCTGGAATGTCTTTTTCTGCAACTATGCTCATCTCCTAAAACTGAAAATAGTATAGCAGTGATAAAAACCAGAAGTATATGTATCATACTTCAGGCACTGTTTATTCTTCTTATCTGGAAAATGAAAAATAATTTTGTAAAGATTTTATTTTTGTTCTCCAGCTATTGACTCTTTATAAAACTGTAACCATTGCCATTTCCTTGTACTAAATTAGAATGCCTAGTGCCCTGCTTGTGAAACTTGCATGCAACTAGACACTTCAGTAGTTATTATCTCAAGAAGCCTTGCTTTGGACTGTGCTGTCAATAAGTATAACACAGATGTTGCCATTATGACAGGCTTCTCCTTGGAATTAAAAGGAAGATGACTGGGGCAAATTAGCTGGCATGACCCACTTCCTGTACTGGGCTGAGTTTATGATGGCCAAGGGATGCTTGTGATGTTTCTTCTTCTTCTTTGAGTCTCTGTCCACTCATTTTACAAAGTATTGTCATTGCCTATCAGAGATAAGAAATGTAGATATGATGCAATGACTTTTTCCTGCTTTTTTCCTTTCAAGGATATCCAGTGAACATTCTCCAAAACTTCAGATTCGGAGCCACAGTTACTTGAGGGCAGTGAGTGAAGTGTCAATCAATAGGAGTTTGGATAGCCTTGACCCTGCAGCTCTGCTTACTTCTCCCAAATTCCGTTCCAGGAATGAGAGTTACATGAGGGCCATGAGCACTATTAGTCAGGTGAGTGGCATGATAATGCAGCTGAGAAAGATCAGTGTTAGTTTGCCAGCCTGCTCCAATGAGCATAGGGTATGTATGAGCACTGAATTGATTTTAGATGACAGCAAAGAAAGAACATTGTACTCTACATAAAATTTTGAAGTGCTTGTCTACATTTTAAAATAGCCCAGTTCCAAACATTTTATCACACTCTAGTGTGATTAAGAAACCTAGAAATGTTTGTAACAGCAGGCTTGGTTCTTGATTATTGTTGTGACTACAAGTGGCAGAGGTCAGGTTTATTCAGCTCCAAAGTTAGCTCCAAGAATTCTTTCTCCTAAGTGTGAATGGTTGCCCTTTACATTTATAGGGGAAAGTAAAGGCAATTGTAGTAAAGGCAAAAGTTGCCTCTCTCCAAGGATGGGGGAACTAGCTCTCCCTGACAGAAATTTCAAACGAAGGTTATGTGTACCCAGCTAGAGGTCCTTGTAGTATGCAAGTCACCCCCGCCCAACAAAGACCCTTGTTTGTCATGGTCATTTTGCTAGCACTTGAAAACAAACAATATAAACGTTCCTCCTATGTTAATTCCCATATCTGTCTGTTTACATATGACTAAGGCAAAGCATTGTTTTGTTTTCTTTGTAACAGTTATATACCTCTGTTCTCTTCAGAGAAACCCCAAAGTGGCCATTCTTTAAAAATTGCATTGTGTAAAATGATGTTCAGTGACTTTACATTACATGACATTCACAGCATAGAATTGCAGAAAAGGAGCTGTGGTGGGTTCTTATTCTTTAGATTTTATGGGTAACTCTTGACATCTTTTGGGGGGTTGTTTCTGGTGGGTTTTAGCCATATTTAAGCTTACCAGGTATCCTCCCAATGGGAGGGGTGGGGAGCCCAGCTCCCATCTTTGAAGGTCCTCATGCATGTGCAAAGCTCACATATAGTCCAGTGCAGCAGACCTTGGGAGTGCTCCCACGCTTCACACCAGGCTGATTTTTAAAGAATTGGCCTGTTTGGGACCCAAATCAGCCCAGCGCAAAGCCCAGGAGCACTCTTGAGGCCTGCATAATGCTGTCACTCCTGGAAGTGATATTGTTGTGCTTGAAGTGTGCCCCGGAATGCCCATTCCTGCACCTTTCCCCCCCCCCACCAACCAGGTGAGTGATGGGGAGTGGGAGCAGGGGATCCCCTGCCCCCACTGGGGGACTAGCAACTTTAGTCATATTGTCAATCCCCAACCTTTTGAAAGATGACAATATGACTCCTTCCTCTGTGGTAGTAGAGAAAGGCTTGGAAAGGCAGATTCCTGCACTTCAAAAGTCAAAAGGGAATAAATTGGTTCAAAAATATTTTTAAAAGAATCTTCTCAGACACGTTCTCTGTCTGGGGAGACTGACACATGGTTTCTAAATACTTGAAATTGGCAGTACTAAATGAATTCATTCCTACTGCACCAATACGCCCACTGCTGGAGTGGAATGTAGAAGCTTTAACACCAGCTGGCACAAAACACGTTGAAGAGAGAGAGAGAGAGAGAGATTATTATTTAAGGAACCTGAGCAACAAAACAGAAAAAAGCATGGTTTCCTCAGTGACCGAACAGAGTAATATGTTCCTGCTAACTAAGACCAATTTGTGAGTCTGTAGGACATTTAGCTTCCCTAGAAGCTGAAATGACAAAACCGAGACTATCGTACTTTGGTCACATCATGAGAAGACAAGATTCTCTGGAAAAGTTCATAATGCTAGGAAAAGTGGAAGGCAGTAGGAAAAGCGGAAGACCTAAAAGGAGATGGCTTGACTCAATAAAAGAAGCCACTTCCTCCAGTTTGCAGGATCTGAGCAAGTCTGTTAATGATAGGATGTTTTGGAGGTCTTTCATTCATAGGATCACCATAGGTCAGAGGTGATTTGATGGCATATTTAGAATGTGCTCATGAAACTTCAGTCTTGCTTTTGCAGGCTGTCCAACATAGTGGATTATTAAGTGGTTGACTTCCATTTTGTCTTTGAATACAACTGCTGCCACCTTTGTACCTGTTGCTGATTGACACTAGAAGTGAGTAGAGTCAGTTGCAGCCCTTACCACCACCACCACCACCCCCTTTATAGTACTATAAATGTAGTGAATAATTGTAGGATGCTATATCAGAGATTGAGCAACATACTTTGCATTTTAAAAAGTCAGTTTGAAGAACAGTCAAGGGTTTATTATCCAGATGTTTCCTCACATGAATTATGGTCATTGATTCCCATATTTCATTCTTGTATTCTGGTCAAAATTGACCATGGATAGCTTTTCATAAACCAACATCTACATAATTATATACTTATCACATTCACAATTTGTATTTTCATAATCTATGAAATACTGTAAACTTGCTGTGAATTTTGTTGCCAAATGTGTGCTCTGCCTTTGGTATTTGAATTGTATCATTTAACTCATGCTTTTCTACAAAAGCTTTCTAATACTTTATTTTTTATTGTTTTGAAAAAAGCCAGCCTCTTTTTTCTTCGTGTGACCTGTCAAGTCTCAACTCTGTTAAATAATATAATAGCCCTTTGGATTATTCATATCACTGGTTAACACTTTATAACCTACCCAAAAGATCCAGAAGCTCACTAGTAGGTCCTAGCTGAATATTCAGGGTTCTTTCTTTTAGATTTACCATTTACACCTAAACTAGGCATTATGGAAAATGTGTGGTTGTTGGCACCAAAAATCACAACAGCATGTCTCATTCCCTCCTTGCTCCCCTTCATAGCTTGTTCCATGATATTCTGCAGTTCCTCACCTTTGCTTCATACCATAGATTGCCAGTATCAGCAGTGGAGAAGCGTGGAATGTCATAACATCACTAGATGGGTAAATTCTAAGACATTATGGAGGCAGAAGGTGGAAATAGATGTGAAGCAGTTGATTTCAGTGACAGCCCACATAGTAACTTAACAAGTTCCATCTCTTTCCCAGTGTTTAAGTAACTGACAGAAGTGTGGCAGAAGAAGACATTAGTGTGTAGGCAATTAAAGAAATGAATAGACCTACCTCATTAAACTATGCACAACATTAGAAGAAAAAAGATGAGAAATGGAACAAATCTAGATTATTGTGCTTTATGAAGAGATGGCTGGAGAGGTATGAGCTTGTGTAGAGTGCTTGGCTTGAATGCTGGAAGCCCAAACCCTTAGTCAGCCCTGAAGGTCACAGGTTGGATTAAGGAAGTTGCCGGTTTTCAGCCAAACTTACTTCAGAGGATTTTACTGGGCTGAAAAAGTCTATGATACTCATATTTTAAAAAATGGAACATCACAAATAACATTATTACTTTGAGAGAACATACATGGTCACCTTTCTTTTAGCCAGCCACTCTTCTCTTAAAAATTAGTGATACTTCCCATTTTCATTATGTTATTTAATAACTTCCTGCATGCTAAAGTATGGCCATTTTTTTGCTATTTTAGAAACAATACAGTATGTATTTTTTAAAAAAAACCTTTTTAAAAACTTTTCTTCTCTCACTAAAGATATTGCTCCCCCAGTTGGAATGAAGAGACAGACATGCAAGTTGAGAACTAAAGGGCCACTTTATTTAATTAACAACAACATCAACACCAAACAGCAAGGGCCTAAGCTAGCAGTACAGGTCAGGCTGGGACCTAGCCTGGCCAGGCTAAATGGTTCACCCCTTTAAAGCTCCCTCACCCGGCCATAAAGCTGTGGGGGAAGACTGGCTTGTCCAGGGGTTCCCCACCAGGCGTCTGTCCTTGCAACTGGGCTGTACAGCAGCCAGCTGCTCCTGACAGACCCCAATTCCCCACCAGTGGGGAGATGCCAAGGGTGCTCACCAGCCCGCTGATTTTCCCCTAACTTTTGATAATATTTGAAATTTTATTTCCAACAGATTAGGATTAAAAATTTCCCTTTTCATTTTATTAAAACTGGCACTAATGCTGATGTGTGACTTTAAAAGCTGAAGGGTATTGAAAACTAAGGTGCTTCCTAATAAAGTCTTTTTGTTTGTTTGTTTGTTTGCGGCTGTTTCTGCCACAATAGAACTTCTGTGGCTGCCATATGCAGCTTTCATCATGTTCCAGAGACTAAGGGAGCAATTCTAAACAGATCTACTTGGAAATAAGTCCCATTTTATTCAGTGGGGTTTACTCCCAGGCAAGCGTTCTTAGGAATATGGTCTAAAAATGTAAAAAGGGGTATTTATTGGCACTTGTGCACATAAGTGTATTACAAAAGTGAGCATAATCCTACATCAAAAGAAAGTATCCTCTTTACCAGTTCTGTGATTATCATGAGAATTTAAAGTTATGTTCCTGCCTTTCCTTTTTCACTTTAGATAGTAATGCAAACTGGACTGCTGGACTGGATTTGATTAACCTGCCTGTTGTTTGCCTGCAGGTGAGCGAGATGGAAGTAAATGGTCAGTTCGAATCAGTCTGTGAGTCTGTGTTCAGTGAACTAGAGTCTCAGGCAGTAGAAGCCCTGGATCTGCCAATGCCGGGCTGCTTCCGCATGAGGAGCCACAGCTACGTGAGAGCAATTGAAAAGGGCTGTTCCCAAGATGATGAATGTTTGTCACTGAGGTCCTCTTCCCCCCCACGCACAACCACCACTGTGAGGACCATCCAGAGCAGCACTGGTGAGTTACAAAATAAGACATCAGACTCGGGACGAAGAAAGGGGTGATCTCATGCTGATTCCCAGGGCAGCCTGTACAGTCTGAAGTTGTATCCCTCCATTCAGTTTTTTGTACTGCCATCACCCCATACTCATTTAGAGCACAAACACTGGAGATAGTCTGTGGTGAGACTGTGTATTTGCACATTGAAAGATGAGCTTCAAAGTCTGGGTCAAAATCTGAAGCCTCTCACCTTTGCAATGGAAACAATATTGATGAGGAAACCAAGAAGGAATAAAGCTGAAGTGTGACAAGGGTTATGAGGCACATGCATATATGCAAGTATTTCTCTGAATTAGTAATATCTGCATGTATGCATGTGTCATAACTCTTGCTCTATTAAACATTTCCTTAGTACATACTGATCTTTGGCAGTTTTCTAGAGACCATCACTGGCATAACTCGGTCTGTATTAAGGTAAATTCCATCCAGATTGCTTCTTCATTCTTTTGGTATACCAGCATGGTACTGAAGTTTTCTGAATACCCACAGCTGTGTGTACCATTCTGGAATGCTTTATAATGGTCTGCATGTATTGATGTGTATTAAATGCTTGTCTTAGTAAAGTCCTTTGATCCTGATGTGGATAGGAAAAGAAGATGGCCTGGGTGGAAAAGAAGTGCAAAGGGATTTTCATATATACAATAACAGTGAAGCAAGTTGGTTTTCATTCTGTTCTGTTCTCAGCATTGCCAGCATGCTTTTTACATGAAGAAACTTTTCAAGACAGATTGTTCCTGACAAAAGCTCCAACTTGTCTAAATCAGTGAAATCAATGGAAACAATGCTAGGAGGATCCATCTACCAAATGCGGATCTGTCTACCATTTTTCCAAGATTAGTTGTGGTTATGCGCAGGGCTTTTTTTCAGCTGGAACATGGTGGAACGGAGTTCCGGAACCTCTTGAAAATGGATACATGGCTGGTGGCCCTGCCCCTTGATCTCCAGACAGAAGGGAGTTTAGACTAGAGATGGGCACGATCGGCATTATGATAGAAAAATACCCACGACAATGGCGTTCGCGCGATCGGGACCCGACGGATCAGTGCCGTCCACAGTGACTGATCCAGCTTTTGGGGGGGGGGGGCTTGATCGGGGCGATTGGTATCTGATCGGAGATCCAGTCACTCTGGCGCCAGTAATCTATTCCCCTGGCAACAGAGCCAGGGGAATGCCTGAGCTGAGTTTGCCCTCCTTCTGTCACCCTGGAAACCCGAATGGAAGCCCAGCTTGCCTTGATCAGCAGGGCTTCCTTCCAACCACGGAGCAGCAACGCACTCATCAGTTGAGACAGCCAGGGGAGGGATGGGGAAGGGGATGTTCTGTAGCCATGGGCACTCCAAACATTTTTTTGCTTTTTAAAAACACGGGGCTTTGTAGGAGGAATGGCTGTTTTTCTGTCTGTCACTCTCTGTTTTTAACCTGCTTTTAAAACACTGTATTTTATAGGAAAACTTCATTCACGGCTCTGTGTGTGTGTGTTTAAAATATGCTTTTGGAAGACTGGCTGCTTGCTTTTAAAATTGGGTGGAGAGGAATGGAGGATTCTGTCCCTGCTTTTTTTTAAAAGCTGGCTGAAACATGTTGACGGAGTGTCTCTCTCTCTCTATTTGGAGAGGCAGGGATGGGTTAAAAACTTCCCCCCCCCCTGCTCTAAGTGTGTGTGTGTGTGTGAACGTCCCCTCCCTGAGGGGAGGCGGCTCGTCACTGCCTCCCCGTGCCCGCCGGACCCAGCGGTCGCCGCCACCACCCACCTTTCCACATAGCTGGGAACAGCAGGGCGCCCCTCCACTTTGGCCTCCCCGATCCGATCCACGGATCGGAATCGGGAGATGACCGGTGTGGATCGGTGAGTTGGGGTCATCGCCGGCGCCGATCCCCGATCAGCTGGATCGGTAATTTTTTTTGGATCGTGCCCACCTCTAGTTTAGACTGCCCTCCGCACCGCTTTTAAAACGTTTTAAAACTCCCCCTTGTTCCAGATGACCCAAAGCGACATCATTGGCCCTGGGAGCGTGCACGCACATGTGGTACCAGGGGCACCACCTCCCACCAAGAGTTCCCCCCTGTGCTGGCAACCCATTGAGTTCCACCACCTCTTTTCCCAGAAAAAAAGCCCTGGTTATGCGCAAAATACACTTATGGAATTTCAGGCTAGCCTTTGTATTCAGACTTTGCTCTTTTCTCTTTGAACTCAAATACAAATGCAGAATTTATATGAAGTGTACAGAATGCTGTAGTAACTGCATTGATAGTAAAGTATGTGGTAAAATATGTGCTCATAACAAGAAAAGCAATAAACATTATATAGGAGGACTCATGGAGGAAGGGAAGTCACTTCTCTGTGACTTCATCCACTTCCCTCCACACCTGCCAGCTTCTATTTTTCCTGCTCTTCTCCTTGTCTCCCTCCTGACTCTCTTTTCCACCCAGGGATTGCCAAGTCCCCTGAGGGCAAACTTGGATGGGGGGAGGCAGTGGTATTTACATGGTTTCCTGGCAACATGAGACTGCACATGCCCATTTCAGCTGTGTGACTCCTGAACAGAGTGCACATGATTGGCCAGTTCCCCAATCCTCCCTCCCCATGCCGGACAGTTGGCTGGCAGTGGGGGATTCCCCTGCCCCCAGCGAGGTGCTGGCAACCCTATTTTCACATCTTAGAATCATAGAATTATAGGATCATAGGGTCTGAAGGGACCTCCAAGGTCACCTAGTCTAGCTCCCTGCACAATGCAGGCAATTCACTCCCCCAGTGACTCCTACTCCATGTCCAGAAGATGACAAAACACTGTCAGGATCCCTACCCAAACTGGCTTGGGGAAAATTGCTTCCTGACCCAAAAGTGGTGATCAGCATTACCCTGGTCATGAAAGAAGGGGCTACAAGAACTAAGCACTGATGTAACCCTTCCTTCCTTCCCCTGTCATGCTTTGCCTAGATTCACAGAATCAGCATTGCTATCAGATGGCCATCTAGCTTCTGCTTAAAAACCTCCAAAAAAGAGAGCCCACCACCTCCCGAGGAAGCCTGTTCCACTGAGGGAATGCTCTAACTGGCAGGAAGTTTTTCCTAATGTTTAGCCGAAAACTCTATTGATTTAATTTCATCCCGTTGGTTCTGGTCTGACCTTCTGGTGCAACGGAAAACAACTCTGCATCATTGTCTATATGACAGCCCTTCAAGTACTTGAAGATGGTTATCATATCACCTCTCTGTCACTTTACAGACCCTGTGACCTTTCCTCCCCAGCCTCTCCCATCCTTATCTCCTGCTTCCTGCCTCACCTCCAAAGACGATTAAATGAAACATCACATTTATTTCAGCAGCAAAGTCCATGTCAATGTTGTTAATTCAGATTTATAGTAATTATCAGGTAGGTCTGTCCTCCCCTTAATTCACAGTGATACTGGTTTGTGGCTGTCTTCTCTGGATAATAATCTAATTTAAATTAGTTACCTCCGACTCTATATGAGTATTAAAAATTTTCATTATGTAATTTTTTATTTTTCTGTTTGTTTTAATTAGTTTATTTCCTTTTATGTGTCTAAAAGCCAATGTGCTAAATAGCCTTCTTTGAATAAAGAAAAATGAAAACAACACAAAATTGTTTAAAAGTTCCAAGATTCACAAGTTTACCCCATGAGATCTTGACTGCAGTTTTGGATTGCCTTAGCAATGTTGTCTGGGGTTGCCTAGGCAACACACAATGATGGCCAAGAGAAGCTGGCACTTTTAAACTATTTTATGTTTTATTTAATCATCCCCTTTTTAAGTTTTATTTTTTTTCTGAAAGCCTAGGTGGCCCCATAGGTTTGCTAAAATCTACCTTAGCTCTAGGTGGCCCTATTTGTAGGATTTTTTAAATTATTATTTCATAGTGGGGCAACTTGTGACTATTAATGCTGGTCACATGTACTCTAAACTCATGTGTGAATGGGGGAAATCTCTACTGTGCTTGAGTTTAATGTATGACCACACTCACCCTCAGAATGGTTTGGGGGAAAGGAAAAGAGTTCCCGTGTGTGTGCTCAAAGGCAGGAGTGGCTTCATCTGTCCCTGCTTTCCACCAAGCCCACTTTCACAGATAGAAAGAGCCATGGTGGGTGGGCACTTTCTCTGTCTCGCTTTTCCTCATGTTTGCCAAGGAGACACATGGAATAGGAGTAAGAAGAAGATCTCCCCCCACCCCGGCTCTTTTCTATCTGTGAAAGCGTTCTGGGTGGAAAGCAGGGACAGGCAAAGACACTTTTTCCTCTCTGCACACATGTGGGAATTCCTTTTCCCCAAGCCATTTTGAAGGAGAGTGCAGTTAATGTTAAACTCAAGTCAAGTTTGGGTTTCCCCCAGGCACACATGAATTTAGAGCACATGTGACCAGGCCCTTAGGTATATGACAAGCAAGGGACCTGCAAGAACTTGCAAGAGGCATCTCATTTTTCCCACCATCACAGTTTCCTCTTTTCTTTCCCTGAAAGCCCCCATAGCCTCTCCCCTTTTACTTCTTCTTCTTTCCTTCCAACCTGCCACGTAAGCTACCGTTATTTACCCCCTGCATTCTGCTTTCCCTCTTTTTTTTTCTCCTGGGCAGCTGATCCCTAGGCAGAGCCTGGCCAGGCTGGACCCAGTTGCACAGTGCCAGGTGCACTAACAGGCTGAGCCACACAGTTGCATGGTGCTGGCCAGGCCATACCCAATTGTGTGAGTAGTGAGTCTCAGTGGTCTCCAGAGGGCCGGTTTCAGCAAATCCTTCTCCATCACGAAATATGTTCCCATTACCAGATATGAAAATACTTTGTGCATGTCAATTCATCTTATGTGGGAGTTAATAAGAAATATGCAGATAAATCCTCATTTTCACAAGGCTCATATTTACCCCTAATTCTCTGGAATCCTCATGAACACTTAAGAGGCAGGTGTAGATGTTTCTCATGTCCAGTTAACCATGTGCCTTGCTAATGTGGTGGCTACTAAAAAACAAAAATTCAAAATTAGAGAACTTCCTATCATGGTAGTAAATATTCAAGTGCCAGTTACACAGTTTGGCTAAATTGTGTAGCTTCTTCCCACACCAGTATCCCCAGAAGAAGGTGAAGTGCTGGTATGGGGAGGAGCTGCACAATTCGGGCACACCCCTCGTGCTTCTAGACCTGACTACTGTGATGTGGAGCGCTGACTGCAGAAGCATTTTTTTCAGCACCCACAGCGTTGCCAAGGCAACATATTAATTGAGCCTCTGTAGAAATGTGGCAGGATGCCTGCTTGGCTTCACTTTTGTTAGGCCAACTTCTTTAGAAGCAAGGAAAGGAAGGTTGTGTGTTCATGTACATTCATGAATTGTTCTTTTCCTATATATAAGTTCATGATAAAAAGAAATGATTTGTGAACATTTATGAACAAGGATCTGAGTTAGGACTCATGTGGTGGATTCCACCCACACTGCAACAACAAGAACACTCGCTATGAAAAGCAGGAAAAATGTGAAGGAAAATTTGTTGGGAAGGGGCGGGGATGAAATACCATGTGAAAGATGCATCAGTCCAAGGGTTGCTGGGCTCTTGTTCAGAGATTAAACTTGTTCCTTTAAATATGCTGATACATATGAGAGAGGAGGCAGCTGCTGTTCCTGAGATCTCGTTCTTCCACTAGCTCTGAAGAAGGGAGCTCTGAATCTCAAAAACTCATATCCTGAAAATCTTCTTGGTCTCTAAGGTGCCACTGAACTCAAATCCTGCTGTTCTTCCACTAGTGCATTTCCCCACCTTTGCTCACAGCAAACACAAGAGAAGGAAGGACAGAGGGACTAATGGAAGGAGGTTACTAGTTACAATACCAGTCATTGCCTTGGAAAATTAAAGCTATTACCCTGGTCTTCAGAAAAGGACCAGACACCCCTAGTTGTGTCCAGTTTTGGATAGAGGTCACAGATTATGAACTATGTGAAAGATTGTGACATTTCTACTTACAGTTAGCAAGGTCTATTATTAGATTCTAATTTTGAGTGAAAGGCCATTTTTCATTAAAATGAAAAACATTCTATTAAAATGTGTACTATGTCTGTATCTGTAGGCAACAAAGAACCTATAAAGAATCCATTTTATATTAACAAAGAGATGCTTTGTGATGTTAGTTGGATTGTAATCATAACCCTAAACAGTTGTGCTCTGTCAATGTCAAATCAATTGGGGAGAAGGAGATTATTGGCCTGTTATAATAGAAATCTAATTGGAAACGGAAAATCATAAGCTCTTCTCCAGGCTACAGACTGGAATAACTTGCCAGGAATGGGGGCAGTCACTGAAAATGGCCAAACTAGAATCACATAAACTTTAAAAAAATACACTTATGAAACTGAACTATGCTCAAAGGGAATAGGAAGTCAGTGCAGTTTTTGAAAAATTAGTTTGATATCCTCCTAATCCTACATAGCAGTGTGGCAGCTGCATTCTAAACCAGATGTGATTGCTTCAAGTGCAGCCTCATATGGCTTGCTGCAGTTCTTCTGGCTAGAAGCATCAAAGATTCACAGATCAGAAAGACTAACAGTCACCAAGCAATTGCGTTTTTATCAGTTGAGAAATAAAGTTGCATCACATATGAACAAACCCAGGTATCGTGTTTTCCTATTTCTGCCTTTATTGCTTCCATCCTGTACATTTTGGTTTGCTTCAAACTCTGTTTGCATTGACAGCATTTATATGCTTTAACACCTGCACCTTACAGGCAAAAAAAAATTACATGCCCCACCCTATCAGCATATGAAGCTTTTGTCATTGCTACATCTATGGGCTGGTAAATGTTTGGTTATCTCATTTCTGCTAGTGAGTTACTAGCACAAAATAAGATGCCATCTTTAGGTTCTTTATGATTAGTCTCTGAAACTGCTTTCTGAGTATACAGACACAGCTATGAATTCCAATGGTGTTACAATGTACATAGCTTTGGCATATAGAGCATCAGCGAAGTTCAAGCAACTGATCTGTAACAAACCTGAGCTCTGGTGTGAAAACTGTTGGGAGTTGGCAAGACCTAAATTCTGGTCATTAAAGGGTTACCACATTTGTTTGGACCTTGTGAGATCTAACCTGGAAGTATAACCTTGGCTTAGAGTCAGTCCTGTTTAGAAACCATAAAAGGGTTAATTACCAGCAAGCAGGCATGAGACGCTGATGCAGATGCAGAGCTTTGCTACTATATAGCTTCGTTACTTTTATCTACTAACTAGCGACTTGTTGTATGTATGATTTAACTTGTTTATTGAAGTACCTAGTTTACTGTTATAGATAAAGACTTGATTTTTCTCAAACGGCTCTTCTTTCCATGCCTCTACCTTTTATCCCACATTGAGAAAGGCTTTTGAAGCGGCACAGAAATGTCTGTAACTTCAGCTGCTAGTACTGTAACTGCCACAGCCACCCAACAAATTCGACAGGGTGTAAGTAATAACAGTGGCATATTTGCAATTCTAAAGTTAAACAAGAATAACTTCCAAATGTGGAATGCCAGATTAAGAGTTTCCCTCCAAGTTCAGGATTGTTTGGATGCAATAGATACAGACATGCCTGAAAGCCAACCAGAGCAGGATGAGTACAAAAACAAAGAGGCAAAAGCCTTAGTGACTATATACTCCTGCATAGAAGATCATGACAGCTCATTAGTAACCAAGCACAAGACTGCTAAAGATTTATACAGTGCTCTGAAAAGTAAATACTCTGACAGAACAAATAAGAATGTGATATTTCTAAAGGAGAAATTGTATAGTATGAGGATGAAAAAAGGATGCACACCTAGATGAAATGCTAAGACTTGTTTCAGAGCTTCAGTCTGCAGGAGCAGAGATATCTGACTTTGAGCTCCACACATGCATATTACTTAGCCTACCACCATCTTCTGCAAATCAGAAAGCTGTGCTTGAATGTAATGCAACAGTGGACTTGGATTATACAATTGCCTATTTGAGAGACTCTGGACTTAAAAGGGCAGCAGATGATGCACCAGATAAAATGTCTGTATTAATAATGAGACCTGATCCTAAAGAAAAGAGATGCTAATTGTGTTCTAGAGTTGGGCACATAGCCAAGTACTGCGGATTTAAAGAAGCAGAAGGTAATGAGTTCGGAGGTCCAAGTGTTTCCACTGAAAGAACAGGCTTTAGAGGCCGGGGACATTCCAGTAGTCATGGAAACTTTAGACCACCATGTGGTAGATCAAACACAAGGCACAGACAAAGGCCCAATGATGGTACAAGTACTTATGACAACAACCAAGTGTTTCAAATATCTAATTGTCAAAGTGTGAACAATAAAAGGCATTTTCTTCTTGACAGTGGCAGTTTCATTCATGTTTGTCGATTCAGAGAAAACTTCAGTGAACTTGACACAGCAAACAGACCAAAGATACTACAGGCAAACAAGCAGAGACTCAACGTGCTTGGAACTGGAACTGTACCTTTGAGAGTCCTCACTTCTAAGGGTGAAGTGGTGAATCTCACATTAACAACTGTTGCTTTTGTTCCTGAGGCTTTGAATAATCTCCTTGGTACTAAGAGAATTGTTAAAAATGGCTATACTGTAATACTTAAAAGCAATACAGGTAAAATTATTAATGACAAAACTGGTCTTGTACTTAAGGCTGATGAAATAGATGGGTTCCATTACATTGTAGACATTAATGATGATTCAAACATTGTAATACATGAAGAAAGACCTGTATGTCTAACTAGGCAAGATGTTTGTAATCATAAAAACTGTCTCTATTCATTGCATGCAAAACTAGCACATAGGAATATGCAGTGTTGAAAAACTATTAACAGAATGTGGAATTGATGTTGTTAAATGTGATAAGGCTAAGGAAAGATGTGAAATTTGTATAAGAGCAAAGGGAACCACTCCCAGTTACAGGGGATAACCTAACATATAGAATAAAGAGTTCCTGGAAGAGGTCTATTCAGATCTTGTGGGTCCCTTGCTTTTACCTGCAGGAAAGAATAGATATTTTCTTACCTTCACAGAGTCTAAAAGCATATACAGTCATGTATATGTGTTTAAAAGTAAAGATGAGACTCTTGAAAAATTTAAATCTTATGTTGCTACTATTAAGAACCGATTCGGTAAAGCACCTCTAGCATTACGTACCGATGGTGGAGTAGAATACTGTAATATGGACTTTAAGAAATTTATGCAACAGGAAATATCGAGCACAAGGTCACTATACCCCATTCTCCGCAACAAAATGGATGTTCTGAAAAACTGAATCACACATTGCAGGAAATGATTAGATCTATGCTGATGCAAGCTCAACTACCTGATTCATTATGGGCCAAAGCAGTAATAACAGCAGTTTATTCACATAATAGAGTGCCTTGCAGAGTAACAGGAAAAATTACTTTTGAATTGTGGTTTGGAAAGAAGTCTGGGTTAAAGCATATAAAGGCTTTTGGCGCCAAAGCATACTCACATATCCCAAAGGAGAAGAGAGGGAAGCTCGATCCTCGAGCAGAAATTGGAGTCATCGTTGGATATCCTTTGAAATCAAGTGTTGTAATGTCGTATACGTGGATGAAGGAAATCTGATGCAAACACCAAAGATAATTCAACCTATAGTGATAACTGATCGGCAGGACACAGAAACTGTTTCACAGGAATTGGTCGATTGGTTACCTGCGGGGATCACCGGTCAACCGGCAAGCCCACCTTCAGAAGTCATTACCAGAACAGAAGGGGAAGCAGGAACTGGACCAAGTGAAACAGAAACAACAACTACCCTGAGACTATCAGATAAGAGTAACAAAGGCAAACCACCAGAAAGATACAGATTCTGTGAAAATCTGCCAACAATAAAAGAACCTACAAATTTAAAGGAAATCAATGAATTACCTGCGTCAGAAAGAGACAAGTGGATACAAGCGATGGAGGAAGAATTTCAGTCTTTACAGGATAAACAGGTCTGGACTAGACATGGGCACGAACAGAAAAAAAACAGACATTGTGTTCATTGTTCGTTGCAATCCACGAACAACTAATAACCAACACTGACGAACATGATCCTGTCACGAACATGTTCGTTGTTCGTGGGGGCCAGCAGGCTCTCCTCTAGCCATCAAGATCCCTACTGAACCACTCCCAGAAACCCTACCTGAGCAGGCAGCAGGAAATGTACCAGTAATAAATGATAGCTTGGCCCCAGAGCCTGGCAGTAGCCCTGAAATCTAAAGGGGTAGATCCCTATCCCACCACACACAAAGAAAATTAAAGCTCCAATGCACTCACCCTGTCTCTCTATCAGCAGCTGTCTCTCCCTGAAAGCCAGAGCTGGGAGCCCCCCTCCCCCCTGGTCTTCTCCTCTTGTAACGAATTTGGAGCTCCAGTCCACTCTTGGGAGGAAGACCTGCCTAACAAGCTAAATTGGGCTTAGAGTGGCATTATTTACTGTCATTGGTACGCACCATAAATCTTAGAAACTAAGCCTTTGCATGTGAGTTCTTTCGTGTCAATAATTTGTTCAAAATCTGTTTTTGGTTTGGCTAATATTTCTTTTTATTTGATATCTTTTGCAAAATAACTTAGTTGAAAGTATAGGAACCAAGGTATTCTTTGTCCTATTTTCTCCTCTAATTTATGTTTCTCTAACAGTCCTGTTTTAGATGTGGTATCTATCAAATGAATATTACTGTAGTCTATATTATTTCTTAATTTGGATATTCTTTGACTAAGTGCTGAGTCTTCTTGCGAAGCAATAGTAGAAAAACGAGAAATTTTGGGAATTAGCTTGTTCCTAAATTTATCCCATATTTTTAGGATTGCTATTAGAAATGGGTTATATTTCAATTCTTTGGGTCTATGCTTGGCATTTTTCCAAATTATATCTTGTAATGTAGTTGTGTGTTGCTGAACTGTTATTGTTTTGATCCAATCAGTCTTTCCTTTATCCTGAATTATTTGTATTATATTGATTATTCTTGTAGCTGCATTGTAAAATTCTAGATCTGGATAATTATATCCTCCTTGTGATTTTTTTCTTTTTTATTGTATTGAAGGCAATTCTCGGATGTTTATGTTGCCAAAGGAATTGATTTAATATTGATTGCCATTGTTTAGCAAATGGACTTATAAAGTCAAATATAATCCAGATAGAAGTGTGGATAGATACAAAGCTCACTTGGTAGCAAAGGGATTTTCCCAACAAAAATTTCAGAAGCATTCTCTTGTCAGCCTGATTGACTAGTTGTGTTGAATGAGCTGCTCAGTAGCAGCAGACCATAATCTTTTCCCTAAACCCTAAGCATTCAATAAACAGTGCTTGGTATGAGGTTCAGTGCTCACACAAGACACTGATCAGACAGCTCTTTCCATTCTGCTGTTTTGTTTTGTTGCTTACTTAACTCTGGGTTTTTCTACATGCTCACTTACAGCGGGTTTTCAGGATGTAGTTGGTTGTCTATATTATCCTACCAAGTAATCATAAGAAGAATTTTACCTCGCAGATGCTGATAGAATCAGGGATGGGTCCAGGTTTTGGGGACTACTAGGCTCTCCTCACCCTCCCATCCACATGTCACCAGCTGCCTGTGCATCCACTGACAAGCTCTCCAACCACCGGCAGTCACAGCTACTCATATTGCCTGCATGACCTTTCCCTGGTGGTGCTGGGGGTGGGAGCAACTAGGAGTGCCACTTCCATGGCCACTAGAATTGCTGATGCTTTGTGCTCCACCCACATGCTCTTCTTCAGAAGCACTAGAGAGCAGAGAATGGTTGTCTGTGTCCACTCAGAATTGAATCAAAATGATGCTAGAGAATTTCCATATTTGGCTACCTAAATTAACATGGCATTGAAAGCGGCTGTCTGTGCCAGGGAGGCTCTCCAGACTGACATGCATTTGCCTTCAAAATGGGCTAGACAGTATTGCAGATCTCCTTAAGTAAGAATTTTCCCTGTTCAATCTTATCATGATTTGGTGCTGTGGAATCTAAAAGAGAATGACCTTTCCAAGGTTATCTCCTCATTAGTAAGAAAAAACACGTTTTCAAATCTAGTTTGAAGCAACTATATAATGAACCCAGAGTGCAGATCATGTCTTGGACTTACACAAAAAGACAGGAGGAGCTCAAGCATGCAAACACTTTTGACAAACAATTTTTCGGCTTCTGCTGAATCTGTCTTTAGTTTTTGTCCTGACTTTGTATGAAAGGTTTAATGAACTATTTTATGCCCACTCTTTCCTTGACTATTCCACATGCTTGCTACACTCTTTTCTGACCTAGGTGTAAATGCTGAATGTAACTGACAATCATATGTCAGAACCAAGACTGTGAACTCTTCCTGATTTACCAAAAACAGCATTTATCAAAGTGTGAAATCAGCCTTTTTAACATAGTATCAGCAATTGTCAGGGAATTCATAAGCTCCTTACTAGTTGGTGTTTTGATTGGTTCATGAAACTGTTAACACTATTTCTTCTTTCATCTCTTCCCATTATTGGAGGTCATTGGGGCAGTTCTTTGTTTTTTGGCAAGCCTTTTACTTTGCAGAGATCTTTCTCCAAACAGCTGGAAGCATCTTATGAGCCTATTTGGCCCTCCTTCCTTCTGTTCCCCAAGTAGCCAGACAGTCTCTATGTCCTTCCAGCAACTTCCCATACTCCAAAAACGTGTAAACTGCCTTCCTATCAGGATTGCATGGAGGATTTGACTCTGTCAAGCTGGGACTGAATAGGGACTATGAATGGTTATCACATTATCACAGGTAACAGATTTCCTTTACAGAGGCGGGGTCTGGGGGAGCTCAGTGGCACCTGGCGTGGGCTTTCGGGGACCACAGATCTCTTTGTCAGATGCATCTGGCAGGGAGAGCTGTGGTTATCGAAGGCTCATACTGCATTGGAATTGGATGGTCTAGCTGTTTGGCTGCTACAAACTAACAAGGAAACTCCTTTGAAGCCTACTGATCCACACACCAAAAGAAGATGTTTACATATACTAGCAAAGGAATGTTTTGGTTGCACCCTCCCCCCCTAATTGCCTCTTCTCTCTCCTCCCCTTCTCCTCCCTCCTCTTCTATATTTGACCAGTCTCTGTATCATGCATCTGATTAAGAGAACTTGATTCTCAAAAGCTCATGCTACAATAAAATTGGTTAGTCTTAAAGGTGCTACTGGCCTCTTTTTGATTTTGCTACCACAGACTAACACGGCTAACTCCTCTGCATCTATGACCATGGAGGAGTATAGATACAGTTCCCCTGTTTGTGAAATACTCTGTTCTGACAATAGAATGCCCAAGATATAGACACAGTTTTTGATGATGTTTCTCCCAAGGAGGTCTTCACACATGCCTCTTCTTATAACTGCAGTGTAAAGTGTTGACGTAGATGTATAAATCAGCCATTACAGGTCAAATATGTTACCTCAAATACATTGCTTTTCAGTGGTTGTTTTACACACTTATGAAGAGTTGAGTAACCAAATGATGAGATCTCTGGGTCTCACCACATGAGACCAAATACACTCGAATTACATGGGTAATTCAAGTGTATTTTGTAATTCGAGTGTATTTGACTGTAATTCAAGTATATTTTGTCTCGTGTGGTTTGACCCTCTGTCCAGTGAGATACATTTATGCAGTAGTCCTTGGTCTGATCTCTCATAGAACTCTTATTTCAGAAGTACATTTCTTTCCTATGGATATAATTCTTACAATCAAGTTGCTTTCCCATTTCATTCTCCAAGAAAGACTTTTTAATTGATTTTGTTGACCTTTATTTTTCCTGTTCCAAACCAGAACACTGTGTTCAAGATAAAAGTGTTTCACTAATTCCACACAATGGCATTCCATTTTAAGTTACTATTATAGGGTTTTTTGTTGGTGTTCTTTTGAAATTATTGCTACATGCATAAAAGACTTTTTCCCTGTTTGAACTACAGCCTACACTGCAACATGTTATAAAATCAGCCCAGAACATTCCAGTTCATAAATACTGATGCCAATTCAGTGTTGTTTATACTATGAGAAGGCAGCAATCAGCTAAATGCATAGACTTAATGGTAGACACAATCCAAAGCCAGTTTTGTGCAGAATGAAATGTCTTTGGGCCTTTTTGTTTGTAATGTATTGTGCTCAGTGTCCACAGTGATAGTAGAGTTAAAAAGTTTTATTAATAGTTTAGGAATGGATTTCATTAGAGAGCAAGGCAGGATATAAATGAATAAATTGTGTCTTCAAGATATTGATTAACTTGTTCCTAGAAGGGTTAGACTAGTGAAATGTGTTCTACATGGATGAGGGTTCTGCCATTGATGATTTCACAGAAACTGTAGTTGGACTAAAATGCTACCCCTGGGCTAAAACGTCAGTAGGTACACACCGCATTATGTCTACTCTTGAAAGGCAATGCATTTTTATTATCTTAGTACTGTGTTTACAAGCACAATCTTAATGGCCTGGGAAAAGAGAATCTGAAAAACTGCCCTGCCAGTTCTCCAAGTTCGCCACATGAAGCCTCTCTCCAGGTTCCCTACCCAAGAGAGGTGAGGTGGATGGCAGCTAACAGGAGTTGCTCCATGGTGGTATCACATTTGCAAATGACATCCTGGCACTCTCTTTATTGTCTTTTAGATGCCATTTTGATTACAGGTGGCTTTGATGTAAGTTGATGCATTACTTATTTTGGTGTAACCTCTTGACTATAAAATCAAACTGATGCAATAGTTTGCATCAGTTTGACTTTATTGATGTTGTTTGTATTCTAGTGTATAAATTGATGATTTGTCTTGTGATTGTTTTGATAGAATTATTTTGATATTGTTAATGGGAGCCACCTTGGAATTTTCTTGGAAAGGCAGGATATAATTTAAAAAAAAACATTTTATTAATTTTCAAACAAAAAACAGGAAGAAGAACAACCACCATCTAAATTACAAACATAGAAAACAAGATTACAAAAAAGAATGCGTAAAAAAACCAAAGAATGTTAAATCAAATTATTGAAAGAGGGCTTAATATTCACAACACATTTTCCAAATTATCTTACAAGATATAGTTAAGAGAGGAATTCATTAATGGCACAGGGGATATTTTAAAAAGTATTTCTGTGTATACTTTATACCTAATTCCTTTTCCATAATTTGAGGAAGGGCTAAGATAGATGTTGATGTTGAATATCTTTCTGATTCGTGTCTAAAATCATACCATGTATCATAGAAAACTGATATTTTTGCTTTGCATTTAACTACTCTTCAGTTGATATGCCAATTTTTCTGTCATAGCTATTTGCCATAGCTCAGAATACCAATAACATAATATTAAAAATTCTGCAGATTTCCAACCCTTTGCTATTACCCTACAGGTTGCCATCAGCATAAACACTATTGATCCCTTCCCTCGGATGTCGTTTTTCCATTTTGTTCCCCTAAATTGTTAACAAGGCCAGTGCTGGTATGGCATATATGATTTGATTCAGATTTTCCATTTCTGTAAATATTTTCCCCAGAACCCTATTTCTACTATGACCACCACATATGGATGTAATTGCCTTGCTGGTTGCAGTTTCTCCAACATTTTGTGTTTTTTGTATTACTTATTCTTACAAGACATACCAGCAGGGCTCATTTTGAGGGGGAATGCACCGGAACACCATTCTGGTAGTTCCCCCAAGCCAGGTGGCCCCACCCACCTGACTTGAAAACATTTTGGGCCGTTTAGGCCTCGATTAGGGCCCAAAAGGCCACAATTGGGGCCAAAACAGCCCAGATCGGGATGGTGCAGGATGAGGGAAGCCTCCCCACCCTGCACCAACCCAGTCACGGCCACTTCAGCCCTGATCCTGGCCGAAACGGGTCAAAAATGGCCATTTTGGCCATTTTTGACTCATTTTGGCCAGAATCAGGGCTGAAACGTCCCGGATCAGGGCTGAAACAGCCCAGATAGGGTTGGTGCCGGGCAGGGGGAGCCTCTCCCATCTGGCACCAACCAAGTCCCGGCCATTTCAGCCCCAATCCTGGCCAAAATGGGTCAAAAATGGCCATTTTCTGCCATTTTGACCCATTTTGGCCAGGATCAGGGCTGAAATGGCCAGGATCAAGTTGGTGCCAGGCGGGGTAGGGTCCGATCCAGGCTGTTTTGGCCCTGATCCTGGCCGAAACGGGTCAAAACGGGCCATTTTAACCCATTTTGGCCAGGATCAGGGCAGGGGGAGCCTCTCCCGCCTGGAACCAACCCGGTAGCAACTGTTTCAGCCCTGATCCTCGCCGAAACGGGTAAAAAATGGCCATTTTCAGCCATTCTTGACCCATTTCAGCCAAGATCATGGGCCAAAATGGCCCAGATTGGGGCTGAAACAGCTGGGATCGAGTCAGTGCCGGGCAAGGGGAGCCTCCCCCCCCAGCATGGACCCAGTCCCAGCCGTTTTGGCCCCAATCCTGGCCAAAATGGGCCCAAAATGGCCCTTTTTGTCCATTTTGGGCCCAATTCAGCCTGGATTGGGGCCAAAGGGGCCTGGATCGGGTCAGTGCTGGGTGGGGGAAGCATCCCCCACCCAGCACCATCCCAGTCCCGGCCTTTTAGGCCCTGTTTTGGGCTTAAATGTGCCCAAAGCAGCACATTTTGGGCACAAAATGTGGCATATGTTAATGAGTGTGGGTGTGGCATATGTTAATGAGTTATGCTAATGGGTTCCTGCAGTTCTTTTTCTACAAAATGACCCCTGCATACCAGAGTAATATACCATCAATACAGTAGTTTCAAAGAATTCTCCCTGAGGGCTATTGATACTGTTTTCTTTGTTTGAGTCATCCATAATTTTTATCCTAGTGACATTTTCTCGTATTGTTTTCAGTCTGTTTGATGCATTTGTATCTATTTCAAGTAAATAAGAATATATTTTAGAAGTTATTCCTTTTGTCTATTCATATGTTGCATTAAAATCTGTTTGAATGTCATCATCTTTCTGGTCATTGTTTGCCCTACTGTAGGATTCACAATTAAGTAATATAATTGATGGAGAAGAATCCAATTCATTAAAACTCCTCACAACTTTTATTTTAATTGTACTACAGTAAGAGGAGCTCTATTTTCATAAAAGACTCTCATTCTGTAAACCCCCTTTCCGTTTAACATATTCTTGTAGTTTATCTATGTAAGTAAATTGGAATGTAGTGTAAGTGGAAGTAGTGGGGATATCTCTGGAATTAGTTTGTTTTTCCATTTATTCCAAATTTTTAATGTAGTGTATAGAAAAAGATTCTCAACCCATTTTATGTCTCTTACTTTTTTCCCACCAAAAATATTTTTTTCAATTAATTCCAGATGTTTACCATTTGTTTCCATGCCCACCCATGGCTTATCAGAGGTACCCTCCAAGTCAATGCTCTCAACTGGTCTGTTTCATAATATTTACTTATATTGGGTTCTCCCCATCCCCCTTGATCTAATCTCTTTTGTCTCAAAGTCTTTGTGAGTTGTGGTTAGACATGGGCATGAATGGGGAAAAAACCCTGAACACCCTGTTCGTCGTTCAGTGCCATCCACAAACAACGAACATGGACGAACATGAACTGTTCCCGGATATTTCATTGTTCGTTGTTCGTGGGGGCCAGAACCACCCCAACCCCAACCCCCATCCCACTTAGCCCCCCTCCCCTCAAACCCACTCACCTAGCCCTTTAAAAAGCCTTTCAAACTATCAGGCAGCAGGCGGGATCTCCCTGATAGTTTAAAGGGCCCTGTCCTGGCAAATACAGCAGTGTCTGCTGGCAGCTACTTTGAGGGGTTACCAACTGACCTTCCCAATGTCCAATACCCACCAAATTTGCAGGGGACATAGTCCTCACTGTCCTCTGAAGACCCCCAAGTTTCAGAGAGATTGCACCCCGGGAAAGGCATGATCCATGGGTCTCCCCATTGGCTGTCATTTTCTCTTCAGAGTGGCAAAAATGGGACTGTCTGCTGCAAGTACTTTGTAGGGTTAAAGCCGGAAGGAGAGGCAGAAAGAGTTCAGACAGAGTTCAGTCCCTGCCTCCGGTTGCCAAGGGGATTGATTGCAGGTGCCAGACTGATTCATATAGTTTGCAAATAGTTAATACTGGGCCTAACTTAAATTTTTATTGCAAAGACTTGCAACCACTAAAAGCGTTCTTAATAATCAGATATTCCACAAACCCATTATTTGTCCACATTCATTAATTCTCCTACCTCTCAGACAGTGCAAACTCATCCCCACCCAGACAGTGTAACTTATCCAAGTTTATATCTCCCTTACTGAGGCATCATTGGTCTCCCTTTGTATTTTTATATGTTATATGTTTTATATGTTATTTTATTTATAAGATGCAATATACAAATATATTGTTACAATTTCCAACTTTTCTAACTATCCAAATTACACTTACTATGAATAAACTATTTACATCAGTTCTGTTCTTATTGTCCTCATTGTGTGTTCATGTTTTGTTTATATTTGACTTTATAGACTTAGAATTGTTTGATATTTTAGGGGGTTGAATATTATTGAATGTAATGAACTCAAAAAAGGGAACCATTTTTCCAGAAAGTTTGTTTTACTAGGAAAATTTTTTGCTTGGTATATTTTATCATTGATCTTTTCTAGTATGAAGTGGTCCCAGATTTTTAACGGCCAATTTGCTATTGGAGGATTGTGTGATTTCCAGTTAGCTGCAATTAGACTTTTAGCTGCAGCTAGTAGATTGTTTATGATGTCACATCTGATTGGGAGGGATTGGTACATCGTTCTACTGACCGAGAAAAATTGTTTCTGGTTTGAAAGGTATTTTATATCTTGTTATATCTTGTATTTGGCTTATCACTTCTTTCCAAAATTTTTCTATCTGTTGGCATCTCCACCAGCAATGAACAAACATGCCAACTTCACTGCATTTTTTCCAGCAAAATGGGGATTTTGTTGATGAGATCATTGATAGTTTTCTGGGGGTGAGATACCATCTGGTTATTATTTTGTACGATTTGAGTTAGATCATTGTTATCGGGGAGTTGAGTAATCTTGATGACCATACTGTATTCCATTGTTCAATAGTTAGAGTGATGTTACAATCTTGATGCCACTGTTTTTGAAAACTTAGGGTTTCAGGTTTTGAAGATGACAGGAGGATATTGTAAATTTTTGTGATTAGACCTTTCCAGATAAATCCAGTGGAATCTAATAGGTGTTCAAAGTCAGGTTTTGGATTGATTATAATCTTTTAAAAGTTTATTTGAGAAGCCATATGGCTACATTGCAAATATGTGTACTATGGGATATTGCGGAGAGTTTTCTTTTCTAAATCTGCTTTATCTGATATTCCTCTTTTGGAAGTGATGTCCATCAGGTGTGTTAGTTTATATTGTCTCCATATTTTGCTGAAGGTATTGGTTTGTCCAGAGTAACACACCAAAACTGGGCCTGTAAGATCCTAGATGCCTGAACCAATGTACTCAATTGGGCTCAATGTGGCTCTGCTAGATACTCTTTTGTGTATTTTTCACACTCCTTTGGCAATCCTGAGTCTGTATCAGGGTTCTACTAGGTTGGCATAGCCTGGGCTGCTGTTTTGCTCTTACACAAGCCTTGCTCCTCCCCTCTGTTACTAGGAAGGTGTGTAGTAATGGTCACAGCTGAGAGCGTAGGTGATTCCAGAAAGTTCAAGCTTCATCTTTGACTCCTATAGCTTCTCCTTTCATTACTCCAGGCTGCCCAAGAAAAAGAATGGATGTGTGGAGGGCACTCAAGCTCTCATACCCACAGAATCACCTTAAAATTGTGGGTTGTTGTACTCTTGCTAAACAACTGTTCTCAGCTCACCAGGTTAGAGCTATGGCCATCACAGAGAGGACACTGGGTAAGTATGCATTATACAGAAAGGGAACTCCTGTTGCCAGCAACCTCCAAATGCACCACCAACCAAAGAAGTCAACAGGAAGTGCAGCTGCCTCTGTTGATGAACAGCAGGCACTCTGCTCCTTGTGTTGCCGCTGCTAACCTGATTGTTTCTCAAGACTCATTTTCCATCTAGAGTAAGAGCCAGGGCATATGGAAGCAACAAACAGTAACTGGAAACAGATTTCTGCATTGGATAGGTGAGTCATCTCAATAACAATATTACTTTCCCAAGTGACGACTCCCCTCTTCCCCAATGCAAACATAAAGGGGATACCAGTGGAACTAGTGGTAAACTTGACCAGGGCAAGTGGAATTGAAGAACATTTCAGTGAGAGCATCGTCCCTCAGTTACTTAAGAATCCATAATGAAATCTGCACAGAAACCAAGTGCAGCCACTGCCCATTTTCATTTCCATTCACTTGTCTGTTGTCTCTCCACAGGCAGCAGTACAACATACAGTAAGGCCATGGAAATGACAAGTGAGGCCTATAGAAGCAGCAGTGACCCAGCAGTGCAGAAGCCAGTTCTTGCTCTGTGATGCTGTGGTATTTTTTGTTCTAGCAGAGGACTTGTGCCTTTCCAGAGAACATGACAGATAACATGTAAGAGCTGTAGCAACAGCCCAAATGTAGGCACAGTAATGGAGGGATAGGCTCATGTTGTTTCTCTGTCATAAATGCTTCAACAGTACATGAGGCCCTGCAGGGCAAAAAAAAATGCAGTAGATATTGCTGGGACTAAATGCTCCTGCGATGCTCAGCAGTCAAAGCTCCACTACTGATGTTGTTCAATAAAAACTGTAATCCTTCAAGTTATGTGTCTGTTTTCATAACTGTTGGCAGATGGGGAGCTTCTGCCTCATGTTCTTCACCTCAGTGCCTTTGTGACTCACATTCCCAGTTGCTTCTGATGTGATAATAAATAATCAGTGTGGGACAGATAACACGGTGTAAGTGAGAGCAGATAACAAGGCATTCTGGGAAAACAATCAGCAGCATCATGATGAATGTAGTGGAAGAGTGTCTGGATGGGGTGGTGGAGTTCTCAAATGGCAGACAGTTTCCAGAATCAACACTGGAAGCTGTATGCCATTGGAGGCCCTCATCATCCCATCCAGCCTCTGGCATATGAATAAATCAATAACTTCATTGGTTCAAGATCCAGATACTCTGATTAGCTATCATATTGCTTTGTCTCAGATTCACAAATGGCTCTTTATAGCTAGTGACTAAACTTAGGATCTCTTGTATATATGCTAACCCTGCCCACTGTGGAATTATAGTGCTTGGAGCCCTGGACACAAACTTGAAACAACTACTGATGAAGATTAAAGGAGAAAGCACCAAATCAGGGCCGTCTCTACACTACTCACCTTCATCCGGAATGCTGTGGAACGTCATGAAAAAAAGCAGAAGATAGCGTCTTCTCTTGCGAGTTTTGCACGATGTCACGTAAAACTTGCGTGAGAAGATGCTATCTTCCATGGTTTTTTCATGATGTTCCACAGCATTCCGAATGAAGGTGAGTAGTGTGGAAACAGGATTATATCTGAACTTCAAGAAGACAAAAGTAGAGATGGGCACAAAATTAACCATGGAACAAAATTCCGGCCGGAACAGCCAGTTCCTATTTAAAGAACCACACATTCCATGGTACCACGTTTTTCCGAACCAAACAAATTTTTCTTACCATTCCGTGGCCGGTTCAGACACTTTGGGCCTCAAACACTCCATCGCCCAGGCAACAGTGGCAGTCTTTAGGTTGCCCCCAATCTGAGGCCTCCAGGCTTGATTGGCAGCTTTCCCTGCCAACTAGAAAGCTCCCACTCTGGCCCATCCAGCCAGGAAAAGGAGATGGAGGGTTATAATCTCTAAGGCAACTGAGGAGATGGGCCTTCAGCAGCCATGGTAACACCAATCTGTTCCTCCCAAACCATGGTAGGCAGGTCTTTCTGCCAACCAGAGTGCTCCTGTGTTGTTCAATCTTGTCTTTTTCCATAAATAGAGGAAGCCATGTGATTCCTGGTTTCAGTTTCTCTAGAGTGTGAGAGGGAGGAGAGCTTGCTGTCTGGCTGTAGTGTTGGGAACTTGGGAGGGATCTTTGGCCTGCACTTCTGGCTGCTGGAAAAGGGACTGAAAAGCCTCTTTTCTCTTGCTTGCTGCTTTTTCTTACTGGGGACTGGAGAGGTGTTTGGGAAAAGGGTGCTTTTTTCGTTTCTTCCCCTCCCCCTAATCTTAGCTTTTCACCTCCACCCCCCGCCTAGTGTTAGATCTTTGAGTAGAATTGTGGTCTTGCTTGATGTCTGGGGGCCAATCACTTCAAATGGAGGCATAAAGCAATTGCCATTGATGGCTCCAATTCTATTGAATGGGACTTTCCTGGGGGAACCAGCTTTGGGGCTCTATAACTCGGAGATCCATATTGCAATCTTCACAAAACTTGGAGGGTGGCTGGAGGAGAGCCTACTGAAAACTCCCTGCAAGTTTGTGCTCTCGGAGCATGAAGGGGATGTCCTGCCCCACCCCAAACCTCAAACCGGTTCAGGAACCAGTTGAGGTTCGTAAGTTCATGTTCCATATTCCGTGAAAATGAATGAACAAAGAATCAAACAGTTCATTTTTTTTTCATTCCGTGCCCATCTCTAGCAAAAGTAATGACTACTGAGGAGTTACACAATTTGAAAGTTGGCAATGAGGAAATCAAAATGGTCCAAGATTTTCTATTCTTTAGCTAAATCATCAACCAACAGGGAGACTGCAATGAGGAAATCAGAAGGAGATTGGGACTTGGAAGATCAGCTGTGAGGGAGCTAGATAAGATCCTTAAAAATAAAGATGTCTTTCTGGGGGCCAAGATCAAGATAATCCAAACAATGGGATTCCCCATTACAATGTATGGTTGTGAAAGTTGAACAGTGAAGAAAGCGGACAGGAAGAAAATGGATTCATTTGAAATGTGGTGCTGGAGGAGAGTTTTGCAGATATTTTAGACAGCCAAAAAGACAAATAAGTGGGCACTAGATCAAATCAAGCCTGAATTCTCCATAGAAGCTAAAATAACAAAACTGAGGCTATTGTACTTTGGTCACATTATGAGAAGACAAGATTCTCTGGAAAAGTCAGTAACGCTAGGAAAAGTAGAAAGCAGTAGGAAAAGAAGAAGCCCTAAAACGAGATGGCTTGACTCAATAAAATAAGCCACGTCCTCCAGTGCAAGTCTGTTAATGATAAGATGTTTTGGAGGTCTTTAGTTCATAGGGTCGCCATAGGTCGGAGGCAACTTTACGGCACATAAACACACACACACCTTGGACATGAAACAGGAAGCAAAGGGGGAAATGGGGACATTATAGGATTGACCTCTGGAAGGCCCCATCATGTGAGTCTTTATTTTCTTTATTATTATTTATTTACCCTTTTTAATACCCCACCTTTTCTCCCCAATGGGGACCCAATTGTTCTCTCCTCCTTGATTGGCCCAAATTCACCCAGCAAGCTTTCACAGCCAAGTGTGAATTTGAACCTTGGTGTCCCAGATCCTAATCCAACATTCTAACCACTACACTAGCTACCCGATCTCTAAATATCTGTCTTATGATATAGCACCATACAAGGAACATAAACACTGCCCATGTGGGTCTGTGATTAAAATATCACACCAGGAAGTGTGAATGCTGAGCCTTTAATCCCATAGTGTTTCCCTTTCTGTCTACATTATTGATGACAGCATGACCCTCAAAAACTGACAGTTATCCCACGATCACATTTGTAGTTCCTCAGGATACACATTTCCCATTGCCTTGTTTTGTCCCACTGAGCTATCTAGTAAAATTTGCTGCTTTAAGTTCTATTGTTTCTTATCCATGTCACTCTGTTCCCTTTCCCTTGTAAAAAGGAACTTGTTATCCTTACACAGGCAGCATTACAGATGTGTTCCATGCAGTGTAATAGCATTGTCTCATTGGAATCATTAGTATCTACCAGGATTAAATCCCTTCTCATGGGAATTCTCTGAATTTTACAAGGTAACATCTTGACCAAGGAACCATAGCTGTTCTTGGGAGTATCCTTATGCTCTGTGTGCATATGCAACCTAGTAACATTGTCCTGACATCCCTATTGTTGATAGGTACCTCTATGCATGGCTAATACAGGGGGTTAGGGAAGCAACATTGTGATTGGCAGGGGATTATTGAAATACTATTGACTTTGCTGCTAGGAGTGACTAGGATTGTGTGACCACATTATACCAATATATTAGCCTTGCCATATGAGTCTCAGTGCATAGTGGGAGTATCCCTATAAAATTTGCAAACAAGACTTTTTAACAAACTAAAGAAAACAAACTTTTTGAACATTTTAATAAGTGGATTTAATACACATACAGTTCCCCCAGTGCTTCCCTACTCTAGAACAAAGCAGCATCTGATGCTACTGGTACTTCATCATATCAATAATCCCATTTCAAAGTTTGCACATTATGAATTTATTTGCCTGATGCAGTACATATTACCAGATTTTCAATTCTCTTGCATATGTATTTATGCAAAAGTCTATAATACTAATTGCCCCAATGAAGCTTTTGTGGACTACTGAGTACATGTATTATTAAGCAGTTCTCAGAGCAAACATTTTCATTCAGCTTTATTATGCTATAAAGAAAAAACCCAGAGGAAACCCAAGAAAAACAATCTTCACTTTAAATCTCAGAAATGATAAGTGTTTTCCACACTTCTGCCTTTTTTATTACAAAGCACCACAATTTAGTACACAGTGTAGTACCTCAGTATCAATTGAGTTTTTTTCAGTCCCCAGCAATAAAAAGATATAATAGGAGGATTTTACTGCAATAAAATAGGAGGATAATACTGCAGTAAGGAAATCCTCTAATGTTATTGCTTGTGGGGAAAAAATATAGCTTTGCTATTTGTGCTGAAAGTTGTCCCAAGTTAAAAGGCATAGCCTGTAGACAATAGAATGTTTTTGAATACTATATTTATTATTGACCAAGATTTGTACTGATTTGTGCAAAAGTTTATCTCTTCTTTAAAACTAGATAGTATTCACTGAAGAGAGATAGGTCATTTAGTAAAAAATAAAATTTCATTCTGTTAAGCTGGTGGGGGGTGAGGCTGTGGCTCAGTGATAAAGAATTTGCTTTACCTGCAAAAGGTCCAAGGTTCAGTTACTGGCATCTCCCGCTAAATCAGTCAAGTAGTAGCTGATGTGAAAAACCTCTTCCTCAGAGTTGCTGCCAGTCAGAGTAGACAGTACATGCCTTGCAGGACCAATGGTCTGGTTCAGGCTAAGGGAACTTCAGTTGTTCAACTCGGTGAACATCGAACTGGAGGACTTCTTCCTGGGTTCATTCTCAACTGTGGGAAATTGAAGACAGTGCAAGTTCTAAGACTTTTGATTCTCCTTGTTCTCTCACCACTCATCTGATTTGGGCTTGTACTCATCAACAAAGAAGTGTTGGCCTCCAGCCTCCTGTCCAGTCTGGTCTGTTTCTTGCCCTTCAGAGCCAGTCACAGGAGGGGTGTAGCTTCTGCTTCTGTCTCTGTGTCTAACCTGCAGCACCTCCATCTTTTGGTGGAGTTCAGTTGAAATCATCTTCCAAATCATTATAGTTAGACAGTGTCACATTTAGCCTAAAAACAGTAAGGCAAAGTCCTCAAATTCTTTACTTCTTTTTGTTAAATCAGTAAGAGAGTGTATGCTTTTTTTGGCTGGATGGGTGAGGTTTTTGTTGTTGTTGTGTGTGTGTGTGTGTGTTAATTATGCTGGTTTAGAGAATTCGGCTCTCCCAGCAGTGGCATAAAGCCGCTTGAGCTGGGAGCCGTCATTTGTTGCCCCGGCCAGAGGAACGGAAGACAGGCTCCCTTCCCGGGCATACGGAGCTTTGCCGGGGGCGGAGCCAAGAGCCTGATACAGGCGGCTCCGCTCCCCGGCATCAGTTGGGGGCGCAAGGGTCTAAGCAGAGGCTTGACCCTTGCGGTGGCAGGAGATTTTTGGGAATAGGGTGCAGGCCAGTGAGCCCCAGTGGCGTTTCCCCAGGGGTGGGGAACAGGGTCTGCCGTCAGTGCGGTATGCTTTTGGCGGCTACCATAACATGGGCAGACACCTGTGGGGATCCCCAGGCACAAGGCCTTCCCTCATGCTAGACCGCTAGGGCGTTAGGTGCTTGATGGGGGGATCCATGGCCTGGCTGGCCGGGTTGCAGCCATTCATGAGATGGCCTACACCCGGGGCGTTGGGGCTCGCCCAGGCAGGTCAAGGCAGAGGTCCAGAGTTGGTCCCGTGGCTTGACCTGTACCGCCTAGTTAGCTCTTGCCGTGCTTTATTTTATTGGTCAGTTTAATAAACGGCCCTTTAATCCAAGCCTGTGTCTGTCTCTTCATTCCGGCTGGGGTGGCAATACGTCCTTAACTACCAGCTGTATAGGCTTGCAACATAATTTTGCTTGCTCATGTTGTTACAAACCCATCCCACTCTTCAGTTGCAGGTGGTTTCAGAATGGGAAGCAGACATGACAGAAGAATAAAGCCAGTAGAGGCCACTTTTTGGTACCTTTGTCATATAAATATCAATTGTGACTCTTGCACTAATGAAAGATTGACATATATAGTCAAATTCTATTTGATACATTGCCTACAAATCTCCTTGAACATTGTCTTATTATAGCCTTGTGCCATTACTGAATTCTTAGAATTTCCAAAATCTTTTTTAATACCCTCATATTCCTCATTCTGTTGGCTTGAGTGCCCTGTGTAATCTGCCTTGAGTCCCAGAGAGAAAGGCAGACTGTAAATAACTTGAATGAATGAATGAATTTTTGACATGATGTCCCTTTATCCATTATTTCCTTTTGAACATTGCATGTTCTTTGCCTGTATTATGTAGACTGATCTTCGAGTGAGGGGCATCGTTCTGCAGAACAAATGGCTGCACTACCTGTGCTTCTGTCCTCTTCCAGTTCTGTCAAATGATTAATTCTCCCCAAACTATGCTTTTCTTATCAAATAGTCTTGTGAAGCACACATGATACAACTCAGGCAGAAGACACAATGGGATGATTTCAGCCTTTGTGGCTGTGTCCCAAGCTTAACAGGTTAGAACATGATCAGCCCTTTTCAGACATTTTGATCTTGGTACTCCCCTCAATATCTGCATTTGCCGTATTATGAAATAAAAGCGCTTCATGTATTTTCCGTCTTAAATACATAAACATATGAAGCTGCCTAATAGTGACTCAAACCATTGGTCTGTCATGGTCAGTAATGTCTACTCTGGCCAGCAGTGACTCTCTGGGGTCTCAGGCAGAGGTCTTTCACATCACGTCCTACTGGATCCTTTTAACTGGGATGGCAGGCTTTGAACTTGGTACCTTCTGCATGCCAAGTGGATGGTTTACCATGAAGCCACAGCCTCTGCCCTTTAGCAAAAACAATTGGCAATGGTTTTCTGTGTGTGTGTGTGTGTGTATACTAAAGTTGGAAAATGTGTGTGTTGCCCCACTCATATGAATTCATGTATGGAGAGGATCACTTGTATGTGTGTGTATTGTGTATGTATGTATTTGCTTTCTTTTTTTATATCCTGCCTGTCTCTCAAATGGGAACATGAAGCAGCTTACATCACTCTCCTCTCCTCCATGTAATCCTTACAATAGCCATGTGAAGTAGTTTAGGCCAAGAGTATGTGACTAGCCCAAAGTCAACCAGCAAGTATCCATGGCACAATGAGGATTCAAACTTAGGCCTCCCAGATCTTAGTCCGCAACTCTAACCACTACACCACACTGGAGAGCACTGGAGGTAGGAGCACCAAAACAGTAAAGATTGAAAAGGACTATTGTCTACAATAATGTCTATGATTCATAGCAACATCTCTGATTGAACCTACTTCTAGGAAGGGAATGCATCTGTGCTTGTAAAGGGCCATCTGTGAACTGATTATCACCAAGAAGCCTCTCTCCAGGCCTCTCTCACAGACTCTCTCCAGCTGTGAGGACAGCTACTAGAGCACAGATTGACTTTCATAGTTTTCCTATGCTTGTGATTTACGGAATTGGGCTCCTGTCTTTGGATATAAGTATCCACAGATCAGGGCTGCTTGGCTATTAGTATATAAAATGATTAGATAGATTAGATATTATGAAATTGAGAGCCAGTTTAGTGTAGTGGTTAGAGTGTCGACTAGGATCTGGAAGACCCAAGTTCAAATCACTGCTCTGCCATGGACTCTCACTGAGTGACTTTGAGCCAGTCTCTCTAAAGGTTGCCAACCTCTAGGTGGTGGCTGGGGATCTCCCAAAATTACAACATCTCCAAGACAAAGAGATCAGTTCCCCTGGAGAAAATGACAGCTTTGGAAGGTGGGCTCTGTGGCATTATATCCCACTGAGGCCCCTTCTCTCCCCAAACCCTGCCATCTCCAGGCTCCACCCCCCCCCCCGCCCATCTCCAAGAATTTTCCAACCTGGAGCTAGCAATCCTAGTCATACTTTCTCAGCCTAACTTATCTCACAGGGTTGTTCTGAGGAAAAAATAGAGGAGATGAGAATTATGTAAGCAGCTATGGCTGTCCACTGGGGAGAAAGGTGGGTTATAAATAAAATATTGATAGTGGTAAGTTTACATTCTGCATAAACTGATAATGCTACTGAGGAAGTAATAGAGTACTATCTTTCCATTAAATGTGCATTGGTTTTATCAATTAAATTACGCAACTGCCCCTCATTCAACATCTCTCTTCCTTTGAGATGAGGCCTGATAGATTGTATAATTCTTCCATTATATGACTGGCACAGAATTCAGTTGTAAAAATCACAACTAATTCCTCACACTGAGAATAATTATATCAAGCTGAACTCAAGAGGGTCAATTATCCTTGGTTTCTTGAGTTTCCATTTTCTCTTTATCTGATCACAGTCTGCAATTGCATAAAGCTTTGCCAATAATTTGACTGGCACAATCCCAAAATTTGATTGGCTTTTCATTGAAATGAGTTCCTGAACAAGATGCTACAAATGAGTGTAATTAAAAGTTGTCTTCCTTTGACTTTTAGATTAGAAAATTTTGGGACTGAGATAGATATCTGAAATCTGGATAATCTTGCATATTTTATATGTCAGCATCTCAGAGAAGAAATAACATAACTTTGTAATTGTGCATAGAGCTGCTAAAGAGGATTTTTTCACATCTTTTGAATGCCCAGAGACAGCAACCTCTTCACAAGGATGTCACCACTCTACAGCGAGGCACAGATAACATGCACGTCTTTACGTTTAAAAATATATAGCTGCCTAACAAGAAAAAAATGGGCAAGTGTATTTAATAATGGCATGTGAGCTATCCAGCCCCCTTAAGCATGTAGAAGGCAGGGTGAGGATTGTTCTTTGCATGCAAATGGGCCCTGTAGATTCCCCAGGGACAGAATGCTGTGAATGCTATCTACTTAACTAGTAAATAAAGGCTGGCTGCAAAAAAAAAAAATATCCAAGCATAAACCAGTGACCCCTATAAAATATTGTTTTTAATTATTGGGAGCTATATAACACTCTGCAAAGCACTTTAACATTTATAAATCATTTATTATGAATCATAATAGTAGAAGAAATCATATATTGAAATAGCAAATCGATTTTGATACTTTTCCATTTCATATGAGCTTTTATAAGTAAGTTGTTTCTTTCAGAAGTATGCATTTTCTTCAAATATTTGTTATCCAGAAGGAAAAGAGGTTTGGAATAGAAACTTTCCTAATTGTGAAAAATGTTTTGACAGTCTTTTGGCTGATAAAAAGACAATAAGAAAATAAATGGGAGAAAATAAAAAGACAAAAACGTTGCGGCTAAAATCAAAGGAAAGAACATTTTTCTGTGCCTATTATGGTTTTGCCACTGGAATAATGAGATCCAGATTATAGTCCTTGAATTATTGTTGGTACTTAAACTGTTTAGAATTGTAAGCAGCACAGTAAGTCTGTAAACTCAAAACAAAATTAACCAAGCACTGGTGCTAAAAGCTACAACTGGCTGCCCCCGTAATATAATTAGGGTATGAAGTCAGTCTGGTGTTTGTGTTTCATGAGCATCCTCCTCCTTGCCCTGCTTTGGGGGGGGGGAGGATGGGGATTTCCTCCATAGTTACCTCAATGCCCCAGCAAAATTGGCTCATGGAGTTCATGGGTATTTTGTGACTCCTTACCCCAATCCTAAACTATGTTATTTTGTTGGATTATGATCTGAAAGACCTAGGGTCAAATGCTCTCACAGCCATGAAACTCACTGGATGACCCTGGGTGAGTAACTTCCTCTCAGTCAAACCTATCTCACAGGGTTGCTCTGAGATTATACTGCCTTAAGCTTTTCTAAATAAGAAAGGAGAATATCTAAACAAATAAATGTGCCATCTCTGTATTAAATCCTATTCCATTCACTGGAACTTTCTTACAGGTAGGCATACTTAAGACTGCAGCCTAATAGTGCAATCCTAAACAGAATTATATTCTTCTAAGTAGATTGAAGTCAGTGGGCCTGTAGTGTACCCACATGGCAATGGAGCCACACGTTACCTCAGATGCATTGGCCTATTCCTTCATCGTGTGTATTTAGTACTTAATTTCTAGAAAAGAAAAAAAAGCGAAGAATCAAATCCATCTGGAAATAAAACCACCTGAATCCCAGATGTGCAAGAGTCTCTGTAGTTACTCAGTAGTGTCAGAAATGTGTGTTACACCTGTGTAGGCCTCCTTTAACCTTTACTTCTTGCATTTCAAGTTGAACTTAAATATTGAAAACACATGCTCGGATTGAGCCTGGACACAGTTTCAACCCTACACATATCTGATCCCTGGCTGACAAATGTGTGAAATTCCTTAAACGTTTTGGGTAAAAGAATCTAGAAATGGAAAGATTAATAATTAAGGGTAAAGAACTATGCACTAAGACTCTGAGGCTTTCCAGCTACAACAGAATTGTTGTTCAATGCTCAGTAATTGAGAGACACAAAACAGATCAAATTGGACCAGCAGCTTTTTGGCAAGCATGCAAGTTTTAGAAACTGGAAGTTTCATCCTCCTTGACTTCATAATCATTATTTTTTGCTAATATGTAAATATTTTTGATACTGTGGCTGAGTCTTTGAGTATTTGTGGTAATTCTATTAGACAAGCTCACTTGGCATAGATGGCATTTTTTTAAAATTACATGTCTTTGTGAAAATAAGTATTTTTTTCATGCGATCATATTTATTTCTCCAGTTCCATTCTGATTTAGCAGAACTCTTGCAAGAAAGAGAACAGAGTAAGGGACTGGGTTCCAAATACACGATGAATTTGATTTAGGTTTAGCCATAGGAGGCTTTGGAGGTTGGTTCTAGCCTCTGAGAAATAGTTCTAATTTTTAAAAATCCCTTCACCCATATATCTATATTAAGTATTTTTGGTGCTTGACGTAACGAAGTAAGTAAAATGATTAAACACAAGATGGCACTGTTGTTCTTTTGAAGAATTGCAACTACTCAGGCTTGGGGACTGAATTTTGTTTCAACAGGATGTAAGACCTGAGATAAACACAGTTTTCACCTTGTGTACATATGGAAAAGAAGACACGGCCAATTCCAGCTCCTCAAGCATGTATATTCATTGTACATTGTTTGAAAACATTCACTTACGCACACTCACACTATATCTCTATTATTTATGTCATTTATAGTTTGCCTTTCTTGCTGAGACTAATGGCAGATTACATAACATAAATCTATACAATTAATAGGATAAGGAGATATCTACAACAAGATATTGCCCCCACAGTCGGAATAAGAGGCAGACACAAGGCTTGGGTAATAAAGGGCCACTTTTATTTAGGCAACAACATGAACTGCAACAGCTAAAAAACCCTGGCAAGGGCCTAACCAGCGGTACAGGTCAAGCCCTGGGGTCACTCGCTTGGACTCCTCCTTGACCTGTCTGGGCGAGACCTGCTGTCCCGGATGCGAGCCATTCACATGCATGGCTGGGATCCGGCCGGCCTGCCAGATGGTTTCCCCCTTAAAGCTCCAAGCACCTCCGCCGCAGAGCATGAGGGAAGGACTTGTCCAGGAGATCCCACCAGGCAGCCTGCCCTCTCAACTGGCCGCCGCCAAGCATGCCAGCCGATCCTGACAGGCCCCCAATATCCCCACCAATGGGGATGTGCCAAGGGTACTCACCGTCCCGCTAACATCCCCCCAACTAAATCCTGCCAATGCTAAGGCCGAGCCTCTGCTCAGGCCTTCGCGCCCCACAGGTGACTTACTGTAAGCCATAGCCCTTGCCTCAGGTCATCTAACTATATATATATATTGTTGCCCGCCACCAAAAGGTGGCCCCCATCGCCTCGGTAGAGGTTGGCCAAGCGGGCCTTAATCCTGAGATGGGGAAGATAAATGTCCAACCCATTCCCCCAAGTTAACTGAACTATCTCCAACCAAATAGTTAAGATGCCAGGCCACAGCTTGCTAATCCACTGCAAGTCAGCCTGTGCCTGCAAAACAAGGGGCCATACCCTTTACAAGTCCAGGTCATTACCTCACAGGTGAATGACCAATATGTCAGGCGGAGGACCACTCCTCCCCTCAAACAGCAAAGGCAGCAGCCCTGGCCACCTTAGGCCTCGTCGGCCCTGCCACTCAACCGTGGCCCACTTGCTTAGCCCAAGCTGGGACCCAATGGCCATCCTCTTGGCTTGGTGGGCCACCCAAAAAACCATGCCGTGTCCACATATAAGGATCTGCAGCCATTCTGGCGAAACACAGCACCTGAAGAATAAACAAGTCAGTTGAGGTTCCCAGCACCCAGTGGGCGAATGTAGGCCGATAAGCCTTGGACCTCCACCAGCCCACCCGCTGAATAACCTAATAACACATGGCTGCAGCTATCAAGGCTGCCCTAGTCCGGAAGGAATGGGTGCCACTTTTAACGTTCTGCAGACTCAATCTTGTCAGAGGCCATCCAATGACTGTCCCACACTGGTGCCTATTCAAGTGGGGGGGGGGCTCCATCAATGTGACAAAACTATAACCCCCCGTCTTCCCCTAGGCTCCCCTCAAATATACTCCTCAAAGCACAATATACTACTTCAGAGCCAACACCAGGCACCACTCTATATCGGCCCATGGACCTAGCTGGATAACATACTCCAGCTGTAAGTGATCCATCCTATAACGTCTAATCCTTAAAGTAGCATTATCATCCACACGCTTTTTATGTCCTAGGCCAGTAAGGCCCTACCTGACTCAGCCTTGAGAGGATGGGCCACCCATTCACTTATCCTAAGTACCCCAAAAAAAGGCTGTCCGCGCAGCTGCCTAAACTACAGCCAACCCCAGGACCAGAGCAGCACACTGGACAGCTGGAGTAATAGGCTCCCTATTATGCCTTGGTCTGGCTGCCTTTCGGGGTCTGGCTATTATCCCTTGGTCTGGCTGCCTCTTGGGGTCTGGCTACCTCTTGGGACCAACCCTCAAACCTCTTCACTAATGCAGACATTCCCGATGGTTACTGCAAACCCATGGGCTCTGCTAGTAAATGCATTGCTAATGCCGCCAGCTGTTACCTAATAGAGTTACCGCTAAGCCCCTAGCCTGCAGCCGAACATGACTGCCTAGGTGCTATCCCACCCTGGGATGTGTTTGGCCATGAACACAATGTGGCATGGTATGCTTGGCAAGGTCTCGTCCCGAGGCCCTACTCAACCCAATCTGATGGCCACTGCTCGGCACACCAGTGCCCTCAGAAGAACACCTCAAATCCAAGAGAGCAGGAGGCATCAGAGTGCCCATGCAACTCTGATTCCAGCAAAAGATCACCTCTCAAAAGGAAATGCCATTAGATTCCTCTAAAATTCCTCCCAAACCATAAGTTCCTCCCAAGTTCCTCCCTGAATCTAGCATCCATTCTGAACATCCATCCCGAGCCTGTGATGGGGAAGCCTTAATTTGCCCATGGCATCACAGAGGCACCTTAAGAAAGCCTGTTTAGGAACCACCACTCTAAAAACAAAGTTTAAGTGTCCTACAAGCTGCTGCAACTCAGTCAGAGATACTCTATGCCACTCATTAAATGAGGCAAACTGCACCCTGAGTTCGGCTAGCTTTTCCAGTGACAGCCTGGAGGTTTTGTGGACCGTGTTCAACTCAGCAGGGACCTGGGCCAGTTGGACCACAATTGCCCTGCTAGGTTAATGAAGGCCCCTTGAAAAGGAAAAAAGGCACCCAGATAATGAACAGTGTCCCAACAACCTTTTCCCTAACAATCCCTTCCATACCTGCCACTGATCGAAGATTGGCTGCCGTGAAAGGAGTCCAAGGTCCCTGGAAAGGAATCCTGAACCCACAGTTAAACCCATTGAACACGAACAAAGTGTCTTCAAGTTTAGGATAACCATCCAAGAGGTACTTAAGTTCCCTCAGTTTTATTGGGCTGGGGCCTTATCCAGCTTGCTGCGGGAAGTTACTACCGGCCCTACCCCCACACTTACCCAAACCTCCTCTATAGCACCTAGGGCAAAAGTTAAAGGAGTGGGAGCCCCCACATGTTGGGCATTTGTGCTTGTACCTGCATGTTCCCTGGTTCGCCAAGTCCCAGCACAACTGGGCGCGGTGGAGAACCACTGTACTAAATGGCCGCTGTCAGAGCAGTCAGTGAGATTAGCCTTAGCAGAGCCATCACCTGCAGCCAAGGTTGCTGCAGAATCTTCTCCCACGGCAAATCAGGGTTCATTGCCACCCGCATCCAAAATTCTTCATTGAACTGCATCCCCGACGGAGCCTGTGTACCATTTGTATATTATGTCCAGGTACCGTAAAAGAGATCAGCCCTCCATGGCTGTGCCCTAACTATTATTCCCACATAAATCAGGAACCCAAGGAGCCTACCTGGACCAGGCAGATGATGGGCCAGGCAGTGACTGACCCTCCAAACCCTGCCAAGTAGCCCTGCTCATCTGTCCCTTAACACCTGGGTCAGCAGCAGCATACTGAGCACCCCATGCCTGAATACTCTTACTCTGAGCTGGCACAACCCCATAAACTGGGGTCCCCATAGCCAGCCATCACCCTGCTGCATAAGAGAAGACTTACCATCCCACACCGGGTCCATAGCCACCGCCACAGGTTCAACATCAGCCATCCAGCCTGGATCACCACTTGAAGGTTGAAAACGGCCCACCGTCCTCGTTTTGGTTCTCAGCCACCACAGTGTCTGTTGAAACAGAAGGCCCCTCAAGGACAGAAAGCCAGTTAAGAACCTCAGCCTGAAAAGCAGCAGCTGACGTCAGCTGAACAGGCCTACAATGCTTTGCTTGCTCCAAGGCCGCAATGTGGCTCAAAATAGCCTGGCGACTAGTGCTTTCATCCTTGTCTAAAGATGACAAAGTGGGTGGAGGCCTCTTAGGCGGGTCCTCTTAGCTGGTTGTTTTCCTTTGGCAGGGGCAGACCCCTCTCTGGGTGGCATGGTTACGTATTTATTTTGTCTCGATAATAATATCAAGAACAAGTATTGTTGTTATTAGTATTACTGTTACTATACTCTTATTATTATCGGTAAGATCACCTATTCAACCATTAATGCTGCTGCATGTGAGGAAAGGGTTCACTCCTTTTGATTGCAGCTTGAGTAACCACATTGCTAAACATGCTACCTAGATTGCTACCTCTGCCAAGTTGCAATCTAGTTATCTGAAAGGAAGAATAACCAGAACATCATTTTGCATTGTCACTTCTAATCAAAGAACACTCTGTGACTTTCTAGTACCCTCATCATGTCACTCTTTTAAAATGCACATTGCTTTAGAGATGCATTATGAAGGAAAGTCATTTTAGCCAAATAACAAATTAATGATGAACTATATTTCTAAAGAGCTGCATCTTACCAACCTGTATTGTTTCATAAAGCCTTTGAATAATGCCACCTTACAAATCATAGCCATAGACACTGATAGCCCAGTATTTCCTTACGCCCTATGGCCACTTCATCATCCTCAAAGGTTAACTATGCAGGTAGGGCTGCTTTGCAGGATACGTATTGGGTGGCTGTTTGCCCTTAGCAGAGCTGCTAGCCTTTTTTTTTTAATAGTGGCATGATGTAAGCTGCAGAGGCCTCTATAAAATAGCTGGCAGTGCTAGGAGGCTAAGCAGGCCACAGGGTGACACACTCAAAATGGCCACCCTAGCACAGCAGAAGCTGTAAAAGCCCCACCAAAATGGCCTCCACTGCCACTAAGCAGGAGGCAATCAGACCATATAAAACCCACATTCAAACTGGCTGCTGTTGGAGCTGTGCATATTGTAGATGCCTTCTCAATAAGGCTGCACTGCCAGGAGGCAAAGCAGGCCAGTGGTGCCACACTCAAAATAGCTGCACCCAACTGAATAAAATGCCAAGCCTTTTCACAAAATGCACCCCCTGCTGCCTGAAGGCCTTAAGCCGAGCTATGGCTGCTAGAAATACTCCCTCCCAAGTGAGTATAAACAGGGGGGGGGGAGCCTAGACAGAGACTAGGCCTACCAGCATCCACCCTGCTAAGCCAGTAGCAGTAATGTAATCCACCCCTCAGATGGCTGCAATTCACCCCTGCGGTCTACAGAAAAGCCTATTGCTGTGTCTGCTGAAAGTATTCCCTTCCAACAAAATAAGGGGGAGGGGAAGAAGAGCCTAATTAGGCCAGAGGCCTGCAAGGACTGAATATAACACTGCTTTAGCCCTCCTGACTGATAGACAACAGTCCCCAAATGTTAATTAGAAGGGGGGGATGATGATGATGATGATGATGATGATGATGATGATGATGATAATAATAATAATAATAAATCTCTGCCAAACCACTGAGCCTGGCGCTGGGCCCTGGCTCTCCTCCTGTTGTTTGAAGGTATCAAGCAGGGGAATCTCACAGCTTTCCCCAAGGCAGCTATAGCCACCTAGCCCTGAGGGCCTTCAGTAAAACTGGCCTCAGAGGAGCTCAGCTGAGAGAGCTTGATATATGCTTGAGGGGGCAAGTGAAGGCCCCTTGAAAAGGAAAAAAGGCCTCCAGATAATGAACACGAGCATGAGGCAACAAGTGCTGATGCAGAGGCAGGGCTGTCCTGTAAAGGCACTTAGCCCCGCCCCCTTCCCATGTGACCCTGAGAGGCCAGGGAAACGCTGCCATTTACCCTCCGCAGCGGCAAATGCGGCCCCCGGCCTCAAGCCCTTGGCTGCTGGCCGGGTGGGGGCCGAAAAAAATAGCAACAGATAATATGTAGTAGTGTAATTCTTAACCCACTCTATCAAAATGTCTCCCTGAATCATTCTGTTACGCAGCCCTATTCCTTTATAAAAATGCCCTTCTGAACAGTTCTGTTTTTATAGTTTGTGGAAAGCCAAAAGTGTGGGAGCCTTCCTGACTTCCTCAGGCAAGCCATTCCATAAGATGGGGGCCACTAGGGGAATGCACATGGGCAGTTGTTGATCTTGCTCGTTTGCATGGTGGCACAGATGTTCAGATGAGTAAAGGCCCTGATGTCATGGTGGGGCGTAGAAGGAGAGGTGGTCCTGTAATTATGAAGGCCATGAAGTGCTTTCCATGTGATGGCCAATATCTTGAATTAAAAATGACTGAAAATGTTCAGTTACGCACATCCCTAGGCGTCCATGTGAAACATTAAAAATGTAATCTTTTATAAGGACCAACTAAAATTAAAAATAGCATTCAAGCTTTTGAGCTCTGGAGAAGTCATCATCAGGTTAATGTTAAAGAGGAGGCAGGGAGGTCTTGCACGCCCTGATCTTAAGATGATAGCAAAGGGGAAGCTGTTTTAGTTTGTTGTAGAAGAGTTTAAAAGTGGTAGCTTAAGTACTAACAACATTTTTTTCAATATGAGCTTTCATAAGTCAATGCTGTCATCTTCAGATATCTCAAAAGCTCATATTGAAATAAATGTTTTTAGCCTTTGAAGTGCCACTGGACTCCTGATATTAAGGCCTCTTATCTGCACCCTAAGTAGAATGCCAAGCAAATATGAATAGATAATGTAGTGCTGGGTGGAGCTGGTATCAAGGCCGTTTCCAGACGGCTGACCTGCACCCGGGACATTGCGCCACGTTTCGGATCGTGCCGGGAAAACGCAAAATATCGCATTTTCTCGTGCGAGTTTTGCGCGATGTCGTGCAAAACTCGTGCGAGAAAACGCAATATTTCACGTTTTCCCTGGCACGATACGAAACATGGTGTGACGTCCCGGGTGTAGGTAAGCCGTCTGGAAACGGCCCAGGTTGTACTTTTGACCTAGAAAGAAGAAAAGAATGGCAACCTCCAGTTGAAAGTATAAATATAAAAGCTGGTCAATGTCTCAGATGTTTTCCACACAGGGACAAGCTTGTTTGGTTTCCTCGTGGCTGCAGCAGCTGATACAGAGCAGCAGCCACAGGACTTCCAATGGCAGGTTTCCCCACATTTTCCCTACCTGTGGCCTTGGACCACCACCCCCCTCTCAGCATCACTGGGGCTTTTTTAAAAAAAGAAAGGGAAACTGCATATAGGCCGTCATCACACGGGCTTCTATTTAGCGCGAAAATGGCGCAGTTTCCCAGCAAACACCCACCTTATTCCAACACTGATACGATTTTCTCTCTTCTGCTTTGTGCTTGATAGTCACGATATTTTGCGCCTCAGTGTGAATGCCTCACATCGATGTTTTTCACCTCGCCACGCCATAGGCCCACCCTTTTTTTCTCTCCTCAATCCCAGAATTCATTTCTCCCACAACTCCCCTTTTTTTTGTAATAATGTCCTTATATCGCTATAACAACATCACACAATGAAAATTTTCTGCTGAAGAAAACAAGTAAAAATGACTGAATTGCCATTAGAGAAATTTTTATTTTAACCCAAAACTACACCTCGCTAAAAATGGCCGTGTTCAGTCATTTTCTGTTTTTTTAAAAAAAAACATTACGATGTTATAGTGATATAATGCCTTTATTTTTTTTGTGCAGAAAAATTTTAAACTCCGCAACCGTTCTATCCGACTTCCGCTTTCAGTTTTGCGTTACCGAGAGGATCTTAGGCGCGGAAGACTGCAGCCTCATCCAGCTGACAACAACTTCAGTTGTGCACACGTATTTCAGATTATTCAGGAAACAGTTATTCCGTTATAGCGGAATTAAATGCCAAAAAAAGGGGGGGGGAGCTACTTCTGCGCCCATTAGAGAGAACGGAACAGAGCGCTTAGGTGTGGACAGCTGGGAGTGCGAAGAAACGTGAGGTGACCCAAAGAAACGTTACTGTGGTGATATCAGCGATGATGCTATATGCTGTAAATTTAACGGAACAGATGCCCGTGTTACGACAGCCATGGTTATATCATCATAATGTTAGACAAATGTTATGAAAATATGTAGACCACATTCTCTGAATTCATTAAGCAAAAGAAATATGGCTAAAGTGATATAAGAACCCTTTGAATTATTTTATCTAATCTGCACAGTCTAAAACAAGGGTACAAAAGATATTTCATCTGCAGTTCATAATTTACAAGCCTTTTCTGACAAGAAATTCTAAATTTCCTGTTTGATTGACCTTGAAACCTCAGTCAACAATATATCAGCAGCTTTTCTTGCAACTTAATAAGTATTTATAGATTCAAAGGGAACTGAAGCCTTTTTCGGAGTTTTCACTGAAATGGATTGAACAGGTTTGAGTAAAAGTTTTATTTTAAAATACTGTCTTCTTACAAAGAAACAGTTCCTGACAGTAGTTAATAATCCTGGTAAACCTCCTCTGATGTTAACCATGTTAATGTGTCACAATGGTTACTAAGGGAAATCATAACTACTGTGATGCAGGGGAAAGCATTTCAGTGATAAAATGTCTTGATTCACCCTGCTGGTAAGAGAATAGTACCATGTACACACAACTTGTTACAATTACCACTATATTGCTTTGGCATTCATTCCTTTGATTTAGTCTGATTCTTATCAATAGTGATACATCAGATATGGTAATCTTACTCATGTGTGTCAACATTATGACATCAACTTATTTTTCTGGAAGTATTTTTCCTATACAATCTCAAACTATGAACAGAAAAAATTCCAGACACATGAATATTTAGGTAATGTCATAAGCAATGAAGGTTTTACTACATATGTTAGGATCTTTTGAAACAGGCAGCTTTGCACTTTCTACACAGAACCAAGATGACGTAGTTGTTAGCATCTTGGGATAGGATTTGGAAGACCCAAATCCCCACTTTGCCATGGAAGCTCAGGGAGTGACCTTGGGCAGTCACCCTCTTTCAGCCCAACATACCTCACATAGTTGTTGCTATGAGGATAAAGTGTAGGGGAGGGAGAGATGATTTTGTAAAACTGATTTGTGTCCCAATTGGAGACAAAAGCAGGATATAAATACTCCAAATAAAATCACTTTGCTCCAAGCAGCTCCAGATTCTCTGGAATCTGGTATGTACTGTTATGCTCTACAACATGATCCCAAAATGTATCTGACAACAAATGGAAAACTAAGATGATTTTGGCATTATGACCATCTTATACTGCAAAAAAAAAATGATGTTATTCTTTAAGAGCTGCTGTCACATAGTGGTTAAGTAGCTGGGCTCCAAGCCAGCCCTCTGCTAGTTTGACTCCTGCTATTACTCAATCTTACACTTCCCACCATTCATAGTATATGAAGGAAGGAGGGAAGGGAATCCTTGAGAAAAGGTTTCAGAGTTGTGAAAAGAAAGGGGGAAACAGCTGCAATAATAGATTCTCTGTTCACTCCTTATCATGGTTGTGTTACCCTGTACATCTCTGTGGAGAACTGAATGCAGAGAGACAAGTCTGGCTTCTTTATCTTCCCGGAGGACTCAAACTGAACACAAAAAAAAGGGTCTGCTGGAAGAACTGCAGAAGCAGTAGGAAGGGTCTGTCTCTAAACTATTCCTGTAGCAGTGTCCTCTGCAGAAATTCAGTTTTCCTAACAATATTCTCAGCTATGGACTATCTAGCCTAGAAAGGCAAAAAAGTTCAATGAAATTGACAAATACCTTCAAATAACTCTGTTATCAGAGGAGAGCAGTGCAGTGCAAAAAGGAGTTTGTACCTAACATGTAATTCATAGAGAACACCCACTCTTAAGTACTTACTGCATGAATCATATTAAATCCTGCTCTGTGCTCTGTGCCAAGCCTATACTTGATTTGTGGGGGAGGGGATACTTTATAAGCAGAAGATTGTTTCAGAGACAAGAAATAAAATAAACCTTTGGAGTACAGATTTTTATTTTTGGCCGAGCAGCACCTTCCTTGACCTCAAAGAGACATGAAGAAACCCAGCATTAGCAGCTGAGCAGACTGAGTAATTTGAACAGAGTCTGTGGCAAGCCCTGTGTGATGTGGTTTGCCTTTACCTGGAAAACTATTTGTTGCCTTTGAAAGTCCAAAATAAGAAAGTGACAGCAGCTGTATGGTAAATTCAAGATAGTTATTGCAAGCTTCACCTTCTCTTGGAGTTGTCTTCTTTTTTTCTTTTAAGGTTGCAGACATTTATTTGGAAGGACGCCAAAGGAATATAAAGCTTTTCAAATGTTCAGATCGGACACCCTGTGTTAGTGTACAGAGTTACCAGTTTCCTGTGTATTTTGTCATGGTTGCATTTCTGACAGCTGTCATTGAATTCTGTGTATTCTGTATAGAGAATGGCTGAAGTAGTTTGCATGTTGTCATATTTCATATTAGAAAATCTTGTAAGATCTCAGCCTTGGGAGGTTGCCTCTGATGCAATGTCTCCTAAATGAAAAACTGAGATTTAATGGAATTAAAATCACCTACACATTTGAAAATCTAACAGCCTGCTTGTTTGCATATGTCTCAGAGATGAGCCCTACTTTGTTCAATTACCTCCAAATCTAAGATGCAGCAGTCCTATTCACAATTACCTGGAACTAATATTGAACACAGTGGGACTTACTACTGTGGTGCAAAACAACTTAATTTAGGTTTCTCCCCAGCAGCCTGACCACTGTCAAATTTCCTAGCAACTACTTCACACTAAAACCTATGTCAGGAATTTTTACCATTGTGCTCATTTGAGTTTTGTCGCTGCTTGGTCTGAAAAACAAAAATGGTAGCCATTATTTTTCTAAATTTCATTGTGTTTTATCCTTAATTTGTGTACATCTATTACCTTGCTGGTTGCAGTGCAGCAGCAGCAAAACTTCTGCAAGTGCATTCTTGCACATTTATTTTGCTGGACACAATGATCAGTAGCATTGTTTATGAAAATGTGTGCAGAAACAAAGCGCTTAGCAACTCCACTTTGCATCCATTACTCTCAAATAGTAAATAATCCACCCTGAAGATGTCTCAGGAGTTGCTCTTTTCTCCTTTCAGCGCTCTCTCTCTCTTTCTCTCTTTGTGTATGTTTAGACCACACAGCAGAAACCTAATCTGTTACCCGCCCCCTTGCATCTATGCAGTACCCTAGGCAGTATAATACTGATAACAACAGAATAAGGCTTGCATATTTACTTCCAAGTAACACACAATACACAGTTGACCAACATTTTTGCAGGATCCTGCTTCTGTTTTAAATATGTCAGGTTAGACATATTGTGTCTCAGGTTTCCTGAATAATCTGTGGTCTTGGAAGCAGTGCACAATAGCACACATGTGCCTTCACCCTTTTCCTTTCCCGTGCAATGCCATTTAGGAAATACAGCTCAGAATGGCCCCTTGTGTTTTGTTTTGGCTAGTTGCTTGCAATAATGTATCCATACTGAGATGAATATAGTTTCTGATTTCATTGTAGGCAGTCTGTGATTAAAATGGCTGGCATTGTTCTCTTGAAACACACCATTACATATAAGATTGTAATAATCTCTTTATAATGTGCATTTGTGTCTGAAATTGGAAGTCACATGTTATTAAATCCTGCTATAACACCAAGATTATCTGCAAAATCAGTCTCTTACTTAGCATATCTACTACTTTCAGCCTGAGCAGTTTATCCAGTCATGGTAATGTTGCTGTACACATAATGTAGCTAGATAAAGTCACTGATTTAAGAACCACATGCTTTACATTAGACCTGTTTGCTTCCCAAATGAGAAACCAAAGCAGTGTGTAGTGTGTTTTCATCTGAGAAAACATTTGGACATAGAAAAGACTGTGGGATGCTCTTTTCTTCAGGAATTGGGAATGTTTCATTAAATGTCTGTCCTGTGATCATCTAGCAGAAGAAGCACTAGTGAGGGGAAACAGACTTGAACTACTGGAGAAAGGATATGACTCCTGGCTGCAAGCCCAGGCTTGGTCAGGAGATCAAAGGCTCTGTGTTTGGCTTATGGTGCAATTGGAAGACCAGCTGCCCAGTAGCTTGTCAGCATCCCTATTCCCTGTTCCTTCCCTCCTGACAACAGCCAGCTGGTTCTCTTCCCTTCCCACATAAGCTATTACATTGTGTCTGCATCTTGCTTCTGCCAATGCTTGCCTTTCTGCTCTTCAAAGGGTTCTATTAATGCAGTCCCACATTCAGTTCTAAAGGTTTTTACGGTGGCAGCATTTTTTATGGTTGGACATGTCCCAGAATCATGTTTTTATTTGATATATATATATATATATATATTCAGATCCTTCTGAGCTCTTAGACCTCCCTTCATTCATTTCAAAGTTTATAGCCCACCTCTCTAAAAGTTCAAGACAGCATACAGCCAGTCATATAAGACAATCAAAGAATAGAACACGCACCACCAGAAAAGCACAGCCTTACATGCCCTGCAAAATGCCTTAAAGTAGAATTTCCTTGTACCTCGTCTGAGTAAAAAAAGGTAGTCCCCTGTGCAAGCACCGAGTCATTACTGACCCATGGGGGGACGTACTCATTTTACTGACCTCGGAAGGATGAAAGGCTGAGTCAACTTTGAGCCGGCTACCTGAACCCAGCTTCCACCAGGATCGAACTCAGGTCGTGAGCAGAGCTTGGGCTGCCGTTCTGCAGCTTACCACTCTGCACCACGGGGCTCTTTAATATGCCCTGCAAAATGCCTTAAAGTAGCATTTCCTTGTACCTGTCTGATAGATTGTTCCACAAATTGAGAACTACAGCTGAAGAGACACTAGCCCTCATGGTTGCTACATGTTGATGTATGGAGGGAACAAGCAACAGGGCCAGCTGGAGGTGTGTGAGCTCATAAGGGGAGAGATATTCTTTCAGGTATATTGGTTCCAAGTAATGAAGAGTTTTATAGGTTAGAATGAGCTTCTTGAAAAGAGCCTGGAAGCAAAATTAATGCCAGTGGAGTTGTTTCAGAATCAGCTAAAAGTATAAACAGTGCCTAACTGAGTGGCTGGCAGCATTTTTACACCAATTGCAGATTCTGAGTTGTGTTCAAGGCAATTCCATGTACAGTGCATTGCAGCAATCCAACCTAGAAGTTGTAATGGCATGAAACAGTATAGCCAAGTCCACTGGGTCTAGAACAGAGGTCAATCTATGAACCAGTTGTAGATTTAAAAGGCATTCTTAGTGCCCAACTGTCTCTCTCGTAATGGTTAGCAGTAAGAATATCCTTAGATTCCTTTACCTGAAGAGAATTATCTGTATTCCATCCAAAAGGCCATTCCCCTTCAGAATCTCATCATTGCCAACTAGCATCACCTTTGTTTTGTCTGCATCCAGTTCCCATTCAGTTACCATTACACCTAAACATGGACTCAGGGCTAAGTGAGCTGCCTCTCAGGCTGCTCAGTATAATGATAAGCAATAGTGACTGTAATTTATTTATTTAGGCAATTTTTATTCTCCAGCCCTCCTCAAGGTGGCTCACACCTTAAAACAATAAAACAGAAAACACCAAACAAATAAAAACACCACTGAACCCTTTGACTTTGAATCATCTGGAGAAGATAGCTCCTCAGGGTGCAATCTCCGTAAGCACTTTGTTCCATACCAGAATAGATCTTTTTAGGGCAACCCACTGGGTCCTGTTTCCCTCCCAGGAAAGGGAAACAGAAGTATTAGTTTTTAATTTATCCCACAGCATTTTAAACACCATGGAATTACAAGTGTTAATTAAGGGACTAAGTTTCGTCCTCGTGACCCCCAGATACATTCCCGCTCATTGATGTATTTAAACTTGTACAACAGTTGAAATTAAAGTTGTTCTTTGGGAACTCCTCTAGCAGTGAGCCAGTTGCTGCACAACTTAAGGCTAAATCTACGTTTGTACCCCGTATTTCAGATGTAAACATTGAAACATTTGAGAAAGTGATTTTGCGAGATATTGAAACAGCAGAAAGACAGGGTTATAATCCTTGGCAGAATCTAACGCAGCTAGAGAGATCCACAGTTAAAAGTCTCTCTTGTGATTCAGAAATTGTTATAAAGCCTGCTGATATGGGAGGAGGTGTGGTTGTTATGAACACAGTAAATTATCTTTTTGAAGTCAATCGGCAGTTAGGGGGCACTGAATACTATAAACGGATTTCAAGCAACCCTACTAAACTATAGGGAACTTGATTAAGATAATACTTGATGAGGCTATGATAGCTGGGGATATTTCTATTTCATAAGGCTCTCATTTACAGGAACCCCAGAGCTCCTATGTTTTATGTTCTCTGAAAGGTACATAAAGAAGAGTTCCCTCCTAAAGGGAGACCAATAATATCTGGAAGTGAATCTATTTTGGAGCCCCTAGCCCAATTATTAGGCAGTTGCCTTCAACTTGCAGTCACTTCGGGACTCATATTCATTAGAGACACCACACAGTTTATATCTTTAATTGGGAATGTTAGTCTGCCAGCATAAGCCACACTTATGACCCTTGATGTAGCTGTATTATATACTTCAATACCGCATGAAGATGCACGTTCAGTAATAGAAGAGACCTTAAGAACGCGCCGCAAGGACACTGTTTCTAGTAATTTTTTGTTGTCCTTGAAAAGAATTATTTTCATTTCAGGCATGACTTCTATTACCAGATAAAGGGGGTATGGGCTGTTCTGCTGCCCCCAGTACCTCTAATCTCTACATGGCCCAACTTGAAGACGATGCGATTTTGAACTGCACCAATAATCCATACTTTGATCATATTATATTTTACCAGAGGTACATAGATGACATTTTTTATTTTCTCATGAGTAGACCTTGCAGAAGAATTTGACACATGGATGAACTCGATTAACAGTCACATTAAATATATGTGGCAGACCCATACTCACCACATTAATTTCCTAGACATGGTAGTATACAGAAAAATAGATAATATTTTGGGAGACAGACCTCTTAAGATGATTTCCGATCAGAACTCTTACCTCCACTTCTCATCTTTCCATCCATCCAATTTGATGGAAAATATCCCCTATGGGCAATTCTTACGTGCTAAAGGGAACTCTTCCTCCTGGCAGGACTACCACACAGAAAGTACTGCTTTAACCACAAATTTCTTAAGTAGGAGGTATCCTTTAGCAATAGTTGAATGAGCTAGAAAGAGGGCTAATACAAAGACATGGGCAGAATTATTTAAGATGAAAACAAGACATCAGGAAGAGAGAATACATTGGGCTACAGACTACACCCCACCCCCCTGGCCAATACCTTTAACAACATTGTAAGAAGGCATTGGCATTTAATTGATCAGGTCCCAGGCTGTTTAGAACTGCCTTTTATAGGTTTTAGACACACTCATCATTTGAGAGACTTGTTAGACAATTCTAATTTTAAAGATCACAATGAAAATATGGATCAACCATTGGGACATTACAGGTGTGGTCATTGTAGTGTCTGCCCATTGGCAGAGACAGGCAAGGAGCTTAGACTCACACAGCCTCCAATCGTATTATATCCGTGTGATTTTTCTACATGCAGTACAGCAGGTGTGATCTACATTATAGAATGCACTTGCATTATGCTGTATATAGGTAGTATCACCCACCTAGTGAAAGTTAGAATCCAGGAATATCTCTCTAAAATTAGAACGAAGCAATCAGATGCAGACTTAGTGGTGCACTTTCAACAGCACCATGGGAATGAGAAGGAATTGTGGTACTCCGCAATTTTGGAACTTAGAAGTTCCAAAGAGGGAGGGTTCAATTGAGACTCAACGCCTACTTTTACAGCCCGAATCTTTCTAATGTTCGAACTGGGATCTAAAGAACCATCAGGTCTGAATCAAGATTGGGATCTGTCATGTTTTTTGTAAAAAAATGTGTAAATGTCTTTGGTGATTGCTCTTTGTAAATGATGCTTGTATGTTAGCAACAGGACTGGTCTCTTTAACTGTTGGTTTTGATAATTAACGGAGCTCATTTAATTGGTGTAACTCGGAGCCACGAATATAATCCATCCTGCTTTTGAGAAATGAGATCAATTTTAATGTCTTGTGAGTGATTGTAAGTATTTTTAGGGACAGGTATCTTTATTTTCATTCTTTATTCTTAAGTCAGTATACAATTATGTGCATCCATCTCCATATCAGGTAGACTGCAGCTAGAGGATCTGCTGAGGAAGCTCAGCAAAACAGGCCTTCCGCTAGCAGCTGCCTGTTGGGGCCAGGGTGACTGTTGCAGCTTCTTCAGGAACTGAGGTCATCTAAAAAACAAGAAATATTAATAGCCAGGACTATTACATTACAGCTTCATAACTTACTACTTACCTCAGATCCAAGAAGCAACCTTTCATTTGAGAACATTGTTGCCTGCAGTTGGAGAAAAAAACAGTTATATTGGATGATTTATACTGTTCTTATTAACTGAGATTGGAGTGTGATTATTTTGTACAACAGTGTTAGTATTTTGTATCTTGGTCGTCAAAACTCATGTTATTTATTGATCTATTTATTACTGTTTATATATGATATTTATAATATTTATTGACTACTTGTAGCACCTTTGCACAATAGCACATTTGCACTTTATGAAAAAAGTCCTTCCAGAGTTTATATTGATACTTATTATACACCACGGGGTGAGTCCCGCTCGGTTTTTGAGTTCTAGTTCCGTTGTAGATTCTTATTGGTTGTCTTCTGTGCACCACCCAGGTTTTTCTTGTCTTTCCTACAATCTTTCTCAAACCCATGGCAGCCATTTCCCCAGCCCCACATGCCATCACATAGCTTTTTGAGGTTTGTTTATTGTTTTAAAGATAAGAGGTGCAATCTACAGAAAATTGATCATGTATAACTTTTGTTGAGATTAAATTACTATTTGCTTTAATCCTAAAACTTTTGCATTATGGCCAGTGTTCAGGAGTAATTCCGTTATCCCCAAAGCACCTGCTCTTGCTTCTTAATTTTTGCCTCTGCTGTGTGGGCTTCTAATGCTCTTTCCTCTAGAGGAAGCCTACTCCACAGTGGGAGTCCTGATATTGCATTGCTGTAGGAAGGAGGAAAACTGATGATGGGTAACCACAGTGTGAATTTGCAGCAGTTTCCTGTGTTCTCAGGGGATGGGAGCAAGTTCCAAAGCCATGCCAGAAGTTATTCCATCCTGCAAAGTCTATTGTGGATGAAAATATGTGTGCAAATAGGCATAGGTTACATTTGAGCAGACTTGAATAAACTGTTCTTTTAAAATTTAATTATAGTTATGCCCTTATCTTTTCCTCTAGACCACAAAAAATGGTACCCTGAGCACATCTGCATATTTCACCGTACAGCTTAGAACTTACTGTGACAGGAGGAATTATTTTGCAACACTGAAACAGCAGGCTTTAAGTTACTTGGCAATTTCAGGGACCTTAATGGTTTGGGTCAGTTGCAGAGGAACTTGGAATGGTTCCTGCAATACAATTATAGCATGTATAAAACTGAATTTGTCAGAGATCTTCATTATGACAGAACAGCACATTCGGATCTCTCAGTAGATATTTAGAAGATTAACTGATTTCAGGTTTTGCTTTTGATGTTTTTGCCATCATATACAATGCAATACGTGCTTTCCATATATAAAATTATTTTGTATGGAATGTGGGAATGTATGTACTGCAGGAAAAGGTTAAAGATGAGTTCATCAAAATCTTTGTCACCACTTTCACTTAAATGATGTTTCTTGAGTTTACCCTCAAACGTGGATCTTTCATTGGAGTTAAGTGATAGAAGAAGGTAGAGCCAACCAACTTCAACAGCTTCTTCTAAGAAGTTTCTTCCTAATGTTGGGCTCTTCTTCTGATGAGAAGGTAAACCAAACTGCTTCATAATATTAGAGCTATGTCCACTACATACCTCAATGTTTTATCTCTTCCTTTTTCATTTTGCTTTGCTTTTTGTTTTCTATTACATCCCCATCCTCAGTTTCTTAGTTAGCCTGGGCACAGAGAGGACTAGTTAGCCCAGGGCTTGGCCACCATGACCTGCACAGGCCCTCACACAACAAACAAGCTGTCTGCTGGACCTTCAGCTGCCCTCCCTTAAACCCTTCTCCTGGCAGGGAAGGAGGTTGTTTGCTTTTGCCAACTAGAGCTGTGATACAGTATGGAAAATGCAGTGGCATGTTGCCCCCCCCTTCTGTATTTGTGGAGAAGAGGGCAGCTAGCTCCTGCCTTTTTTCCTGGATTAAAAATTTCTGGCAGCTTCCCACACTGAAGATATGACATGAAGGAGACACTACTTTTGTTTCAAAATGCAAGTGAGAAGGGAAACAGTTTCCATGCAGATGCCAGAGAATCTGATTTCACCCAGACAGTTGCCCCCAGCCAGGAAGCCATCTTGCAGGCAGGATCATATCCCACCAAAATGACTGGAGACACCCAGCCTGATGCCCTGCCAGTAAAAAAGTACATGGGGCTCCTTACTGGCCGTGAAACCCATCTGTATACAGCCCCATGATTGATTAGGGGTCACTAGAACTCAAAGTTGTGGATAAACTGCATAGAGGCAAAAGGATGTGATGACATAACTAATTAAGAAATTGGGAGAGGAGGACATGGAAGAAATGAAGGGATAGGAAATCTTCAGTTATCGGCGTTCCTGGCTGACTCCTCCATGGTCTATATATCATGTATTTGGCCAGAGCTATGTTGTGGTCTGTTGTCTGTCTTGGCCACTGGAATATGAATGTCAGATCTAAATGTAATCTCTACTCTGTTCCTAGGTGGCATACTTTCTGAGTACTCTGTCAAAGATGTCCTCATTGAAATGAAAGACAAAGAGAAAGCTCTGTCTACTGCTCCTAAGAAACAGGAGCACAAGTCTCACAAAGGTGTGTCCCTATTTCATCCCCAGGTGACTTTTCCAAACAGTGTGGAGGGCATAGCAGCAAACCTTTCTGGAACAAATGCTGGACTTCAAACAACTGAGTTGCAACATTTCCAGACTTCTTCAGGGCAGCAGGCATAGGCAGACAGGGCACCAACTAATTGTGTGACACCAGACCACTGCTGGTGGGAAACTGTCTCGAACAATTTTCTCATGTGTGGGAAGCAACCCTCGCAGACAGGTTCAAAGCACTGTTCCCAAATCTTCAGCAACATTTTAAACACCATAAGACATTTGCCAAACAAAAAGACCATAGAGGGAGTTGCACAACTGGAGAAGTAGTCCAGATACATATGGCTAAACTATACGAATTTATACAAATCAGGAAAAATGTGATCATAGCAAGTCTAATGAGGAATAATCAAACTGAACATATCATTAGTGAACGTCTTATGAGGTATAGTAGGTAAGATGGACGAAGCATAACAAGCGTAACAAAACTGCCAATCACCATTTTTAGCACTGTGGTAAAGTTAATACTTTGAGTTCCTTGAAAGAAAGTTAGGAATTAGGATATAATTATAGTAAATAATTTATGGAAATAGTGGGAAATGGCATCATAAAAGGTTTGGGTTGGCTTGCGGGGGATGGATGTTATTATTTTAATAGGTTTAAGGAAATGTGAAGAATAGAGAAGTAGAAATAAAGGTAAAGTTTAGCATTATTTCAAGGAAGATGATACACCATAAAGCAAAGTGTCAGGGATCTCTGCTACAACTGACCTCCTCAGTACATTTCTGCCATGCCAGCATGTCCAATTGTAAACGGAGCCCACTGAAAGTGAAGGAGGATCACCAGATCCACATCAAGCAGAGCCTAGCTACAGGAATGTCAAAAAGACCAGAGGGTCAGGGAAGACCAATCTCTGCAAATGGGGCAGATAGAAGCAAGCAGCCAGGCTGCTGAAACTTTGAACTCATGCAGCAGCCTGCCTAAACAAATAATGGGCATCAGCAGACTGCCTGGGGTCTATGTCCCACCAGCTCTTGGAAAGGGAAGCATATAGAGATTGGCAAGGGCTCCTGGCCCTTACGTTCAAAAAACAAAGTGTAGATGAGTGAGAAGAAAACAGTAAAGGCCAGTGCTGAGGTGACAGTATGATATTTTTGATACCTTTGATGTTGAGGCTGCTGAGCCTGGCACCCCTTGACTACAGGGGCAACTGCTTCTCATGCAAAATCCTGATTATTTGATCTTGAGATAAAAATAGGTTCAGAGCCTGCCTGTCATGACTCTTTTTCTGTTGTGTAATTAGATTTTGCCTTTAACCCTCTTCTTTTTTCACCCTCTGGGTAGATTGCTGCCAACAGGCAACAGCGGCGCCAGGGTTTTCGGCGTCGCAGCGGGCCGAAATACATGGACACTCTCAGGCTGCACACAGCTTGCCTGTCTAAACCAGAATGCCGCTTTTTCTCTCTGCTCAGTAACTAAAAACTGCAGTTCTTTTCACCCCTAGAATGCTACTCCTGTCCAATCAGATGTCACTCCAGTCACACTTCTTAGTTCCACCCACACTCACAGTCATCAACCAGTCATCTCACTCACTCACCCCTCTCTTTCATCCCCATTCTTCATCTGTATCACACCAAGCATTTAAAGAAACATACACACACTTAAAATCATTACAATGCCATTCACATTTCTTGGGGAAAAGGCAGAACTTTGGTGTGATTTCTTGTCTTTTCTGGAGAATCTCTGATTTTACTGATATAAAACTTGACAAGGATGAATTCTACTAAGGTAGATGGGGCATGAAAAGTCAGTTGCAGTCTAGAGAGAGATTAACCTGAAATTACCTAAGAGTGCTAGGAGCAGCATCATGGGCAAACCTTAGCCTTCATGCACTGTGTGTTGGCCTTCCAGAGTAACTTGTTGACCTCTGTGTGAAACAGGATGCTTAACTAGATGGTGTGAACCAGCAGGGGAACACTTAGATTCTTAAGCTAAATCCACATCCGTCTTCTAACTTATACATGAAGCATTCATTCACACTAACTGAACAAATGCAATCATTTCATAAATCTGCCAATTTAAAATCTGTTTTGAGTTAGGAAATATATGAATTTGTTCAGAAATTATGAATTATCATAATAAAAAGTCAAACAAATTATTCTTTTCAGTTAAAGGAAATAAATACAATTTTATTTGTTTAGTCAGGTTCCAAACTCCATTACACCTCCCATCTATTCTTCCTATTTCAAAAATTAGATTACATTAAAATATGACAATTTTGAAACATAGCTGTTAATTAGTAATATCTTAACATGTCTATCAACAATAGATAAAAATAATTTTACAGTATAAAGCCAAACTTATTCATGGTTCATCAATTACATTGTTACAATTGTGCAGATAATATTTTGAGACAAAATAATACCTTTGTCTTATGCTAACAAACAAATTTAATGAACAGGAACAAATTTCAGAAACTAATGTCAGGGTATTATGGGTAAACTTATATATTTACTGAAAACAGCAAAAAAAATCCTTATTTTACTAATTACCTATGTCTCTCCTATACATTTTATACAATATAACAAATGCAATGTTAACTTTTATTGATTGATTGATATTTTTATGTGGCCCATAACAATATAAAATGCAGTTGACAAATAAAACAATCATAAACTCATTATTAAGCTGCATTCAGATGTCAGAACAAACTTCTCTTTGTTAGTAACAGGCTAGAATGCAGCTTGTTGTCAAGTTGTGTGTTCCCTTGTCCTCCCCCTGCCAGGTGTCCTCTTGTGCATGGCAAATAATTGAAAGTTGTCAGGTGCCTGCATTCAGACATCATAGCAATTTGCTAGCAAACTTTCAGTTGCAGCTAAAACTCCCGCTTCCTATTCTTCCTGCCACTGCTCAGCTGGGTGGAAGAAGAATTTCCATGAGATTGGGAAGTAATTGGCATCAACACAATTATACCATTTCTGGCATAACCTGGAAGTGACATCATCATGTCAAGTGATGCCCTAGCATTCCCGAACACTGCCTTACCCCAATGTGGTAATGTCCTGGTGGTTGCTAGCCTTGGACTACTAATTCTAATTTCACCTCAATCACAATAGGGAGAGGAAGAGGAATTAGTAAATGGAACACTTACAAACAAACATGTTTGTTGTCACATCTGAATGGGGCTTGAAGGTTCATCAGCATAATGATGTCAAGAGATAAGAACGTTTGGTCTCTGTCAGATCTTCTAAACATGCACTTCTGGTTTTCAGTATTGTAGATTAACTTCCAGATTCTTCAAACAAAATTTATCCATACTATTTTATACCAGGTTATGACAGGTTTACATGAAGGCAATGAATTGCCATTGAAGAGCCCTGTTTCACTATGGTTCTCCAACCAGTTGCGGTACTCTGTATTCAACCATTTTTCTATTAGCAGTTTGTAATCTTACAAATCTTTTAAATTATAATCTGCTCACAAATACTTGCAGTACACTACATTATGGATTACAGTTCTCCAGTTGGTGGCAGACATATGTCTGATGAAGTGAGCTCTTGCTCACAAACAGGATTACCAACCTCCAGGTGGTGGTTGGAGATCTTCTGGAATTACAATTGATCTCCAGGCTCTAGAGATCAGTTCCCCTGGAGAACAACGGCAGCTTTGGGGGGTGGAATCTATGGCATTCTACCCTCTGAAGTCCCTCCCCTCCCCAAACCCCATGTTATCCAGGCTCAAAATCTCTAGGAATTTCTCAATCCAGAACTGTCTACTCCACTCACAAAAGTATTGTATGTCACAATACTTTTGTAAGTCTTTAAGATATAAGAATCTGTCATTTTGGCTCTAAGATACAGTAACATCATCTCACAGGTCATACAAAAATCCAAACAGTACCCTGAAATTCTGCAGATTCTGTGAAACCAAAGTAAAATTCTTCCCACAGCTAAGTGATGAACAACCTCTGTATCTTTAAGAAAAAGAAGAAAAAATGAAACAGAGGAGTGAGCCCTCAGCCGAGGAAATGCAATAAGCTTAGTCCCAGAGCCTGACTGCAGCCTTGAGACTGGGTTGGGGCAGAGCCCTAGGCTAGCCCACCGCCCCACAATCAAATGAAAATTTAAAGGGGGGAGAAAGAGACAGAAGAGTGAACCCTCAGCCAAGGAAACCCAATAAACTTGCACCTAGAGCCTGACTGCAGCTCTGAGAGTGGGTTGGGACAGAGCCCTAGGCTAGCCCACCACCACCTCACAAGCAGATAAGAATTGAAAGAAAAAAATATTAGAAGAGTGAGCCCTCAGCCAAAGAAACCCAATAAGCTTGTTCCCTCCCAGAGCTTTGCTGCCATACAAGCCCCAAGCCTCCCTGTGGCGCAATCTGAAAAAAAAAACTCGTAACAAGCAGTTCCTCCAAGCCGGTAACTAGCTGGAAAGTGAAACTGCAGCTCAGCGCTGGTGGTATATATACTGCTTGCTCTCAGAGAGAATAATGACAGCTCTCTGGTTGGCAGCCAGAGCTGCCTATCAAGATTTTCAGGGCTAAGATTGATGTGTTCCAAAGGCAACACAAGGTCTGCAGGTGTCTCCCCTATGTTGCCTAGGGAATTGATTGCTCGTGCTGGGACGTCTGGATTCACAATCCGACGGGCCAGTCAAATATCATCGCATCTGTGAAAAAACTCCTGTCCCACAACCTGCCAGCTCATGAATGATGAACAGGGCCAGACCATGTCAAATTTTGGTCCTTTTTAAGGTCCGCACCCACCTCTACTGAAACATATATTCTTTAACTGGGATAACTGGGATAACAATCTTACTCCCCCGCCCCAACTTTTATTATTTATATCAGTCTACAAAAGAACTATACACCAAGCTATAAAGGTTTTTTGCAGGCTTCCTTTTATCCCTTTGCTTGACAAAAATAAAAGAAACTGCAACAGAAATGATGAAATTTCTTTTCATGTAATTGAATCCATCCCACACTGATGTCATTCCTCCACTGAGGCCTGCTGTGGAAATGGGATATCCACTAATGCAAGGAGGTAATAAATATTATCACTATAGAAGCAGAATACAAGAATCAGTCTCCTTTACTATTGTTTGCAATCAAAATAATGTTGTGTCTCTTGCACATAAACCATTTTACTCCAGTTAAATGCGGTGGAGCTGGCAACACAAATCAATATTAATTCACATAGAAGTATCCCATGGATTTCAGTAGCACATATGTCTGAACAAAACTGAAACCTAAAATAGTTGGTGTAATTTGTGGGTCATTGTGTTTAGCTCACAGCTGAAGTTTCATATTCATTTCATTTCCCCTTCCTTCTCTGATATTAAGCCAATAAAATACAGAAGATTTGGACCAACTGGTGCTACTAAATAAATTGCCTTTCATTAGATCAGATCAGATTTATGGATAATGATTGTATTCAGCTAAGGTTCTAACTGGAAGCAAGATTTTCTCACGCTGTTACCCAGATCAGTCCCCGTATCAGTCCTGTTATGTGAAGAGCATCCCACTCACATGAACACACAAATACCATAATAGAAAGGGATTGTTAAACCTGTTTATAAATTGCTTTTACTCTTGCACAATCAATCTCCCAATGGGGGAAGATTAGAAGTTCTTAACCAGAAAGAAGCGTTATTGACTGTTAGGGAATATTAAGTATCCCTCTATGATGTTTAATATTGCGTTTGCGATGAGAAACTCGCTGTCCTTGCTCTGACCCCTTTTGATATTCGCTTCTGCTGACCAAACATCTCTTCTGTTTATTGTGTCATAATTAGTACAATAACGGATAGCCTCTTCTTAGAAGGGATCGTCCACCTCTGGACATATCCAGCCTTACCAATATCCCTTATCTAAGCTGCCTACATATGTAGTGTTTGTTAGCTTGACCAATGTTGATATGTATTTTGCAATCTGCAGCTGTAGTACTGTTAGAACTAATATCTGATAATGACCTCAGACCTATGACACTTTGACATGTAAACTGATGATTTAAAAAATGCTGCTGTGCTGTGCAAGCACCGAGTCATTACTGACCCATGGGGGGACGTCGCATCACAACGTTTTCTTGGCAGACTTCTGTTACGGGGTGGTTTGCCATTGCCTTCCCCAGTCATCTACACTTTACCCCCAGGAAACTGGGTACTCATTTTACCGACCTCAAAAGGATGGGAGGCCGGGTACCTGAACCCAGCTTCCACCAGGATTGAACTCAGGTCATGAGCAGAGCTTGGGGCTGCAGTACTGCAGCTTAAAACTCTGCACCATAGGGCTCACTGATGATATTATCATAATGTACTACATAAATGCTGAAGCTGAAATGGCCTCACCTATGCATTCTAGCCCAGATGGTCTGCACTGGGTGGCCATCCTCATAAACCTTTGTTATTTGCCAATTGTTCTGTGTTGAGAGTTTCTTTGCACCATGAGATCTGAACCTTAGAGGGAGGATTTCCCCTGCCCTTTGGCACTACAGGGGGAAATTCCCTAACATTGACCTAACCAAGATACAGAATAAAAAGAGGGAAAACAAAAGAGTAGCACAAGAGGATGAGACCAAACTATTTAATAACACCAATACAGCAGCAATTTACATGCAGCATTCCAATAAAGACCATTCACTCTGCACAATCTAAGACTAGATACCCAATCAGAGTTACTTTTAGGCCAAATTATACTCCTCAAACATGGCTAGTCCAAAGAAAATCAACCCAGGGAGAGAAGATTTTGGAATGACACAAGAAAGTGTCATTTTCCAGCTGACAACAATATGGGGAAGGACCGGCTGGCGCTAAGGCAGACTGGCAGCAGATGGAGAGGGGACAAGCTGAGAGGTGAAAGAAGAATTGACGGTGAAGTCCAGGAAGGGAAAAATGAGAGAAAATCACACTTCTTGCCCAGGAAGGTCCAGTGATATCATGTTTGTAGTGCTGGAAGAAGGTTCTGGGGCTGAACAAACTGCAAAAATTGAGGGTTAGAGAGGGATGGCCCTTACCATACACCTGCATTTCCCTGGGCTCCAGTGGAGGAGCTATGCTTGGCCCAATTTAGTGCAGAATTCAACACTGGACCAAAACATCAGGATCTAGTTATTCTTTGGTGAACTTTGGGTTGCATTCTGATTGCTGGATCTTTTGATCTGAAACTGTATTGGTGCAAAGTTAGGATCTAGGCAGCAAAAGGATAATATAACCAACCGATGGTAGAAGGGGCATGTAAAAATTTATTTAAATTTATTTATTTATTTAACGTTTTGTTTAAACACGCAAAGGAAATGTAGCTAGTTTAGGGGAGAATATGGACACAGACCTGCTGATAGTAGTCAGGAGTCAAATTGTCCTTCTAGGTTTATTATTGTATAATACAGAGATTGCTTGTACAAAGGAAATATCAGTAGCTTTGATTGTTTATCCTGCAGACCTGGGTCACAATTTATGCTCAGAAAGGTATGAGATACTCTGGAATTTCAAAGGAACTTAGATAGATGTGCTCTAGGTTAGTCCTACCCTCTGCCAGTTCTCATCAGTTCTTGCTTTGATTAAGAGACTTTCTTCTAATGTGTAAATAGATGCATTTTCCCTCACTTCTGACATCATAAGGCCAAGAGTTCTTGGAGTACAAAATCATATATTTGGCCATACTCATCATGACATCTTAAGGCTACAAGACTGGGGGAGTAGTGCCATCCTGTGTCTCTGGTTGTAATACAAGCTAAAGACTCTTTGAGATGTATACTTTTGCTGCTCTCAATGGGGGCTACTAGACTACACAGCAACTACAGATGTTAAATTAGATTTGCAAAGCTAAGAAGTTTGGACTGTTAAAGATTACTGCTGTTGTGAATGGGCACTATGCTTTCATTGCACACATTTGAGTTTTGCACAGCAATGTCACTGACTTTACATCTTGCATTCCTTCTGGCCCGACTGTTTGCTGGTTGAATTTGTGTTTCTCTATCCACGTGTGTATAAGTGTCATTGAGGATAAAAGTCATGCATCTGATGAAGTCGGCTCTATACGGAAAGCTTGTGCCACAATATATCTGATAGTCTGGGGTACCATAAGACTTATTGTTCTTTTTTCTGTAATGGGCTAACAGCCAGCCCTCTGGAGTGGAGATACTTAGATTGTTTCAGTGTTCTTCTTTGACTGCCAGTCACAAGTTTCTTCATTTGGCATTTCTTCTTTTGCTTTATTCTTATAACTATTTTTAGTATTGTCTTTATAAACATGAAGGAGAATCTACCTGCACCCCCTCCTCCAAGCATCAGAATGCACACAGAGGGATGTGTTTATATTTAGGAATGGGTACCAGACAAAACATCTGCTACCTGTCCACTTTTATAGATTTATATTATAATATACTTATATTATTTTAGAATTAAGAAGTGCTTACTTTTGTTATAGTTCCTTTTTATAATTTTGTTTCACAGTTTGCCAGAAATAGTATTGAATATTTCTTTAAAATCTCACTTGGAAAAACAGATGTACCAGCTACCCAAAAATATAACAGAGGTTATAGTTCACACCTTCCAACTCAGCAGTGCCTGTTCCTTAATAAAAGAGAAAAATGTTATCATTGTAACTGTTCAAGTAAGTTCAACATGTAAAAACAAGAAGCCATTTCAATCTTTTTAGCATCACAGATTTCTGTAAGGCATTCAGAAAGAACATTAGAATGGAATTAATTTTATTTCTTCGCTCCAAAAACTATAGCTGTTGAAATGATAACTTTTCCTCTGACTAGTAGGAAATCTTCTATGATTTCCGTTTTCTATGAAAGATATTTTAATGACCTAGTTAATAAGGCTATATCCAGCATTTCATGTCACCTACAAAAAAGGCATCCGATAACTATTACCGAATTGAAACCAATATAAATCCAACAAACATTAAGGGAGCTGAGCCGCTCCAATTTTAAAGTTGGAAAGCATACTCAGTACCTACTATATCACTGTGAATAATTTCTGTATATCTCACAAGTCAGGAATGTACTTCAGAATATTTCTCTGCCAACCTCACCACATCAAGAAAAGAAATATGGACATTTACAGTGCAATCCTAATCAGTTACTTCAGTCTACGTCCATTGATTTCAATGGGCTTAGTCCTGGAAGAACTCTTCTTAGGATTGCATTGTTTGTGTAGTGATACTAGTGAATAAGGCAAAAATGGTATTTAATTCACTATCCTTAAATAACACCTGCACTGAGAGACTATACTCCATATTTTATCTCGGTTCCTTAATAAGTAACATGGTTAAAAAGCAAGGCAGCTGTTCACTATGAAATCTTTAAGCTGCAGATAACCCCAATATTATTCAAGTAGAGAAATGTAACCTGAAGCGCTATGCTAACATACAAAGTCAGCACAGAGGTTATGCTAGAATCAGCACATTTTGTTTCTGAAGCGCCTCATGGACTAGATCTGCCCTCAGAAAGCCCTTCACAGTCTGTTACATGACCCAGGTTAAAGACTTTTTTATTGTATTCAGGATTGTATGTTCAGGAAAAAAAGTGAATGCTTTTCATTCTCATTTGTTTAAGCAACAAAGTTGGCCTGCAGCCTCCTAACTTTCAAATATCCCAGGACCCCCCCAGGTCCCTTCTTGTCTTAATCCTTTAAATTCTGAAACAATACAGAGTGTTAGTGAGTTGGCATTAGTCAAAGATCCAGACAATAGGCAATTCTGAACCTGATTTATTGTAATTGTTTTTATCTGTGCCCTGTGGTGATTGTAAATGAATTGTCAATAGGATTTCTTTTGTGCAGATGGCATTCAAACTGATAGTTAGGAATTTGTGACTCTGGACAACTATTTGAAACTTGTTTCATTGCAGTTGTAGTTTTTTCTTATTCAGAAAAATGAATATGATTGAGTCCAGTGATTTATAGAACTAACACATTCATTTGCTTATAGGAAGGTAAAAGGTAAAAACGTTCTTATAAAATTGTGAGATTTAAGATTTTAACTTTCTTTTTCAGTCAGACAAACCACACACACAAGCAGTGCTCACAATCAAATTTGAGCATCATAGCAAGGCAAAAACAATTTTTACAATATTGTCAAAACTTTTCTTCTTGCGTTTGTTTTGTTGCTGCTGCTCCCCCCACCCCTTAAACTGTGAACTCTTCCTATGAGCTCTACTGCTGTTTCACTGGGAACTGACTGATTTTTTTTCTGTAGCTGATAAAAAGATCAGCACCAGAGAATAGCAACATGTTCTTTCTGATGATTGCTGGATAACTGAGAACAAAACCTGAAGAAGAAACTTTTAGAACTGTCCATCAGAAACTCCTGTTAATAGCTCTTAATCCAAACCTCGATCAGTAAGTTTGGTGAGTTCAGTATGGGATCTTTACTCAAGCTTGGGCTCCCAACTACAGCAGATGATTTCTGAGCTTCCACACAGCTTCATTGCCCATCCATTGCTTTGTCTTCAGTCAAATTTTAATTCTGATTTTTCTACCTAAGCTCTTAGTGAGATAATATATGGATTTTTAAAAATTATGATCTTTACAGTAAGTTCAGTTTTGTTGTATTCTTGAAGCTGTTACTTTGTGTTATGAATAAATCAAAGTAGCATAAAAAACAGAAGGCATCCAGAAATTTGTCTGTGAGTGTTTTTACAGGTGACCGTAAGAATGCTTTTTAGTGTGAAAGGAATAACTAGTGAATGTTGTTTAAAGCAAGACAGAGAGGGTGCTTTCAAAACCAAATGCACGCTCCATCCAGTGTTTTTTATATATTCAAATAATAGATGCAGGAAATGCAAAACCCATTTGTTAAAGCCGTTTAAACTGTACTTCAAATATGGTTCCACTGATTCGCTGAGATAAAAATAATGTACAGAACTGCCAGGATCAACAAACAACCCTTTGTTTTATCTAAGTATAATAACTTCACAGTATGTACAGGGAAAACAGTAGTAGTTTGTCTTTTCACTCTTGATAATGCATAGATTTCTGTAAGCATACAGATCTCATTTGTGTTTTGAATGAGTAATTGAGATTGTTTTAGAATTGCCAGCCAGCTTCCTGTAGATGCTGCTGCAAACCAGTCTTGTACAGAAGTGGAACAGAGATGAAACAAATAGTTCTAAGTGTTTATACAGTTCATTTTCTAAGTATTCCAAAGGCTGTATGTTGTCAAACAAACTAGGCCTATTAACCCTACATTGTAGATGGGAGCTAAGGATGAAAGGTAAGGATGGCTGCAGTGAAATGTGATAGAATTACTTTTTGCTTCTGCATTATGGATCAACAACCACCGTTTTCATGTATGCGTAAAGCAGATCCTGGCAACAGAAGAAATTCTTGCCTGAAAATTCCACGATGGAGAAGAGGCACCCTTTCTCCAGATTGTGGTGTGCGTGTAAAGTGCCGTTAAGTTACAGCTGACTTATAGTAACCCCATATGGTTTTCAAGGCAAGAAACAAAGAGAGGTGGTTTATCATTGACTGCCTCTACATAGCAACCTTGGACTTCCTGGGATGACCCAGGGGTAGCGACCCTACTTAGCTTCCAAAGTCTGACTAGATTGGGCTAACCTGGACCATCCAGGTCTGGGCCTCCCCTGATTACAATTGTCATACTTATCTTGCATGAGTAAGGTCCTAATCAGAGGTTTTCAAGTAGCAGGCCTGGGGAAAGGCCTCCTCTGCTTGAGATCCTAAGCAGCTACTGCTGGTCAAATAGTGAATTAGATGGATCATTAGTATGGCCATCATCACACGGGCATCTGTTCCGTTAAATTTACAGCATATAGCGTCATCGCTGATATCGGCACAGTAACATTTCTTTGGGTCACCTCGCGTTTCTTCATGCTCCCAGCTGTCCACACCTAAGCGCTCTGTTCCATTCTCTCTAATGGGCGCAGAAGCAGCTCCTCCCCCCTTTTTAAAAAAATTTTGGCGTTTAATTCCGCTATTACGGAATAACATTAGCTTCCTAATCTACTGCTGTTTCCTGAATAATCTGAAATCCGTGTGCACAACTGAAGTTGTCAGCTGGATGAGGCTGCAGTCTTCTGCGCCTAAGATCCTCTCAGCAGAAAATTTTCATTGTGTGATGTTGTTTATAGTGATATAAAGACATTATTACAAAAAAAAAAGAGGGAGTCGCGGGAGAAATGGATTCAGGGATTGAGGATGAGAAAAAAAAGGGTGGGCCAATGGCGTGGCGAGGCGAAAAACATCGATGTGAGGTATTCCACTGAGGCGCAAAATATCGCGACTATCAAGCACAAAGCAGAAGAGAGAAAATCGTTAGTGTTGAAATAAGGTGGGTGTTTGCGGGAAATTGCGCCATTTTCGCGCTAAATAGAAGCCTGTGTGACAACGGCCTATGACTCAGGGGAAAAGACAACAGCAGTAACCCAGGGCAAACAACTTGAGAAAACATCATTAAGGACAAATATTCCTGAACTCTTAACATTCTTGAGCTCCCACAGGCAAGAATCTAATCATGTATAAAAGGGTTTCCCCTGATTCAAAATTTTGTAACTTCTTAGCCTTCTGCTACTCATGTTGGCCTGTAACATGACTGTATTTCACACAAGACTCCTAGAAACACACCAGACAAGGAGTTCGATATGAGGAGAAGTTAACAAGCTCAGATGTCTGTGTGCATCTTCAGTGAAAGGTCTTGCTGCATCTCTTAGTATGCAGTACATAGGATTGCCAGCCCCCAGGTGGTGGCTGGGGATCTCCTGGAAATACAACTGATCTCAAGGCCACAGAGATCGATTCCCCTGGAGAAAATGGCTGCTTTGAAGAGTAGGGTGTATGGCATTATACCCTATTATACCCCCTCCCCAAACTCCACTCTTCCCAGGTTCCACCCCCAAAATCTCCAGGAATTTCCCAACCTGGACCTGTCACCCTAGCAGTGCATATTGCTAGTGTAAAAGTAATATTGCTAGTGCATAGTGTAATAGTATTGTCATAAAGTGCTTCATACCATTCATTCCTATTTGGCTTACTTTTCCATTAACCAAGCTCTAGAAGTTGGGCCCTTAATCTTCTTTTCCTCAACTACTCAACTACAAATTCTGTTTCCTCTATGCTAAATTGAGAATGTTGAACAAGGAAATCTTGTCTGTTTTATTGTTTGTTCTTCCCTGCTACTTAGCAAATGTGCTTCTGCCACTCATATAAGTTTCTCAGTAATATTTTTCCATGTCATTCTATTCTTAAATAACTGCAGTCTGTGACTTGAGACTGGGTTAGGGTTGCCAGCCTCCAGGCTGGCTGGAGATCTCCCAGAATTGCTAGTGATCTCCAGGTGACAAAGATCAGTTCCCTGGAGAAAATGGCTGCTTTGGAGGGTGGACTCTATAGCATTATACCCCACTGAGGCCCGTCTCTCCCCCAAATCCCACCCTTTCCAGGCTCTGTCCCCCCCCCCCCAGTCTCCAGGAATTTCCCAACCTGGACCTGGCAACCCTAGATTGGGTTGTAGTAGTTTTTTTCTCCCTTTGAAGGACTCTGATGATAGAATATTTATTATTAAGTGAGCCTGGAAATATTTTTACTATCTTCTTCCTTCTGCAGTTGATGGTTGACACTCCTTGTTCTAAATTCCTGTCCCATGACTAAGCTCTTTGGAAACTTTAGCTGCTTAAAAAAACAAAAAAACTCTTTCTCCCTTTCCCCTTTGAGATAAATATTCTCCCATCAGGTAAAGTGTTATAAAGAGTAACCATTAAGTCATCTTCAAAACATGGAAAGGTTTGATCAAAACTAATGTTTACATTAATGAAACTCAGGGAGGACTCTAATGTAAACCTTAGAACCTTAGCTAGGTCTATTGCATAGGATAGGGCCAATTCTCTTTCTCATAACTTGGTCAAGTATCCTTATTCCAATATATAGATAAGAAACAGAAGCTGAATAATAAAGACTTCTTGAGACCCTATGCCAAGCTGGAATGTGTTTCCAAATCTTTGAGGATCAAACATGATCTCTGAATGTAAAAGGACGTGGAATCCTAACCGAATGCTTGTTTCAGCCGAAGAGTTCTGCAGTGATTTTTCTGACCACAAATGCCATAGTCTCATCATGACCAGAACAAGAATGCAGAACTCTCTTCTGGGCTGATTTAACACATTGCCCTTGCAGCATTTGGCAGTTCTGTTGGCCCAGGAACAAAAAGTGTCAGGGATCACATTTCTTCTTGCCACTTTTTGTAAAACTCTTTTTCAAAATGTGCCGGTTAACCATAAAACGAAATGCCTTTTTAAGAACCAACAGGTTGTCATGTCTCAAGTTGCTAGGCTCTTGGAGTGTTTGGAAATAAAACTCAGGCGCAAAGTCTACTTGCTAACCATAGCTGAGACTCTTGAAAACCTCAGCCAATGCTGACATTTAGAAGCATGTGTTGCAGGTTGTGGCTTTTTATTGTTTTGTTGTAGTTTCAGCAAAGGAGTGGCAAGTAATTTACAGCATTTCAGAAATGAAGAGCCTGGGGCTTACTTTCCCAAATGGTTTGCCCTCTATCTTCTCTCTGGATTTGGTACAGCCTGTACGAATGTGACTCCAGGAAAAAAAGGGTTTTGCATTAACTTGTCTGAAACAACCTTGCTTTTGTGCCTTTCTCCTCCCAGCCTCTTCATTTGAACATGTAAATTCATTGAACTCTGGATTATTTAAGAACTATAATCCACACCTGGCAGAGTTATAGAGAGATGCTCAGAAATCTCTAACCTCAAATGAAAATTACTAACCTGACATTATGATGCCAATGCATCCCTTACCCCCATCAGGGGACTGGCAATCCTATAAACGATGCATTGGCATACAGGCTACACTACACTGTAATCTGTAAAGATGTGGATTGATAAAACTTGGAAAGCTTTCAAAAGTAAACAAAACCCCCAAGCAGACAAAAGTCCAAGCATAAAACCCATCCATTAAAATCACAAAGGCATTACAATCATGGTCAAATATCAACAATAACCCTGAGGCACAAAGTTCCCTTATCAAAGATCATTTAATTGGTTGGTATCTGTTCTACCCATATAAAATGTAGTTAACTTACTACTACTACTACTAGTAGTAGTAGTAGTAGTAGTAGTAGTAGTAGTAATAATAATAAATAATAATAATAATAATATATAGATTTATATACTGCTCTTCAGGACAACTTAACACCCACTCAGAGCAGTTTACAAAGTGTGTTATTATTATCCTCATGACAATTATCCCATGTGAGGGTGGGGCTGAGAGAGCTCCAAAGAACTGTGACTGACCCAAGGTCACCCAAACTGGCTTCTAATCTCCAGATTAGAGTCCTGCCACTCTTAACCACTACACCAAACTGTTACTGACCAGGAATCCATTTCAAATTAATACCGTGAATTCAAATAATATCCTTCTACTTGCAATGAATAAATCAGAAATCACATACCATGTTCCATTTGTTAGGAAATCCAAGATACACTTTGCTGTGAAGCCCATATTCAAAGGCAGCGCAATCCTGAGGCCCGCTGGTAGTCTGCTCCCAAAGGACTTTCATAGGAGAGCCATGCTGGTGGCCGAGCCCAGCAAGGCATGGCCAGGAGAGAATGGTCCCTAGCTGTCCAGGTGATGCCGACTGAATACACCAAGTGCAGGGCAGCTGCAGTTTACGTTGTCGAGAGTGGCAAAGAAAGGCATAGCCAGTTCATGGACTGGGCGACATTTGCCATCGCCAGCTGCCAATGCTACTCCCCTGTCCTGCAGACAGTGGAATTCAAGGGCAGAAAGACCCCAGCAATCGGGATTGCTGCACCCCAACAGAGGCGCCTGCCTTTTGAGGAGCCCTGGCCCATTAGGGGGGAGTTACACTGAAGGTGCAGACAAAGCACCCGCTCACCTGCTCACCCAACCCCCATTTCTGACAAAGGCCAAGCTGGCAGCTGAAGCTCAGTTCACTTAAGAACTCCCCCCCCCACCGCCACTGCCACTCCACGAATCATGCACCCCCTGCTTGAAAAGTAAAACCAGAGTTTTATGCTTGGACTTTTGTCTGCTTGGGGGTTTTGTTTACTTTTTGAAAGCTTTCCAAGTTTTATCAATTCACATCTTTACAGGTTACAGTGTAATGTAACCTGTATGCCAATGCATGGTTTATAGGATTGCCAGCCTCTTGATGGGGGTAAGGGATGCAGTGGCAGGAGAAAAATGTAAAATTAGCCATCAGATCTTTAGTATGACATCACTTCTTTGGAAAACCTAGAAGTGATTTCATGCTATGCTAGGAATTGCTGGAAAATCTATGGTAAAATTATAGAGGTTTTGGCAATTCCTAAAGAGGAGTGACATCACATTTGGGTATTTTTCCTTAAGTGATGTCACATCATCAAGTTGCTTCCGACTTATGATGACCATATGAATTCTTGACTTCCAAAACATCATTAACAGACCTGGCTTCCTTTATTGAGTCAATCAATTTCATTTTGGGTCTTTCTCTTTTCCTACTGCCTTCAACTTTTCCTAGCATTACTGTTTTTTTCCAGTGAGTCATGTCCCCTTTTGATGTGACCAAGGTATGATCCTTTTGTCATTTTAGCTTCCAGGGAGAATTCAGATTTTGATTGGCTCTAGAACCCACTTATGTGTCTTTTTGGTGGTCCATGATATCTGTAAAATTCTCCAACACCACATTTCAAATGAATCAATTTTCTTCTTGTAATGGAGGAATATCACAGTATGAATTATCTGATTTTCTTCTGAAATTCTTTGGTGTGCTCCAGTAACTATAGTAAATTTGCAATGTGTCGCTTCCTTTTCTAAATCTAGCTTGAACATCTATCATTTCTTGTTCCATATACGGGAAAGAGTGTTTGTTGTACATTTTTGAACATCACTTTGCTTGCATGGGAAGTTGATGGAATGGTCTGATAGTTGCTGCAATTTTTGATATCTCCTTTTTTCACAATTGGACTGTAGATTGAGCATTTCCGGTCTTTAGGCCACAGTGCTTGCCACATTGGATCACTTAGCAATCGGACTGTCAAATTACAATGGGCCCTAGCAGCACTCCCCCCCCATGTCTCCCTGGTGGCATCAGTCGAAGAGGGGATTGGGGAAGAGATCAGTGGTTCCTCTTCCACTGGTCCCTTCCTCTGGTCCCTTGGCCACTCCAGCTGCTGCAAGATCTTGGGAGGGCCTTGCTGCTGTGCTGAGCCTTTCTGTGTCTCTGAAAGCCCGAGGAAGCAGCAGGGAGGCAAACTGTTTTGCCCCAACTCGCTTCTTATCCCTGCATACTACGCCTGCATGGAGATAAGGAGTGAGTGGTCAGTTACACAGTTTGTCTTTTATATAGCAGGATTTGGAATCATGCAGTCATGCTACTCTGCTATTTGCATATTTTGAAACACTTTTGCATTTAAAACTCTGATTGGGAAATTAATGGTAGAGAATGCTGTACCATGCACAGTTTCTGCAGAAGCTGAAAGAAGGGACAATGGTATAGCGTAATCCTGCATGCACTAAAAAAAAAAGGAATGTTGGCCAGGAATGCGCCAGTGTCATTTGTGATGAGGCACAGATTAAAAAAACGCATTTTCTGTTTTGGGACCTTTTTCTCAACAAACACCCAGAAAACATGCATGAGGATGAAGGTTATTTCACTCATTACATATGTCATCATTTCCCATGTGCGAGTGGGTTGTGATGTTCCCGGTTTTTAAGCGTTTTTTGTGAAATTTGTGAAAGGTGAGTTCTCGAAGTAGATTGGGAAGACGCGGCTTTGGGACAGGGAAACCCCCCCAAAAATGGAACATGTGGAAGTTACCTTATTCTAATTCTATCATCTTTTAATTTTTCTTCTTGTCTTTTATTAGTCATCCATCAAGGCCTTTCCTTGGCTATAGGAATAGTTTTTACACACTGTTCCTTGATAATGTCATTAATTTCAACCCACAGTTCTTTCAGTCCACATTCAAGTGAACTTACAGTGCAATCCTAACAAGATTTACTCCAGTCTAAGCCCATTGATTTCAATGGGCTTAGACTGGAGTATCTTTTCTTAGGATTGCACTGTACGTAATGCAAATCTGTTCTTTACATGGTCTTTAAAATCTTCAGGAATGTTATTTAGACCATATTTTGGTGGTATGATTGTTTTAATTTTAATTGTTTGATATGATGTTTTAATGTTTTTATAATGTTTTTATTGTTTTAAGCTGTTGTTAAACCGCCCTGAGCCCATCTGACGGGAAGGGTGGTCTAGAAATGTGATTAAATAAACAAATAAATAAATAAATAAATAGTGTTTTTCTTCAGCTTTACTCTAATTTTTGATATTATCAATTAATGGTCTATTCCACAGTCAACACCTGGTCATGTTTTAGCAAAGAAAATAGAACTTCTCCAGCTTCTGCTTCTGCTTCTGTAATTTATTTGATTTCTATATTGGCCATTTGGTGATGACCATGAAAACAATAGTCTGTTGGGTTGCCTGAAGCTTGTGTTTACAATTATCGAATTGTTGGCTTTGCAAAATCCTATGAGTTGCTCTTTTGCTTCATTTCATAATCCTAGTCAAATTTTTTCAACAATATTTGATTCTACTTTGTTTCCTCCTTTTGAGTTCTATTCAGCACATCATGTTTAGGTGTATGATACTTCTTGGACACTTATATAAAAGCTTTCAATTTCTTCCCTTTCAGCATTTATAGTTGGGGTGTAAATTTTAATGATAGTTATATTGATAGGCTTTCTATGAAGTTTGATTGATATTATTAAACCAGACTGCATTATAACTCCTCCTATATAGCGAGGAGCTATAGGCTTGGAGTCCCAGCCATGCGTGTGGATGGCTTGCGCCCGGGGCAGCGTGGCTCGCCCAGACAGGTCAGGATGGAGGTCCAGGGTGACCCCAGGGCCTGACCTGTACCGCTAGTTAGGCCCTTGCCATGTATATATGTTCATATATATATGTTCATATATATGTTGTTGCCAAATAAATATGGCCCATTAGTTCCCAACACTTGTATCTGTCTCTTCTTTCCATCTGGGGTGGCAATGGCAGTTCTCCTAAGTTCGTCATTTCCAGAGTAAACACTTTGTAATTTTCTGGCTGAAAATGTCCTAATCCAGTCCACTTTAGTTCACCCACTAGAGGCAATCATGGACTGGGAAAAAACCACAGACCATCGGCTTGTGGTCCATCATGTTTCACAGATCACAGACCATGAACTTTTCACAGACCTGTCCCAGTTTGCAGACCAGTTCGTCGTTCTGTGGTCCATCACTTCTTGGAGCCCTAGAACCAGCCCCTTCACACTCAGAGATGCCAAACTTGCAGTGAGTTTTTGGCAGGCTCTCCTCCAGCCCAGATTGCATTTCAGAGGTCCAAGTTACAGACACCCAAAGCGGCCACCCCAGGAAACTTCTGGTAGATAGAATAGGAGCCACAAACACCAATTGATGCATTGGCTTGCAACAATTGACAGAGCCCTAGGCTAGCCCAACACCCCACGATCAAATAAGAATTGAAAGGGGGGGGGGAAATGAAACAGAAGAGTGAGCCCTCAAGAGCCCAATAAGCTTGCACCCAGAGCCTGGCTGCAGCTCTGGTACTGGGTTGGGGAAGAGCCCTAGGCTATCCCACCACCCCTCAAGCAAATAAGAACTGAAATTTAAAAATATTAAATAGAAGAGTGAGCCCTCAGCTGAAGAAACTCAATAAGCTTGCTCCCACACAGAGCCTCACTGCAGCACAAGCCCCAAGCCTCCCTCTTGCACAATCCAAAAGAACTCCCACAACAAGCAGTTCTTCCCTCAGTAACCGGCTGGAAAGTGAAAATGCGGCACATAGAGAATAATGAGAGCTCTCTGGTTGGCAGCCAGAGTTGCCTATCAAGGTTTTCGGGGCTAAGATTGGGTGTGTTCCAAAGGCAGGACAAGGTCTATAGGCGACTCCCCTACGTTGCCTAGGGAATTGATTGCTCGGTGCCAGGATGTCTGGTTTCACAGACCAGCAGACCAGCCCAAAAGTCATTGCATCTGTGAAAAATGCATGTCCCATGACCCACCAGTTCATGAATGCCAAACTGGGCTGGTCCATGTCAAATTTTGGTCCTTTTCGGTCCATGCCCACCTCTATCACCCATACCCAGGATTAAAATATTCAATTTCTTATTTTATGATTTCTAGTTTACCTTGGTTAATATTTCTCACATTCCGTGTTCCTTTTATAGGTGTCATACTGCTTTTGATTTTCCTTTTGCATTTAGTCACATCAGCAACTGAATGTCCTTTCAGCTTTAATTCAGTTGTGTCATTAAGAACAGCACTATTTGTACTTGTCCTTTGCTATTCCCAAGCTCCTAATTGAGTGCCTTCCAATCTAGAGACCTTGTCTTCCAGCACTGTATCTTCTTTTGTTTGGGGTTGTCATAGGGTTTCTGATGTATGAAATGATCAGGACTGGTTTATTAATTGCCTTCTTCTGCACAGTGCTAAGCAGCATTAGCTGAAGTGTCACTGCTTTTCTCTATGAAAGATCCGCCACCAGTGTCACCTTCCACTACTGCTGCTGCCGTTGCTGCCCTCAAAGGATTATCCTACCTCATCAGCATTAGAACTGTCAATTCTCTTCTGTTGATATGACCATTGATTCCTGAATATGTACTCCTATGTACAACCAGCGCTCTATGTTGTCTAATGTTAGTCCTAGAATTGATTATGTTTTGCTCCAGTATTTTTTCTACTCTCTCTTGGATCCTTGCTAATGCTTTGTCTTTTAAACTTGTATCTGTTTACCTTATGGTATTGTATTGAAATGTACTTGATACTGATTGTATTAACGTCATACTGTGTAATCTGCCTTGAGTCTCAGTGGGAAAGGCGGGCTATAAATGACACAAATAAATAAATAAATAAATAAACAAACAAATAAATAGCTTTTTATATACTGTGGCTTCTTGGCTCCAAAGCACATTTTAAAATTTTATTTATTTATTTAAAGTATTGTGCCAAGCTTTCAAGGCAGCTAATCAGAACATCTTGTCCACTGTAACTTCCTATACTCCCAGAAAAGCTGCTGCCAAGTCAGAATATGGCAGGATGCATGCAGTACAGGGATCTGCAATAGGAATTAGCAAAGATCCCAGCTGCAAATTCTGCTCCATTCATGGTTTTTGGAATCCCACCCAGCATCTTAAAGACACATACTAAATATAAATCAATAAGCCTCTAAGAGAAATGATGTGCCCTCTTAACTGAAAAATAATATTCTTATAATGGTATAAATTTGACTTCAGTATGATTGTTTGTTTAGATTGCAGAGTGTTTTTAACGTTAGGAGGAGCCAAGCTTTTCAACCTACATTTTAATCTGCCTTTAATTTTTGTTATAGTTTCCTCTTGCATAACCACATATAAGAAGACACCACCTCCAGTCCCACCAAGAACTACCACCAAACCTTTTATCTCCATCACAGCCCAGAGCAGCACAGAATCTGCTCAGGATGCCTATATGGATGGACATGGACAAAGGGGAGATATCATCAGCCAATCAGGACTTAGCAACTCCACAGAGAGCTTGGACAGCATGAAGGCACTGACTGCTGCTATTGAGGCAGCTAACGCCCAGATCCATGGCCCTGCCAGCCAGCATATGGGAAACAACACTGCCACTGTCACCACTACTACCACTGTTGCCACAGTCACTGCAGACGACAGAAAGAGGAACCACTTCAAGAAAAACAGATGCCTGTCCGTTGGAATACAGGTATAATAAAATGCAGAGACTGAATTAACATTACATATCTGAGAATTATTTTTTACCTGTGGAATAGCTATGATCCCGCTTGTTTTTGTTACTTCCCAGTTCTGCTTTAGGTTAAATAAGTGACATGGCAAATAGATTCTCTTTACGTTCCTCAAGTTTCATTGATTAATCTTGAACATATCAGATTTAGTGAGGCTTCTGGCTGTTTAGTATTCTGCTAATAAGAAAAAGCACGCAGAAGCCTAACTTCTGATTCACAACCCAGCAGGAGTCAGGAAAACATGAATGAAATCACTGAAAGAGAATGTGTACAACAATGATTTACACAGCACTATTGCCAGAGAGATGTTTTCATCAAGTTTAGCTGAATTGTCACTGCTTATTCATGCATCACATAACAACTGTTACTCACTTGAATGCAGAAGCACTGTTCTACCTAGCTGTTAAATCAGCAGGGAGGGCATAGGAATAAGATCTGTCTGATTTACTGCCCCCTCCCCCCTCTAAAATAAATTAAACCTTGATCCGATTCAAAGCACAGGAACTAGCATTTTCTCTGAGGTAGAAAGCTTTATTGGGAGGAGGTAGTTTTCACTTGGGGTTACTTTCAAATAAGAAATCCCGCTCTACTCACTGTGAAATCTGAGGTGGAAAAGTTGTGTAACTGGGCTGTACCATATCACTTCCTGCATAGCTGAATCAAGGCTTTGTTACATTAGATGGAGTGAAAGTAAAAACATGCCAAATAAAGCTTAATTAAAGCACAGGAAAATGAGCTATAGGATTCCATTATATATTACAGATGGAATTATTACCATCTCTCCTAAATTACTCTCTCGATATGTTCCAAAGTAACTCTTAAAATGAGGTTCCATATATGTGAATAATGTACTTTTAGTTAAATCTTTCTCAAAATCCTACACACTGATCAAAATTCAGGCAGAACTAAACAAATGACCCAAAGAATGATTTTTAAGCTCCAGAGAACAGTAGCAGGCTCAAGAAAGTTGTGAGCCTTGTGAGGTAAAAGAAGCTGTGGAATGACCAGGCTCTGGGATGCTTTCCCCAAACCAGTAACCTACAGCTTATTCATATGCTTTTAATATATACTTCACTAGCTCTTCCCCAACCTGTATATTTTTACTGTGTTCTTTCCAAAAACATGTGTTAAATGTGAAAAAGAACTGATCCCAAATCAAGACAAGTATCAGGTTCATAGAAATTGAGCGCTATACAGATACAAGACCATACTCAGTGATGCTTGTTAAGATGAACTAATCAGATTACTTAAATGTTAACTTTCTCAACCTAAGTAAGGAGAGCAGTATATAAAACACAGGGAAAAAATCACAAATTATGTGATTGATATAGCAGAGGTGATCTGGCCCTTTCAAAATTAACAAAAATGTAATGTCACTGAAAGCATGACGTTGACATAGTATACATGGTGGCAAGAAGAAGAATGTGCAACTCCGATAGTAAATGGGTAATCTGTATATACCATACTCACTGGTTTTGTAAGATCTTCCTACAAGTACCTGAAAAGTTTTATTTATTTAGAAAATTTGTACACTGCCTCTTATGACCTGCTCAAAGCAGCTCACAACAATAAAACAAATATAAGCAGAATAACAAAAATAAACAAATCATATCTATAAAACAATCCAAATCAGTAAATAAACTTGCCAGTAAAAACACCCTATGAAAGCAAGCCAGGGCATAAAAGCCCGTAAAACAAAACTACCCAACCACTATGGTCATCTTTCAAGGCTCTGCTTTGGATGCCCCTGCTTTTTGAGATTCGGTGGCGGGGGGCAGCTCAGGAAACGGCCTTCTCAGTCATGGCACTGAGAGACTTAGGAGACTTGTCTGTCCCTTTCTGTTGCTGTCTTCCTTCTGCAGGTAATGACTTTTTTCTTTCATCTGGCATAGTATCCCCATGCTACAAGCCTGCTCTTCAGGTGCAGCCCCCTCAACAACAGGCTTTTCAGCCTTTGGGTGGTTTAGTCATTAATTTAGTCAAGACACAGCAGTCAATTCCCAAGTTGGCACACATTTTAGACAATCTAGTACAGAGAACTTTAGGTGCTGCTGTAAATAAGCATTCACCATAAAGTACTAAGGCACAGCATAGCCCCTGGGAAATGTATGCATACCATCATTTAATGCTACCTGTATTTGGTTTTTTTAAAAACATGTTTTATTGGTTTTTCCATGAAAGTAGAAATAGGAGAGGGAAAGGTTAAGAAAGAGAGATAGAAGAGAAGAAGGGGGGGGAAAGGAAAAAGTCATTTTGACTGCTTATATCAACATTCTAATTATCTATACATCATAGTTTTTCCTACCAAGTGTTCGACTGTGGTTACTGGTAACACGTTACATTAGTGCCTTTATATATTTACTACATTCTAGTCTTTATATTTAATTTTAATCCAGTTGTAGAAGGGGGTCCATGGGACAGAAAAGTCTTCTTCCATTTGTCCTTTCATTAATGAAGTTAGTTTGTCCATTTCCGCATTTTCCATTATCTTCGTTATTAAATCCTCTTGCAAGGGTATTGTTGGGCGTTTCCAGTAAGACGCTAATAAAATTCTCACCGCTGTTACTACATGTATTATAAGGTATTTCTGTTCTTTGTTCAGTACATCTGGCATACAATTTAACAAAAATAACTCTGGTTTAAAGGGAATTGAAACTTGTAAGATAGTTTGTAAAATTGTATGTACCATTGTCCAAAATCTGTGCACCTCTTTACAAGTCCACCACATATGGTGAAAAATCCCTGTATGCTTCCCACATTTCCAGCACTTATTTGACATGTTTTTATACATTTTGGTAAGCCTATCTGGTGTTAGATACCATCTATAAAACATCTTATATAAGTTCTCTTTAAATGCAGCGGACTTAGTTATTTTGACATTCACTTTCCATATCTTATTCCATTGTACTGGATCAATAATATAGCCTAAATTCTGTGACCAAAGTGTCTTATATCTTTCCACCCTGTCATTCATCCTCCTTTGCATCAAAAATAAGTACATTTTCTTAATCAGTTTTTCATCAGAATCATGTAACAATTTTTCAAAATCCTCTTGTTCTAGATAGAAGCCTCCCACTTTTTTATCTTTATTATATCTAGAGTCAATCTGAACCCTTGGCCACCAATCTAGATTAATACCTTGTCTCTGTAATTCCTCTTTAGTTTTTAATACTCCTTTATCATCCAAGAGATCTTTATATCTAATAATCTTATCTGGAGAGAATATATTTGGCTGAAAGAATGCTTCTAATGGCGAAACGCGTTGTGGGATCTTGGAATATATTAGTGGTGCAATTCCTTCCCATGTTGTTATAAGAGATTTCCTAATCCAATGATTTTTGAAATACTTATGACCAGTTTTTCCATACATAATAAATGCGTTCCATCCTAACTGTAAATCATGATCTTCCAAAGCTAGTAGTTTTTGATTTTCTAAAAGAATCCACTCCCTCATCCAAACTAGGCAACATGCTTTATGGTAAATTTTCCAATCAGGTAAAGCAAAGCCAGCACCTTCTTTCAAGCCTTGAAGCGTTTTCAATTTAATTCTTGGTTTTTTCCCTTACCAAATAAAGTTAGATATTGCTTTATTTAATTCTTTAAAAAATGCTTTACTAATACTGATGAGTATGGTTTGGTATAAAAATATTATACGTGGTAATATATTCATTTTGATAGTTGCGATCCTTCCCATCAGAAAAAGCTGAAGTTCTCTCCACCTTTCTAAATCTTTCTTAATTTCTTGAAGCAGTTGCATATAATGCTACCTGTATTTGGATACTCTTTTAGGTTGATGGTGCAGAGGAATCCACTAATCCAAATGAAAACAGAGCAACCAGTAAGTTCCAATCCATAGGTGTTCAAGTAGAGGAGGAGAAGTGGTAAGCAAATGTTAATTTGATATTTTTATGACCACTGGGGAGAATACTACCCCCCCATTGTACCCACAAGCAAAGTTTTACGCCTTCCTCCAGCTGAAGGAAGCTTCACCCAACTTAAGTGACACTTCCATTGGAGGAAGAGCTACTTAAATTGGAGAAAGTTCTTACATTGCAGGAAGTTTTGCTTGGAGGATGTTTGGATCAACACCATCGTCTGTATCAGTGGTTGGCATCTTGATTGGTGGGGGGGAAGGCAAAATAATGGTGACACTGAGGGGGGAAAGCCAAGTCCTGCCTATGCACCGCTGTCCACGTATATTCAGTATTCCATGGTGCTCTCATCAGTAGATGGATCTGGCCTTTAGTTTCTGCTAGACATTTCATATATACATACTTGCACTCCGAATGTTTTACCCATGTTTTTTTTTAAATTAACCTCACACAAATGTAGTGAAAGCCCAGCATAATCTTTCCTAAACAAATGTCTTTAAAAATGAGGCAGCAGGGTTTTAGTACAGTGGCACCTCAGAGACTAACAAGATATTCAGGGTGTAAATTTTCAAGAGTCAAAGCTCTCTTCTTCAGAGGCAAAATGACTATTGTTCTCTCATACCTTCTTTATATTTGTATTTCTAATGCTCAAAGGAATACATTCAAGAATTAAGTGTAGCCTCTGGGAGTCCTCTGAAACCATTATTTTAAAAAAAATCTCTTCAGAGTTTTAAATGAGATCATAAATGAGAAGCAATTGCAGTTCTTGAACAGAAAAGAAAATTGTACCTCCTCATGCACTTCAGAAGTAGACTGCTTGATGAAAGTCTGCATCTAAGTCATCAGAAAAGGAGTTCATCCAGCACATAAAAGTCTTATCATTTCTATTAAGATGTTTCATGTTTTGGCAGTTTTCACATGCCCTAACCCTCCGGAAAATCATGCAAACCTCACAGCATGAAGCGTCTTCCTAGCGCGATTTCCTGGCACGATCCCATTTAATGGTATGTTTTCTGATGTCATCGCACCATTAAAGGGGATCATGCTGGGAAATCCTGCTAGGAAGAAGCTTCATGCTGTGAGTTTTGTGCTATTTTCTGGAAGGTTACGTGCACGTGTGAAAACAGCCATTGTTAACATAGCAGAGCAAATCTGAATCATTGTCTCTTAAAGGAATTGGCTTGTAAAGGAGCTGCATTTTCCTTGCTTCAGAACACAAACAGGCAGATACAATGCAAGTGATTGGATTTTGTGGATCCCTCTCTGATCACAAGTTACAGTGAACATACATACAGTCCATATACAGCATAACTTGATTTTTCTTTAAATGTGCATTGAGTAATTCTCATGCTACATTCAGAACATGTACAGTTGAACATGTGATTTAAGTCCCTTATGTATCCAAGTATTGGTACGTGGTACATTGGTTCTTTTTTACAAACAGGCATACACATATATGCCCCATGGATGGATATATATATTCAGATGGATATTTATCAAAGAAGTCAATCTCTTAGATATCTTTACTGTTTCAGTAAAAATGTTTCCATTTGAAAAATGGACAGTATGCACACACTAACCATTAAAAGCTTAATTTAAGCCAAAACTTAGATCCAGAAACATTTTTTCTATGTTAGGGTTCAGCCCTGGAATACCAGTATGTATAGAAACCACACACCCTTCCCTGCCAATGTGTAATTACAACCAGGTTCCATACAAAGAAACAGAATATGGGGTTTGAGTAGCATTCCCATTTCCATATTTCACTATATTTTTCTGGAAGGCAACAAGAAGAAAAATAAATTTGCTGTAGGCAAAAGGAAGTCTGACCAAAGATGTATTTCATTTTCCACTAATACACACGCGCACACACACACATCACATAAGCTGCTGCTTATACCACTTGTCAGGACAATTGAATTACCAAAATATAACTTAGATTCTAGTGTATATGTTGGATACAGTGCAAAATTTCCACTTGCACTAGACATTTGCAACAATTTCTGAACACTATAATATATCAAGAGGAAAGCACTAGGTATTGCACAAGATCTTGTACAAAGAGAATTGCACTAAGTTCATTTATGTTTCCTCCTGTGCATCCATGGATCCAAAGCCATAAATTTGCTGTCCAGTTCTCCAGTCTCATATCATAGATGATAAATTATTTGCATCAACTGTAAATTATCGGGCTTACAAATACCTTGTATCAGACTGCTGGGTTTCTTGCTGCTATATACTTTGTCAAGTAAGTCGTCATTTGATCTGAAAAGTGCAAACAATTATAAAAATATTTTATAATTTACATCTTGGATAAAAGTACAAGGAAAAGACTGTGAGAGTGAGATAACTATGAGAAGAAGGTATTGTATTTTTATGGGATCACATGAACCTGCCTTATGTTGACACTTGATATTATCTGCTCTGGCTGATAGTGGTTCTGTGGGACTCAAGTAGTGGTCTTTCAAATTACTTACTATCTTATCCTTTAACTGGAGTTGCCAAGGATCGAATCTCCGACCTTCTACATGCAAAGCATCTGTTCTGCCACTAGGGTTGCCAGCCTCCAGGTGGTGACTGGAGCCCTCCTGAAATTACAACTGATTTCCACACTGCGGAGGTCAGTATACTGGAGCAAATGGCTGCTTTGAAGGTGGACTCTATGACATTATACCCTGCTGAGGTCCCTCCCCTCCTCAAACCCTGACCTCTCCAGGCTTCACCCCCAAAATCTCCAGGAATGTCCAAACCTAGAGCTAGCAACCCTACCACTGACCAGCTGCTTTTCTTGAAAGGTCAGTCACAGTGCAACCCTAAATGAATCTGCCCTGAAAGAATTTTTTTATTCAACTTATATCCTACTTCTCAGCCCTACTGGACACACAAGAAATCCTGAATTTCATTTTTTTACTGTTTCTCTCAGTCTAAGTTTCCAAAACAGCTTTCAGTGTATAAAAAGACAACATTAAACCACAAAAGCATATTAAAATCAAATTTGAAAAGCAGCTTAAAAGAGCAATAAATGATCTAAAAGACAATCGTAATAAAGTTAGCAAAACCAGGGAGCAGGAGGGAAATCCTTCAGCTAAAATTATAAGAAAAAAGAAACATTTTCACCTGGCACCTAAAATTTTGTAGGCTAGGAACCACGGCAAATTTATTGGGAAGGACTTCCACAGTCCAGACTAGGGTTTCCAGGTGCCCTTCCCCTCCCAACAGAAGGGGTATGACACAGCACTCACCTGCACAATGCACATGCTCCCAGCACAGTGTGATGACATCACTCTTGGGAGTGATGTCGTCTCACTGATCCTGGAGCATGCTCCAAGAGACCCATTCCCATGCCTTTTCCCCTACAGGCCAGGTGAGTGGTGGCGGGGGGCAGAAGGTGGGAGCAGGAGATCCCCCGCCCCAACTGGGGGACTGGCAACCCTAGTCGAGGCAGCAGCATCACGGACAAGGCCTCATCTCTGGTAAGCCACCCACCTGATGTGATCAAGGTAGAGGGGCACATAACAAGTCCTCTCAAACTTCCTTACTTAGGGCAGGTATATATGGAAACAAGCAGTCAGGTAAATATCCTCGTAACAGACCATTTGGCTTCCAGATGTACTTAGAATCATAGCAAGGCATTCCAATCCTAAACACATTTACTTGTAATTAAGTATTTACAAACATGTCTACTTAATTTGTCAACATTACAGCCCAATCCTCACAAATAAGTCTCACTGATTTTGACAGGACTTACTTCCTCATAGGCGTGCTTGCAGTTGCTGCTTTACAGTGCAATCCTAAACTGTGGAATCTATGCTTCTTGACCTCAGTGGGTTTAGAAGAACAAAGCTTTGTTTAAGATTGCACTGTTAATCTATACCGTTCTTCTCAGCCGACTATGAACTGGGAGAAAAGTTAGAATTAGGTCACTGCCTACCTAGGCAAGGCTTTTTCACTACACAGTAGCTTCTCTGCATATGTCACTGAAAAGGAGCTGCCTTTCAGTTGCTTCAAATGAAGAATTACAGATATCTTCACAGCTTGCAGATCTCTCACCAGCTGAAGTTGCCCCAATAAAAAGTATCACATTACCCATTTTATCTTTTTAATTGTCTGGGATCAATCCAGCAACAGTTTTCTATTACAACTTATCATGAAGCAAGCTGAAATCCTCAACAGCACCATCACTACTTACCATGTGTAAATTCATTTCCATTCAGAATGTATTTCTTTCAGCCACAATCCATAATGTTCATACAAATTTGTATATAATGAAAATGTTAGGGCAACAAGATAATTAGTATATAATTAGTACAATCATAGTCACCTGTAAATTGTTCAGCACCTGTTGTGCAAAAGAAATCTCCATTCACTGAAAATGTAAACAAGGTTCTCAAAATGGACACAAGAGAAGCAGCAGAGAGATGAACTCGTGCAAATAAGCCCACTGTTGCTGTTCAGAACAGACTCTGCATTGTGCTCTGGACAGGTTTAGCCAGTCTGCGGTTTCATGGTTTTGTGCACCTTAGGCCAGGTAACTGTTGTAGCTCTCAGAGGCTGCAATTATTACACTTTGTGCCTTTAGGGCAAAAGAGAACACAAAGCACACAGGTATGAATATAAGAAACAAGGAAACCCCAGGGGCTTGAAAGCCTTACTTCGAAAACTCTTTCTGAATGCTTCACGAAACTTTCCTTCATCCCAGACTCAGTGTAAAGATTTTGTATCTAGAACATAACTTGTGACCTGCCAGGCCAAATGCAGCCCATCAGCCATGCTTTGTGGCTGCCAGGGACTTAACAGACCTTCTGTTCTTTTAGTCTGGCAGAGAGTGCAAAAATGGCAGTGCTGCCAAGCACTTGGCCAGTCCCAATACATTGCTGGTAGATAGCATTTGACTAAATGGATCACCAGTTCTACAATCCTGATCCACTTATAAACTGTTACTGCTCTTTCTGATAATCTGCCCTGCTATGTGCAGAACTATAAATCAGAGAAGCAGAATTTTATGGTACAAGAATGTGATCCTTTTATTGGGCCGCTTTCTGTTGTTGTAGGACTGAGCTGCACAATTTGTGGCCCACCAAACAACCAGGGATGTAGTTTGGTCTGCAAGGTGCCTAGTTACTCCCATGGTTTAGCAATCCCAGGCGAGAAGCAATATTCAACACAGACTGTAGCATGGGTCTGGTCTGTTCCTCAGAAGTAGTCATGGGTGGAAGTTAGGAAATGATTTTTTGTGAATGTTAATGGATATCGAAGCAGCATCTATGAAGCCTTTAAGTGAACCCTTTAAGCTTTTTCAGTCTAAGATGGTTTAACGTTTTCACTTCTAATTTCTTACTGTCAAGTCATATTTCTATTTAAAGATATGTACACTTACATGGGTCAATGCCAAAAATAGTCTGCCCACCAAAGTTGTGCCATGGTGTTGTTTTGACAAATATAAGGGCACACAGAACTATGTCACTCATATGTTGAACAGAGTCTGACTTCTGAAAGTAGCTTCGCCAAGGGACAGGGTAGGAGGGTTTGTTGCCTGCAATTTTTGCCAAGTAATTACTCTGGCATTATATCATTTTCATGCCCTCCAAAAAAAATCTGTCAATTCAAATTTGATAAAAAATCTTAACACACAGTTCTACAGTGCATATGTATGCTAAGAGAGAAGCATGCAAAAGGTACATACTATTCTTTTTTCCACCCTGGGTATTTATGTCAGGAAAAAGGGAGAAGTGATCCTCTTACAGCTGGTTTACACACACAGATTAATGGGGTAAGAAAGAAGTAGTGAAATTAACTGAACAGCTTCAGACTGCAGGAGGAGGGAGGATTGCACCTTTCATGATTCCTTGGCATCAGTGAGAAAGGTTCTATCTACCCCTTTCTCTTCTCCTGCTTTGCTGATTTACTATTTGCAGGCACCTTTTGACCACAAAGAAGCATTCCCAAGAGTGATCATCTATCAGCAGCACTGAAGCAGTTCCATCCGTTCTATGCTCTCAGATCTCTGCTAACTCATTCTCCTATGTGTATGATCCAGGCCTGAGTCTATGAGATTCAGTCTGTGAAATTTGAAGGGATGTGGAGAAACAATACCTTATATAAATGGCATTCAAGATTGTTATCATTACAAAGCACTAATATTTTCTGAAATGTCATACTATACATGGTTCCCAGTACTGACTGAAGGAAGGAGAAGAGTGCAGGTTTCACAGAAGAAAAATATTATAAACATTCAATAAGTATTGTGTCATGCCAGTGCCAATGGAACTTGCATAACTTATTTCTGTAGAGCTTAACATTGTGCTTCAAAACATGCAACAGCATGAAAAATATTTCAGTCTTTGCTGTTAAGCAAAGGAGGAACAAATCCATGTTTGCATATAGAATAGATGTTGGCTGTGCCATAAACATCTGTGTTGCTAAATATTTTCTTTTTCTGATATACTACTGACAGCCACCCCTTCTCCACTCCCTGTCCTCATTTCTCATTTGTAACTACATGGATCCCACATCTCTAGCCACTGTTCTTTTTCCCTGTAAGATGAGCCTTTGAAATCTGACAAAACCCCTTTTCCAACAACAACATGAGTCATGTACTAAATGATGTCAGGCTTTCTTTTGGCCATTATCACCAGATAATTTTACCAGATAATAATACTTAGTCTTTATTTGTGCTGACTCCTTTAGCTGAATAAACCTAGAATACTTCAGGAAAACTGAAATAAAGGAGACTTGCAAAACTTCCCTGTTTGTTCCTGTTCCCAGGAAAGGCTTTGTTATGTGTTCCCCATAAGTGATCGTAGCCACAGGTCCATCCCGTGGCTGCCAATGTCATTTTAAAAGCATTTGTAGTTCTTTTAAATTGCCATGAGGCCCTGATCCAGAGTCGATGCACAGCATGCCCTCCCAAAATGCACAGGGGGAAGAGCTCCTGGAGGCACTGCTACTGTCACTTGTAGTTTGGCTCCAAGCAGTGATAAGTTCTAGAGTCAGACTCAGCACTGTCCTAGGTTTTGTTTTCTTTGGATGAGGTAACATTGGAGACCTAAGCTATCTTTGTAACATTTGCGCTATTTACACATAGACAAAGAGACACTCCTATGAGGTAGCAGATCTGCTACCCCACTTCACACTGAGAGAGAGAGAGAGAGAGAGCCAACACCTCATAGTACTTCTCTTTTGAACCAACTTGCTTTTCTGTCTTCCTGCTGCTGTCTTTCCTTTTCCCAGCTGAAGTTTATTCTCCCACAAATTGGTATCTTCCCTTCAATTGGAGGAGTGACATCTTCTCTAAATACTTAAAGAGTCCCTGAAAAAGAGAAGGAAAAAGTGATTTGAGACGATCTCCTCACAATTTAGCTCTTTTTGCAAAATCAACTGGAGATATTTTTTGTCCTTTTGTCATGGGTCCTGACCTCCTCCACCCCCATGTTGTTAGAGCAAACCATAATTCATCCTTTAATATTGATTAGGCAGCCAATTCTGAACCAGTTACCAGTAGGGGCATGCAGTGGTGAAATATTTAGTGATTCAGAAAATGATTTGGAATAACCCGAAGTTCGGGTTATCTGAATCGCTTTGGTATGCTTCTTAATAATTCAGAGCATACTGAAGTGATCCCCACCTCCCCACTGAGCCCCCTTCCCCCATCCCCAACCCCACTTACATTTCACAAAGGCTGCCAGCAACCTCCGCCACCCGCGCCGCCAGTTTGGCCTCCACGGCAGCCAGCAGAGCGGCAGCAAATGCCGGTGCCTCTGCCACCCACGTCACTGCTTCGGCCTCCACAGCGGCTGACAAAGTGGCAGCAAACACCAGTGCCTGCACCCCCCGTGCTGCTGCTTTAGCCTCTGTGGCGGGCAGCAGGAATGCCGGTGCCTGCTTTGCCAGAGCCACTGCTTTGCAAAACAGAGAGGCGTTTCCCAGGGAAAGTGAACCAGATTGTCCAAAAGAATTCCCAGGGAATAATATTGAAATCCACAATAAAGAAACATAAATTTCTATACTAAGAAAAGGTTCTGTACAAAAGTATTTGTATCTATTATAAACATCTAAATATGAAAATCGACCAATAACCAATAAGGTACAACAACAATGAATTGAACATCTGACCGTAAAGCTAGTCAGAATGACATAGTCCCAGTCTCTAGTACTGCCAAATAAACATCACAATGAAGTCTTGGGAGTCGGAAACAATGTCAAATCCCCAAAAAATCCTCTTCTGGAGGTGGTTTCTTTAATTAGCAGAGAAGGGAGCTGTGCCCTCAGGAGCACATCGTCGTCGTCCTCCCCACAGGCAAGTGAGAACACTTATTCCAAACCAAATTCTACCATCGTAGAAAGTGCATTGATTTGTGAGCACGTGAGAGATTGTATTGGTCTGTTGAGAATTGTTAATTTGGTGGATTTCTAACCGGCCCCTGAGGAAGTGGACACGACACGAAACAAGTCATCTCTGCCAGCCGCTTGTAGGGTGGAGGGACCCCTTGGGGTCCTTATCTTTGTGGTTCCACCTGGCATTGAGAGAAAAAGAACATTGTGAGACAAAGCATTCACGAAGAGAATTTGGTTTGGCATATGCGTTCTCACTCACCTGTGGGGAGGAGGACGTGCTCCTGAGGGCACAGCTCCCTTCTCTGCTAATTAAAGAAACCACCTCCAGAAGTGGATTTTTGGGGGATTTGGCATTGTTTCCAACTCCCAAGACTTCATTGTGATGTTTATTTGGCAGTACTAGAGACTGGGACTATGTCATTCTGACTAGCTTTATGGTTGGATGTTCAAATCATTGTTGTTGTACTTGATTGGTTATTGGTCAATTTTCATATTTAGAAGCACCACTGCTTTGGCTTCCGTGGCGGTGGGCAGGGCGGCAGTGAACGCCAGCACCGGTGTTACCCGCACCACCTCTTCAGCCTCTGCGGTGGGCAGCAGGGAAGGCCGCAGCTAGTGGTGCCACTGCCTGCGCTGCCACTTTGCCCTCTGCAGCAGCCGGCAAAGTGGCAGGGAAAGCCGCTGCTTCCACCACCACCAGGTAAGTGGAGTGGTGGTGGGAGGGAGGGCGCCTTTTTAAAAGGCCCTGAAGCTTCCCGAAGCAATCTGAATTGCTTCGGGAAGCTTTGATTCAGTATTTCCAAATCAGGGCCATCATACTGGCCCCAATTCAGAAATACCATAATTTTATGAATTGGGCCCAGTTCGGGTTTTTTACCGAACCGGGAACCCGAAGCACGCACCCCTAGTTACTAATTTCAAGCAACACATTTTTGTGTTGGTTTCTCCTCTTGAATCTGTTTTAATTAAAGAAAAATACGAATTTTATTCACCACTCCAGCCACTGTTACTTTTGCACACATGTGGACCTCAGGATTCCATTATGAAACTAAATTATGTTGAAATGATTCTGTTGTTGTGAAGTTCAAATGGAGAAGATGAGATAACTGATGCAGTACTGAGTTCCTTGGACGAAGAATGGGATTTAAATTTGACAAAAAGAGATTCTGCCTTAGGATAATTTAGGATAGTTGAGGTAAAAGAAAAACAATTAAGGCTAGTGGTGTTGCTCATAGTAATACACTGTCCAGAACCAGGGAGCCATAGAAAAAGATGAGGGAATGTTCAAAGCAGAGTAATATAACACTTCCAAATGTTTAACATACTTTTTCTTGCTGTAAGTCTTGCAACAACAGTATAGACTCAGTAAGTATTATTACCCCATATCAGATGGGATTCGGGCTGAGAGGATAGTTTACCTAAGGCCACCAAGTGAGTTCATGGCAGAAATAAGAATCAAATCAGCTCCCAAGGGCTTAAATACATTAGGCTGTTCCCAAGTCTGAACAGGGCCCTGTCAAGCAGACATGAGCTGGGAGTTCCTGGTTGATCAGGCACATAGCGACCTACTTGGATTGGTATTTGGGGATAGGGGGCTTAAGCTTCCTCAGGGTGCTCTGCTGTTGTGAAATGGCCATGATGAGTCACTATTTGCCCCACTGAGGAAACTTAAGTGTGGCTTATAAGTACATATAAGCAGGGGTCATTTCCTAAAAAAAGAACTGCAGGAACTCAATAGCATAACTCATTAGCATATGCCACACCCCCTGACATCACCGGAAGTGTATCAGAAGGCACCATTCAGCCCTCAGGCCCCTTTCCGCAAAAGTCTCCAGGTATTTCCTTAAAGCAGAATGAACTCAAAGCCACTTACCCTCCTCTGGAGAGCCAGCCCTGCTTGCATCCACTCACTCGCTCTCTCAAGTCACAAATGAAAATAATGCAGCATGAATTCCAAGCAGTTTGTGTTCCTTTGGAGCTCAGCACCACTCGGCGTGCACTCACTCATTTTCTCTCCCCCACCAGTCACAAATGAAAGTAAAAGAGCAGAGAAGAAGGAATCCAAGCAGCTTGCCTTCCTTTGGAGCCCAGCACCACTCGACACTCACTCGTTTTCTCTCTCTCTCTCCTCCCCCCCCCTTCACAAATGAAAGTAAAATTGCAGAGCAGAAGGAATCCAAGCAGCTTGCCTTCCTTTGGAGCCCAGCACCACTCGACACTCACTCGTTTTCTCTCTCTTTCTCTCCTCCCCCCCCCCCCTTCACAAATGAAAGTAAAATTGCAGAGCAGAAGGAATCCAAGCAGCTTGCCTTCCTTTGGAGCCCAGCACCACTCGGCCTTCATTCATTTTCTCTCTCTCTCTCTCCTCCCCACCCTGTCACAAATAAAAGTAAAAGTGCAGAGCAGAAGGAATCCAAGCAGCTTGCCTTCCTTTGGAGCCCAGCACCACTCGGCATTCACTCATTTTCTCTCTCTCTCCCACCCCGTCACAAATGAAAGTAAAAGAGCAGAAGGAATCCAAGCAACTCGCCTTCCTTTGGAGCCCAGCACCACTCGGCTTGCACTAGGAGGAAAAGGAATCACGTGGGCGAGGCCCAAACCCACGTGACTTCTTTTTAGACCTACCGGAACACCGTTCCTGTGCGTTCCAGCTCCAAATGAGCCCTGCATATAAGGTGCAAATAGTGATTTTTCAGGTCACAAAAATGGTATAGGAGGAATGCTTATTCTCTCCCCACACACCTTGATCCTGATCTGAATTGCCCATGCACTTGAGAATCTGAGTTTCATCCTGTACCTGTCTTCTTGACAGGGCCTAGGACTAGGGCTCTCATCCCTTATGAGGGGGGAGATTCCCCACCCTGAGCACCCATTGCCTGCTGTCCCGCCAAGTGGCAGCAGGTGGAAAATAAAAAAGGCAGCATCACAAGCATGGTGATGTCACTTCCAGGGAAAACCAGAATGTGATGCCTCTTGTCCTTCAGGTTGTGCCTCTAGCCATGCCCAGGTTTTAAGTACCTGCAATGGGAGGGAGACAAAAGCTCAGCCAGGATTGTAAACAGCTAGCAGACAGCTTCTCGCAGTTCCCCTCCCTTGGTCTTAGGATGTTGTAAGCTGCCGTGGAACTATGTTATTGAGAGCACAGACTAGAAATACTTTAATTAAATAAAACCAGATTGAGTGTGTATATTGCCTATGTGAATTTCACATTGTGTTTTCTGTGTCAGAAAAGTGGTGTGTTTGCATTAGCCTCTTAGCCTCCTTAAGGCACACAATAATAATTACATTTTCAGGAAGATCTACAAGAAACATCATTACATTCTGTCCTGAAAGTAATCACATGGAACACTGCTGAAATCAGGGAGGCAAATGTGCAGGATTACAGGATTATACAGATAAATTAATCTAGGATTCATACATTAAGAGTGTCAGTTTAAAACCTTTTGCAGATGATCTATGTTGACATGATGACGTGATTCAATATACTTTTTTTAAAAAATCACATAATATTCTTAGTGCTGGCATTTTGGCAGGTCTGAGTAGAAACATAAAACATCTTACATACTTCTGTTTTCATCCTTTTATCTCTGAAATGCATCTGCCTGTGAACATCTGTCTTGTCTAAGCTTTTTATTTTGGGTGCTTCAGTTTCCGCAGGTTCACACGATCAAATAGTGTTACAACAGCTGTTCAAGCAGATATGGATTTTCATGAGAACTTTGAAATGTCCTTGGATCCTCAAGAAGACAATTCATATCCTGGGCAGATATCAAGACAGTATTCTCGAGATGCAAGCACTTCTACTGTTAGCATACAGGGCTCAGGAAACCATTATCATGCCTGTGCAGTGGATGATGACTTTGACACAGATTTTGATCCTTCAATTTTACCTCCACCGGATCCCTGGATTGATTCTATAACTGAAGACCCAATTGAGGCTGTTCAAAGGTCAGTGTGTCATAGAGATGGACACTGGTTCCTGAAACTTCTTCAAGCAGAAAGGGAACGTATGGAAGGTTGGTGCCAACAGATGGAGAGAGAAGAGCAAGAAAACATCCTGCCTGAAGACAGTAAGTAATTCAAACATTAATATGTTTAGGAAGAAAACTTTATGTAGTCATTTTTCATCTGCCTAAGAATATAGTGATCAGAAAGCTGAACCATCTATAATCCCCTCAGATTTCCTTTTCTGGCAACAATTTATTCATACAGTTTCTGATTTCACATCATAGTAATTCCAAAGGAGTAGCTGTGTTTGTCTGTTATCACAAAATTAAACAGGAGTCCAGTAGTGCCTTAGGCATGAGTCAGAGCTCTCCTCTCTATTACAGTGGCTCTTTTTGCATAAAAAGTGGTTCTCTGGGGATCCAGTAGAGGAAACCTTGGAAAGGAAAAGTAGTACCTGTCATATAATTTTGTGTGTCACAAACTAAAATCTAATTATGAAGATGTTAGGTGATCAGACTGAAATAGATTTAACATTATTGTGATGCAAAGGTTCTGTCTATATAAGCACCGTTTTCCTTCTATCAGTCCTGTGTGACCCCCATTTTGATCACTGTGCCACTGGAGGCGATTGTAAGAGGGTGCACCTCCCCCCTTATATCTCTACAATGAGAAAGGCTATCTGTTTTAAAAATTAAATTCAATAGATTGTTATGATGTTATAATACAGTAGAAACTGTTGATTAAAAAATACAGGTAGTCAAGGGGGGGAAGATAACTGCAGGGGCTGACACAAGGAAATAGTGCCAGTGCAGGTGAAATCTTTAAAAATACCTACCTATCCACACCTCATGGAAAGGGCTTTGACTATGACCTTGGCAAAAGGATCATATCAAGCCATATTTAGGAAAGATCACAGGAAAGTCATACAACTAGATTATTAGGAGACTCTGTTGTGTGGATGCTCCTAAAATAAGCCTTTCCTCAGTTTGGGTGATGAACTGAAGCTACCAAAGAAAGAAAAGGAGATATTTTTGTTTAATTCTTCATTGAAATACACATACTTTATTTTTTATCTCAAGCTGTTGCAGGCCTCAGAAGGTTTTGGCCTTCATCTTGATGGTCCTGCTAGCCTCATCCTCAGAGGTGTTAAGTTCAGTTTATAAAAGTTACCTTTTAGAATTAATCATGGTCAAATCCTCATTCACCCATTACCCGCATGTTTATCGGATATCTTCCGTTTGCCTCCAATCCACGATTTTTTCCTCTTCGTTCACATTCCTGCTTCCAATCTGTCTTTCTCGCGCGTCCCTCCGGTCACACAGCCGCTCAAAAACCGCTTTTTTGGGCGGGACCTTTTTTTCCCGCCCATTTTTTAAATTTTTTTTTAGTGCACTTTTCCGTTATTTCGATCTTGCCTTATAAAGAAACATCATTGAAGATAATGATGCCTCTCTTTCCCCCACTGACAGCACTGATGGCTCTCTCCCATTTCTTTTTGGGGAATTTGGAAGCATGTGGGAAGCTTTCGTGGGCATTTCCTACGCAGGACAATTCAGTGCCTGAATTTTACTGAAGTTTCACTTCCTTGGAGTGTCATTATTTCAATATTTCGTAATTTCGATATTACAGTAATATAAAATAAAAAAAATAAAAAACAGTTAAAAAGGAAGTTTTGCGAGTCCGTTCTGAGGATGGATTCACCCAAAATGATTTTTCAAACTACCAGATTTGATTCAGAAACAGCATAATCAATAAATCCAATGCTATGAAGTCAAAAACAGTCTTTTGCAGACTACGGAGCACTTGCAAGTTGAATCAGCCAATAGGAACTTTCGGAACGGCCGGAGAGACAGGAAGGGGGGTGGTTTTTAAAAAAACCACATAAATTGCGCATTGGCCCGTTCACGGCCACCATGAAACTCCCGTTGAAAACCTGTGACCACATATTTGGGAGAAATGCGAATGAAATGCGTCTGTTTAATGAGGTAATGTGACCGGCACTCGGGATTGCGTGGGGAATGTGGGGAACATGCGACTTAGAATGAGTAATGTGGATTTGACCCATATGAAAGACACCTCAGAAATGTGGTTGAAATGTGTTTCAACCTGTTGGTTATTCAAAATTTCTTATGGATGCAGAAGAGTACCTGTGGCTTAGGATCCACATGGATGTTGTGGTACAGAAAAAGATAAAAGATTCCCCAAGTCTAACTGCATGTGCAACCAGCCTAAAGACCTAAGGATATTATTGGTGACAACAATCAAGCCCTCCATAGCTGGGCAGGTTGGTAAGAGTGCAACCTAGAGCTGTGTAGTATTTAAGCTGACCAGGGTAGGGATAGCTGTGACTATTCACTTGGAGAAAAAATAAGGGTGAGTGCAAATATATATGCACACACTCAGCTACTTTGCTCAGGTGTGCTACTATGGATTGTGCAGCTGAGGAGCTTTGTATATGTGCACTCCATCAACTCAGAAATTCTCTAGGAAATCCCCTGCCTCAGAGGCTTACTCATCAGATTACGAACGAGTAAAAACTCTGCAGAGACTGATGTTTCCTCAGTGCCCCAGCAGCTGAGAGTGCGGTTGCTCCCCCAGTTCTTGAAGTAATATGATACAAACTATTTTCAGACAATGCCCCCTTGTATAGAACAGCTGTCTGGAAGAGATGGCTCAGGGCAGCTTGACAAGCTCGTATTTTACATAGACATGTTCAGTATAATCTAGCTGAGAACAAAACTGCCAGATAGAACAGAATGTTTCTAGTTAGGAATGCACACACTTTTGCTCCAGCAAAAAACAACAAACTAGAGCAGTGACACTCAGTGGCTTAGAAGACACACACATCTCTCTGGCATGCCACTTGTGACTCTTCTGCTCACTGTTCCTCAATCTGGCACTTGGCACATTTCAGAAATTGAGCAAGCCCACAGCCTGGAGGGGCTTGTGGTTGGCAGTTGGGTCCCATCTTGGAACAGACACCACTGTGGGGAAGGGAGAGTGTGTAATCTGTGAGTCTCCCTGTCCTGTGGGCCTTGTGCTAGGGGGACTGGAAGGAAAGGTTCTATCCTCTCCAAACCTCCCCCCACCCTTCTCTATAGCTTCTGCACTCTCATCCCAGTACCCAGGCAACTTTTAACATAGGGAAGTATTTGTCTTTTTAAAAAAAATTAATTCAGCCTAATAAAGAAATTGCGCACTGTTTTCAAGTCAGACATAAGTCTGACTTGAAAGTCCTTCCTCTCACTCCAGATAAAGAAGTGCTGGCTAAGGTTCAACAGTGAGAGAGAACCATATTTGTTCAGAGGTACTCTAAGTAATTTAAAAGGTTATAATTATATATCTAATATTAATTATGACACACGTTACGTGGTGGGATGGCATATAAGGTCTGCAGTATCATGTGGCTCTTTTGTTTGCAAACGTGGTGTTCCACGAGCCACAACATGAACACCACTGAGCTAGAGCATCAGTAAGATCCCCAGCCTCCAGATGGAGCCTGGAGGTCTCTTGGAATTACAGCTAGGGTTCCAAGGGTCCCAGTGGCCTGAAGCTGAATTAATAACAGCTCATTCGGTAATTATTTCTTTAGCTAATTTTTAGTATATAAAAAATTGCTGGTTTCACCTGAATCACTTATCTGTAATAAGAGTAGTAAGCAAATGAAGGCCAGGTCTCCGTACCAACTGTTGAGCACAGGTCAGTGCTCATTCTAATCCACCATTGCTGCATTTGTATTAGAACACACATCCACTGTGAGATTGTTACACATCTGAAAGTGTGATCAGATTAAAAAATGGATTTTGATCCAACAAAGTACGCCTGGAACAGTTGTGTCTGTGTATGCATAACACTTTTAAAATCTATGTGTGCACAATACTTTTAAAATCTGAAACCCTTTTAAAAATAATAATCTGCTTGGGGGAAGGCAGGAGATCATGTAGGAGGAAGAGGGATTGAATCCAGCATTCTAAACAGCGGGTCAATAGGATGCTACCTTTGTTTAAACAGGCCGGCCAGCTGTTGGATTGCAAAAGAGCACCTGCTTGCTCACGGAGTCCCCATCCAGCTAGAGGTACATGTATGGGCACCCACTTTTACTCACGTGTAGCTCATAGATGGACTAATAGAAAAGAGCAAGAGTCCAGTAGCACCTATAAGACCGTCAAAATTTGTAGTAGGGTATGAGCTTTTATGAGTTACAGCTCATTTCTTCAGATACTTCTTGGTATTTGAAGAAGTGAGCTGTGACTCACGAAAGCTCATATCCTACAACAAATGTTGACGGTCTTATAGGTGCTACTAGACTCTTGCTCTTTTCTACTGCTACAGACAGACTAACACGGCTACCCATCTTGATCTATAAATGGACTGGGTTAGCATATTTTTGTTGAATTAATTATATCCTCTAGATTTTTACATGTCTGTGTCCCAGAGTGGTGCTATGTTTTTTCCCCCTTACTTCCATGTGTATGTAAAGAGCCATCATATCACAACTTATGGCGACCCCCAGCAAGCGTCTTTCAAGGGAAATGAAAAGCAAAGGTGGTTTGCCATTGCCTTCTTTTGCAGAGTCTTCCTTGGTAGTCTTCCATCTAAGTACCGACCCTGCTTAGCTTCCAAGATCCGGCAAGATTGGTCTATACCATTCCACTTTCCCTCTCTCTTACTTCCATACTGAAGCACACAGTTAAAGCCAGTGTGCAGTTCTCTTTAACACAAAGTTTTGTCTTCCTTGGTTTTTAAGCACCTGGGCCGAATCCACATTACCTCCGCGCGTCCCGGTGTTGCACTAAATGTCCGCGAAACACCCGGAAGTATAGCGTCTTTCAAGCACGATTCAGAAATTGCGCTTGAAAGACGCTATACTTCCGGGTGTTTCACGCACATTTAGTGCAACACCGGGACGCGCGGAGGGTAATATGGATTCGGCCCTGATGTTTCCATAAATTTTCTAGTACATTAGCTTTGCAGTTAACAGGATGGGGAAACAAGGGAATTGCCATTTAATTATACAGAATTTTTCTAGTATCATGTACTAATGATAAAAATACATGCCACGGGCAGATATTTTTAGCTGATGCATTTGGCGATAATGCCATTTAAGACATCATTTTTGTTCATTCTGTCAAATGCCTTATTTGAGCTTTCTATATGCCCCCGGCCCCGCTCTTACCGGGGCCGGCGTTTGCGGGGCTTGCAGGCAGGAAGGAGACGTGCAGGAGCGGCTCCTTCCTCTCCGGCCCTGGCCGATCTGCGCGGCTCTATTCCGAGCCGCGCGAAAGTGTCGCGAGCCGTGCCCTACACTTCCAACGCTCCTTTTCCTTTCTGTAACCAATAAAGTTGTGGCCTGTTTTCATCCAGCAAAGCTGCTGCGTAAATTTTTCCTGCAGTAGACACCTGCCTTAAGCTTGCCCCGCAAACTGCTTTCCCATTTCATTGGCTACATGGAAAATTGTTTGTTATAGAGGGGAAAGCTCCCACATAGAACTCTGCTAAGCTAACTTTAGCTCATAGTTTCACTCCCTTCATCACATACTCCCCTCATCACACAACAAAATGTTGGCTCCTTCAACTTCGCTTTTTAAAAAGACAAAAAAGATAAATATACTTCCTCCAATCTTTTTATAATCAACAAAGATACTATGAGATGTTTTAGGGCCCCGTCTCAAGGGCAGAGCATCTACTGTGTATATTTTTGTATTGGTTTTAACTGTTGTAATTGTTATAAACTGCTTTGAGATTTTAATTGAAGAGAAGTGGCATAAAAATTGAATGAATGAAAATACTTGGTATTCCTAAGGTTGCAGCTTCAAAGGCAGGCAGTAGTTTTCTGAAAGATCTGAGACCCTGAAAAACTGCTTTCAGTCAGAGTAAATAATACTGACTTTGATAGACCAATTGTCTGACCCTGTATAAGGGAGCTCCATTTGTTCAACATGTCAGCATGCATTACAACAAAGTTGTGTGTTGGTTCTGCACTGTCTCTTTTTAGGATGTAACTTGGTCTAAAACCAATTATGTTTATTCATTTATATAGAAAATTTATATGCTGCCTCTCCAGAGACCTGCTTGAAACTGTTCACAAATGACAATCACAGTAAAATCATAAGAACAACCATGAAGTTATTGATAATAAAACAAGCCATAAAAAGAAACTATTAAGAACACAATTTTCCAGAAATTGCTTGTTTTCAAATTTCTGCAATCTATAGCTTATTGTATCATTTCCTTGAACATCCCAGTCATCGATTTACACTGTGTAATCGGCTCTGAGGTTCAGTGAGAAAGGTGGACTATAAATAATCTTCTTCATCGTCGTATTTTGAGTTGTCCAAAAGCTTCTTTTTCAGCATTTGCACAAGTCCTTGCATTGTTGTTTCTGCAGGCTGGATCAAGATTTTACTATCACAAGATTCCAAGATCAATTCTGAGAATTTGTTTCTTGTGTTTCTGTGACCCAACCAAAAAAAAATTATTGCTTCTTGACCGAACAAAAAAAATATTGCTCTTTTACCTTCTAACCTGTACTAGCCACAAATTTTCAACATAAATATATTCTAAATTATTTATGAAATTGTTGCTTTAAAAAATCTGACGAAAATATTTGGAACTTGCTTCTGCAACAATCAGTATCTTTAAATTGGAGTAGGAGTAGGTTACATTCAGTGAAGTTACTTCCATTTTTCGTGCAAATCAGTTCAGAAGTGGTGGCATCAAACCTTTCCCACTCCCTAAAATCATTCATTTTGTTCCCTGCCCCACTTCTTAATGACTTAAATTAAAAGAAAGGCGTTACCTTAACTGTGAATTTCCTTGCTTTTTCAGGCTTGCCTGGAGCTATTTAAATGTTATTCCTGCCTATGTGAATAAGCTAAATAGCTAAATCACTCTAGTCTGAAGATGGACAGGACTATAAGATTCCATAGTCACAGGATACATCTGAGTTGCAAACATCACACTTTTGTCTCCCTTTTCAGTTCACTTTCCTCCTCTTTCTCTTGCTGCCAATGCTTCCTCTGGCAAAGGTTGCCAGCTCCAGGCATAGTGTCATAGAATCCGCCTCCAGTATAGTGTCATAGAATCTGCCCTCTGTAGTCTGGAGATCAGCTGTAATTCCTGGAGATCGCCTGGTTCCACCTGGAGGTTGGCAACCCTACTTCCCACAGTGAGGGCAGTAGCCTTCTGCAAACAAGTTGGCCATATAATCTTTGAAGCACTGCAAAAGCAAATTCTATACCCTTTTTACTAGTGAAGAGGTTTAGATGATGGCCATTATCTCTGAGCAGTTTATAACACAATAAATATGCTGCCAGCCACTCTTCGGGGAAACCAGGCCTTTTTCTCCTCTCAGGACTTCAGAGAAGCTAATTTCCTTACCCACCCCCAACCCACTATGATTATTAGTACTGGGTGAAATATCTGAGTTTTGCTTAGGCACCAATTAGATAGCTCCTATAACATAGATAAGGACGTTCCATTTTGTGAACTTTTATGAAGTGTCATTATGACAGGGGTGGAAGCACAGTGACTGCCCATTTATTTGGTTTCCTTAGTTTGTTTATAGTCTGCCTTTCTCACTGAGACTCAAGGTGGTTTGCAAAATTTAGCAATGCAGCAAGAACAGGATAACACATAAAATTGGATTACAAGTTAGAAAACAGTAAAGCAGAAATAGAATAAGACTTGACATATGAAGCGTAAAAACTGGATTATAGAAATTAGAAAACAATGGGGAGGGGCCATGGCAGAACATCTGCTTGGCACGCAGAAGGTTCCAGGTTCAATCCCCAGCATCTCCAGTTCAAAGTATCGAGTGATAGGGGATGTGAAAGACCTCAGCCTGACATGCCAAGAGCCTCTGCCCATCAGAGTTGACAGTACTGACCTTGATGGACCAAGAATCTGATTCAGTATAAGGCAGCTTCATATGTTCTGTGTTCAATGCAGGAAAAACAAGAAATGCATACAACAAGCAGTGTCATAAACTACAGCCTTAGTTAAAGCATCTTCCTGAACAATTCCAATTTTACTACAGCCCTGTTTTCTATATATAAAATACCTTCCTGAACAATTCCATTTTGTATATTCTTCACACATATTACAGGAACCTCTAGATACCTTCCCAGCAGAAGACGTGTGGGCAGACTTTGCCCCCATGGGAGTGGTGTCCCTGTGTGTAGTACCCTCCTTTGACAGAATGAATGACAGAAATAAAGGTCAGCTCACACTTCATAATGGTCAGAGATACTCTTTGGGTACCAATTTCTGGAGGTTCTTCCCAACATGTAAGAAAGGGAATATTTTAATACTTGTTTTTACTTGTTTATTTATCCTGCTTGCTTTGCAAAGAGGTAGCTTTCCCTGAGTAAGAAGTCAACTGCCTGGGCCTTTTGTTTCCCTAGAACTCGTAAGTGAGGAGTCAGTCAGAAGGTGCTGCTGAATCCACACCCAAACATGCACTATGCCTGGCAAAGCTTTACCTGTGGGGCTAGGCCTACAGAGTTCTTCAAGAAACACAAGCCTGCCCCTTGTATGTGGCCAACCTGTCTTAGGATGTTAAGGCTGAATTAAATATTATATAGAACACTATGACTAGATTTCCTTAATGATGCTTATTTAAACAATAAAAAGCTATCACAGAAGGAAAGAAAGCCATAATGCTCCTGCACCATTTTCTTTTTCAAATGGAAATTGGTCAGTAGACCTACTCATACCTATGAAAAGAAAAAAGACAGGTACATTACAGGTACCTATATTTAAAAACATAGGAACCTGAATGCAGGATTTGAGTCCAGTGACGCCTTAGAAACCAACACAATTTTCAAGGTATTTGCTTTCAAGAGGCAAAGCACCCTTCTTCAGATACCTAACCTTTATTTCTATTATTCAAACATATAGTCAAAGAAGGTTACTGCACATGAGGATATCACTCCAATGGGGGCAAAATCTGCCCCCATGGCTTCTGAGGAAGGTCTGCAGAGACTCCTGTAATATGTGTGAAGAATATATAAAACAGAATTGTGCAGGAAGGTATTTTTATCAAGAGAAGAAGGTACATGAAGTGTACCTGTTTGCTCCACATACCATGGTTCAGATCAACTCTGCTGAACAATTTCTATCAGAGAAATAGCTATAATGGCTGCTAGAGAAAACTAACCTCAAGGGAGGGGGAGACAGCATCTGCCTGGGAAGCAGACCAAGTGATCACCTCCTTTATCCGAGTCCTTCTGTTTGTTATTTACTATTAAAGAAAAAGATCAGGACACCTTACAGATTCTCCTTCATAATATGTTGTTTGGCCTACTTAGTTAAAGAAAGGACTATTTTCTTATGAATACTAACAATCTGTACAGCATTACCAACCTTCAGTTAGGGAGTAGAGTTCTCCTGGAACTGATCTCCAGAGTACAATGGTCAGTTTCCCTGGAGAAAACAGCAGCTTCGGAGAGTGGCTGCTGTGGTATTACACCTCTGCTGAGCTCCCTCCCCTCCTCTCCCCAAACTCCATCATCCCCAGGCTCCACCCCAAGATCTCCAGGAACTTCCCAACTTGGAGTTGGCAACTCTAAATCAATACTAACATCTTTCCCTTCTCAATAGCCTTGGACCAAGATTCCACATTTTTTCTTTTCTCTCTTCCCCCAGCAATATCCTCCTTTCCACAGTTCTATTTTGCTGTACTAGTTTCCTCTGCTGCCATAATTACAGACTGTCAAATCACAAGTGCTCACTCCGTCTCCAGTGCAACACTAGTAACTGTACAGGATAGCATCAGCATTCGTCGCACATTCAGACGGGAAGTCAGTTTTAAACAATCACCAGGCACTAAACTGTCTGGGATCAAAGCAATCTTTCAGTTCCCCCACCCAGCGATTTTGGAATATTATTCATTCTCAAGCTTATCCACTGTTGTTAAATTGAGTATGACCAGCACTGCACCACCAAAAAGCTCTGTTTTTCAGTAACTTATTTTACTAGTACAAGCACCCAAGTGATTTTTATTTTATACATAAGCCTCTCTTATAGCAAAATTGAAGGACTGTCTCTGTCCCCCTCCCCCCGCCCCGATCTTGCTATTCAACTCCTAAGATGCCTTGTAAAGTGTCAGATGGCCCAGCTCCAGCTGAAGCAGCTGTTCTGAAGTAGATGCAGTGGGAAGAGTTTTCATAACAATGAAAACCACATGAAAGCTCTCAGAGTAACTCCTCCTACTATTGAGAGTTTCTTTCAGTTGAGTGGTTTGCACATTGAGCTGAATAAAGGACTAGACACACCAAGGGGTACATTTTCAGCACAGTGTGCAAGGAATTAGACACGCAACTCTTACGAACAATAATAGCAGTTGTGTATAAAATTCTCTGCACAGGGCACTGGGTGTATTCCACTTAAATCTTCCAGCCCATAGCTATTTCCTCTTAGTGCCGATGCCTGAAGGCAGGGAGCAAACTGAAAAGGTTTGTTCTTGGCCTGTTCTTGGATATGCTTTTTACCTACTTGTTCACCAAGGCTGGAATAGGTCTCCCTACTAAAGTTATTCATGTTTCATACATTTGTTGTTTGGTGTTTACTCTGATTGCTTTCCAGCAGCTTGTTATACTGGGCTAAAAATATGCTCTAAATTCTGGAGTTATACAGCCTCACTATAAAGCTTACTTAGTTTATTCTGTGTATACTGAATTCTTTGCCATTCAATTTAAAAATACATTTTTCCATACATCCACTTCTCGTTCCAATTTCATATTTCAGTTTGCAGAGACTTGGAGTCTGGTAATCTAGTCTGCTCAGGGCTGTGAGCCCTTTCCTCTGAGGCAGTGACATCAGCCCAAATTATTTTGCCACCTTAAGAAGTTGCAACAAAAAAAAAATCTAAGTGGTATGCCCATGCTCCTTTGCCAACTCCAACTTGAAAAATTCCTGGAGGTTTGGAAGCAGGGTTGCCCCTGGCAACCAGTGAGAGATCAAGGTAGCATGGGGGATGCAGCATTTACTTTTGTATTCCCTGCATGCACGCCTCCACACTCTGCTGCAATGACATCACTTCCAGAATGCTATATTTTGGGCAAATTCTTACGGTACTATCCCTGGTGCAAAGTGAACGTACACATTCTCCCCCGTTATGATGACATCACTTCCAGAAGTGACATCACGACGGGGCACAAAGGTACACACACTGGTTTGTCTGGGACGCCTGCTGGTGGCAGGCAATTGCTGAGCAGCTTGCCTCCTCTCACCAGCGATCAGCTGACAGAGGGGCAAACTCCCATGAGTTTGTCCACCACTGGCAGTGATCTGATTTATGCTCATCCGCAGAGACTGATGGATCCAATTGGTCTCCAGAATACTCTGTGGGATCCAATGCCCCTTGGCAGTTCCAAGGATGAGCTGGTGCAGGACTGGCGTGTCCGTCTCTCCGAAGCCATCGACAAAATCTCACCACCACCCCTCGATCGCCCTATCTGCCCTCGCACCAGGTTACCTCCCTGGTATACAGAGGAGCTACAACAGATGAGGCAAGAGCTGAGATGGCTTGAGCAGGTGTGGCGGTGGTGTCGCAACGAAGAGGCAAGATAATAATAATACACTTTATAAACTGCTCTGGCATTAAGTTGTCCTGAAGGGCAGTATATAAATTGAATGTTGCTGTTGTTATTATTCCTAAAAAATATAGTGCCTCAAGAGAGAGCCAGTGTAGTGTAGTTATAATTCCAGTATTCAAATTACTTTGTAATGGTACAGGATTGGATCCTATGGAAAAGATCTGCATGTGTGGGGGTGTGATTTTTGCTGATTTCCCTCCCCGTCCTTTGGCAGCCCTCCAACTCTCCTCTTATGGTACTCCTGGGAGTCCCCCGCTAGGGTATTTTGGTCAAAGTGGAGATGGGAGTGAAGGAGGCAGGGCAGTTGCAATTTTATGTATAGAATTTATATAGGACCACAGTGATTTCCAACATATGTTTGCATCCTGGATTGTCTAGCAGTCTTTTCTTATTTTTTCTTTTTTTCCCCCAGTTCTAGGTAAAATTCGAACTGCAGTTGGCAGTGCCCAGCTTCTCATGGCTCAGAAATTTTACCAGTTCAGAGAACTGTGTGAAGAAAATCTGGTATGTAATATGGATTAAGACCACAATTTATTATCTGTAACTGAGGGAATTCAGAAGCTAACTCTGCATAAAACCAAAATATATAAGACTTCTCAAGACATTACACATGCACTTTACAGTGAATGACTTGATTTTTCACAGATTTTAAAATATTTGCAATTGTTAAAATAATTAAAAGCAATTGACTTTGATAAGCACATTTTCCCTATTACTTATCCCTTAATAATACTCTCATTTTGAGAGATTAATTTGGCCCAAACCCATAGCTCTAAGGATAGCATATGTAAGCAGTACCCCCACAGAAATATGACATGCCCCTCTCTAAACTCCCAACTCCCAACTTTTTTAAAGAAATAAATGTCTAGCCATTTTGTTGTGGAGATATAAGGTAAAATATGCCCACAGTGTTTATTACTTGGGAAGGACTGGAGAAGGAGACGCTACAAGAAAGCTGAAGCCGAGATAGTTAACCATTTATTAACCACTTTCTTATCTCCTCTGTTCCATGTGTACTCCTTAGTCCCTTTCCTTTTTCTTGTTTGTTTTTCTGCTCTTTAATGTCCATAATGACAAGTAAGAACATTGGGCAGAAAACTAGAGTGAAAATTTGGGAGTCCTTTCTCTGTTAGCTGTAGAAAATTTGCTTCAGGTGAAGGGGAATCATGGGTAGGTTGCAGGAGAAAAAAATTAATCACAGCCTGGTATCTTTTTAAACAAGTAATTGCAAGCTGCCTTGCTGTAAATTGCAATGAGAAGGAATGTATAACTCTGAGCATGTGCAGAATGACTTTCACTCACAACTGAGTAACCACTGCAAGATCATGTACTTCCTCCCCCAAAATCTGGGATTAGTTCTAATCTAAAGGATTAAAGAGGTATAATACTCAGGCAGGTTTAACCTGTAGGACTTCTCAGAAAAAGAAGTACTTCACTGCAGAAGGCCAAAGGGCTGAGGAAGCATAATAACCAAGCATCCTTATCCTGTGTCACCTCTCATGGCAGAAAAATGAGACATTTGCAAGAATCTAAATAATCTTTTAAAAAAAACTCTTCTCTGAATGCAGAAACTGCAAACATTCTGTACATGAGCACAGTGTGGTTTTTTTCCTTCGATGTACTGTAACAATACACCTCTACCTACCTGTTATTAGTGGATAACTTCTAGGTTGGAGGGAGTGATTTGCAGGCAGGTGTAATTTGGCAGTCTCCAGTTTAAAATTTAAAGTGCTGATTAATTGCCATCTCTTCCATCCTTCAACGCTAAATCTAATCCCCCAACCTTATGCCCTGCGACATCTCTTGAGAAAAAAATATAGATTCACTAATTAAATCAATGAAGGACTTATATTATTATAAGTAAATCCATTTTTATCTGGATAATATATGGTATACCATATTATTAATATATGGCTTCTTCTTCTAAGACTTTGATGCATGCCTACTTGTGATAATTACTACAAATTTAATTTGGAGAAGTCATGTAACTTCATTTTACATTGAGCACATAATTGATTCCATTTGTGTAGTCTACTAAATAGCCCATCTCTTCAAATTGTAAGTACCACAAACCAGGGGTCATTTCGTAGAAAAAGAGTTGGAGGAACTCATTAGCATAACTCATTAGTGTATGCCACACCCCCTGACATCATCTATCCTGGCTGTTTTGGACCCAATCCTGGCCTTTCAGGTCCGAAATTGGGCCCAAAATGGCAAAAAGGGGCTGAAAATGGCCAAAAGGGGCCCAAAATGGTCAGGATCGGGCTGCTGCTGAGTGGGAGAGTGATCCACCACCCATCAGAGGCCCGATCCGGGCCATTTCGGCCCCAATCCAGGCTGAAACGGGCCCAAAATGGCTGAGAGTCAGGTGGGTGGGGCCGCCTGTCATGTGACCTCTTTGGGGAACTACCGGAACTGCGTTCCTGCGCATTCCCCCTCGAAATGAGCCCTGACCACAACCATGTGGTACATACCTAGTGGCATGTGGCACTGCTATTATTCATACTGCCATACTGTGACATCAGCAGTCACCACCCCGTATTATCACTATAACCCATGATATCATGAGGTCCCTTCTCAGGACCAAGATAGACATGCAAGTTCCCTGCAGCTACACAGCAGCTTTGGGGAATAGCTGTTAAAAATAAAGGTGGGCCCAAATGGCCTCAGAATGTCTCCATGGGAGAAGGAGGGACTTTTCTCTCCCGCCTCAAGACATTTCCCTATGTCAAAATAGCAGTGGAGGAAAGGTTTTTTCCCTGTTTTTTCTGCTCCTTGTGGAGTATTCTGTCTATGTGGAACAGTAAAAACAGGGAAACAGTGTGAGGGAGGAGCCCCTCCTTCCCCACAGATGCATTCTGAGGCTGTTTGGGCTGTCCTGTATTTTTTAACAACCGTTTACTTTTTATCTGCTGTATGGTTCCAGAAACCCAGACCCAACTCTTTAAAAACCTGCACATCTAGAGAAACCCTCAGTGAGTTTAAGGGTTTGGAATGGTGGGAATCTGTTTTGTCATAATCTCCCCAGTATACTTATGCCCCCCCCCCATAAAATTTCATGTCATGTGTTTAATTTGACCTCCATAAGATTTCAGATTTTCTGTGGTATTATATAAATATGAGCTCAGTTTCTTCTGGTTTCTTTTCTCATTCTGTGGCAAGTGATTGCTTCTATATGGAGATACATTTGACCTGATTGAGCTCATGTGTCTGATTATTATCTGTACTAACACACATCTGATCTATTCTAACACACCTTGATATTTCTAGTTATATGCTGATGATTTAGTGGGTATTTGTAATTTTGGTGTTTATTTTTGCCTTTTTATTATTATGTGTATATTATTATCATTGTAATTTTTCTAATTATATTTGACTATATGATGTGACTGTTCCATTACAACTGCTAGCTTTCTTGAGGGGCTGTCCACATATCTTTAGGGGGGTTTCTTGAGGGGCTGTTCTTGAGGGGGTGTCCACATATCTTTATAATGGCAAAACATCCAGTCATGGATTAGACACACAGATAGAGACAAGTGGCCAGTCAATTTGCCCACAAATGAAGTTTTACCCTCCACTGAAGTAGGATGAACGACTTTCCCATTCTTTGGAAGGTTGTGTTTATACAGCAAACTTAACTGTTATTAAAGTAAAATGTACAAGATCATGGCTTGTTGCTGAACTATGCAGCATGTTCCTGATTTCGCTGTCTTTCCCCTGCCTTCTCACATGGAGCATAATACAGGAATGTTTTATTAGAAGCTAACTCCAGTTATCCATGGCATACAAATGCTAATGCACAGGTTAATCAGAGTTAGTTCCCCCCCCACCACTAACAAGGATTCTAAATGTGGTTTAGATTCTGGTTTAGAACCCTGGTTAGTGCCGCTAAAGGGGCAGTTTTCACTCCGCTCTACTTCAGCATGCACTGGAATTCCTCCATCACTGGTGTAACAGGGGAGCATGGGAGCGTGTGCACTTACTTCTCCCCACCCCATGGCTTCCCCCTGCTGGCCAGGTGAACAGGGCCAGGGGGCACCATGTGGGAGCGGGAGGCAGCAAGCCTAGTTACTGAGGAGAAAATTAACTCTGGTTATCCCATTCTCTGGCATTCGTACATCACAGTTAGCCAGAGTTCGTTTCAAAACAAGATACTTTCATTGTGTTCCATGTGAAAAGAAAGGTAGGACAGATAAGGTGCATGTGCAAGCCTTTTAACAGGGCAGTTTTGTGCACGTTTTAGCTTAATGTCGGTTGGATTTGTAATCTGAATGCAGACTAAGAGTTCTACATAAAGCACACGCCTGCATATGGCTTATCTCCAATAAAGGATATCATAGTCATGGTCCATATTTACATTGACCATGTATGCTTGCACCTCTTTGAATTCTTCTTGGTGTCATCTTAACTAGGCTCTACTCTTGGTCTTAACATTGCACAACCCTTGTCCTTTATACTTAGGCAGATAGAGATTTCTGTGGATCCACTCATAGGCAGAGTTTTGCAAATACATATCTGTACAAGTGGCTTTCTTAACTAGGGCACCATTGACATTAATCATTTCAAAGCCCCATTTATTTCCATCAGGAGAAACTTAAATTTAAAACGTGCTTTTGTCCAACTGAAATCATTTTGGCTTTAACTTTACTAGATTGTACCCTAACCTTACATCTCAGGTGTGTTTATTAAGTAGACTGCAGTTCATACCTCTGGGCAAGGCTTTATGCATAACTAGAGAACAAACAACATATACTGGACTAATGAAGATTTATCTTAGAACACAGCATTTTTAGGTATATCGAAAGAAGCATAAAATAGCATTCTAACTAATACTTTTACCTTGTCACAGGCACCATGTTTAAAGTGTGTGTGTTGGGGCGGGGGGAGATAGATAGACAGACACAGTAGGATTGCCAGGTCCCTTTACCCTCCCGGCACTGGCCTGTTCAAAAATTTTTTAAAATTCTTTAAGAATCAGCCCCAAGTGAAGCATATGAGCATTCCGCAGCTGGTACAATGACATTACTCCTGGAAGTGACATCATTGCACCCTGCCAGAATCACACTCGCTGCAGGCTTGCTCAGGAGGTATTTTGCCTCCTGTGCTTATTCTCTGTGCCTCTCTCCCACCAGTCAGGTGAGTGGTGGCAGCAGGGAGTGCAGGATGCCCCGCCCCCACTGGGGGACTGGCAGCCCTAGGACACAGACAGATAGAAAAATCAATCATATTTCTTACAGGTATAAACTGTCAGCAGTGTCCATCACATAGTTAATGAAACAAAATGTAGAATTAACAATGAATCAATGTTTCCTTTATCAAAGAATCCAGTTTGAACATGAAGTTCATTTCTGTGGTAAACTCTGTTCAAGTTAATCTGAAATCCTAACAACATTAAACATCAAATCTGCCTGAGTAAATAGTAATCATAGTTTATTTATTTATTTAATTAGATTTCTATCCCGCCCTCCCCACAAGGGAGGCATAATTAGCCTGTCTCTCAAATCCAGGTGAGTCCAATACAATGGTTCAATTACCATCAATAGACAGAGGTTAAAAAGTAATAAAGTTTTTGCAATTATTTCCAAAATGTTTTCTGGACAAAATGTTTTCTTTCTATTTTTCTTCTTTTTTCCGTTGTACAGAATCCTCATGCACATCCAAGGCCAGCCTCCCAGGATTTAGCAGGGTTTTGGGATATGTTGCAGTTGTCCATAGAAAACATTAGTATGAAATTTGATGAACTTCATCAGTTAAAAGCCAATAATTGGAAACAGATGGATCCACATGACAAGAAGGTAGAACATTGTCGATTTTGTATGCTTCATTTAAAACCCTGCACAAATACTGGACAAATTAAATAGGCCTCTGCATACAGCACTGACGTTTAAAAATGAAATGGAGCTCATATCAGATTAATTTCATTGTAAAAAATGTTTACATATTAATTACCTGGGATATTATCTGTAATATGTTTCAGGCATATTTTTAAGCCAAACATGTTTCTGTGACTTGAATAATGGGAATGTGCTCATTTGTTTTATTATACTTAATCATATTAGATAACTGTTGAAAGGAACTGCCTCATATATTGGTTCTTAAATTTAAATAAATAATATGGAGAGTCCATATTACTGCCTAGCGTAAGAGTTCTGTTTACTACTAATGCACTCTGAAATGTGTAAGCAAGCACATTAGGGAAGTACTGTAATCATCACTGTCTTGGTAACCAGTCCCCATTCCCATGGATAACTGTATGGGTGTTTTCCAACCACACCATCATAAAAGTTACATGGTAAACCTCTCATGTCATTGCTTTGGTTTGATTTCTTAGAAGGAGATCTCATAATTGGGTTCACCTCACTTATTTCGTTTAATATAATCTAGCTCTGGAACATTAAATAGGATTGGCAAATAATGGTGTCTTGGATTTCTAAGAGTAAACTGGATTTTACTTTTTATTGTCCTTTGACACAGCTTGTTTGTTTGTTTGTTTGTTTTCAACGTTTGTGTCAGGAGCAGATATTGGGCAAAATGTAGCCACCTTATATTATCATGCAGCTTTAATAGGCATATTAAAAATGGGATCTGGCCCAGAAGAACATTATTTAACATTCTGGGCCTGCTCCCATGGCATCAATAAAAGTAAGAATGTGTCTTTTTAACTAGTTAATTTGAAATAGAAGCATGTAGCTGATGTAAAATATCTAAGGATACATCAGTTGGCAGGAGGAAGAAGAAAAGGGAATTTCAAAACCTGTATATAAGAACTTTTGTTCCTCTTTTTTCCAGAGCCCAAAACTGTGGTGGGAGGAGGGAGCACGGATTGGACATTTTGAAACAACTGAAACTCTTCCCTAAAATACTTTCTTTCACAGTGAATTATAAAATAATGTAGTGTTTCTAATGATGAAATATTTAATATACTACTCCCCTTTAATATAGCAACAACAATAACAATAATAATAGCATTATCTAAAATCCAAACCAAGGTTAACATATTGCGGCGATTTAAATTTGTATAAAACTTCAGTTTCCAGAAGTATAGGAAGAACGAAGTGAATATTCAGAAATGGAAAGTGCAGATTCTGTTACATACCGGAACTGACTAATCAAGAAAAAGTTTTAAATCATATTTGATTTTCATAAGAAAATGTACAGATTCAGTTTCATACCGTGAACAAGCTCAGGCGCACTTTGCTCTGCCTTTCCTCTCCTAACAGGCTTGTTCAGACCATCTGAAGCGGCCCTTACTGCCTTTTTTGTTACAGCTAATTTTGTATAAAATATCTGCTTTGATGCCTGTTTTAAAAATGAAGCTGGTGCATTTAAGCATAGTGTTCTGAAAACTCATTTGGATCCATTAATTTTATAACTAAAGGAGTTGCATATATTGTCGAAGGCTTTCACGGCCGGAGAACGATGGTTGTTGTGGGTTTTCCAGGCTGTATTGCCGTGGTCTTGGCATTGTAGTTTCTGACGTTTCGTCTGTGACACTGGGAGATCTCTGTCTTTTGGTGCTACACCTCTGAAGATGCCGGCCACAGCTGCTGGCGAAACGTCAGGAACTACGATGCCAAGACCACGGCAATACAGCCCGGAAAACCCACAACGAGTTGCATATAATCATATTTAATTGTTAGTCAAAAAGATAAAAGTATATGTAGTTATAAAATATGCAAATATTTCAGTTTTTCACAAAATGTTGATTTTGTTCTGAATATTTCCATAAATTTGTTAGTTTCATGAGATATAAGGAGAGGAAATAAGGGATAACGAAGAATCTTGGTCTAAGTTTAACCAAATATTAACATGTCAGTCTCATATTAGTTACATCCCACACAGTAACCTTGATCTCTCTTGTTGTTGACAAATAGCATTCTGTATTCTTTTTGATAAGTAATAAAATTGGACCCCTTACAAATGCTCAGAACTTAGGGAAAGAAAAAAATCTGTGTGACCTACTTAACTTTCTGTCCATAATGCCCATTTTTAAGTGACAAATTCAAGGAAGCCCTGTAAAATTCCTGGTCTTCATTTTATCACGGCACAGTACTTACAAGTGGCCCATCCTTTTTGTTTGCTTTTTTCCTGCGCCAAAGTAGAAATAAATCACTACTACAAGTCTCTGAATGGGCCAAACACAGGCAATAATACAGCATCAACATTTTCATTAGGTGTCAAGAAACTTTATTGCATGAAATATTTTATTTCCAGTATTAATTTACTGATGAAGTCCCCCACACAACAAAAGAAAGAGAAAGGGGTATTTCTACCACATGTATTGCATACACAATGACTCTGCGGTACACAGCTTCCATGGCATTCCGAGTTTAATGTGTTTAGGATCTTAAACTTGAGGTTCATTTTCCATACTTAAAGGCAGTATTTGTGGATTTGTGGTTTGTTTTATTCATCTATTTCTCAGACTTGAGTAAATAGCATAGATCAACCTTTGCATGCTGAAGAAATGTAACTTTTTAATAAATTCTGTTCAGTTAAAATGCCCTTACAGATCAAGCAAGGAAGCTGTTGACATCAACACTGAGAAAATTAGAAGCTAAAATGAAACTTATGTAGTATAATGGAATGGACAATTCCTCTCTAAGAAAGCATGGTCATAAATAATGGAAGGCTATACAAGATTAGGGTCTGCAGACATGCACTTCGTACTGAATCATCCTGCCAGGCCAAATGTAACATACATTTTTCTCTAAAGATACCCTCTTCGGAATTTATATATATATGTATGTATATATGTGTGTGTATATATAGCATGTATATATAAGTTTTCTTTTGTTAACCATGTTATCTTTGGATGCCAAAGTGATGATTAAGATATGTTCTCACAATGACTTTTGAGTCACTGCCACCAGTTTTTGAGTTTGTAATTAAATTGTAAACTTCTGGTGCTACTTGTACACAACGCTGGTAAGCTTTAAGAAACACTTCTATGGCAATAGCCAAAGAATGGATTATGCGAGCTGTTACCCCAAACAGTTATTCACTTGTAAGCATATGGGGTTTTTTAAAGAAAAATATTGCTGTGATAACTTATTTCAGCTTGCTAGCTCATATGGTTGTAAAATTTATCCGTAAATCCTCAGTGTTGTAAGCCCATTTAGTGTTGTGTATGTATATTGTACATGGGGGCGGGGGCTCATTATGTGTGTCTTTCATACCTTTTACACACTATTCTAATTTGATAATTTGATAAAGAAATCCCAAAACTTTTATTAGCAGTGGGGTGGCAGGTTGCCTTTATTACACAACTGCCTTCTGATACTTTAATTTTATTACTTTGTATTAGTTTAAGCAGTAGTACTGTACAAGACATTGTCCTTTCTAATTCCTGGTTATTAGGAAGAGGAGTTCCTCAGAAGGAACCACATGTGATGTAGCTGTGGGAGCTTCTGCCCTTTCAGCTCCAGGCATGTAGCTGACATATCATGCCCTGGAGAACTAGCACTGCTATCAATGCCACCCTTTTCTCCCTTAAGATTGCATTATTTTATGAGTTTAGGATTGCAAGAGCCAGTTCAATGAAGAACAAAATTCAGATAAGAACTAACAAACTTTAGGTAAAATGTGTTTTCTTCTGACCTATTCTAGTATTTTTCCACCCCATTTTGTTTTTATTTTTCCCCTAAGAAGCTGTATAATGTCATTAACCTTCTGCTTTGATCAGGAGAGAAGGGCTCCTCCTCCAGTGCCAAAGAAGCCATCGAAAGGTCAGGTGCCACTCATACGGGAACGCTCTCTGGAGAGCTCACAGCGTCAGGAGGCCCGGAAACGGCTAATGGCTGCCAAACGAGCTGCATCTGTCCGTCAGAACTCAGCCACTGAAAGCGCCGAAAGCATTGAGATTTACATCCCCGAAGCCCAGACCAGGCTATGAAGGGATCCAAGCAAGAGGACTCTTAATGGCAAGAAATATCTCTTGTATAATCTGCCCTTCTAGGTCCATGCTCTCAGACACCAATAAGTATTTGTATTTCCCCTCCTTTTATCTCTCTCCTCTCTCTCAATGAAGTAACACTTCTGTGACGTAGTTGTCAGTCCTCCAAGAGATTTTTGCTAATAATCCTTGCTTTCTAAAAGTTTGCCCATGTCATCCTAATGCTTTGTCACATGTACTGATGCTACTACCACTTTGCCTCGTGTAAAGAGTCCCACAAAACACACAAAAGCGCTCTCTTTCCCTTTCTGTATCTCTCTCTCTTTCCCTCAGACACACACAGAGACACCTGTACAATAGATGCACCAATTAACTCATTCTTGGTCCTTAAAACTAGTCTGTTATCTAGTGTACAGCAATATTCAATTATACGTTATTTCAGAGTTCCAGTATTGCAGGGTAAACTAAGATTCTGTTGTCTTCCTCATTAAGAATGAAAGGAGCTCCAGCTCAGAATCCCTTCTTCTTATGACTACTGGGTTTTTTTGTTTAAAAAAAACCATACAGTTGGCACACTTTATTCTGATCTCAGAATCATAGCTTCTCACCTGGCAGATTGTAAGGTGGTGGGGACCTATGCTTGAGTAAAAGATTAAGCGAATCTTTCAGCTGAGTTGTACCTGTTTCCACTGAGAGAACCTTGCAGCTGCATAAACTGCCTCATTTTATGTCCACAGTCTCACTTTAGAACTTTTTTTTTTATCTGCAGGAGATTGTAAAATCAATCTTTTAAGGAATATTATATTTTGGAAAATGCAATAAAAGGAGAATGAAGTTATAAGACAAAAAACTCCTGAAGGAATATTTTTGTCCTATTAACTAATGAGGATTTTAAAGATTGTATTATATTATCAATTCATTTTGTAAAGCATGGATTACATCAGGGGTTGGTTTTTTTTAAGTACAAAAGTAGCCTTGGTTTTGTTGATGTTTTAACTTTGATGAGACTCTCAGATACTGCACATGCATTCACAATCGTTTGTTGCTAAACTGCTGTAAATGAAATACATGTTTGCACGCTACAGATTAGACTGCTTACATCAAACACTTCATACCTGAGTGCAAGTTTCTCCTTTGGTCTCTTCTTTAACAAAAGAAGATTTAATTTTTATCTCAGATCATCAGCTGGTGAGAAGTGTTTCTTCACAGAACAGTTTTTAAAGGCTGTGTTCTATAAGGAACTGTAGCTTCTTTTGAATCAAGAGTAGTAAACAATCCCCTGGAACAAGGCTGGTGGGAAAGCTATCTGCCTGCGCCATTTTCACACCAACTATCATGGCAGAAGAGAGGACAACAAGCTCTGCTGAGTTTACGAATGGCATCTACTGGCATCCCACTAGCATGCTTGATAGAAAGCAGATTTTATACGAGCCATGACCACAGATCACTATAGGACTAGCAGATTGTGCCTTTGTGGAGCTAGTGGGTTCACTCACAAAGCCTGGTCAACATCCTCTGACAACACCACTATGAGGTTTTCCATCTACTCAAGTCAGTATATTTGGAGTCTGGGCCATCTCTCCTTTTTCATTAGAGTTCTCTCAGATGCCATGTTAAGAATCCTAGTCTAGTCTTTGAAGCATTGTTTTTCCTACCAGGGCACCCATGTTGAACATGGCAGGTTGTGGCCCTTACTTGTCACAAGACTAAGGGAGATCTTCCTATAAACAAGAGATGCTTTATAGCAAAGTACACTGATGAATGGATAATGTGTACTCTGCATCTCACCAGAGTTGGCTTTCAGTGCCCTTGCTCCTGAAACATTTGAAACATTCCAACTGTGGAAACCTTAATGGCATGGTTGGTGTAATTGTGTAGTTCACATCTCAAAACATCATAAATTATCTTCAAAAACCTGACCTGTTCTGAAAATGCACATTGGCAGGCCATGCCAGGGCACTTCACATAATACAGCATCATAGTCAGGTGCTAACTTTAATTTTATTCAAGTATTTAGGAGAAGTAATAGGTACAGACAAGAAAAACTTTCATAAAACATTTGTAAAACCACTAGAGAATTTGCTACCTCTCAAAGCCATTGATATATCCTAGCTATGTGTTTATAAACAGGGCACAAGATATCACTGCTGTGTTTTACAAGTAAAGGGCTAATAATTTAATATTTTAAAGACTTTTAAAACAAAAGGATGAAAAATCCAGTATAACTTGTCATGCGCATCACATTAAGTGAACTTGGCAAAAGTCTGATTTGCAAGGGTTCTGCTGCATTGTATTTGCTAGGGTTGCTTTTTTATTTGATTTTAAAAACACTTTTCTCTAAAATTGTATTAGCAATGAAGGCTCACACACTGTTTGCAGTCTATATAGTGCCAGTTTCCACCTTGAATCATACATAATCATGATTATGATTATCTTAAAGAGATTTGGGAATTCATTTATATGAAGATGTACAGAGCAGCAGCCGACCCCTCCACCTCTAAAAAAAAACACACACACATGTTTACGGCTAACTTGCTGTCTATTTGAAGTTCTTTGTAACAGAAGCTTAGACTAATTGACAGGCTGGAGATATCTATAATTGTGCCAGGATTATGCAATAAATCTGATAGCTTTGTACACTGGGAGCATATACACAGATACTTGCTAGTAAGATCCAATTATTTTCTTTGGGCACACATCGAAATGAATAAAATGATGATCAGGGGCCCTACATTTTGTACTTTAGGATAGTTGCTTTTATATGTCACAAAAAGGATCTATAGTTACCCTGATGCCTGGTAATTCATATGGGCTTCATGTATGAACAGAACCGCTGCCTATTTTTCCAGCAAACCTAGCTGACAAACAGATTTTAAACACTTGCATACAACACAATGGTTTGTGAGATTGCAGTAGCACATTGGACAGCAACCCCCTACTGACAATTTCTTTGCTGGCAGAGCACACCTTTGAATCAAGCAGCCTTATGACTGAAAATTTATTCTCCTGGATTGCTTCTTATTGACCATCTGACATTACATATCACCATGCAAGTGTACAGTGATATAGTTAGAGAGCATAATCTAGGCAAAGTTAAGAACTTCGAGTTCCATTAATTTCAAAGGGAGAATTAAGCAAGTACTTGAAAATTTTCCATTGAAACAAATGGGACTAAAGAGTGCCTGACTTTGGCTTTGATGTTGACCCTTAGTATTTTAATATATGTTTTTTCTAAAAGCAAGCAAACCCAAATCTGCTTTTAAGTGAAACAACTGTTGCTATCAGTTTTTGAGGCAGATCTGCTGGGGTTTTCTGAGTTGTGGGATATTTTAAAAAATCTTTGGTTTTGGCCTCCTACACTGAAAATTTTAAAGTATTTATTATATTTTTTGCAAACCTGTCCATAAAATATGCCGTAATCTTTTTGTAATGACAGATGAAGTAATGGATTAAACATTTTAATATTGATAAGGTATATGGTAATAAGTTATTTGTAATATTTCAGTTTATTTATTGGGCGTTCCCTTAAGGTTCTGGTGTGCACTATCACTTTTATTTTAAATTTGTTTGTGAAGTTACTGTTTGATTTTTCTAAGTTATTATGCACATTTTAACTAGAATGTAAATCATTGGCATACTCACAGTGTACTTGCATTCCCAGTCATGATAATAAATGTGTTTTTGATTTGCAAAACTGGTATACAACTTGCAAAGTAGAGATGGAGGTATGGAGAGATGGAGAGCAATGTATGGCATTATGAATGGGGTTTTCATAGAATTATCTACTGACCTGGTGTGTGGACAAAAAATGTAAATATATTAATGTTTCCCATTATGTAAAAAAGAGCAAATTAATAAAATAAATAATGCACTGCTTGTAAGAGCTGTGACTTTTCAATACAGGTTCACATTCCCTCTTTGCAAGACGTTGTCCTGTGTTGACTGGACTGAATGCAAAAATGAATGCAGAAGAATGTTACTTTTGAGAAATTACAATATGGAATTTCAGACTGAGTCTTCAAATACTTAGATATGCACATGATCCATCTTGGTGAGTTCACTTAATGTGAACACTTATGAGTATGGCTATTCAGAAGTGCAGTGTTTACATGTTAGCTACCTTGACCCCTAGAAATATTTCAAATGCTTTACTCCAGCCTAAGGCTGGAGTAACTTTGCTTAGGATTGCATTGTTAATGGATGAAAGGATGTAATTATTTGAAAGGACACAATGGAATGGATCCTGCATGAATTTCTGCATGCTCACAGGGGTTGGGAGGGAGGGTATTTTCACCAATTAATTCAGCAGCTCAAATTACCCTCTGAAATGCTGCTCCCGGGGACAGAGAAAAGTGTGGGGGAGAAGCAGAGTTCTACCACAGAAGGGGAGATCAATGAAAATAACCCCCACCTCCTTGAAGCTGTGGAAATCCAAGCCAATCTCTCTTTTTTGCAAAACTATTTGAGGGCAAGCTGTTCATGCTACTGGATTGCCATAGGCCATGGTTTCTGTGCAGTTGCCTTAGTTCAAGTAGCCTGCACAGCATTAACTGCATGTGTCCTGTGCACACAGCAGAGATACATAACATTCTGTCCATATATTTTTTTTAAAAAATTACAATCAGCCGTGGGAAGCTGTCCATATGAATGGAGGGATAGCAGGGGGATAGGCTACTCAACCCTTTCCCTTCTTGCTGTGTGTGTGTGTGTGTGTGTGTGTGTGTGTGAGTGAGTGAGTGAGTGAGTGAGTGAGTGAGTGAGTGAGTGAGTGAGTGAGTGAGTGAGTGAGTGAGTGAGTGAGTGAGTGAGTGAGAGTGATCAGGCCTGCCCACTGTGTTTATGCCCATGGGAGGAAGAGATATGGGCACATGTGCTGCAGGTAGAAAAGCGTTCTAAGGAGCAGTATTTTTGCATGAAGAAACAGTGAAAAAGAATGCTAGAGCCATTTTCTGCTCAACCTGTCAGCCTTACACAACTATTTTCATTTTTTTAAAATTGGGAGACAACTATGGCCATTTCTGTACAACTCGTTGTTCACACCTTTTCCCCACTGTGGGTCTGTGCTTTGCCAAGTCACTCCAAAAATTCATCCTCCATATGCATGATACAGAAGGGCTTACCTTTGGTTATGCGATCACAGGAAAACAAAAATTAAAATTAAAAATTAAAAATTAAACAAAAAAAGAAGTTTTTGAAGGAAGGTCAGGTGCATTCATCACCCCTGTATAATGTCTGGTTTGGCTCTAAAAGAGCTCAAAGTATAGATCAGTAACATCTTGATCAGTTACTATTTTAGTCAATTACTTTTTAAAAAATGGATGAGAATGTCATCCTTGCACTACAAAGAGCTTTAGTTTATCCCTTTGAATAAGGACAGCTCTAAAAAAATGGAATGTCACAGGTTTCTGTGAGTTGAACTTAAATAAACTTTGTATTTGAAGACCGATAAATAAATTCTAATCCATTTCATTTAGTTGTTTAGTTTTGCTGTTACTTGAAAAAGATACTTCTTATTGCTGCTGCTACTGCTTAGGAGAACAAAAACTTTCTCACAGATTCTGCTTGCTGATGAAATTTTAGCTGCTGTAAGACTGAAAAACACATTTTAAGTAGTGGTGAGCTCCATTCAGAATTGGCTTAGTATGTATGAGAGTTCTCTCCCACTTTGTTGGTTCATGCATGCTGATGGTGGTGCGCACATGCACATTATCAGATTGCCTCCTGGGAATTGTAGTGTGGTTTCGTAGGCCACATTGAAGATCTGGTTAGAGTTATCATCTTCCACCCCTTGCCTAAACAAACATGCCAAGGAACAAGGATGGGAAATGTATACAAAAAACAATCAAGATAGAGAAGACTCGCCAAACAAAAAGTTGCTTGGTTGAGTCTTCTAGTAATTTAGTTCACAGAAGTCATTGCGAATAAAGGCTTAATGCTGAAGAACTTCAATACATGTATCAGAACAACTTCCTTTTGGTGGATTGTTGGAGGATCATGTATGGGTACAACCTCAGTTAGCAGTGGCCTGAGAGGTATTTTATGAATAAATGCTGTTAATCCACAAAGGGTATCAATTGCAACTATTGCCATACTTTAATTCACCATGAAATAGCACCTCCTCTGTGTGTTATATGCTGTCAAGTCACTTCCAACTTATGGCAGCCCTATGAATTAATTACTTGCAAAATGTCCTATCATTGACAGCCATGTTCAGGTGTTGCAAATTGAAGGCCGTGGCTTCCATTCTTGAGTCAAGTGATCTCATTTTGAGTCTTCCTCTTTTCCTACTGCCTTCAACTTTTCCTAGTCTTTTCCAGTGAGTCTTGTCTTCTCATGATGAAACCAAAGTACAATAGCTTCAGTTTAATCATTTTAGCTTATAGGGTGAATTCTGGCTTGATTTGATCTAGTACCCATTTATTTGTCTTTGGCAGTCCATGATATCTCACACACCACATTTTTAATGAATCAATTTTCTTCCTGTCAGCTTTCTTCATTGTCCAACTTTCCATCCATACTTAGTAATGGGGGAATACCATAGTATGAATTATCTTGATCTTGCTCTCCAGTGATACTTCTTTACACTTAAGGATCTTTTCTAGTTCCTTTATAACTGCCCTTGCAAGTTCAATCTCCTTCTGATTTCTTGGTCGAAATCTCCTTTTTCACCCAAGTTATAGAAAATGCTGGAGGAGGAGAGTGACAACCTAGTGGAAAGTGTCTGGATGAAGATAAGGGAAGGAAGGACAAGCAGTAGTGTGGTCGGGGTCTGTTACAGACTGCCTGACCAAGGAGATGAGGTGGATTCTGCCCTCCATGAACAGCTTAATACAGTATCCAAGAAACATGACCTTGTACTTATGGGAAACTTTAATTTCCCTGATGTGTGCTGGGAAACCAATTCTGCTACATGCCCAGGGTCACGCAACTTCCTGACCTGCCTGGCCAGCAACTTCCTTTCTCAAATAGTGGAGGAAGCAATGAGGGGCTCACCCATACAGGACATGATATTAAACAACAAGAAAGAGTTGTTTGACAACAACAGCAGCAACTGCGCTTATATACTGCTCTTCTAGACAGATTAGTGCCTCCCTCAGAGCGCTGAACAAGTTAGTGTTATTATTATAACCACAATACAGCTGGAAAGCTGGGGCTGAGAGGCTTACTCAAGGCCACCTACTGAGCTCATGGCAATAGAGGGATTCAAACCAGTAGAGTGCTGATTCTCAGCCGAACCACTTAACCACTGTGCTACAGCAGCTTTCATGTCGACAGGGTAAAGGTGGTGAGAACCTTAGGGAAAAGTTATCACATCCTTCTAGAATTCCTTTTCCTGTGGGGTACCGAGAGAGTTTGTAGCCAAACGAGCAGGTTAACTTTAATAAACTTAGAAATATGATGAGAGTTAGTCCATGGAAAGAATGCTGGAATGGAAAGAAGTGAGTGAACAGTGGGCTCTCCTAAAAGAAGAGTTCTTGCAGGCTCAAGCCATCACCTTTCCAGTAAGATGGAAATGTGGTAGAGGATCTAAGAAGCCAATGTGGGTGAATGGAGAGCTCTGTGATGAGCTAAGGAGGAAAAAAGAGATGTTCAAGAAATAGAGGGAAGGAAATGCATCCAACGAATAATATCTAGGGGTAGCTAGGCACTGTAAGGCAGCTATCAGAGAGACCAAAGCTCAGAATAAGCTGAGACTGACCAGGGGGCCACCACAAAAAGACATTCTTCAGATACGTGAGGAGCAAATGGAAGGTGAAGGGGCGATACTCCCATTGCTGAGTGGAAATGGGGAAACTGTGACAGAAGACAGAGAAAAGGCAGAAAAGTGCAGTGCCTATTTTGCCTCAGTTTCTCGCTGAAGAAGAAAACAGGCCCACTTAGAGATGGTAGTGGGCAAAGCATGGCTTCAGGATTGATGGTTGACATGGGCAGAGAAGTTGTGAAGAAATACCTTGCTGTGCTGTATGTGTACAAATCCCCTGGGCCAAATGGGGTACTCTTGAGAGTGCTTAAAGAACTTTCAAAAGAGCTTGCAGACCTTTTGTTGATCATCTTCCAGGCCTCTTGAAGGACAGGAGATGTGCTAAAAGACTGGAGGAGGGCAAATGCCATCCCAATCTTCAAGACAGGGAATAAGGATGATCCTAGGAACTACAGACCAGTCAGCCTGACCTCTGCCCCATGGAAAATACTGAAATAGATATTAAAGGCATCAATCTGCAAGCATCTGACGGACAACATGGTGATATGGGGAAGTCAGCATGGATTTGTCCCAAACAAGCCCTGCCAGACCAATCCCTTCTGTGATCAAGTGACAGGCTAACTGGATCACAGAAAGCTATCGGTGTAGTTTATCTGGATTTCAGTAAAACTTTTGACAAGGTTCCTCATAATGTTCTAATGGGTAAACTGGTGGACTATGAACTAGTCTCTAGGATGGTTAGACGGATAGGGAACTGGCTGGATAACTGCACCCAGAGAGTAGTTATCATTATCAATGGCATGATGTCTGATTGGAGGAAGGTGTCCAGTGGAGGGCCACAGGGCTCGGTTCTGGGCCCAGTGCTTTTCAATATTTTTATAAATGATCTGGATGAGGGTGTGAAGGGATTATTCATTAAATTTGCAGATGATACTAAACTGGGAGGAGTAGCAAACACCCTTGAAGAAAGGGATAGAATTCAACAAGACCTGAACACACTGGGAAAGTGGGCGGATAAATATATACTAATAGCAAAAGAATATCATCCATCACCCAACGTTATGGTAAAGAGGACAGGTTTCACCTGCACCTAAAAGACTGCAGGTACAGGATGAGGCAAAGGTCTCTCAGGAGGGGGTTCCAAAATCAGTGCAAAAAAAGGCCCTCTCTCAAAATCCATCCACCTAACTTTGGAGACGGAGAAGGGCCTCTGATGACACTTGGTTTTTTATCAGGTTCATATAAGAGAACCAATGAATCCTGCTGGCAGCAGTGGCCCCAGTTAGCACTTAGGAAAGCACAGCAGTTTTGTCTCCTGCCAATTTTTGCACTTCAGTTCACACAGATTTTCCAGCTTGCTTAGAATTGGTATTTCACAGTGTTTTTTACATGTAGTAATACCAATAGGAATAATTATGAGGAGTGTTTGCAGACAACCCAATGCCTTCAGTTTTGTGATAGAACTAGAGAATCTTGGCTACTGGCCAGGGATTTCATGTTTTGCCAAAACTCCCATAATATTTTGCCAATAGATGGAATATTTATCAGTACTTCAGAAAGTATTGTCCATATTCTGTTCCTATTATTTTCACCACTGTTCGTCATACATTTAAAAGTTAAAACCTGCCTTCTACCAAAACTGAAGAGGTAATTGTATCTTCCCCCAAGCGTAAGAAAGCATTCTACAGCCACAGTGCTCTGTTGCGAGTGTTTTTGTTTCCTTTGTGTAGTAGATCTACACAGAAAGTTCAGAAAAACTCTATGAGTTTGGTTAATGTTTAAGCACCTGCTCTTCACAGATTGTACTTTGATCTTACATGCAGTGTGCTGCTGATGAAAGGTTTTATAGGTTTCACTTCCGCCAACAGTTCTTTCTTTAGGAAAGTCAAGAACAAAGAATCTCAACCACCAGTACCAAATGCCACCTGCTCAGTCTTCCAAAGCTGACCAGTAAAGCAGTAGCAAATTGATATGTTCTGTTTGCACATACTGATACGTTGTACAGGACAGGATACGAACGCATCATTATAAATGAGATACAATTTCTAGTGACAGTATCTGGGGTGGAGCCAAAGAACTGTAAGCAGAAGGAAAATCAGCAACTAGGTCGGTTCTGCCAACGTTTACACACATTCATTCATGCAGTGGTATAATAGGCAGGCTCTGCAGCAGTTCTCATGCTTCCACAGCAACTAGAACAAGCAGATTTTGAGTTTTTTACATGTCGTTTCACTTTGCTATGCTCCAGCATAAGGTCCCTTCATGAACAGAACATGCTTTCCATGTGCTGTGGAACTAGCCCACTGAAAAAACAAGTCACCTCCATGTGAATTGATTATTGTATAGTCAAAAGAACAGAGAATGCATAGTGGAGAAGTTTTGCATGCAACAATCATAGCACAAATTCAGCTTTTATTCAGTTTGGTATTTTCTACCATTACATGAAAACAAGGTATGGTTGCTGAGCTGCCTGAGTCAGCTTTTTTAAAATAAGGATTTGCTGTATTCTGGGACAGGACAGCTGTTATGCTCTGTAGGCTATGGTTCTCTGAAATCCATTAAGATCTAGATCTTTCTTAAACTAAGAAGCATCTGGAAATACTAGCATGTGTTTTCTACTTTTATCAATCAGACTTTTAGCTGCCATACCATTCACTGCTCCAGAGATCCTTTTAGCGGAAGATGCTAGAAATTGAATCTGGGATCTTCTGCAAGAACAACAAAAAGATAGCTTCTGCCACTGAGGTACAGCCTTTCTCTTTTCTGTCTGTATTGTATACCCCTGAGTTCATTATTATTAATTACACTTTAAAAGTATGCAAATCTTGTACTTCCTGGTCTGGACTGGAGTATGATTTCTCATTGATTGCAACACCCAGCACCTTGTAAAGATGTCATGCTATAATGATTCACCATTAGGTACTTTTTTTTAAAGATATGGATTCATGTTATTTATTCCAATCTTTTAAAAGAAACCTAACAGAAAGACAAATCTTTGGAAAGAAACCTTAACTGTTTCCCCTAACAACTCATACACCACTGCTTATTCAGCTGCTAGCATCATACTTTTGAATGGTTCTGCTTCTGATTCATGAGGCCGAATCTGACAAGATGCTGGTTGTTCTCAGCATTTTTAAAAATGGAGTTACCAGGCATGTGGAAGCTTGGTTCTGATTAGGATCTGAAATGGCCATAAGTGGCTGTTTGTCCCCAGTGGAACAAATAGAAGCTTCCTGGGGCAAGAAAATGGGAAAGGGGAGTCTTAAACCTCCCCTTGTACAATCCCAGTCAGAACTGCAGTCTCACATGCCATACAATGGAATTTTTAGGGAAAACACAGGGAACATCAGTAATGACACTCACAGCATCTTCTCTGGCTTGGGTCCCAGCAGTTCTTCAAAGCAAATTATTATGCCTTTCAGTACTGACCCTGGCTTTACAAAGACAAATCTCATAGCTTGGGAACCATATTCAGTATAACAAGATTCGAATAATGTGATCATGAAGCAAACATGGAAGAACTAAGTGGCTTCAGCTGGTTTTGCTGATAGGCGAGTGATCCGCTTATGATTAAATATAGTTCTCCATAGCCTGGAAGTATTTTTTTAAAAAAAAATTATTGGTGAGTACATACAATGTTATTCAATACACAAATTCCCCGTCTTATCTAAATTATATCAGCCTCCACCCTTTCCCCCCCTCCTTACTGACTTCCAACAGCTTTCCAACCCCAAACCCCTCTTACTCAAATTACTCTTAACCATAATTTTTCTAAATCCTATATATGTTATATCACTTATTCTAAGCATGTTCAAATTCTTCTATATCTCCAATTTTCTAATATATCAATCTACATTTCACTGTTTAAACTATCTATTTTTAATACAATCTCCTTATTACTAATATTAGCTTAGATTAATTAATAGCTAAGTTTCCCCATTAATGGTAAAGTTACTTCTCTCTCCCCTTTATAAAGTCACATATTAATAATTCTCAAACTGCCACAATCCTCCTTTCACATCCCATTTTTTTCTAGATATTGTTTCAATTTCTCCCAGTTTGCAATATATTCTCCTGGATCAAGATCTTTAAGTTTTCTTGTCATTTTGTCCATCTCAGCCATGTACAGCAATTTGTAAATCCAATCTTCTATAGTTGGTATTTCTTGCACTTTCCATTTCTGCGCATACAAAAGTCTTGCTGCTGTAGTCATGTAAAATAGCAATGTTCTGTACTGCCTTGGAACTTCTTCCATTCCCAAGTTCAGTAGCAACAACTCTGGGTTCTTATTTATTTGGGTTTGCAAAACCTCATTAATTATTTCTATTATATCTCCCCAGTATTGCTTAGCTACCTCACAAGTCCACCACATATGATAAAATGATCCTTCATGCTTTTTACATTTCCAGCATTTATCTGACATATTTGCATTTCCATGCACAATCTTCTTAGGCGTTAAATACCACCTATACATCATTTTGTATACATTCTCTTTAATGTTGGTACAAGTTGAAATCTTCAAAGTATTTTTCCACAAGTATTCCCATGGTTCCGTTGTTATTTCTTTATGAAGGTTTATTGCCCATTTCACCATCTGGACTTTGACTGTCTCGTCTTCCGTATACCATTTTAAAAGTATTTTATATATTTTCAAAATATCTTTTTTGCCTTCTTGTAGAATCACTTCTTCTAACTCCGAGTTTTTTAGTCTTATTCCTCCCTTTAGACAGTCCGAGTTGTAAAGATCCCTAATTTGCCTATATTGAAACCATCCATAGTGAGGAGATAACTCTTCTTGTGTCTTTATTTTTGGTATTCTATGTTCTATCGACATTATCTCTTTATAAGTTAAACATTGTTGTTCATTATATATACTTCATATGGTACCACCCATGAAGGGATACCACTTTCCATGTAATTCTTATATTTCTTCCAGATTGTGAAAAGGCTTCTTCTGATATAGTGATGCAAAAACATAGAGTCCGCTTTAACTTTATCATACCACAAATAGGCATGCCATCCAAACAACTTTTTGTGTCCCTCCAAAGTCAGCAGTTTACGGTCTTTTAACGTTATCCAATCTTTTAACCATGTCAGACAAATTGCTTCATAATATAATCTTATGTTTGGCAGTTGCAGCCCCCCTCTTTCTTTCGAGTCTTGTAATACCTTCATTTTCACTCGGGGTTTCCTGCCTGCCCACACAAAGTCTGAAATTTTTCTTTGCCATTTGTCAAATTGTTTGAAGTCTCGGATAATTGGAATAGTTTGCAGCAAAAACATCACACATGGTAGCACATTTATCTTCACTGCTGCTATTCTTCCCAACCATGACAAATTTAATTTATTCCATTTTATCAAATCTCTTTCTATTTGTTGCCACAGTTTCTCATAATTATTTTTAAATAAATCTATATTTTTGCAGTCAACTCAATTCCTAAATATTTCACTTTATTAGCTACCTCACAGTCCATTATATCCATTAGTTCTTGCAGTTTTTGCTTCGTCATGTTCTTACACAATATCTTCGACTTCTTTTTGTTCACATAAAATCCCGCCAAATCACCAAATTCCTTTATTTTATCCATTATTTTTGGCATATTGTCTATTGGATCTTCCACTATCAACATTACATCATCCGCAAATGCCCTGACTTTGTAGGAAAATTCCTTTATTTTTATGCCACGGATTATATCGTCCTCTCGAATTTGAATCAACAAAATTTCCAAAATCAAAATGAACAACAATGGAGATAATGGGCAACCTTGTCTTGTACCTTTACTTATTTTCAATTTTTTAGTCAAATCATCATTAACTACAATCGCTGCACACTGGTCTTTGTACATTCCTTTAACTGCTTGTGTGAACTTTTCTCCCATTTGCAGCTTTTCCATAGTGGCAAACATAAAATTCCAGTTCAAATTGTCAAATGCTTTTTCTGCGTCTACAAAAAAGAAACCAACTTCCCTATCACAGTGCTTATCGTAATATTCAATAGTGTTTATTACTGTCCTTAAATTGTCCTTAATTTGTCTGTTGGGTAGGAATCCAGCTTGTTCTTCTGCAATAAATTCCGACATCCATCCCTTTAATCTTTCCGCCATAATTTTCACAAATATTTTATAGTCATTATTCAGCAACGAAATTGGCCGATAATTCTTAATGTTGGTCAAATCCTGTCCATCTTTCGGGATCAATGATATATTAGCTTCATTCCATGAATCAGGAATCTTTTGGCCTTGTAATATTCCATTAATTACCTCACTTAGAAACGGTGTCACCTCATTGGCCATCATTCTATAGAACTTTGCTGTTATTCCATCTGGTCCCGGTGCTTTCCCTAATTTTGTTGATTGTATAGCTTCTTTTATTTCTTCCTCTGTCACTTCCCTATTTAACTTCTCTTTCCATTTCTCTGAAATTACTGGAAGCTTCACTTTCTCCAAATATTCCGCTATTGAATCTCTGTTCACCTCTTTCTTTTGGTACAGCTTTGCATAAAATTTAAAAAAGGCTCTACTAATGGCTGATTGATCTATCAATGTTTTATCTTCCTCTCGAATCTTAGTTATGATTTTCTTTCCCCCCCTTTTTTAAATATTTCCCAGGCTTATTTGCACCTTCAAACGACTTCTGTTTCATTTTTTTAAAATTCCACTCCAATTCTCTATTGTTCATTGCCGTCAATTGTTCCTGCAGGATTTTGGGGATTCGGTTTCGTTTTCTCAGCCATGTCGGACGCTCCTCTTCGCAGGTCCGAGAGGAAGCACCCGAGCACCCTGTCCGGGCGGCTGATCTGCGAAGATTAGCCCCCAAAACTCCCAGTGAGGGAGGCTGGGTCCGGGACGCTGTGGGAAGAGCCCCCCGGAATCAATGCGGGGGGTTAATTGCCCGTTTGTCCCTACGGAGGCCGGCAGACGTGCGCGGCGCCTCGAGTGCTGCCACGCCATGGAAAACGGCAAAGAGCAGAATTAGGCGAAAGCCTGCAAGTAAGCGAATCCCTTCTGTTATTACAAGCGTACGCGAAGGAGTGGTGGGATCTGAAGCTAAGAAGGCTCGTTCTTCCCCTTCGCTGAGTTTCAGAATCTGGTTGGTGGTTTCCCCCCCCAAAAAAATGGCAACAAAAAAACAAAGTCCCGCTTTGGGCAAGTCAGTTTCGGCTGCCCTGAAGGGAGAGTCGTTGGAGGAAGTAGTGCGGAGGGCGGTTGGTGAAGCCATAAAACCCTTTGTTGACAAGCTGAACGAAACAGATCAAAGGGTGGGCTTAATTGAGAGCGAAGTGAAAACCATTAAGGAAGCAGTGGGGGGGGGGCAGAGAAGTCTGCTCGGGAAAGTGCGTCACTCGTGAAGGCTACGAATAAAGAGCTTAAGCTGGTGCAGAACCAGCTGATCGGGCTACAAGTGGAACGAACACAGACAATTTTGCGCCTCCAGAATGTGAAAGAGGAGGAAAATGAGGATTTACGGGGTCTGGTCTCGGAACTACTGGCGACACCCGCGAGGGCAACTAAAGAAGAAGTAAAAAGCACCATTTTGGAAGTCCGTCGGGCTACTTCAAAATATGCAATGAAGCGTCAGCTGCCTTGCGAGATCATCATTGATTTTTCATCTAAGAGGATCCGGGACACTATCCTATATAATTCATACAATGCAGATTTGGACTTTTTGGGTAATAAAGTTAAGATATTGAAAGACGTCCCGTTTTTAGTTCGGAAAACACGTTTTAAGTATAAAAAGTTCGCAGCTCTTCTGAGAGAACGTGGAATAAAGTACAAATGGTTATTTCCGGAAGAAATCTGGTTCAGTCACAAAGATCAAGCTTTCAAGATATTATCAGAAGATCAACTAAGGGATTTTGAGGATAAAAATCCGGAATTTCAGTGCACCAAGCAAGACGAAAAGGAGAAGTCTGAGGGGGGGGGAGGAAACGAGCACTGCGGCTGCAGTTGCTCAGAGAGAATTGTGTCCGGGACCCAGGAGGGGAAGGAAAATTTAATTTGAATTTAAATTGTAATTTGCATTTAGTAAGGTCAACCACTCCATCAATATAACATAAAGCTTTAACTTTTGAATAATGGCAGTATGAAGGGAAAACATTTTGTGTAGCATAGTGGTTACATGTTGTAGTTGTGTTTTTTTTCCTTCCTCCCCTTGCTCCCTTTCTTCCCTTTGTATTGTTAGTCAATGTAGTTAATAAAAAATAAAAATATTTTTAAAAAAATGTTCCTGCAGGATTTTCATATCCTGAAATATTTTCTTTTTTCCTGGACTTTTTTTAAGTTGTATCTCTTTGGCTTTAATTTTTTCCATAATTTCAAGTCTCTTTTCTTCCCTACTCCTCCTAGCTCTTGTATTCAGATCCATTAGCATTCCTCTAATAACAGCTTTATATGTGTCCCATACCTTGTTAGTTGGTACATCCTTATTCAAATTGCACTGTATAAAATTTGGTCTCTCTTCGTAACAAGTCTTCATTTATCCTCCATCCTCTTTTCTTTTTATTTTTCCCAAATCTCCACATAACTGGATTGTGATCTGAGCCTACCTTGGGCATTATCTCCACATCTCTAGTCCACACCACCAGTTCTTTGGAGGCCCAGATCATGTCAATTCTTGATAGTGTAAAATGTCTTGCAGAGTAAAATGTATATTGTCTATTTTTTCAGATTTGGTCTCCTCCACACATCTTCCAGACTTTCTTGTTCCTTAATCGCAAAACACGATTTTGGCAAAAGTCCTCTCTTTTTCTGTGCACTTTTGGATTTCTTGTCTTCTTCCAAATTTGTAACTCCATTGAAGTCACCTGCCAAAATTATTTGATCATAAGTCAATTCATCTAATTGTTCCTGTAAGTCCTTGAAAAAATTTTCTTTTGCCCCATTGGGCAACTAAATTCCAACTAAATTCCAGTTCTTAACACTGTTTGCTTTTAATTGTACTTTTTACTTCTGCAAAATCCACAAACCCCTTGCCAAGGTAACTTCTGTCCATTTGTAAAATCCTCTTTGTATGTTGGAGATGCTAGTTCATAAAGCAGTGGCTTGAATAAGGCTGCTTTTCCCGCACTTTTTTATATCTTACTGTTGATTCTAATCAAACAAGTTTTGTAGATCTTTCAAAAACCCAGAACATCCATTTTTCAGGTGAAAATGGAATAAGAGATCACACCTGGAAAGATGACCCCCACGGACTTCAGATCTGTAAAAGAAACCTATCACTTGTCTCTGGTATACACTACTCACAGAGACAGACAGTCAATTGGCAGGTGATTAATTACACTGGAACACAACTGGTTTCAGACAGATAGTTTGGACCTCTTTGTGACCCTCTTGCTGAGGAATTCTTCAGTTTCAGAACCTGAGACACTGAACAGTAAGCGCAAGTGTAACACCACAGATACAAGTGCAAGATGTGCAGGATCCTGGTGCAGATCTCCTCATAACTTGAATTCCTAGCTGGTCTTAGGCAAGCATTAGCTCTTCTCTCCTCACTATTAGTGTATGGGGATGACACGACTGGCCTATATTACAACAGTAATATTAAATATTTTTATTAAAGACCAACCAAAGTATCACAACTGAAAGCAAAGTTTAACTCCTTCAGAATTCTTAAGTAGACTGTATGGTCAGTACATAAAAAGCAGAGGACAGAAAAAGATCTGTCAGGGCATGATGACAGAGAAGCCACCAGACTGCAGGACAAAATAGGTCACATGCACCAAACGCTGTTGGGACTGGGAAATGAAAAGTTGCCTCTCCCTGACTCTTTGAACAACTTAAAGCCCTTTCCTAGACCACTTTCTCCTGTGAAACTGTTGCTCATTGTGTGGAATTCTTACACATATTTGACACACAGACATTGTGAAATTGTAATTACAGGTTTGTGTGCACCATTTAGGTTTGTTCAACTTTAATCATTGATCATGAGTAGTCCATTCCCATTGGTTGAATCATTTATTGTTTTGACTGGATCTTATGCTCATCTATGCTTTGCACTGTGTCCCAGGAAACTAGGCCTTATAGCCTGTCTTTGTAATCCCTTCACCACTTAGGCGTGTGCTGTTTGTAGCCTTGGATGTGCGTGCCAACTGAATCAATCTCCCCGCTGAATATGATACTTCATTACAACTGATCTCCAGGCCATAGAGGTCAGTTCCCTGGAGAAAATGGCTGCTTTGGAGGGTGGACTTTATAGTATTATGACCCCACTGAGGTCTTTCTCCTCACCAAACCCCACCCTGTCCTCCACCCCCAAATCTCCAGGAATTTCTCATCCTGCAGCTGGCAATTCTACCTTCCCACCACTCCCATCGCTGTGCCAGTGCAGAAGTGCCAATACAATGAGAAAGCTGCTGAGCTCCCTTACAGCCAGCAAACCCCTTCCTTCTCCATTTCCCTTTCACAGCTGAACTGCAGTGCACCACTACATCAGTAGCTGAGCAATAAAAACAATTAAAGGACCAAAAAAGGGTAAAAAAGTGGAGTTTGATATTGTTATTCCTCTCTAGATTGGCTGAGAGGGTAGAGTATTTACATGGACACTCTGCCTGCAGCCACCATGCAGTTTCCCCTTTCAACTGGTCAAAGAGGGGACGATGCTTCAGCTCAAAGGGGAAAGCCCCAGTAGCTCAAGAACGGTGCTCAAAATGAGCATGATGTCGTGTGAAAGCTCCATACAAATCCAACATTTTCAGCTAGACACAAAGAGCAAATGTGGAAGTGGCTTCTGTGTCTCATGATGACAGTAGCACTAAGCAGAAAACGAACTAGATTTATCCCTTAGTGTAATCCATACGGACAGATGGATTTCTGTTTATTATCTGCAAGGGCAGGTCTTTGTTGGTTTTCTGTGTGTTCAGAAAGAGAGAGAAAACACATCACTTTCAGTGCAGCAGCACTTTAATCAAAAGAGATGCTATGCTAGCTAAATAAACAGGTTAAATAAGGTTTTTGATGAAAAGGAGTATCTTTATAGAAAATGTTAAAGCAAAGGAAGATAATAGAGCTAAATCCATTTAGGAAACAATCCATTAGAAAAGGAATAACTACAGTTGCTGGTAAAGTTGATGACTGTAGATGTGCCCCTGATTTTTTTTTAAAAATGGCTAGCTACAACGATCTATTTTGTACCAAATCCAGAAAATAATTCTCAGTCCTACAGAACTTGTGGATTAAAATTTTCCCTCCCCCAAGTAGAATGTCATGTTATTGAGCAATAATCACAAGAGTTCAGTGGCTGTATGAGGTAGCTGTAGAAATCAGTAACATCACACTGCTATTTATGCTACTGCCTTCCATACCATGGAGACAATCAAGGAGTTCGTTGGAACAGCAGGTAGAGCTCAGTGGCTCAGTGGGAGAGCATCAGCTTTGCACGCAGAAAGGCCAAGGTTCAGTCCTTGGCATCTCTAGCTGAAAGGACTGGGTAGTAGGTGGTGAGAAATACCTCTGCCTGGGGAGCCACTGTCAGTCAGAGAAGACAATACTGACCCTGATAGACAAATGGTTTGGATAAGCGTAAGACAACTTCATCACATCACCTAACATAGAATCACAACATATGTATCTTTGCCTTGAACAGCACTGTCAGTATATCTGAAGAAGGCAACAAAGTAGGAAGCCAAGTTGTTCCATAGCAAAATCTAAAAACAAAATCCATGCACTACCAAAATAACATTGTGCAAGCTTTTGAACACAAATGGATTTTGTGTTTATACTTGAAGAAGGACTCTCTAAAATTTGAAAACATGCATTTTCGGCACAATAAGCTGTTCTAAGAAATGACACAGTGTCAAATCCATGAGAAATGCATCAAACATGGGAAATGGGATCACATTTATGTATTAAAAATCCATGGGGCAAAAGATGCTGGAGGGGACTATTTGTAGTGGGAAAACGGTAGGGCCCAGCCACCACTTCTGAGCACTCTATTGACAGTGGGCTTTTGAGTTTTATAAAAGGACCATTGGGCTATTATTGAGCACATTTGCATACAATATGTACTTTGGCCCATGCTTAGCTACAGGCCAGGAATCATATGTAAAATACAAACAATTGACTGATTTCTAAAGTTTGTTGAAAGCCTGTGAAATGTGACTTTCGGAATATATTACATTTTGACATTATGGGTTGGATCCAGACTGAATTTTCAGTCAGCAGAATGGAACTTTCCTGCCTCCTCCCTTCCACTGATTGTCACAAAATGCTGCTAAAAAGTGTAGGGATCCCTGAAGAATAACATGAGCGGGGTCTGCAGCAGGAAGGGGAACAGGAGGAAATTTCCGATTTATCTATTTATCTGTATCTAATCTAATGTATTCCTGAAAAATATTTTAAAAATCTTTTTGTGCATATTATGAGGCTGAAAGGGCAATCTAGGCCATTTCCCCACGTCTTAAAAATAGCACCCCACTCACGGAACGCTGGTGGCTTTTCTGCAAGATTTCTGACATTACTGTTTCCAAATTGAAAGCAGAAAGTTATGATTCCGCTTTCATGGTGCCACAAAAACGGAATCGTAACTGCCTGAATCTGTTTTGGAAATGGTGACATCAGAGATCAGGTGGAAAAGCTGCTAGCATTTCATGAGTGGGCAGCTTTTTTTAAGATGTGGGGAAGCGGCCCTAGTCCAACTTCTGTTCAGTTCAGGAAACCTGTACAGACAACCCATCTATGCATTGACTGACTGTGAGGGAGAGTTGTCATGGGCCCACTGCCTCATCTCTGTGCAATCACTGCCAGCTTCAATGTCCACCCCCAACCTGAGCAGTGGAGGGATTAAAATGGGGAGAAATGTGGCCATTGGAAATTGTTGGAGATGTGATGACGGCACTTTCAGAGTGACTTGAAATTACATCATCATGCTTCACGGGATGCTCTAGCATTCAGCCAAAACTCTATAGTTAAATCATAGAGTTTTGGCTGAATGTTAAAGCATTGCTGGCAACACAGTAACATCACTGCATTGTATCCCTTATGACATCACTAAATGGCCAGTAAGCCTCCCCTAACTGAGTGAGTTTCCCACTGGTTGCCAGCCTTGGATTGGTCACCCTCATGCTAGCAACCCTACTGAGTCATCTGCATGATGCGCTCATGCAAAGCAACTGCCCACACCCCATGATTAGTGATGCTGATTTCCAAATATTGCTGTTCACAGAGAGGGAATGCATGTGAGGACATTTCCTCAACACATTTACACTGTGCAAGTGACTTGACAATGGTCTCTGCATGGTCAGTCAATACACTGATGGGTTCTCTCTCTCCAGGTGGATAGTTGCAGCTATCAGACAGTGTTACAGCACAGCTAAGGTCTCCTGTCCTGTAACTGTGAGAGCGCATTCTACCAGGGCACAGACATCTTCGGCTGCCTTCGCACGAGGAACTCCACTCTAAGATGTGTGTCAGGCTGCCATCTGGTCATCTGCAAACACATTCATTCAACATTACTCTATTGACACCAACTTCAGAGTTGAAGCAGCTGTCAGAACTGTCAGAACTACTTCTCTAGAGAAGGGGCTATGTCAAACACCAGGTGCCAAGCTATAAGCTTGAGAAATGTCACATCATGGTGGAGGATTTGGCCTCTCTGTAAGAGGTCTGGTTCTGCTGTTAAGTGTAGGAATTGCCCTTTGGCCAAGCCCAGGAAGGTGGGAAACCAATCCCGCCTAGGCCAAAACGGAATGATAAGGATGCAGTGTATCCTGAAAGCCCTGATTCTGCATAAAACTCTGGGGATTAAAGGAATCAGAGGGAAAGTATAGAAGAGACCCTGATCTCATGGGATTTGGAATGCATCCCCCAAAGACTTTGTGTCCCACCCCACTAGGGAGCAAAACAGCCTGGCTTTCATTTTGGTAGAGTTTTCTCCAGAAAAAAAGCCCTGGCTATGATGTATGGAGATGTGGAAATAGGCATCCTTAAGGTCTATAACAGCAAACCAGGAGCCTGGCTGTCAGAACTGAACAACATTCGAAATCGTTAGCATTTTGAACTTTTCAACTTTAATAAAGTTGCTTAACATGCGAAGGTCAAGCATGGGCCTGACCCCACCATTTTTCTTTTCAACTGTGAAATATTTGGAGTAAAAACTCATCCAGGAGTCTCCAGGGTGAACCCTCTCTATGGCCCCTTTCTCTGTCAGCTCAGAAACAGCTGAATGCAACTCTTGTGTAAGTGGAACAGTTGAACTTCCTGGAAAGGATAATGGAGGTAAGTCAACAAAATGCAGATGGTAGCTAAAAGCTACAATGGAAATAACCCAGCTGTCCTCAGTAATTGCATTCCAACACATGACGAAAGGAGACAATCTGCTAGAGAATGCCCCTAGTTGAGGTAGCTGAGAAACAGCTATTCAGAAAACCAATTTAGAATTTTGCGTCTGTTTGGGCTATTGCGGCTGGGGTTGCTTGCTTCCGGGTTTGAAAGAACGCCTTCCCCCTGGGCACTGGTAAGGAATGTAGTTTTGTTGGCTCTGGTAAGGGTAGGAGTACCTATCGGTGTTGGTACTATTGGTAGTACTGATGGCCCTGGTAACGGTATCTAGACAACTGTTGTTGCTGTTGCTGCTGTTATTGAGGAGCTATCACACCCAAAGAACATGCCATCAGGTGGTTCTTCAACATTTGGGTGAGTGAGATCTGTTTTCTCAGATAATAAGGATGCTCCTTCGAAGGGAAAGTCCTCAGTCTTGCTCCTCTTATTGTAAGGTAGGGCTGTAGATCTCAGCCAAGCCTGACAGTGGAGCACAATTGCCAAAGCCATTGAGTGTGCTGAACAGTCAGCAGCATGCTTGCCAGCAGATATCTGTTGCTTGGCAAGCTTAAGAGCCTCCTCTTCTAGAATCTGCACTAGGGTCCTCTTATCCTCAGGGATGTCTTGAATGTAGGAAGACAATCTTTCCTATGGGAAAATACTATAGGACCCTATAATCACCTGAAAATTAGTGATGCAGAAGTTTAGAGTGGCAGAGGAGTAGCTCTTCCTTCCAATATTGTCCACCTTTCTACCCTCCTTGTCAACAGGTGACAAATGAGAGCCATATTTCTGCCTGGACTGCACTTCCTCAGCCACTAGTGATGATGGCCTAGGGTACATAAAAAGAAAAGCACAGTCCTGTTGTTTTAGTTTATAGTACTGTTCAATCTTCCTTGCAGTATCAGGTGCAGACAGAGGTTTTCTCATATGGTGTGAACAATGTCCAGTAGGTCCTCCACTGTGGGGAAGGCCACAGATGATGGAGACTCTGAATAAAGCACCTATAAAACCTTACTCTTTGGCTTAGCACTGGATGAAGAGACATCTAGGTCCAAAGCCTTGGCCATCCTTAGCATCTGCTCTGAGAAGAGCTGAAAATCCTCTGAAGGCGATGATGAGGAGAGATCACCCACAGCCTCTTAAGGGGAGAGGTCTGAAGCCAAATCAGAGGTCAGATCTGAGTGTGACACCATGGCTGAATCCACATTACCTCCACGCGTCCCGGTGTTGCACTAAATGTTCGCTAAACACCCGGAAGTATAGCGTCTTTCAAGTGCGATTTCTGAATCACACTAGAAAGACACTATACTTCCGGGTGTTTAGCGAACATTTAGTGCAACACCGGGACACGCGGAGGTAATGTGGATTCAGCCAATATCTTCCTTGTCTCCCGAATCCGAAAAAGATGGGAGTTGTTGTTGTTGGTGGAACCGATGAGATGACGGAATCGGGTCCAAAAGAGGTGGCTGTGGTGCTGCAGGTACTTGCATTGATGCGGAAAGTAAGAAGGGTGCTGTCTGCAGCCAAGATACAAACTTATGCCAATTAGGAGGTGGTCCCAGAACTGGGGTGGTGAATGGCCATGGCATGGAAACCGATGGGGTAGAAGTGGATGCCGTAACCAGAGGAGTCCAAGTATGGGTCGGAAGCTGACTGGTAGCGGGCATCAGAACTGACGGAATCCAAGTATGGGTTGGAAGTTGGTTGGCGATCAACACAAAGGATGTTATCGGACCTGAGAGACCTGGAACTGAAGGAGCCACCGGTGCTGGAACCAAAGCAGGTTCTGTCATTTCTATATCAGGTAGAGGAAAGGGGGGTTCAAAATCCCCGATAAGAATATCACCCTCATCCTCATGATGGAGGCTTGGAATGGGCAGTGGTGAAGGGGTAGCTGGTGGGACAATCGCCTCCTCCTCAAGTATCAGTGACAGAGTAGAAAGTACTGACCATTGTTGGCAATGAGAGGATGTAGAAGCCAGCTTTTTTGGATGCTTAGATTTAGACTTGGCCTTCTGGGCTGGTGGTTCAGAAGAAGCTCATTCGGAATGGTTTGGATCTGGGGAGCATCACTAAGTTGAGCCAGTCTTATGGAGACTTTTTGGGTGATTGGTCAATGTCGATGAAGCCGATGGTTCCGATGAACCAGGCAGAACCAATCCTGCCTTAGCTTTCAAATTGTGGTGCCCAGATTTAAGAGCTGTCAGCGGATCCGCACAAGGTGCAGGTTCTTGCTCAACAGAGGGTTTTGCTGTTGGCTTTTCTGCCCTTGAAAGCACCAGATTCCACATTGCCACTTTCAGTCTGGTGGCCTGGTCATTATGAACTTGAGGAGTAAACTTTTGGCAGATGGTGCAGGCAGATACATTATGTGACTCACCTAGGCACAACCAACATAGGGAGTGTTCTTCCAAGTGAGTCATCTTGGTATTACATTTCAAACATTTCTTGAAAAGCGCTGTTTGGGACATAGTGTTCAGAATAGAAAGGTAGCAAGAGAAAGGAAAAAAGGAAGAGAGAGATACTAAAGAGTGAAAGCAAAGAAGAATCTCTCTCTGAGGCGGCGAGAGAAGAACTGAGGGAAAATATGGGGGCACTCCAACTTTCAACGCAATTCGGCAGGAAGATCAGCGCATGTGCTTTGGTAGGTCAGAGTGCCTTCTAGAGCTTTTAAGCTTTAGAATCTCTTTCCAAGGCTGGCCTGTGTCTGCACAGTCCCAACGTGGAACTGCACAGAAGGACGACAACAAACTAAATGTTCCCATAGTTTGTTATACCATTTATTTAGTGAGGGTGAGTTGTATTCCTTCCATTCTGAGGCTATCACCTTCCTTGCCTCAGAGAGGAGGCTTGCTATCAAGTTTTGGCATTTGCTAGGTATTTCTGTGTCTTGCCATAAATTTAGTAAAACAGTTGCTGGATCATTTGGGACAGCATAGCCTGTGATCATATGTATCTGTTCAAAAGTCTGTTGCCAAAATTTCTTTATCACTGGACAATCCCACCAGCAATGGAAAAAGGAATCCTGGTATCCACAGCATTTCCAACAAAGTGGTGAAATGTTAGGGTATATATGATGCAATTGTTCAGGAGTCAAGTACCATCTTAGAAGGATTTTATATGATTGAGCTTGAATATTCAAGGATTTGGATGTATATGGTTCTGAGCTCCAAATTTCTCCCCACTGGGATTCAGTTATTTAAGTCTTACAATCTTGTTGCCAAGATTTTAAATAGCTTGGTGGATGCTTATTATCAAATAATATTAATATCTTACATATTTTTGACCCTTATGAGGAAAGGATTTGTCCCTGCTATGAGGAAGGGATAGAATCATTAGAACACATTATATTTGATTGCAAGGCATATAACAATCTTCGCAAATCTCTTCCTCTTTTTTCAACTTTGCCCCTTACCCGTAGCCAAAGGATATGCACTCTGAGGGGTTTCTTTTCAGATAGACATCCTAAGATCACATTTCAGGTGGCCAGATTTGGTTAGATTGCTTCAAGGATCCGGAAATCCTTAGTGTCTAAGTGAATGATTTTATTGTACCACTGAGAATTTAAAGTTTATACTATTGTATCATGAATGATTTTACCCAGGTATTGTGAATAGTTTTATTGATGTTTTATTTTCTTCTGTGGTACCTTTTATTGGTGTTTTTGTAAATTGCTGGTCACACCATGGAAAATAAACTACTACTACTACTACTACATATTTTTGAGAGTAATCCTTTAAAGCAGCTTAGATTTGGAGTACAGCAGAAGTTCCAAGTCTGTGAGAGGTCTAGATAGGAATCCTCGGAAGGTGTTAAATGCATGTTTAGTTTCATACTTCATCATTGATTGTAAATAAGAAAATGGTTAACTGAGTGTATAATTTCTAGGGGGGAAAAGATTTTCAGGGCTATTCCACCTCCTTCTGAACTGGAAGCCCTTCCCCTTAAAACTCTCTGTAATTGATGAGGATCCTCTGTGGAGAATTCAGTGGTGAGGAAAATACATTCTGGAGCTACTGAGATGAATTTTCATTTTACATTAGAAGGTTCAAAGTGAAACCTGGCAATGAAACGAGATACCAAAGCTCAACCCTGACATATATTGAACCTGGGCAGCAAAAACATGCTCAGTGGATTTCCAGCTCCCACGGTGCTACAGTAACATCCAAGGGGGCCATAAATCATACATTATGTATTCCATGCAAGCTTTCATCAAGGGACGTTCAAGACTACTTACATGGAGGAGGGTGAGGCACAAGCCTTATTTTCAGTGGGAAAGGTGAGCGATAGACATGAATCTAGGGCTCATTTTGAGGGGGAATGCACAGGAATGCAGTTCCGGTAGTTCTCCAAAGAGGTCACATGTCAGGTGGCCCCACCCACCTGATTTTTGGCCATCTGGGGCTCGTTTTGGCCTGGACTGGGCCCAAAATGACCAGGATTGGGCCTAAAACAGCCAGGATTGGTCCCAAAACAGCCGCGATCGGGCTTCTTACGGTTGGTGGATCACTCTCCTGCTCAGCAGCAGACCAGCTCTGACCATTTTGGGCCACTTTTCAGCCATTTCCAGCCCCTTTTTGCCATTTTGGGCCCAATTTCAGCCCTGAATGGCCAGGATTGGGGCCAAAACAGTCAGGATATGTGAGGTCAGGGGGTGTGGCTTATGCAAATCAGTTATGCCAATGACACTTCCGGTGATGGCAAGAGGTGTGGCATATGCTAATGTATTATGCTAATGAGTTATGCTACTGAGTTCCTGCAGCTCTTTTTCTGTGAAATGACCCCTGCATGCATCTAACTGGAAGCAATTTAATAAAATGGAGGAAATAGCATCTGCTAGAATTTGCTTTGCTTTCTTTGGGTCCCGTGGTGTGAGAATTCTGCCTAACACAGAGGCAATCCTGGACATCTACATGGTCCAGGAACAAGCCAAGCAAAATGGCCCAAGGGCTGCCAGCCAACACTGCATGGACACTCAGTTCAGACCCAGACAGTAACACTGAGAATGGGCATCAATTCACCTGTTGCTTCCTAGTTGCCTGAGAATCTTTTTATGCTTTTGACAGGGAGAATAATCATACACAGAACAGTGTATCTTGCAGTGCTGTTATGATTGAATTACCTATTTCTTCTAGCATAAGGATGACTCTTAAGCACTTTTCTTGTTTGCAATTTATATTCTTTTTGCTGTTTGAATGGAGCTGCTGCAAAATTGCAATTCTTGTGTAGTTTCTTACCTTTCAGATAGGGATGGGAGCCTTTTTCAGTTCCAATGGTTACAATGAAAATATTCAATCAGGTGGAAAGCTGTAGTTAATGAGCACAGCTCTCCAGGCCAAACATTTGGATGGTGGGAGAAGCATGACCCTAAGATGTAAAACGGTATAAAACGCATAAGCATTTCCTATAAGAAGGCATAATCAATACAAATCCGCGGCTTTGCATTACCCGTCTAAACTAGCCTCAAAGACAAGAGCAGGTTTATTCATATTTAGCTTTTGCACTTTTTCCCCCTCTGACCCTTGGCACAGATTCAAAAATTGAACACTATTGGAATTCACTGAGCTGGCAAATTTCCTTATCATTTCCAAGCTTATTTCTTGAGGTCTAGAAACCCGCTTTCCAATAAGCATTGATTAAGTATTGAGTATTGATTAAATATTGATAAATGCTCTCACCTATATAAAGCATTCATGGACTATGGAAGATATCAATGTTACTTGCCTCAATAGAGACTAATACTGGCATTGTCAGGTTCTGACAGGTGACACCCCTCCCTGCCAGATACTCCACTGCATCAGACCAGGCTGAATGAGTTAAAGCTCTTTATTAGAGGAGCACAAGTTCATGACTTTAACAGGTCATTGACAGGAATGCTGGTACAAAGCAAAGCATCTATGGTTATACTGTTCTCTTCCCCCTTGTCCACCCCCCTTTCCCCAGCCTGAGCCGTTAGTTTTGGTGCGAAGCTTCTAAGCAGGAATTGTTAGTCTTCTCAAGGCCACCCCTCCTTGGGCATAGCAGGAAGGCATGTGTAAACAACAGTAAGAGATAGATAAGGTGGTAGAAGCTAGGAGGAGGTCCACACTATCTTCCCCTTCCCCCACACCCAAAGGGGCCCAGTCAGGTAGCTGAGATGTATGGCAGACATCTAGTAAGCATGTCTGACAGGCATAAAATCTCCCTAAGTAGCTATATTCAGGTTTGACTAGTGCAATAAAGAGAGCAATCCTAAATACTTCTAATTAGAATCCTACTCAGGTCTATTCAGTAGAGCTTTCTCCCAAGAAAGTGTTCTTAGAATTGTCTGACAGAAAATAGATACACTTGAAGTTTTCATTGCTTGCATTTCTTGCATTGCCAAGAATTTGTAGAAATAAAATGCTCCTTTTGTTAGAACAAAAATGTGTAGTTGGTTAATTTCTCATACATTTGTTTACTGGTAATTTCTCGTAAATTTGTTTACTGGTAATTTTCATCATATTCCATTTCATTGTAGCCCGATTTGATGCAAGGAATCTATTACCAAAGTCTCTCTCTCTTTTTAGTTCTAAAACTGAAGGTATATGCCAATTTACATAACATTGGTCTGAAACTACCCTGCAATTGAAATCGCTTTGTTTGAGAATGGCTTAAAATAATTTAATTAATTGCTGGACTGCTGTCAGTTTACTGATCTTGCTTCATCAAGATTTTCCTGTGAGCACAATCCAAAGAAAATTAGAGATGCAAATTTCACCACAAACATGTTTAACAGTTGAACTTACTGTGTCTGAAGGTGTCAATCAGATATGAGCTAATCACCCAGCCAGTTTGGTTTCTGCCAAACAGCCATGAACACCTGCCAATAGGTTTGCACTGAAGTTTTGCAATACTTATGCACAATTCAAACCAATTGACAGCCATTAGGGTCACCAGGGAAAACAGCAAAAGGTAGGATTTTATTAAAACACAGCATTTATTCGTGACTGATTTAATTGTTTATTTAAAAAATTGCTTACCGAGTGGAGCAATTATGCAGCAAGGATGGTGTAGTAGTAGAACTCAATTGGACTGTGTGAGAATGCATATACAGAAAATGCTAATTGTGCTGTACTGTGTGGCTAGGAAGGAATAGTGAAGCAACCTACTGAAGATTCAAACTAATCACAAAAAAATCAGCTACCTGATCCCATCGGCAAACAATACATGAGTGAACCTGGTGGGTATTCGAGAACCCTTAAAAATTAGGAATACGTACATTTCACTGAAACAAAGAGGATTTAAAAATATACAGAGAAATTGGTAAATCTCAATGAATTGGTGCTGCTTCATTTCTTACTGCAAATATGAATCCCCGCATTCTTGAGTGAATCAAGCTAATATTTTCTACAATATATGTTTGAAAAAAATGTGGTAAATGTGCCTCTTAGTGTATGAATGGAAAATGGGGGGCAGGTTCAAAGAAGGTTTGCAGAAAGAACTGTGAGATAGTATTAAAGGGGGAAAGGGTGTGGAGAAATCTGACAGTGAAAAGGTGGGAGAGAGCGGCGAGAGGTGGAAACAGAGGGGTAACATGAGGGGCACAGAAAAATATGATGTACTGAAAGGGAAAGATGAAGCAGCAGAGAGACTTGTAGGGAATGGAGGGGAAGAATGGGATAACAAATGTCAAAACAGGAATTCCTTGGGGTGTGGGAAGAGAAACGGTGGTAACTTCAAAATGGGGATTGTTATAGAACCCTAAGATTCCATATGGTTCAAGAGTGCCACCTAGTGTGTCTGGGTTCTTGGACCCCTGGGGCTTACATGACAGTAATACTTTATATTGCATTCCACATTAGGGCTACCTGGCCAACTTAATCCTTTTTTGACAAAGGGCCACTGATTTGGGCTAGATGCCCTTTTTGTCATGGAAGTACAGAGCCATTAAAGTGGCAGGACCATACTGAAATAACTCTTTGATTGGTAGAAATAGTCTCTGACACATCAGAGATGGAGCTTTGCTTGAGATTGATTAGATCTGCTAATCAATCTCACCAAGGAGGCTGGCTTAGGTCAGACGCCATTACTCATAAATATCTGGACGCTCTGGACTTTTTTGTCCCCACTTTGGAACATCTGGAGACCCCAAGACGAGTGGGCTAGGGCTTAAGAATTCCTACACTATCTTGGTACTGCAAGGAACTCTGTATGTTCTCAGAGGAACCTGCTACAACTTGGTAGTGTATTTAGCTGAGTTCACTCAACATTATTGTTGTATTTGAGAGACTATGTGCTGCATGATAGTGCACTTTCCCCTGTATTTTGCGTTTTGTCCTCCTTCCTACCCGTTTTGAATCCACCCACCCTTTCCCCTTTTTTCTGTAATAAACCTTCTTTCTATAAAGGCATTTTTGGCTTCCTTAGTACAATACATTTCTCTGGGATATTTCTCCCTCTTCTCTATGCGCCAGACCATTTGGGTACTACCTAGTCTGCTATAAGATATTCTTTTCAGGGTTTTCACCCTATTGCTTTGTTATTTTGCTAGAGCTGAGCTGGAAGGGCAGCTTCCCAGCAGATCAGTCTAGATGTTCTCAGGAGATACCTAAGTGATGGCAAGAAACTACCAGGCTGCTTTCCAGGGGAAACTTGGTCTAATGTTCCCAACAAAGCCACTCTCCCACCTTTTTCCTAACCATAAGAGGGATACAGAATGGTTGTGATGCAGAGAGACCATTAGATTTAAGGGTGTTCTGGCATGTGCGGAAGGCACTACTTCACATAAATCCCAACCTTGAATTTGCCACTTGAGATGCACCCTCTTATGTTGCATCTCATCCTGTCCCCCAACCCTCAGCATCAGCCTTTCAGGTGGTATGAAAGACTACAGCTGACAGGGAGAAGTGAAAAAAATCCTTTCCACATGTGGAATGGACTTTGTGGATCCTAGAATCCAACCCAAAGAGGCGAGGAACTGCTATGCAGTGGAAAGTTCAGACAGATTTGTGATGGTACTGACAGCACATATTATAGGATGCAGAAAGAAAAACAGGGTTAATAGAGAGCATGGGTTAAAAAAGAATACCCAAAGTAAAAATGTGGGTATGTGTGCCTGCAAGTCTGACCTAAAACCCTAAAGCAGTTATATGGAGCAAAATACTACCAGTTTGGGGAGGGGGCTGAATGCACACAGTAGTAGCCTGCAATTTTGTCCTAGGGCAGTGGTATGCACTTTGTGGCTTGGACACACATTTGCAATTACCGTCAGCCACAAGAACCACATGACTATGTCCTGTGCACCATCCCAAACACACATACGTATACAAAAATATAAATATTAGATATATAAGTAGAATCTTTTTAATTGCCAGAGTATCTCTGAGAATGTAGGGTAGTCTCTCCCCATCACTGTTGAACTTAACAAGCCATTGTGTATTGATGGAAAGGACTTTTCTTTGTTTTCTCATTTTCTCCTCAGCATGAAGCCTAGTTGCTCAGGTGAGAGAGTGAGGTTGGCAACACATCCAGAGGAGAACAAGCTGATTGTGAAGGAAGGGGAGCAAAACCACCTCCATCCCACTGTGGCCTGTTAGCTCTTTTCCTGGGTGGCTACTGCAGTGGTGATGGTGGCTGCACTCTCTTCTCTCTGGCTAGCTTGTTCTCGTCCCAGCAATTGCCTTGATGCTAGGATGAGAGTTCAGAAGCTGCAGAGAAGGATAAGCTGCAGAGGACACTGGTAAACAAAATCATCACACACTTCCATTTACAAGTGGGCTTTTTTCTGGTAAAAAACACCTGCAGCCAAAAATGACACCAAGAATCTATTCTGCCTGTGGAGTGCTCTTTTGTCCCAATCAACATACCAGTTTTTGGGGGGGGGGGGGCGCGGGGGGAAGTACCCTATGGATTTCTGCAAAACAAATGGAATCGATGGGAACTCCCAGGAGACACCTGGCTTGATGGAACCTGAGAAAGAGCCAGAACCGGGGCAGCGCATGGTTAGGTTCTCAGACAGAAAGCAAGTCCCAAGCATACTGCTTTCCTGGCACTCTCTAAACCAGTGATTTTAATAGAACAGGGAACAGGCCTTTCTCAAGGGAACTTTTTCTGTTGTGGTTCATGTAGCTCCAGGAGCATAGACTTAAAGCATCCTGCTTTCAAAAACTTGGCATTTGAGCCAAATGTTCAAGAGGTGCATTAAAAATTCATGCTGGCTTTTGTGTGTATGAGTGTGTGTGTCTATACTATGATACAACAGGCTGTTTTCCAAGATACCTGTTCAACAAAACACTCGATGTGAACCAAATGTTAAGGAAAATATTTTATTACATCATGAAAAAAGTATAATCATTCAAATTCAAACTTGTATTTTTTAAATCTGAAATTTGTTTTAAGACAGCCTGTTGGTTTATTTTGTTCCACATGGGAATGATATGAAGACTAATATTGTTACTAAATATTGCACAGTCTGAAAGAAACAAACAAAAAAAATCACATGATCTTGGGAACCATCTCACATTATGAAAAACCTACTAAGAAACATTATAAAAAAGAAAAAGAAAACCCTTTGTTTCTACAGTAGCTTTACGTTTATAATTCTAGGAATGACCGTATTCCACTGAAGACCATTTCAGGAAGCTTCATCTCAGCAATCCCTTGTGCAAATAAGATTATTTTTAAAAAATGCAGTTAGTCTTTGATATCATGTAGACAATTGCCACATATTTCTATTACATCCCTGCCAGGGGAGAAGAAAAATAAAAGTAGGGGCGGATTTATGCCATAAGTTTTGCCTGCAATTCCATCTCTGCAGCCTGTTTTAGAGCAACATCCACAAGAAGCTGAAATCCACTAAAATCCTGATTGAGGTCTGGAGGAGTAGGAGGGGGAGTGTTGAAAAGCCCACTCTGGGCATTTGTATTAGTTTCCAGTTTAGACACATCCTCGTGGTATATAAGAGAGTTGTCTGTGAAGTTGGGAGGTAAGGCCCGTTGAAGGTCATCTGGGGTCTGACCTGTACCAGCTGGCTGACCAAAACGGAAAGGAGTATCCTTCAGTGCAGTTACTGTGGTGTGGCATATTACTGATGGTCGAGCTAAAACAGATGCTGCAGATGATTTACAAGTCTTGTTTAGTTCTGGGCTACCGGAGAGATAGGAGCTCTCAATCAGTGGAATGCAGTTTTTTGTGCCAATGGAGAATTCCACGGGGCTGCCATCAGTCATCTTGGTCCCTCTTCTTGAGATTGTGAATTGATTTGGGTCCTTCCCATCTTTCCTCAGCATGTCGGGTAAAAGTCTGCGCCGTGCATTGATAAACCAGTTGCAGACCTGAGAATACAACAACATCTTAGTTCCTGCCTTCATTCTCATTCCCAGCTTTATGCTGTTTGATTGGTTAAAATTAACCGGTATCTTCAAAGCAGATTCTGTAACTGCAGGACAAAAGAAAGGCTGGCAAACTACCTCTGGCACACCCACTCAAAGACCTTCCTTTTCTTCTGTTTCTCAGCCCTTTCTGCTTACTCAAGTGCCTCTAGACTTCTGAAGGCCATTTAGTCTGAACCAATAGGCTTAGGTTTCAGCTCTGTACATATGTTAAATTATTACCCTTTGTTCATTACATTTAGGTTAATTAACAACAGGAAAATGTTACCCTGTGAAAAAGTCACTCCTCCCACAAACAGTTACTGATTTGCCTTGTTCAACTGACTGTGTCAACAAGCAATACATGGATTACCTCACCAAAGTTTGCCCTTGTTTGAATATCAAGCCAGTTTCCTGGGCAATAAATGACAGCTCAACAGTCTTCTTCTTGTTTACTGTATAGGTAGGTTCCCCCTCCCCCTTAGACCATGTTGCAAAGAAAACTGCTTAATTCTCAAAAGAGCACTGATACCGACCATTCCGAGAACTTTAAGATAATTTAAAATGGTAAAACTAGAAATATATCAGCAAAGTGTTCTCAGTTTTGCACTCAAAAGAGCATTTTACCCATTGCAATATTTAAGGCTGTAATAGAGGAGAATTTTAGTTATATCAGGCAACAAATGGAACGGGAGGACAAATTCAGGGTTCCAGAGGTTTCTGAACTGGTGGCAGGAGCTGTCTTTGTGTTTTCAAGATTCCTTCTGCAAGGCTGAAACTTATTTTAACAAAATAGAAGAAGCTTTAAGAATAAACCTTTTTTTTTTTTTACTGCAGCCTGCATAGGGGCACCCGTACTCCAGACTACTTCTAGAGATGCTTTGAACTTTGTTTTACATAGCTACAAAGATGTAATCTTTTGCAAGAGAGAGAATTATAAACTTTGCCTCTTCCTTACAGGCAGAAAAGGAAGCAAACAAAAGCTAAGCAACATGCCCAGAATTGTGCCCTGTCACTGACAGAATGGGGAACAGAAACCAAATATCTTACTTGTATGCTAAGGTAAATAAAGGAGTCCAGACAACGCATGTACTTTTTTTCAGTTACTTGAAAAAAAAACTTCTTACATTTGAAACCACTTAGGGACTTATTTGAAGACCTGGGCTGAAAACTGTTGCATATAGAGCTTTTGAAAAGAGTATGAATACTTCATGTTTCCACTGTGACCCAGCTCTTTTATTTTCAGAGCCATCTGAATTATTGTAGTGACTGTGCACATCTTGTAAATCAGGGTTTAAAAATTAAATCATGTAGTGCTCAGAGAGGGCATTTATACAAGTATATGTGAAATGAGTACAACTTGTGACCAACATAATCAGAAGCATTTCAAACTCTATGAGAGCAGTGCATGCCCTTTTGGCTAAATAAAACTGGAGAAATATTGATCCAAAGCTCAAACAGAGCTGTCACCTCTGTGAGTCTGTAGCAAGATCCGAAACTCAAACAGCACTTTTCAAAGTCAAGAATCAACCAACCAATCTACAACACCAAACAATACCATTTTAAACTTCAATCAGCACATTCTTAAATACCTGTAGTGTAGAAAGGTGTGTCTGTCGAGACAGTAGTGCTTTTTCTTGTTCTGAAGGATAGGCATTGTAGCGGTGCTCATAAAGCCAGTCCCGCAGAATCTGAACTGATTCCTTGGGAAGATTACCCCTTCTCCTCCTCTTAACAGAGCTGGCAGAAGAAGAAAGATCCAGGGGGATATCCATGTTGTCGTCATCGTCTGTTTCACTGCCTGAGACTGCAACAAGAGCACCTGAGAAAAAACACAACAGTCTCATCACACAACTGCTATATCCATACACGCAGCATTTTATTATTTGCCTGCTGCAATGAAGCAAGGGGATGCACACACCAGAGAGTACCATGCTGTATTCTCCCTGAAAGGTGTGGAACACTGGAGCCAGTGATCTGCATTCTGAGGATATGGCTCTGTACCCATAAGTGTACTGGTCTCCTTAGCAACCATCCACCTGGCCACATACATACAATAGCTTGCATCATTTGCCAGGATTATAACTAAGATTAGCCAGGATCAGTTGTTGTTCATCCAGTTCCTTTCCCCCCTTCAAAATTCAAGTGTTTCCTGATTAGGCAAGAAGACAACAGAAGTGTGTTGAATTATGTATCAATACTATTCCAGCACTTTTTGTTCTCTCAGTATAGTATTCAGAACTTTACACAATCTGCTATTCCCAAAAGAGTGCTAGAGGTATGAAAGCAGGGGAAAATCTTGGCTATGGGACTTTGTATCAGTATTTCAGTATCATTTTTTTTAAAAAATCATGCAAAGTGTACATAGATGGAAAGTGCATGTACCTGAAAACATACACAGAGTAATTTCATACTCATTTCATTTTTCTGGAGGACCAGTCATGCCTCATTTCTTGTCTACTGATGTTTTCAAATTGCCACACATATATTCAATTTATGTGACTTTGTTTAGGGGATCTGTCCACATATCATGAAGAGTCTTATTCACAAAACACTCAAGACTGAACACTTGGAACTTAGCTGATTTATTCCCATTGAAGGCAATGGCCCTATCCACTATATGTGGCAAGAAAAATGAAAGTAGTACTCATCAGCTGAGAGATTGTGCTGAGGCAACAGTTGGGATGCTTCATTCTAAGCACTTTTATATTGGCACTGACAATTTTAGAACTGGGGCATGGATCTGATTCTATCACAGTATTCACCTGGATTTTCTTATGGCAGTTCTATTAGTTTCATACAGAAATCCAGCACAGTAACCATTCTATATAAAACACTTTATATATAGCAGCAGAGCAAACAATTTGCAACTATACTTGGTAATAAATAGTATTAATATGTTAATTTTATGCAGACTGATGTGGAAGTGCAATGCTATTGATTTTAATAAGAGACACTTCCGAGTAAATCTATTTGCCTAACATTACAGTCAAAGCATTACAGTCAAAGCAGACACAAATTAAATAACACCGTAGGCCACTAGGGGAAATCTGTCTTGCCTTTAAGTATTAGTAATCCTACCAATCACATGAGTCTGATAGAACAATTGTATCCTCATGGTTTCACCCAGTGGGTGGGATCATATCAAACCCAAACTTCCTTGTGGTAGCAGAATACAATACTACACAGGTGTAGATAAGGCAGATGTGTAGTGGTTAGTGTCAGACTAGGATCTGGAAGACCCAGGTTTGAATAGCTGCTTGGCCACAGAAACTTGCTAGGTGGCCTGGGGCCAGTCTCACACTCTCAGCCTAATCTACCTCACAGGGTTGCTGTTAGAACAAAATGAAGGAGAGAACAATGTGAGCTGCTTTGGATCCCAGCTCAGGAGACAGACAGGGAATAAATAAATCAAGTAAATAAAGAATAAACAAATGTGCTTCAAAATTACAAACATGGGGGAGTGGAGTGGTATTTAGTGAGAATTCTGTGTTCTCTGGTGGACTGATGGTATCCCATGTTAGAGTAAAAGTATGCATGTAAAGAGAGGGTGTAAATTAAATACTCCCACTGGAACCAATGGAAAGCTCCAAGCACTGGTATTCCTTCTCCACCTATAGAGCCACAAAAGTGGATAGGATTCTGACAATAGGATAGGATTCTGACAAGAGAAAACAAACGGCATATAAACCCCAGTCAGAAAACGCAGCTTGTATGTCAAGATGTACAAACATGCCCCTATATTTAGAGATATAGGACACACAAGAGAGATTTAGGTGATGGAAATTTATTGATGAAAGGACACTTTGCACGAGCAATTAACAGCCACTGAAAAAAGGGACCAAAAAGACACAAAGGTCAGCTGAACAACACATGTATTCCTAGAACCTTCACAAATACCTTGCCTCAGAGCTCCGTTCACTAACACCCACAAAAATAAAGACTAACAAGATTTTATTCCAGCATCAGTTTGTGTGGAGTAGAGCTCTTTATTTTCCTGCAACAGACTAACACAAATATCCCTCTGGAACTGAGGCTCACCCCCCTACTACTGAAGCTGCATGAACATCATCCCACAAGGGTAAGGGGCAGTAGCTTGCTAGGTAGTAAGACACCATGCCTCCAACCTGCATTTCAGCCATCCTTTATCCACTCCAAGCCCTTTCGAGAAATGAAAGGGGAAACAGAATACTCAAATGTCCGTCACCAACAAGTTTCTCCTTCCTACCCCTTTGCAGTAGAGGGTGGCTGTATTGGCTTAACAACCTTCCCTTCCTCAACAGGTAGTAAAAATGTCTCCCTGCACAAGGGACACAGGATAAGCATGTGTTGCACAGCAAGTGAACACTCTCCATGTAGCAATGAAAGTTGTTTCCTCCGTTTGCTATCTTTACTGGTGAATGCCAAACATTCCTATCAACTTATTACCACAGAGGGCCAAACACTCATGATTCAATCTGCATTGCAAGGTAAAGGGAGCATAAATAAAATGCAGAGTGAATTCCTTACTGTAAACTGGAAAGCACTGCTGCTATGACTTCCTCATCTTCCAACACACGAAGCTCCTAGCTTAGACAGTACAAGACATACTGACAGGGGATATGACTGTAGAACAGTCTTCCCAAGAAGATGTGCCTGGCCCCCTCATTCTCTAGTTCAGAAGGCAGCTGAAGACATTTTATTTAGGACAACCTTTCAATGTGAGCTGGATTGTACAGTGTTTTAATTCTGTTGTTTTAAAAATATATTTATGTTATTTATATTTATTTACTTTGTAAGCTGCCTTGAGCCACTTTGGAGAAACGGTGGGTAATAAATAATTAATAAAATATTGCCAATGAATGAGTGTGGAGCTAGCCTGAGGTACTTGGAAGGAACAACCAGGTGATTGCCCCTTTTACTCACTTCCACAACATTCTTTATTGGTTATTATCCCCTCCCCATTTCTCTTGTATGCCAAGTCTGTGCCCTTCCCTTGAGGCCCCTTCAATAACAGGCTGCATGGATGGGGGCTCTCTCAAACATGCGTATAACACTATGAAGTTCATTTGTGCGGATGCATTGTTCCCTTACCAGGCCTCAAACTCTTTATGGAGATGTAGGGTCGAAAGTGGCAAAGGTACCTGCATCATGACAAACTATGTCCTGGGGTTAAATTGTATAGGGGTGTGATCAGAAAGAGCAATGGTTCAGAGCAGCAACAGAAGACAAGTCAACAGGTCTACACACACGTTACACAAGTATTTACATGACGGGCCCTGCCTGGAGGTAAACACTCATGCTAAAATATTTTAATTGGCTAGATCAGGATATTACCTTAAGAGAACACTGAAAAACAAACAGTGTTAAAAGGCTGAACATTTATAGTGCTTCTAGTGCCTCCCTGAAAAGAAAAAAATGAAATTAAACTGCTGTCCTTCCCCTCCCTTGAATATGAAAACAAAAGTCTTTAAAGCTCACAACAGAACAAATAAAATTAAAGCAAGAACAAACCAGCAGTGCCGCCTGCCCTTTGATCTGCTTACTTATTGTGACATGTTCCCTCTGCTAAGAGGTTAATGATACAAAACAGGTTTGGGCTAAATAGTAGAAAAGTGTCAGACAGCTTCTCATGGGGTATTGTGCTGAGTTCCATCAAGAATCACCAGCCCTTTGCACTGCCAGCGAGGAACCGCCCCCCCAAACCTTTATCTGTGCAGAAACTGCCCCAACAGGAAGCCAGAGCAACATATCTATTCCTGATGTCCAGCTGATTTCCCACCAGACCAAAGGCCACATTGGGTGTTCTCATGGCTGTTTGTACTGGAGCATTTGTGCTGATTACAGGCTAGCTTTGGTTTTCCTCTTGTCAGTAATCAGACTGTGCTTTTGATTTCCTGTTTTAACAGGGCATAGTTAAGAGGCATCCTGGCTAGCCTGCCAGTCTCATGTGTTAACTGTTACACTCTTATGATGAGTTTTTTCAAAACACTCAACAGTAGATACAGAAGTGTTGCCCTATCTTTAATGCAAACTACCTTAAATCCCTTGGTGATAAATTCAGAAGAGATGTAAACTTGTTCCTTAAACTGAAATGGTAACTTCAAGTTTATCAAAAATACAACAAAGCAATTCCCCTTCAGAAGTAAAAACAAGGTTCATATACTCATATTATGTGAAAAGTACTCATATTATGGTGAAAAGGTAGGGAAGGGCTTAGGCTCCTACCCTCTAAACAGTACTAATCCTTAAATATTACTAAGTTTGGATCCCACAAAGCCTTCTAAAAGAAGCAAGTGGGGGGCTTTTCCAAGTAGAGTTAACTGTATTCAAATTTCTGCAATCCATACCATATTGCATTATTTTTTGAATATCACAGCCATTGATCATATTGACTTGCTCTGTGTAATCTGCCTTGAGTGTCAAGGAGAAAGGCAGGCTATAAATAACATAAACAAACAGAGTTGTCAGCCTCTTGGTCAGGTTGTGGGATTCCCCTGCCCACAGCTCTTCTTTCTGCTGCTGATCTGAGCAGTAGCAAAAGAAAAATACAGTTTAAAAAGGGCCATCAGGCTAACAGCGTGATGTCACTGCCAGAGAAAACTAAAGTGATGTTGGTACTGTCTAAGAATCACCAGAAATATTATGGTTTTGCCATAGAACTTCCAGCAATTCCAAGAGGGGCATGATTTTTATTTATTTATATCATATTTGTATTCCGCCCTCCCTGCAAGTGGGCTTAGGGTGGATAACCACCTTAAAATCATTTTAAAACGTTCCATATTAAAACATTAAAACATCATATAAAAATAGCGGCACTCTTTGCCTGGTGGCAGCAATACAACTATTAACAAACAATACAGCAGTACAACTAGATATAGCAGCACAGTAATAGCAGCTGAAAAACAAACAGTGATGGGCAGCTTTCACAGGGAGGGGGGTAGATGTTGCATTCTCCAGCCAGCAGAGGCCCAACCTCAGCCATGATGTCACTTCCTTTCCTACCCAGAAGTGACATCACACCATCACTGATGGCCACCCCTCATGTCCTCACCCCTTAGTCTCCCACTAGCGGCCAGGCCAAGCAACCCGATTTCCAAGATATTTGGCAATATAGGGGGGTCCAGGTCCTCCCTGTGGTTTGAGCACTACATCAATGTGATTTAATTACAGCAGCTGAAAGTACATGACTCTTCAGATGGCAGGCCTTATTCAAATAGCTTCAGAAGTACATAGTTCATACCAATGTTTTCAATATAATATTATGCACATAAAGTTTACAATTTGAAGCTATATGGACAGTCCATCAGTTACAAAGTTTATGATAACAATTGGTTTTGGGTTCAATGTGACAGACTGTCAAAAAGAATGTGCATTTGTGTTCGTAAGTCGGATGTCTTGTTTTTATATATAAACTAGCTCGATACCCATGCTTCGCTACAGTATTTAACTACTTTAAATCTGCTGATCTGAGCAGTAGCAAAAGAAAAATACAGTTTAAAAAGGGCCATCAGGCTAACTGCGTTATATTACTTATGAGTATGTAATATTTTTTGGTTTGTGTTTTTTGTTTAGTTGGTTTTGTAGTATAATAGCATAGTACCAACTGTCTCTGGGTGAGGGATGTGTGGAATGTTGTGAGCCCCAATCAGCCTGCATATGCAAATGACCTTGAAAGGCTGGCCCATTCAGGGAAGACTGGCCAAACTGGCAGTGGGCAGGGGCGCAAGCAAGCAGCACCCTACCAATCACACAGGGAAGCTGTATCCCTTCAGGAAAACACATTTTACCCCTTTTTAACCCCTTAGGGGGAGATTTTCTTAAAATCCCTTCTTAGTGGGTATTTATATCATGAAAGGAATGTTCTCTCCAAATGTCATGTTTCCAGGTCCTGGGGTTTGGGCTGGGTGTTGATGAGTCAGTCAGGACACTTGTCTTTACATATATAGATAAATGGTATTCAACTTCTGTATAACAGAAGAAATAACGTCATACTGTTATGCATCACATGTGACAGATGTGGTCATGGATGAGAAATTAACACCTTGAATGGCACATATTAGAGGAAACTGGATAAATCCATCTAAAAACTGGCAGGATAAAGAGCTGTTCTGTTTTGGGTTTTTTAAAGCACTACAAGGGGAAGTGGTAGAAACCAGATGCTTCAGCTACCTTCTACAAGGATAACTTTCAAAGGGAAAACCAACTCTGCCAAAAAAGAAATGTGGTAGACTGCTTTATCCACAAATATCTCTCACTGTGATTTTGTGAAGTTCTGAGTTGTTGTCTGTGTTACACTGAGGCAAAAGATTTCCAGATTCCAGGCTGCATTTTCAGTTTAGTATAGTATATGTTTAAATTACATGTCCAAGATTCAAATCATGTTTAAATTTATAAGATAATAAGCTTCCAAAATATAAAGAAAATTCAGACCATGTAGCTTCTTTAAAAACAAGAGAACTTTCCTAAATAAAGGGAAAAACTGGGTTGTACAGACTCTTCCCAAATGTAATCAAGGCAAAACAAAGGATGATATCAGGCCTATGGTTGGCAAAGCAACTAAAAATACAGGAAAGAGGTTACCCAGAGTTAATGTTTCCAAAATAATAGTTAATACTTTGAGAAACAGAGGTTCCCCATTGTCTCCCTAACTCATCAAATCAAGGAAACATACATTCACAGGCTGAAATCTATCTAGAACTGATTCATGCAAAATTTTACAATCAACAGGTATGTGAAAATAGTATAAAAATAGCATGTGTCCGAATATGCACTATATAACCAACACTGCAAAAATGTTTGTGGAAAAAACATCTTTTTATATGTTCTGGTTTTTGAAGGACTTCACATCCCCATGTCCACAATGGGGTTCATCGTTTGACATTAATGCCATCTCAAGTTGTCAAAATGTTTTAATTGAAACTTGAAGAAATCTACACTTGACACTCTAATCCAAACATTAGTTTCATTGATAATTCCTCCCAAGAAAAAGTTATTAGGATTGTTCCATAAGCAGCATTTCAGATTTTCTGAACAAAAAACTGGCCACATGTGCAAACTGCAAGTGAAACTATTAAAAGTATATCGTAACGTGCCCCTGTATATTTTAAGTTGAAATATCTGCAAAACTTCCTTCAGTTTCCATTTGTCACATGTTGCTTCAGAAAGAAGGTGGTATCTTTTCATGGCTTTCTATGCTACCTAAGCTCATAAGTTAGTCAGAGTGTCTTTTCCTCGGTTTAAAACAACATCTAACAGCATTTACGCCCATTTAAAACTGGAGGTGAGAAGCAGGAACAGCCAGAACTTCGTATGAAATTTTGTCTAAACACACACATACAGAACAGCTGCCCTAAGGCTGGAACAATGGAAGCAGCAGACAGGAAACCAGCTCCCCACCACTGTTCAAATAGAGGGAGCAGAGGAATGTTCTAAAAATAACTACTCTAAATAATTCACTCTGGTATTTTTTTGTCCAATACTACTACTTATATGTACAAACTGGTAAGTTCAGAAACCGGGATGAAATTGTTTATAGCCACCAATGGTTAGACTTAGTATGCAACAAATGTCTTAAAATCTCTCAAGAGAACACAAAATGTTTGGGCAGACCTTTGTTCTTAATGGTGTTCTCTTCATCTGTTGTGGGTTAACATCACTCCTTTACTATTGTCTAACTGTACTGTTCGTAGGAAACCAGTTTCCTTTGTGTCTTTTGCATTCAGTTCCAAAGCTCCCTCAGAAAACTGCAAATGTTAACAGAATACTCTTAGGGTGCATATATACAGAACTCAGAAAGCTGAGAATCGACTCAAACTGATACAATATTCTTGGCAGGAGAGCAGATTGTTTGAATACAAACATTGCATATTAAGGGGAAAGTCCACAGAATGCACTGCTCGCTTTTAAGCTCTATATTAGATATATTCAACTATCTTGAAAACAGCCTAAAATAACAACTTTTAATGTGTAAAATATTGAAACAAGGTCTTAATTTTGTAGCTAGCTATTGAGGCAAGCCACACTAAAGTTCACCAATGCAAACAATGACAATCCTCTTATTTAAAGGGGAGAGGGAAGCCACCCAGCTAAACAGTGGAAGAAAATGATGTAGAAAGTTATCTTCTGCACCATAACCTTTTATTCTGGCTGGTAAAAAGTATATACATTTGCTTTTATTGTTTAAAAAGAGAGTGTCTTTATGAGACGAAAACGCTAGAAAGTCCACTTACAAGTTGTTCTAACGACTTTTTAATGGCCCCACCCTCTCTCTCATACCCCTTCCCTATCCGAAAATCGCAAACAAAGAAAGTCCTTTTGCCACCACGCTCTAAGAATGGTACTGAGGGTTTTTAAAGGGCTGTGAGAGAAGTTCTTGGTTCATTGAGAGAGAAGGTTAAGTTTTCGACAGCGGAGAGGAGAAAGAATGAAAGAAAATGAGCAGGCTAAAAAAAATGAGCGGGGGAGAGACCAGGTGGGGAAAACTTTAGACACAAAGCAGGCAGTGTGAACATGTTTTTGACAGGGCGCCAGCAGCATGCAGATGCGACAGCGTCCGCACAGACAGCAGCCGCTCTCGTGTTTTGTTTGGGGAGAGACCTCCTTGACTGCCATTTGGGACACCAGAAGAAAAGGACCGAGGGTGGGGGCCGGGGGGGGGAGCCGAGTGCCCGGCGCAGCGTCGCCGCTCTCTCTGCCTCCCTCCCAACAATTGTTTGGCAACACCACGAGGAAGGCACGGCGGAGAGTTCCTTCGCCCGAAGAGACGCGACAGCGGAGTGCCCCTCACCACAGCCCACTTGCCTTTTTTCGTTTTCATCTTGGCCCCTGAAAGCGCCTTCTGTCAGCACTCGGAGGTTCCTCGCTTTTTTATTTGGGACTCAGGAAGGAGGACGCTCGGGGAGGGAGAGGGAGGAAAAAGCACCGCTCCGCAGTTGTTCTTGAAGCAGCGTCCCGGGCGTGGAACCGACACTTTCCTCGGTCTCTGGCGGAGCAGAAGTAACTTGAGCGGGGCGCCCACTCCGCAGCTCTTCTCCCTTTGTTCCTTAACTGGTGCTCGGCGAAGTGAGGCGGGCAGGCGCTGCAGCCTCCTCCGCCACGAGGTGCGCCCTCCCCCACCTCCCAGCAATGAGTAAGCCAGAGAAACCAGGAACCAGGGCCGCCCGGGCCGCCTCCCCTCCCCTGCGGCCGCCTGGCAGCCTGCGTGATCGACTCTGTCAGAGGCCAGCGCCAAAAAGACGGGGGGTGGGGGGAGGAGAGGGGACAGAGCAGCCTTCTTGCAAGGCGGCAGACGGAGCGCGGTGGTGATAGGGTGGGTGGGCGGGCGGGCAGGGGGAGGCCCGGGCGTGCTGCTCACCTCCTGCTTTGCTTGCCTGGCAGCTGGGAAAACTTGGCGGGAGGGCGAGGGTTGGGCAGATGCCCCTGCCGCAGCCCACTACTTCAGGCTGCGCTTGGATGAGCCATTCCTGAGCGGGAGGGGGAGTGAGCTACAGGATCAAAGGTCAGCGCCGCAGACCGAGTCTGAGCTTGTTTACTCCGAAGTAATGCAATCAGCTCAATGGGGCTCACTCCTTTCCCAGGGTGTTTAGGACATCCGAAGCAGAGTCACGCCCTTCTAAGTCAATAGACTTAACAACTGTTTAGGAGCGCATTGTCGCTGCTTAAAATAATAACTGCTTTCATTCATCAAGCTCCCTCCACACGAGAAGTGTTCGCCCCGTATGTGGGTTCTTTCGCCTCCTGTCGTGGGATTTTTTTTTTTTAGTTAACTGCCGCAACTGCCTCGTGTTGTCGCAATTCGAAAATTCCTGGCTCGCTGGGGGGAGATGAGAGGAAAAGAGCCGGACGCGCTGTCATTCATTACAGTTTTTGAAACCTCTCACTCATAGTGAGTCTGCAGCAGCCACACTTCTCTCGGCTCTTGCGGCTTCTCGCCCAAGTTATCTGGGCTCGACAGCACAGCTGCACGTTCCCCCAGAGTCGCGTCAGGTTGGCTTGGCTGCCGCACATGGCTTACTCCAGAGTAGTTTTGACTGAGTCCCTGCAGAATAGGGCTGCCCAAGCTGTCCGGTGCTCTGCAGCCCCACCGCAGCCATGCTTTACTCAGAAGTAAACGAAAAGTAAGGACTCAAGGGAAATGCGTTCGTCCCAACAGCTCAAGTGCAAACGCGAAAACGGCCGCGGCATCCGACGGTTAAGTCTCTCGGAAACGGGTTTGGCACCGGAGGCACCCTAAAATTCCCCGTCCCCTCCACACCACGCGCTGATGCAAGGGGCAGAAAACAGCCCCCAAGGAAAGTCATCGTGACGTCAGCCTCGCCGGTTCCACTTGCGTATGGGGGGGGGGTTCATTCTGGCCGAACGTTCGTTTTAGAGCGCCTTCTCCCCCGCCTCTCTCTCACTACCCCTGGTAGCTTGGGGTTCACTAGCTTGGTCCACTCCCGCGAAATGTTCATTCAAAGGAGAAGGGAAATCTCTCATGTGACTGAAAGACAGTCTGTCTCTCCTCTGCTCACCGCTGGCCGGTTAAGTAAGCCACGTGCTTTTGTAAAGTTTATTTTGCTCGGAGATAAGGAGACTGGAGAGCTAGAAATTGTGTGTTGTTTTTGAATTGGCTGCAGCAGGAGCTGGCTCTGGTTCAGACCTTTATGCAGGAAGTTGCTCCCCCGTCTAGTTACAGAAAAGGTGGCAAGAAGCGCCACAAACCTTTTGTGGCCCCCGAAGTGTTCTTTTTTGCGGCTTTCTTTCTTTTAGTCCAATGCGCAGGGAAACAAAAGTGGGTCAAGGAAGCAGGCATGATTCCCGGGAAAGCCGGTCTCTTGCTCAAGCATGAGTCCTTTGCATTTCCAGGATTTTGTCAGGAAAGCGATGACTAACGTGTAACTGTCAGGCAATAATAATCTGCTGCCATCAACACACTCCCAGCCTTACAGCGGGTTCCTTTGTGCGGTCGACTAAATAGCGCTTGCCTAATGGAAAGCGAGACAGCCCTCCCCCGTAGCAGGCTAGGAAACGCTTTCCGTCGCCGAGCAGTCAGCTGTCCGAATGGGAGACAAGGCAGCAAAAATACTCGCTGTGCTTGCGTTTGGGAAGGGCGGGGGGCGCGCTGCTGGTCACATCTACGCATGCTGATTAGAAAGCGAATCTTGCTGGGTTTGTGGATTTTCTTCATACATGTTATAACGGATTTGTGCCCCATGTTTCCCTTATAGCTGTTTTATTTTTTAAGTGGGTGGTCTGTAACTTCTTCATGGCTAAGAGACAATTATGGAGGAAAGTACAGAACGTCTCCGTGAATTCTGTTTTTGCATAGTTGCTTGTGCTGTCACGAGCATGTGGCATGTGGCAATCACAGGGAAATTCTGCTTGCCTCTACGAACGAAAATTATCATAAGCCCCGGCGCAGCGCATTTTAGGGATTATTTTCACGAGCCCAGATCTCCCCGTAAGCCAAAAAAAGTAGAAGTATCCGTGTTCAGTCTGTGGCAGCAAAATCTGAACGGAGTCTTACGGCGCCTTGAGGACTAGCATATTTAAGAGGCGCATAAACCAAGCACGACAGCTGATGTGCCAAGGGTGCTGCAAAACCTTTTTTGCTTTTTAACCGCTGGTATCAATTGCCTTTGGGAGCAATGCTAAGCAGGTCTACCCAAAAGTAAGTCCCATGTTATTCGACGAGGCTTACTTCCAGGACAGTGTCTTTAGGACTGCAGCCTTTGAGACCTAATTCTTTCCGGTTGCAAAATGGGGCAAAATCAAGGTTGCTACATCGCCCTGGATTTTTTTTTAAATTAAAAAAAAACTGTTACTTTTTGGACTCGATGCCCCCACGCAGCTCGCTCCGAGAACAGAAAGAATGACGCCAGTTACGTAATAGACAAGCACGAGGCGGCGGCGCTTCCTGGTTTGGTTTTGTGTCTGGGCGGCGCTTCGGCTGAGGGTGGTTGCTGGTTACAGGGGCCGGGCGAAGCGCGTCCCACGTCCGGTGCCTAACTGTGTGAATGGCGAGCGGCGTAGAGGCAGCCGTGCTGAGTCACCCCCCCCCCCCCGCCCGGACTGCTGGCGGCAGGAGGAGGAGGAGGAGGCTCGGCCGGAGAGGGGGCGGAGTGTGCCTCGGAAGGAGGTCACAAGCTGCTTCGGGGCTGTTGCCCACGAAACTACAGAAAGCGGCTTTCCTTGACGCGTTGCCCATTGCCTCAAAGAGCGCCTGACGCGCCTCGAACTCGGAGCTGGAGCTGCAGGCGGCTCCGTTTTCCTGAATTCGGGGATCGCTCAGAAATCGGATAAAAACGCCTATGGGATCTTGCTTATACCTTATGGGTACTTCGGCTCGAGCGAGCGACCGGTCTTAATGTTGTGCTTGGATACAAATATTTCCCTGTGTAAACTTCTTGTATTGATCGGGAAAGTTGCAGGTGGAGAAAAGCGTTTTAGAGCTTGGTTTGGAAATAAAGTGAATGGGTTTCGGTCTAAAGGGCTGGTGGAGAGTGACTCATGGAATTCCCAGCTGGTAGATTTTTCCTTCCTCCCGCTGTTTAGTCACCGGTGTTATTCATCCCACCTGTTCTAAAGTAAGGACAAGCAACAATAATTAAGGAGAGGCTGAACATAACATAATATAATAATATATGCCAGGAATAACCAAGCAGGTGTCTCTAAATCCAAGCCAAAGAAAGCCTTCCCATCTCTGCATACATGTTAGCAAGATTCCCATAATGCATCAAGGACATCCCCTAAAAAATCACCCCCTTGCAAAATTTGTCCATTCTATAACAAATGGGTCTTTATTCCTATATGCATAGCTAATAAGATGTCATTTGTAGTGCTAACTTTAAAAAGGAAGGAGTTGACAGTTGTGTGATCTGCTGAGATCCCCACTCCTTAACCCAAAGTGTGTGGTGCCAAGACTGATTACTGTCTGGTTAAGCCATGGTATATTTTGCTCATGCTCAAAGGCATTTTAAAAAATATTTCACATCCTACAAAATTGAGCTATGGCCCTGAAAATAACATGAAATCAGGAGCTCTGGGAATGCAGTTGAACACCAAGAAAAAAAATTGAGTATTAAACTTTTAATAACTGAAGAAAAATAAAATTTCAATTCCACTTTCAACTTTAGTTTTTTAAAAATAAAAAACACTAGAGACCAGTGCCAGCTCTGATGATGAACTCTGGCCACTCTAGGCATCTCTCTCTAGATCCAACTGTCAATTTTGCTAGTGCGTGCCTCTTTCAAATGGCTTTTAGACTAAACCTTGTTATTCCAAATGGTTTACTACCAGGTGATTATCCTGGCCAATTTACTTTTTGGTCAGGTCTAAAGCACTCAGCTATTGATTATATTCTTATTTCCCAAGATCTTTATGATGATCATATTGATTTCTTGATTGATGCAAGAACAGAAAGTGATCATTTACCTTTAGTTCTTAAAAGTCTTGGCCCATTAGGTTCTTCCAGGGACCGTCCTTGTCCCAAAGTACCTGAGCCTAAGCCCCTTAAGCGTACAGGGAGGACTGGACTTAAATGGTCCTCTCATATTAAAGAGAATTTCTCTCTTTGGACTCAAGCAGCTGATGGTCAGCTTCTCTCGCATGTTTTAACAGCTAATACTGACGAGAAGATCTCTTCAATTGACTATTACCATCTATTAATTACCAAACCAGCCTTTGCTATGGAGACTTGGGAGGCCTTAAATATGATAGGACCCCTGGCAATAAAAAAATGGTTTGACCATGAGTGTACCCAAGCGAAATTGATGCTTAGAGAGTGTTTCAGGGCCTTTCAACAAAATCTAAATTTAATTACTAAACTTGATTTACAACTTAAAAAGAAGAAATATAAGGATCTGTTAAAAGCTAAAAAAAAAAGAGCTGCTGACTTCCTTTTATGGCAATCCCATATTAAGGCTACCAGAGAAAAAGATAACGTTAGTTTCTAGAAGATTATCTCCAATCTGCAAACTAATGCCTCTAACCCCTATTTCTGCAGAAGTTTAGGGAAAACATTATAACACTTTATTTAGGGATCAGTGCTATGTTGTGCCTCCTGTTATCCTTTTAGATAACATAACACAATGGCTCCCAGTCTTTGAACCAGAAATTACTTTGTTAATTTTGCAATTGAAATCCGGAAAAGGTCCTAGAGGTGACTTCATAGTTGCTGAGCTCTTGAAATCGCACATAAATTGGTGGACCCTAATTCTAGCAAATTTATTCTCCTATATAGATACTTCAATTCAGATCCTCAAAGATTGGGACCTGGTCATAATTGTTCCCCTGTTCAAAAAGGGTAGCCCCTTAGATCCACTGAATTACAGGCCAATTCTGAACGTAATCTGTAAATTATACACCAAACATCTATGTCGAAAATTGTGGGATTGGGTAGACCAAAATAACCTACTGGAAATTGAACAGGCCAGCTTTATACCTGGCCACTCTACTTTTTATCATTGCCTGGTCCTAGACTATTTTATTTTCAAATATGTGAAACATCGGAAGAATACATTGTATGCGGCCTTTGTGGACCTCAAGGCAGCCTTTGATTCTGTATTTAGGGGGAGGCTATGGGCCAAATTGGTTGACATGGGTATCAATAGAAGGCTGTTACTTCTGTTAATTAATTTACATGAAAATAACAGCCTTCAGATAAGACTTACACAAGAAGATAATTTATCAAAAAGAATTCCGGTTCAAAAAGGAGTCAGGCAAGGTTGCCTTTTGGCCCCTTTTTTATTTAACATCTATGTCAACCACTTAATTACATGTCTACATACAACTGATACTCATGCCCCTGTACTTTCAAGCAGCAGAAAGGTCTCAATCTTAATGTACGCTGATGACACTGTTCTTTTATCCCAAACAAGGGTTGGTCTTAAGCGAGCCTTAGTAAAATTTAGCGAGCAATGTGACACTGAACTGCTAACTATTAATTTCGCTAAAACTAAAATTGTCCATTTCAGTAACGCATTTAGGAAGTACAATTGGAATATCAAAGGAAATGCCATAGAACAAGTTAAGAACTTCCAATATTTAATATATATATATATATTATATATATATAAAGAACTTCCAATATTTAGGCATCACCTTTTCTTATAATTCCAAATTTTCAATGCATTTACCTTCATCCGCTAATTTGGCAGAGAAGTGCAAACGGTATCCTTAGACTGTTTAGAAGGAAGGGTGCAGGCTTCCTCCCTATGACTTTAAAAACCTATCAAGAAAAATCATTGGCTCAACTCCTATACGGCTCACAGATTGGACCCTTTGGCAACTTAAAGACCCTTGAAATGCTCCTCTCCAAAACTTTTTGGATCCTTATTTGGTGTACCTAGAAGCACTCCCAATGTAATACTTAGGCAAGAGGCCGGTCTACCCAGAGTCGAAACAAAAGTCTGGGAACAAGCAATATTACTCTGGCTAAAAATTCACTACAATCGAAAGGACCTTTTGGCCTCGGACCCCTATCTTATTTGGTCCACACAAATTCTTAATAAGATTAAACAGATTGGTTTAGTTCCAGAAGATCTCTTTTATGGAAGCCTACAAATGGCAAGAACAACCCGTTACACAGAGACTTCTTGATACTGAATTACAAAATGAAGAAGCTCTGCTGCCCAAGAACTTCAAATGTTTAAAATCCAGTCCCAGTTTTACTGCTGCTCCTTACCTATCCAACATCACTCATGAGCCTTACAGATGGGCATTCTCTAGAGCCCATTTTGAGGCACTTCCTTCCGCCGTATTGCAGGGTAAATGTGCTTGAGTGCATGAACGCCTATGACCAACATGGTGGAATCGGTTACTCATGTCCTCTTATTCTGTGAATTTTATCAAGAGGAATGGGCTTGCCTTATACTGCCTCTCTTGACTAGATTCGATCCCTTGCAGTCCTATCTTGATTTCAGACCAGAAGTTTTGAGCAATTTCCTTTTAGAAGACAGAGTTCAGTGACTTATGCCGTGGCCAAATTTCGTTCCTTAACCATTAGGAAATGCACATTCCTCTTAGCTGAAAATGCTTTCCCCCTTTTTATCTCTATTGTTTTTATTTTATTAATCTTCCTTTGCTAATGCTCTGATCTTATTGCTATGCTTTGATGTGATAATTTATCTTTTATCTCAGAATTGTTTTGTTTTACTGGTGTTTGCTGCAATAATAATGAATGAATGAATGAATGAATGAATGAATGAATGAATGAATGAATGAATGAATGAATGAATGAATGAATGAATGAATGGTTTAGCAGAGTTCCCAATGTGCAGCTCCCAGGGAGCAGGGTGGAGGGAGTGAATGGGGAAGGAGAGCAGTGATCCAAGTCCCAGGAGGAAGTGATTGACCCAATGTTGGAGTGTTGTCCCAGGACAGGTGGTCTCTAGGCATGCTGAAATGATCAGGTTCTGGAAAAACAAATGCAAACTGACAACTCCCTCCAGCAGATAACTAAAAGCATTAAAACAAAACATTTCTTCAGTCCAGCCCCCAGAGAGAAGGCCTGCTTCCTGTTCTTCCTACCCACATAGGGTTGCCAACATTCAGGTGGGGCCTAGAGATCTGAAATTACAACTGATTTCCAGACTACAGAGATGAGTTCCCCTGAAGAAAATGATTGCTTATATATGAAGGAAAGAAGGAATGGATGCAAAAGAAATTAAGAATTATCAACCTATATCTTTATTAAACTGCGACTATAAAATATTTTCTTCAATATTAGCTATAAGGCTCAAAAAAAGACTACAGAAAATAATACATCAAGACCAAGATGGATTTCTCCCTAAAAGACAATTGGATTATGATCTGCAAATGTTCTTGGAAGTATATCAATATCTTTAACTTCATGTACTAATGTTGTAGAGAGCCAACACATATCAATTCTAGACCAGGACTTATGGCTGTCAGAGTAGAAGGTATAATCCCTTCCTGTGGGATTCCTTAATCTCTAAACAGCATGACCATTTTAAAACCTGTTTTATTCTCAAAATATGTAATTTTCTAGATAAAGAATGACAGATCCTGTTCTGCCCTGCTGCACCATGTCCATTATAAAGTTTCTGTGTCTTAAATCCAGAAACCTAGTTTGCTTAAACTAGTTAGGTACTTTGGGGGAAGAAAAAGAAGAAAGAAGAAAAAGATTTAATACAAGAAATAATAAAACCATAAAATACAAACAAGAAAGGGATTAAAATTAAACCATAAAAGAAATGGTCAAAACAACTCTTGACAAATTGTTAAAAACCCAAGAATTACAATAAATGAGCATTTAAACTTTGTTGCATTGGGGGGGTTACTTCTTTGGCATTTAAAACATCTAAAACTGGTTTCCATATTTCATCATATTCGAATAAAGGGACTACCATATGCAAGTTCCCAAAAAACAGATTGTGCATAATCCTATCCATCAAATATTGCTCCCAGATTTTCTGATACCATTTTTTTTTGGCAATGAGCCTACGAGGGATTTCCAATTCCCAGCAATGACCAGATGAGCAGAGGCAACTAATGTTGAAACAAGAGATCTGGTATTCCTATCTAGCACAGAGTCGAGCCAAAAATCCAATAGGAAAAATTCTGGGGAGTATGGCAACGAAAGACCCACCATGTTGGATATCTCTTAGTGAACCACTCTCCAAAATTCCTGAACAAAATGGCATTCCCACCACATATGTAGGGTCGTGCCTTCCTGCTTGCAAGATCTCCAGCATAGAGGGCTCAACGACCTATTCATCTGATTCAATTTATGTGGCGTTAAATACCAATTGGACAACCGCTTGTAATATTGGAGTTTAATATTCCAACAACTAGATTTGTTGGAAGGGGAGTTCCATATATGTTTCCAATCAGATTCCAAGAAAACCCATTTTAAAGAATCAGACCATTTTTTTTGTATGGCACAGGGTCTTTATGTGTCACCCTTAATAATAATTTGTAAAGGGTTGAAATCCTACCCTGTTTACCATCTTTCCCACTCCAAATCATTTCCTCAAAAGGAGTTAGGAGCCGAAGGAAATCCTTGGACCTGATCAGCTTGGTGAACAGATGTTTCAGCTGAAGATATCTAAACCAAGATATCCTAATTCCGAACCTTTCTTCCACTATAGATTTATCCAGAATTGTTCCATTTTTAATCCAATTAATAATCAACAATATCCCAGAGTTTTCCATTCCCTAAACTCAAATCCTTTCCTGGGGGAAACCAATCTTGGTTAATGAAAGGTGTTAGGGGAGAAATACCCAGAGCTAAGATTTTCCTTTATTTATCCCAGGTTTTCAGCATGTTGTCTAATAGGGAATTGGAGGAGGTCATAACTGGCCTGTTTTTAGCTGAGGACCAGATGGTTACTGGTAAGGAAAGTGGTGAAGAAAAGAAACTTTCTACAGAGGTCCAGGCTTCTGTTAGGTTCAATCTTAAAACCTGAATCAGTGGAGCCAAAGAAGAGGCAGCATGATATAGACAGGTCTGGGACATTCAGACCACCTAAACCTGAGGGCTGACGTAACGTCCGAAACCCAACTCTTTGTTTGCGGCCAGACCAAATAAACTCATTGATAGCCCTTTGCCAAAGCTGTATTTTTCTTGGATGTATTTTAACTGGGAGGGATCGGAACAGAAACAGAAACTTAGGAAGAATAAGAGATTTAACCAGTGAGATCCTATTAAACTATAAGTAACTTTGTTTTTTTTCATTTAGAAAAAAGGATCAGCACAGATTTTAAAAGTACCCGAACAACATCATTCAAGCGTATGGGGATATAAACTCCTAGATATTTCATCAATATTTGATACACTTGCAGATCACGCAGGTAGATATTTCCTCCTGAAAGGTATACTGTTTGTTCTACCAGTAGGATAGATATACATTTAACTCTAGAAAGTTTGTTGTTGAACTATGTCTCTAGTTTTTAAAAAATACATTAGGTAATGTCTCTAAATCTCATCATCGCTGCAAGACTTGTTTAGGCCCAGCATTGGAATCAGAAAACAGCCCCAGATTTTTCTGAGTGGTTAAGAAAACTCAAGAACAGTTACACCACTGTGAAACTTAATTTGCCACAAAAATATCCGTGTGTCATTTTTTTTTGACTCTGTTGGTTTTTTTTAATTAGCTGGATTGAGTTGAGTGAACACAATTCTGTTGTACTTTATTGTTAAACAAAAAAATTATGTAAAAAATAGGCACTTTGGCAACCTTATCAAAATTAAAATGTAGAAAGAGCCCTGCAGGGTCAGACCAGTGGTTCAGCTATGCCAGCAGCCTGTTTCACACACTGGCCAGTAAGGCTGGAGGGCTAACAAGCAGGCAGAGAGCAAGGCCATCCTCTGAAGCTGCTTCGTAGGATTTGTATCCAGAGGTTGGCTGCCTCTGTATGTCAGATATGTTTCCCAGCCATTCATTATTGAATCCAGGGATGGCAGGGGATAGGGCCATGGGCGGTGCTGTTAGGTGATGGCATGACATCATTTCTGGAGAAAACCCAGAAGTGATGTCAAGCCTCTCTAGGAATTGCCTATAGAGTTTCTGGCTATTCCTAGAGTGGACTGGTGTCACTTCCAAGTTCCCCTAGAAATAATGTCATGCTGTTGCCTGACAGTGATTTTTTTTACCCTTTTTAATATTACAAGAATCTCCACCCCTGGTGAGGAACTGGCAAGCCTGTGTACACTATGTAGGCCGATCAGCCTTAAATAATAATTAGCAGGATTTATTTTGTTGATACTTCAGATTCCAGCAAGCAAAATCCTTTCCCATCTTTGCATATCTTCAGCCTGGTGTCCTAGAGGATAGCTTATTTTAGGGTTTGCCAGCCTGTGCCCTGGCAACCAGTGGGAGGTTCGGGTGGGGACATGGAGAAGCTGCAATCTCGCATGCACAGCTTTGTCGCTTCTGGGGAGAACCTGAACGTGATTTGGGGTAGCTCTGGTAAAACCATAAGATTTCCAGTAATTTCCCTAGAAGTAATGTAGTGGCAAATACAATGCTAATTTTTTTCAATTTCTCCAACTACCACTTGGGGCAGCAATGGACACTGGGAAACTTGTCAGCCCGAGCTTATGAGAGGTAGCCAAGTTAGTCTGTTGTAGACAGCAGTCTTGTGGCACTTTAAAGACTAACAACATTTTATTCTAACAAGTTTTCAGTAGACTGTAGTTCAAAAAAAGCTTATACTGGATTAAAATTTTGTTGGTCTTTAAGATGCCACAAGACACTTGCTTATTTTTACTTATCCATGTCCACACATTGAAATTGTACAGTCACACAGAACAAAATTTTTGCTAGCTAACAACTTTCTTATAAAGAGACTTCTACAAATCTAGACTTGCTGTTTAAGATCCATTTGAGGTCATGCTAGATTCTAGATAAATGTGGTCATATTATAAACATTTTGTATAGAGTTTTTTCTTGACTTCTTGTTGCTGCTGACATTTTATCGAACTGTCATAGGAATAGAAATTATAGTGACTTGTGAAAACACTTCCCTGTGTAAGCAGAATATTCTGTTTGGTATAAACACTGTAGAACTTGTAGAGTAGGAATGAACTTCCATCTAGTACACTACATGTGTGCAGCAGTGTCCTCTGGTGGACATGTTTTGCACATTACTGGTCTAAATTGTCATATCAAATATTTTTGTTCAGACTTTCTCTCCAGACCCTGAAAGATTCCTTCATTTTACCTTAAGGAAGAAAAATTACAAACATTTCAGTGCCTTCTGTCCAATAATGGGTATACTTAGTGAAATACTTGTTGCTCCAGTCTTTCCACAGGAATGGGTGGTTGATTAGGACATCTAGGATTGCCAACAACTTGGAAAAAAATGCCCTGCCACTTTAAGAGAGACGATAGGATTTTATGTACCTCTGTGCCATGAAAAGGTTCAGCTGCCAATTTCCATACATTAAGACTTCATCAAAGGAACAAGACATACCCTCATCCCTTCTTCTTATTTACCACTCCCTTCTTCCTTTGCCCCTTCCCTCCTTTTTGCATCTCTGTCCTACCTCCTCCTCTTTCTCTTAAACACCACTCTTTTAAAGCCAAACTGCTTTAGACATTGGAAATCCTTGGTCTTGGGTATGCCAGCGGTGACATTAGCTAGTTCTGAAGGAGTTCATCTCCACTTCTCCGTTCCCTTTTCCTGATACTAACCTATGCCACTATTTGCCCCAGCACAGGAAACTCTGCAAGTTTTCCCTACTGAGGTAAATAGCAACTCCATAGGGGTCAATATACTTCAAGAAAAAGGTAGGAGGATGGGCTAACCCTTCCCTAGTATAATATTATGGATTGACATGGTCAGGTACTTGCTGAAGCCTACGTCTGCCGACTGGAGACATGCAAACACAGCCTCCCGGTTCATAGTGGGAGGAACATTTATTTGAGTGGAGAAGCCACTTACCCACAGTTCTTTCAGATCCTCTGGCTCCTTGGAACATGAGTCCATTATGTTTTTCCCCTTCTGAAGCCTTCCCAGATCAGCCCAGGACTTGTGATGTCCTCTGTGGTGGCCCCTGGAACAATCACATGATCCCTGTTACTTGGGGAAGGTAAAATAGGATGACTCTTTTGTGCTCAAAACAAAATGTGTACCTATCCTTCCACCTAATATTTGTAGATATTTAAATACATGAGGGATCCAGTCACAAATCTCTGCTATCTCATCTGTTTTCACTGCCAGTGTGTCTTCAGATATCTGTCCTTACTTTTTTTTTAATGTTTGAATGTTCACTGCCTTGTGGCCCTATTTGGGTAGAAAGGCAGCATGCAATTTTTAAAAATAAATTAAATACATTCTTTTAATTTTTAAAAAAAAGTTTATTCTGCTTTAGGGCCAAACTAGACAGTACATTCAATACGTGCAATGTCAGCTCTACAGTGGGGGTAATTTTTTCATGGGATCTTTTTCTGGGTGAAAATTGACTCCACAGGAGGTACTATTTTCCATAGGAGGGGAAACTGACATTTCCTCTAAGTTTTCCCTGTCAGGGAGTCTAGTAGCTTTCCAGGTATATATTGGGAAAATTGTTGAGGAGATTTCTGTCTCCTCAGAGTGACTGTCATGATCACGCCGGTGAGGCACTTGCTGAGGTCCATGGCCTGCCATAAGGTTCACCTCTGGTTGCTGACACTCCCATTTCTCAGTGGTGATAGTAGAATTGTCAGCTGCATCCTCCAGGTACTTCATCCAATTGGCTCAGAGGCCCCTGCATCCTCTTAAGAATTTTTTTCATGTGGTCTGCCACCATTGTACCTGCACATTCATGGGTGCCTGTGGAAAGTAGCTGCAAGGCCCCCACCATCACACCTGCCCCAGGCTCCATAAATTCTCTTAATGGCCCTGGGCATCTCATGTGGGAAACAACCAGGAAGAGGACACCTTAAAAATAACAGAACTTACTCTCATGCACCTGATGGAGTGAGCTCTGACTCATGGAAGCATATGGTGGAATTAATGCTTTTGTTCTCCTGACATGCCCCTGGACCCCAGTTTTATTACCCCTCCACTCCCTCTTTCCTGCTGCTTGCTTTCTCTCTCTTCTTTTCAAACCCCTCCCCCCCAATTTCCTCCTAGACAGGCTTGTTTGTAATGAGAATGGATGGTCCCCAGCAAGTGGGTGTAAAGACATTCTTGGGGGCAAATTATGTCTCAGTAAGGAAAAAAGCTGTTGAAAGGAAGAGTGAAAAAAGGATCACAGAAAGCAATTGCTGTTTGGATAAGTGAGCAGCCATTCCAGATGGAAGAGGGAAAAGAAAGGGAGGGGAGTGGAACTAGGAGAGAAAGACCAAGCGAGTGCTAGAATTCTGGTGGTAACCACCAAAAAGATGATGATCACACCAGTATGGATAGATTGGGAAAGGGAAGACGGGGAGAGCTGGGAATGAGAGTTAATGGTGTAAGTTGGGTTGCCATCCCCCTGCCCGGGGCGGGGAAGTACCCTATCCTACCCTTTCCCCCCTGCGCCAACTTACATGGCTGGCGGGGGGGTGCTCCCTCCCCAGGTGGCGTGGTGCAAGAGCAGGCAGCAGTGGCAAGAGCAGGCCACTCTCATCACCACGGTCATCACGGGCTGCTCTCTCACCACCGCTGCCACTGCCCCTGTGCAGCCTGCGCCGGCAGGGACAAGGGGCATGGTGGCGGCCACAGCCCGCTCTCTCACGAAGGCTGCCGCTGCCCCTGTGCAGCTCACAGTGGCTGGGACAAGGGGTGTGGCGGCGGCAGCAACGAGAGAGAGAGCTGCCCACTCTCTCTGCCCTTCCCAGCGTGCGTGACATTGTCACGCAGGTGCCCTTTGACCCTGTGTGATGATGTCACTCCCAGAAGTGACATCATCGCACACGTGGCCAAACCATCCCAACCAGCGACAGGGTAAGAACAAGCATCCCAGTCTCCTGCTGGGAGACTTGAGGGACCTGGCAACCTAGTTGTAAGAGCAGTAGGAGCCACAAGGAGCAATCCTGAACTATTCTACTCAGAACACAGCCTCATTTTATTCAGTGGGGCTTACTCCCAAGAAAGTGTTCTCAGGACTGTGGCCACAAATGCAATGGTCTATCAGTGTATCTGGACCTCATCAGCATTTGTTCCTGCAAAACTAGGACTAATTTGTGAATCTGTAGGACATTTAGCTTCCCTAGAAGCTAAAATGACAAAACTAAGGCTATCATACTTTGGTCACATCATGAGAAGACAAGATTCTCTGGAAAAGTCAATAATGCTAGGGAAAGTGGAAGGCAGTAGGAAAAAAGGAAGACCTAAAATGAGATGGCTTGACTCAATAAAAGAAGCCACATCCCCCAGTATGCAGGATCTGAGCAAATCTGTTAATGATAGGATGTTTTGGAGGTCTTTAATTCATAGGGTCGCCATAGGTTGGAGGCGACTTGACGGCACATAACACACAACACGTTTTAAAAAAAATAGGGCTATAATATACCCTTATTTATCTCATCCCTGGAATAATATTAGTTAGAAAATTAGAGGATCATAGCTTAAATATAAGAGTAAAGTCCTCTGATCATTCTTATCTGTTAAGGAAAAAAGCTGCCACTCAATACTGACAAGCACGGTCTTGCAATCAATGAAGGCAACATGCACGTGGCCCTTGTGTCATACAACAAGTGTCCATTAGCCAATATCCTAATTAAAATTTGCCAGCTGTTTGGCAGAATTATTCCTGGCTATCCAAGCTTAAACCTTACACAATAGAAACATGGCATATAGTTTGGGCCACTATTGCTATTAAATGTCTCATCTATAAGTAGATGGAAGTCCTTTTGCATTCTTTGATCATATTCTAGTCATAAAGGATCAGCCAGACAGATTACTAACATCACAACCCATTCAATGTGAATGGGATTCACCATTCTAAGTCGTTTAGAATGTAATTTTCTCCAGAGGCTTTAATATTTGATAATGAGGTATATACTTCAGCACTTAAAATGGAAGGCCATAAATAATTGTCAAAAATATTGCTAGAAGAATTGAAGGAAGAATGTGAAACATACGTAGAAAATAGCTTACACTCCAAATTAGAAACACCGGATAACACTACTCTGTATGATTGGAGGGCCCGTGTTGCTCAGTGGCGGGGAGGGAACTTGCATAGTTTCTCCACCTACCTCTCACTAACCTGCATGTTCAGCCTTGATCTCCAACTGTCTACTCAGAGTAGGATTGTTCCCTCAGACTAGTAAACTAGCTGTTCTAATTTGGAATCCACTACAAAAGTTCAAAGAATTCTTGAACCCAGTTAAGTCCCACCCCCCACACGGTTTCTGTGTAAACAATTTCTCAGGACCCTTATATTCTAACTCCACAATTAATCAGTTGTTGAACATTACTGAAAGGATATATGATTATTTAATATAATGGCCTCTCAGTAGTTTTTTGCACACATACACCCAGGCTGTGCACTTACTGCTACATGCAACCATTTCCTTACCTTAACTATATTCATTATGGATGGAAGTAATAGCAGCGCATGCACACTACTGAACTTGGGTATTTTTCTCCTGCCTAGTATCATTTTACATATACAGGATGGCATCTAGGGAAGGGAGTTGGAAAGCTGAGTTTGTTTTCTCTTCTGCTTGCAGGTACTTAGCCTCAGTGTAATTAGGGATCTTCGGTCACAGCAAAAAGCCTCAGTTATCCAGCTCAGTGAATCAAGACCTGCCAAATATATATTTTTTGTTCTTTAAATTGTAGTGTTTAAAACTGTTGTTTTGTATTTGGAAAATTTGTAAGTCACTTTGGGTCCTGTTGAGAAAAGTGGCATTGAAATGCCCCAATAAACAAGTAAATGATATATATACAGAAGCATATTTGTCAATGCCAGTAATTGGGTTACTATAGCCCCAGTACCAAGAACCAAAAAAAGCCAGACTGTAGAAGCATTGTTCAGGAGTTCTGTAATGACTTGATATCATTTAATTTTTATGTGGAAAATTAGGAGGAATATCCATTCTATGTCCTCAAGCAAACAAACACTTAATTTTAAGATATCTGCAGAGCACAGCGAGGCAGTTTTGTGGTACAGAAGTGCACAGCATAGTGAGGTTTGGGTTTTTTGCAGCAAGGAAAGTATAAAACAAGTTGTGCGTGTATTCATAAACTGTTACCAATGTTTACAAGACAGGTTTCCCAATATATGCAACACATATTTTAGAAGCTTAATCCAATTGCATTTGAGTGCAGTGCCTGCATGCAGAAGAATCCAATAAAGTTCAATGAAGCCTTGTTTCCCTCACCTTTCCTACGAAAATAAATGCATCAATATAAGGGAGGGGCGCATATAGGGATTAAGGTGCTTCAGTTCCCATGTCCCCATTCAGCCTGGCTTTTGAGCCCTGCAAGATACTTACACTCCAACACATAAGCAGGTATCATGACATGTGAAGATACAGGAAATGCATATCAATATATCTAATTCTGAAGAGGATCACACAATAGGATCACGTGTACAGAGAAAAGGTGTTCCACCCCCCCACCCTGCCCAACAATCTAAGGGTTGCAGAAAAATCTAAAATCCAAACAAAAAACATAAAGTGGGATTTAATTTTTTTAAAAAAATCCACATAATAGATCCAGGGATAGACAGGGGTACTTTCTATAAATTGGGGGGGAGTTTTGGAGAAAAAAAACAAATCTTTTAAAAAATGCATTGTTAAAATTCCGGTAACATAATAATATTTGATTTATATACCGTCCTTCGTACAACTTAATGCCACACTCAGAGTTTACAAAGCGTGTTGTTATTATCCTCACGACAATCACCACATGAGGTGGGTGGGACTTAGAGAGCTCTAAGAGAGCTGTGACTCACCCAAGGTCACCCAGCTGGCTTTAAGCGGAGGAGTGGGGAATCAAACCCGGTGCTCCAGATTAGAGTCCTGCCACTCTTAACCAGTACACCCAGGGGCAGCGCAAGGATTTGTGGCGCTTGCGGCCGGCTGGCCGCCCCCTGGTGCGCACGCAAGCGTGTGCGCACTGGCCTGCGTGATGATGTCACGCGTGACATCATCACGGGAGCGTGCACGCTGCTGCCGGCCTGATCACTGTGGCGGGCGGCCTCCGAGCTCTCCCGCTTGGTAGCCTGCGCCGCCACAGATGCCTGTCCGTGGCAGCTGCGCCTGGCCAGGGGCTTGTGCTGGAAGCAGCGCGGGAGGGATAGGAGGCTGCTGCTTTGTGGTGCACACTCCCGCCCCCCACGCCTCCTCCGGCACCCCGCACCTGAGGCCACTGCGTACCTGGCCTCAATGGGTGCGCCGGCCCTGAGTACACCAAACTAGCTACAAATAGAAGCAACAGCTGTACCTTTAAGAAATTAATACCTATTGAGATAATGACTATTTTGGAGGGAGTTAATCAACCATAATAATAATGGTGAGCCTTCCAAATCTTGGTTTCTTTCACTCAAAGGGGAGGAGAGAAGCGAGGAAGAGAAAAGGAAGATAAGTTGAAGGGATGAGAACAGAAAAAGGTGGGAGACAAGGCAGAGGGAAGGTGGGAAAGATGAAGATTGGAGGGCAGATCAAAGTGGGCTGGTCAGTGGGTCGGAGAGTGGAGAAAGGGGAGCAGCTACACAGGCTGCCAAAGGGAAGGAAACTAGGCTCATAAGTGGGAGGGGGATACCTGGGGCAAATACAGTTACCCCTACAAATCCTCCCTTTGGGGAAGTCATAATTCCCTGCAATGACTTAGGAGTCATGCATACAAACTGGTAGGGGGGTAGGAGGCTCCCTTGAACCTAGGGGAATTGCTTCATGTATGCTGTCCCTATGCTTGACTGGATCAATACCTAGTAATATTAGTAAAGCAAACACTGATAAAAGCAGCAGCATTTCAAGTACCGCACAATAGGCTTTTAATGGCCTGTTCTGGAAAAGATTGAAAGAAACCTAGTCCCATTGAATATAAAGAGTGTTCCTATTTCAGGACACTAAGAATCCATATAGCTCTTGTAGATCCCCTCATTCCATAATCTCTGGGTTATATTTGCACATTTTTCTTTTCTCCTGTAGTAAGAAAGTAATAAACTTCACACAGAATTAATTCCCTGTGTTTATTAAAGCATTATTATTATGTATTGTCGAAGGCTTTCACGGCCGGAGAACGATGGTTGTTGGGGGTTTTCCGGGCTGTCTTGCCGTGGTCTTGGCATTGTAGTTCCTGACGTTTCGCCAGCAGCTGTGGCTGGCATCTTCAGAGGTGTAGCACCAAAAGACAGAGATCTCTCAGTGTCACAGTGTGGAAAAGATGTAGGTCATTTGTATCTATTCAGGAGGGGTGGGGTTGAGCTGAGTCATTCTGTAAGAGTTTCCCAGGGTGTGGAATGCTAATGGCGGGAGGCTTCACTGTATCCTGAGGCGGTTCTTTTGCATATGGATTGGTGCTTGATGTGCTAATCTTCTCTGCAGGGCTATTGTCGGGTGTGGAGTGTTTTGTTGGCCTGGTGTTTTTCAGAACTGGAGCCCATGCTCTGTTCATTCTTAAGGTTTCTTCTTTCCTGTTGAAGTTTTGCTTATGCTTGTGAATTTCAATGGCTTCCCTGTGCAGTCTGACAAAGTAGTTGGAAGTGTTGTCCAGTATTTTGGTGTCCTGGAATAAGATACTGTGCCCTGTTTGAGTTAGGCTGTGTTCAGCCACTGCTGATTTTTCAGGCTGTCCAAGTCTGCAGTGTCTTTCATGTTCTTTTATTCTTGTCTGGATGCTACGCTTTGTGGTCCCGATGTAAACTTGTCCACAGCTGCAGGGTATACGGTATACTCCTGCAGAGGTGTAGAAACCAAAGAAAAACAGTCTCCCACAGGAAAAGTGTTTTTGCCATATATCAAAGGAATTACTGATCAGATGGGAAAGCTTATGAAAAAGCATAACCTTCAAGCAGTATTCAGACCCACCCGAAAAATACAACAGATGCTACGATCAGCAAAAGACAGCAGAGATCCCCTCACCTCTGCAGGAGTATACCGTATACCCTGCAGCTGTGGACAAGTTTACATCGGGACCACAAAGCGTAGCATCCAGACAAGAATAAAAGAACATGAAAG